>NC_047112.1:116695816-117355963 GCF_902500255.1 Thalassophryne amazonica
TCACGTGTGATTGCATCAGCCAAGCTTGAACCTTCGTGCGCATGCGTGAGTTTTTTCACGCCTGTCAGTTGCGTCATTCGCCTGTGAGCAGGCTTTATGTGAGCACTGGTCCACCCCTCTTGTCAGATTTTTATTGCGAATAAATGTCTGAATGATTTGGAGCTTTGCTGCATCAAATTTTTCCAGAAACTGTGAGAGACCTCCAGGTGGACACCATTCAGAAAATTTAGATGGCTTTCAGCGACGATTTTATGGGGATTACACAGATTAAGGAGTGATCCAGCAGGTTTAAAGACCGCCCACAGCGTCTTATTTTTGTTTATATATTAATAATCTAATGATTATTATATACAACTTTAGAGAAAGAGACAAAAAGAACCTGAATAGAAACACAACAGAAAATATATAATAGCAACTAACAATGAACATAAATAAATAAATACAGACAGAAATGAATAAGTGTTTCCTGTGAACACCTAGTGACTCTCAGACCTCCATTTCATCTCTGTCTTATTTAAGTTTAATGACAGTTTGTTTTGGTCAAACCATATTTTCAATGTGTTAATTTCTTCAGTGATTTCTTCCAGAACTATCTGCCAAACTAGAAAACTGCTGCATCCTAGTAAGAGCAGAATACTACTGGAATGAATTTGAATAAGGAAAGTTGTTTTGTTTTTTTTCTCACCTAAATGGATGCTGCACTCACTGCAGTTTATTGTCTGGAATAGTCCCAGATTAAAGTTACTAACTGGGATTCCTGTCCTGTTGCAAGAAAGAAACGAGAATCGTCCTCTGTTCTGTTCACACAGCTCCAAACGCTGCACAGCTCTCTGCTGAGTCAAGTTAGAATGATAGAGTCCAGTCTGAATTAATAACTTCAAATTGAAACACTGTTTTGTTTATTTTTATTTATGTCCCAAGATCAAGGGTACAGTGACAATTTCATATTTATTTACCGTATTTTCCGGACTATAAGTCGCACTTTTTTTTTACATGTTTTGGCCGGGGGTGCGACCTATACTCCAGTGCGACTTATAAATGAAAAATATACCGGTAGGATTTCAATTAATTTACTGTAACAAAAAATTTCACGTGACAGAGTCGATCTATATTTTAAAATGGCCACCGGAAAAGGAAATGCAATGCATCATGGACACTGTAGTGTGGCGGCCGTCCTACAGGTCACGCTGGTCGCGATAACCAATCAGAGAACAGAACGTTGGACGCGTATTCCTCACCTCACCCACAGCGTGTGAAGCTGATGAACACGGTGCTTGCTATTATTCCGGCTTGGCGAACAAAACAGCTTCAACCCTTGGATATCAGTGTGAGCAAAGTGTTTAAGTTGACGCTGGGAGCTGCGTGGGAGCACTGGGTGAGCGACGGTGGAGGATTAGCGTGTGCACTTGGAAGGAGCTGGCGTCGATGATTGTGAAAAGCGTTTGAAGTAGACGAATATGGTGTTTATTCCAGGACGGATAACAAAACAGCTTCAATCCTTGGATATCAGTGTGAGCAGAGTTGACGCTGAGAGCTGCATGGGAGCACTGAGCGACGGCAGAGGATTAGCGTCTGCACTTGGAAGGAGCTGAATCGACACTGCTGGGTGGTCATGAGCTGTGCAGGTAGGTGCTGCATGGTTCGGCTCGCAATGTGGTCCGCAAAATACAAACATATCCGTAGGTAAAATGCAGCTCACGAGAGGGCACTCGAGGTTTGTGTGACTGTTCCTGCGACTTCTGACTATCATAGAAAAATAAAAATTTCAACGTTACAACCCCTGGCAAAAATTATGGAATCACCGGCCTCGGAGGATGTTCATTCAGTTGTTTAATTTCGTAGAAAAAAAGCAGATCACAGACATGACACAAAACTAAAGTCATTTCAAATGGCAACTTTCTGGCTTTAAGAAACACTATAAGAAATCAGGAAAAAAAAAAATTGTGGCAGTCAGTAACAGTTACTTTTTTAGACCAAGCAGAGGGAAAAAAAATATGGAATCACTCAATTCTGAGGAATAAATCATGGAATCACCCTGTAAATTTTCATCCCCAAAACTAACACCTGCATCAAATCAGATCTGCTCGTTAGTCTGCATCTAAAAAGGAGTGATCACACCTTGGAGAGCTGTTGCACCAAGTGGACAGACATGAATCATGGCTCCAACACGAGAGATGTCAATTGAAACAAAGGAGAGGATTATCAAACTCTTAAAAGAGGGTAAATCATCATGCAATGTTGCAAAAGATGTTGGTTGTTCACAGTCAGCTGTGTCTAAACTCTGGACCAAATGCAAACAACATGGGAAGGTTGTTAAAGGCAAACATACTGGTAGACCAAGGAAGACATCAAAGCGTCAAGACAGAAAACTTAAAGCAATATGTCTCAAAAATCGAAAATGCAAAACAAATGAGGAACGAATGGGAGGAAACTGGAGTCAACATCTGTGACCGAACTGTAAGAAACCACTTAAAGGAAATGGGATTTACATACAGAAAAGCTAAACGAAAGCCACCATTCGAAAGCATCATGACTGCCTGAAGAGAACATGTAAAGTTCCACAGTCATTGATGATATGGGGCTGCATGTCAGGTAAAGGCACTGGGGAGATGGCTGTCATTACATCATCAATAAATGCATAAGTTTACGTTAATATTTTGGACACTTTTCTTATCCCGTCAATTGAAAGGATGTTTGGGGATGATGAAATCATTTTTCAAGATGATAATGCATCTTGCCATAGAGCGAAAACTGTGAAAACATTCCTTGCAAAAAGACACATAGGGTCAATGTCATGGCATGCAAATAGTCCGGATCTTAATCCAATTGAAAATCTTTGGTGGATGTTGAAGAAAATGGTCCATGACAAGGCTCCAACCTGCAAAGCTGATCTGGCAACAGCAATCAGAGAAAGTTGGAGCCAGATTGATGAAGAGTACTGTTTGTCACTCATTAAGTCCATGCCTCAGAGACTGCAAGCTGTTATAAAAGCCAGAGGTGGTGCAACAAAATACTAGTGGTGTGTTGGAGCGTTCTTTGGTTTTTCATAATTCCATAATTTATTCTCAGAATTGAGTGATTCCATATTTTTTTTCCCTCTGCTTGGTCTACAAAAGTAACCGTTACTGACTGCCACAATTTTTTTTTCCTGATTTCTTATAGTGTTTCTTAAACCCAGAAAGTTGCCCTTTGAAATGACTTTAGTTTTGTGTCATGTCTGTGATCTGCTTTTTTTCTACAAAATTAAACAACTGAATGAACATCCTCCGAGGCCGGTGATTCCATAATTTTTGCCAGAATTTTTGCGAATCCGTCCGCACGTCTTTCATTACAAAATCTCCTTTAACAGTTGAATGTCTGGATAAACTGCTGATCCCGGACCTCTTCTGAAAATTCTCTGCTCTCTCACGACGTCCTGCATCAACAGAGCCTTAAATTTGGAAGTTTTCTGCTCGTTCCAGCCTGTCGACGGCGGCTCGGGGCGCGGCGCGCTCTCAGCCACTGTGGGCCGTCCTTAAAGCGATAGTAACACTCCTTAATCTCTCTGAAGCCCATAAAATTTTCACCGAAAACCATCTGAATTTCTCAAATGGTGTCCACTTGGATGTGCCTCACAGTTTCTGAAAAAATTTTGATAAAGCAAAGCGGCAGTCTCTGAGCCATTCCTAAACAATGAAAGAAAAGACGAGAGGGGTGGACCACTCCTCACTCAAAGCCTGCTCACAGGTGAATGACGCAACCGACAGGCGTGAAAAAACTCACGCATGCGCACGAAGGTTCAAGCTTGGCTGATGCAATCATACGTGATTCAAATCCATATGGTTTTTGCAAAAAATAAAAAGGTCTGATACTTTATTGACAGACCTTGCATTCTGATTCCCAGTGGTGGGCACAGATAACCAACACAAAACAACTTTGATAACAGATAATCAGATAACTGAAAAGTTATCTTTGATAAAGATAAAACAATAAACCACCCAAAAATGTATCCGAAGTTACAGATAACCGATAACCAATAAATTCCGGTATTGTCTCTGGTACATTTGCAACTACACACCACGATCGCTTCTGGTAGCATCAAAAGCAACAACAGACCCAAACAATGAGTCAGCACTTCTGTCTTTGAACATCTTGCCCCCTGGAAGCTCTTGTTTACTACACGGCTTCTAGCACAGAAGCAAGCTGAGCAGTGCCACAAAGCCCATCTCTCTACTCAATCACAACGCTGCCGTCAGGCGGAGGTCTTGGAAAAAAAAGCATTGCTGACTTATGGTTTGGTGTATAAATAAAATGAATACTGATAGAATAACTCCATTAATGTCAATTCTGTCATTTGTACAAAGTGAAAGTATAACGTATATCTTTTAATGTTGAATAATGCATTAATTCTGAAGTATTGTAACAGACAGATTGCAAAGGATTCTGGGTAGAAGTGCCTCTGCTAAACACTGATTGGTTCAGTCATTCATTATGTAAACCAACACGTTAATGTGACGTGTGTCGTGTGTTGGTGTTTACAAATAAATGTGCTTTTGTAAAATATTCCATTTTTTTATTTGTAAAAACAGGCATTTTTACGGAGCTCTGGAAGTGTCATTGCAAAATGTTTTGCATGTGGAGAGAATGTGCGCTCATTTTATTATATTGTGCGCATGTTTTATTATACTGTGTGCACATTTTATTATATTGTGCACACGTCTTATTATATTGTGCGCTCGTTTTAAGCATCATTTGAGTAAATCAAGGTCACGATCTACTTAAACGTGGCCACAATTTGTAGATATACATTGTCTTGACACATAAATTTTGGCTATTAGCCAACAAACCAGCAGACAGTGTGATACATTTCCTCATTAGAAATGGATCTGGTCAGAGTGTAAAATCATGGTTTGGGCGCACAAGGACATACAGAGAACTCCAGCTGCCCAGCATGACATCATCTGGAGTTTAAGCACATTAAAAAGGATGCTGAGGGCAGAGCGTCTGCCCCTCATAAGGATGACCATTTAGGCCATATTATGAAGTTCATTTTGAACGAAAGGAAAACGTGCACACATTTTATTAATTTGAGAGCATGTTTTATTAATTCCAGGGCTCAATTAAAGGAAAATGTGCGCACAAATTACCATGGCCAGAAAAAAAATATCACTTTAAGTGACCTCTCCCGGGTTCCGTACCAATAATATCATGAACACTACTGGCCAGTAGATGGCAGAAGAGACCTTGAAAATTTGCCAAAACAAAATTCCAAATGATCCGTGTCTGCTACATTTAAGATGCATGGAATTTAATAAACGCAGACACAATAACAACATCTATAAACCCAGAAAATATATTCATGAGAGTTTTGCATTTCTCATGTCATGAACGTAGTACTGAGATTACCCTATTCTATCCATAATGCACTGCTGGGCACAGCATATATCAATCAATCAATCAATTTTTTTATATAGCGCCAAATCACAACAAACAGTTGCCCCAAGGCGCTCTATATTGTAAGGCAAGGCCATACAATAATTATGTAAAACCCCAACGGTCAAAACGACCCCCCGTGAGCAAGCACTTGGCTACAGTGGGAAGGAAAAACCCCCTTTTAACAGGAAGAAACCTCCAGCAGAACCAGGCCCAGGGAGGGGCAGTCCTCCGCTGGGACTGGTTGGGGCTGAGGGAGAGAACCAGGAAAAAGACATGCTGTGGAGGGGAGCAGAGATCGATCACCAATGATTAAATGCAGAGTGGTGCATACAGAGCAAAAAGAGAAAGAAACAGTGCATCATGGGAACCCCCCAGCAGTCTACGTCTATAGCAGCATAACTAAGGGATGGTTCAGGGTCACCTGATCCAGCCCTAACTATAAGCTTTAGCAAAAAGGAAAGTTTTAAGCCTAATCTTAAAAGTAGAGAGGGTGTCTGTCTCCCTGATCTGAATTGGGAGCTGGTTCCACAGGAGAGGAGCCTGAAAGCTGAAGGCTCTGCCTCCCATTCTACTCTTACAAACCCTAGGAACTACAAGTAAGCCTGCAGTCTGAGAGCGAAGCGCTCTATTGGGGTGATATGGTACTACGAGGTCCCTAAGATAAGATGGGACCTGATTATTCAAAACCTTATAAGTAAGAAGAAGAATTTTAAATTCTATTCTAGAATTAACAGGAAGCCAATGAAGAGAGGCCAATATGGGTGAGATATGCTCTCTCCTTCTAGTCCCCGTCAGTACTCTAGCTGCAGCATTTTGAATTAACTGAAGGCTTTTTAGGGAACTTTTAGGACAACCTGATAATAATGAATTACAATAGTCCAGCCTAGAGGAAATAAATGCATGAATTAGTTTTTCAGCATCACTCTGAGACAAGACCTTTCTGATTTTAGAGATATTGCGTAAATGCAAAAAAGCAGTCCTACATATTTGTTTAATATGCGCTTTGAATGACATATCCTGATCAAAAATGACTCCAAGATTTCTCACAGTATTACTAGAGGTCAGGGTAATGCCATCCAGAGTAAGGATCTGGTTAGACACCATGTTTCTAAGATTTGTGGGGCCAAGTACAATAACTTCAGTTTTATCTGAGTTTAAAAGCAGGAAATTAGAGGTCATCCATGTCTTTATGTCTGTAAGACAATCCTGCAGTTTAGCTAATTGGTGTGTGTCCTCTGGCTTCATGGATAGATAAAGCTGGGTATCTGCGTAACAATGAAAATTTAAGCAATACCGTCTAATAATACTGCCTAAGGGAAGCATGTATAAAGTGAATAAAATTGGTCCTAGCACAGAACCTTGTGGAACTCCATAATTAACTTTAGTCTGTGAAGAAGATTCCCCATTTACATGAACAAATTCACACTAAACACACTATCCACACTAAAACCTTAAAAATTAGCGTATTACTTTAAAATGAAAACATATATCTGATATTTTCACTTTATAAAACTTCAGACATGACATTAATTTAAATAACTTGTCCGACATTAGTTTGGTTAAAAGTTGAACCATAAGTTAAAAATGTATGCACCTGGATTACTTGGGTGATATTGCCCTCGTATTAGTATGGGGTTAAAAGAAATGAATTTTTTTTTTGGGGGGGGGGGGGGGGGAGGCCAGTGCTCCTTTGCCTGCAGAGCATAGAGCGGTTTCTTCTAGAAGCAGCTCTTCTCTGTTTTGCAGAGGGTAGAACTGCACATCAGCTACGAAACATTTAACAGGTAGGTACTAAACTGATTTTAAATTTTATAAATGTTATTAGCTGTTCAGATTTATTTCCACGTTATCGGTCTAAAAATTATTGGACAAAAATTTATCGCAAGATAATTAGTCCAATAATGTTTTTTAAAGTTATCTAAAAAGATAATCCGATAATGAAAACATTATCTTCGATAATTATCGGTTATCAGATTATCTGAACTGTGCCCACCACTGCTGATTCCTGCTGACGCTGTCTGTCAACTTGGACAAGACACTTCATTGGTACTGTTTCATTCCACTCAGGCGTTAGCAAGAAGCAGCCTTGGCTCGGGAACTAACCCGTTAGTTAACTTTTATAACTCTAAACCACTAAAAATTTTGCGGAAGTTACAGCTAACCGCTAACTTTTTGTATTGACTCAGTACACTGTTGGCTACTGATTAGGTTGTTTCAAGTTTAAGCACCGCTGAGGCTTCTGAGTAAAATCAAAGGTGATCACAAACCCCAAACAACAATCCAGAGCTTCAGCCTGTATGCACAGTGCCCGCTGCCCCCCCACCCCCACAAAAAAAGTATCATGAAATGCAAAATACTTTTCACTCATGGTTTCACTTATAAACAACTAATTCTGGACAGTTTATCAACATTAACAGTAACTCTGTCATTTTTACAAAGTGAAAATGTTGCACGTATCTTTTAAAGTAATGCGCTAATTCTGAAGAATTGAGCGTTAACAGACACATGCACCAAAAGACATTATGTTTATGTTGTTTCCAAGTGACACCATGAGTGAAAAGTGCTTTGTGTTTCATGTGTCCACTAACAAAAAAGTTAGCTTTGCTAATTAGCAGTTAGCAGATTAGTGGAACTGTGCCCACCACATTACAGAATACAGAGATAAATGCCAGTACCACACACCACACACCAGGCCACCAAACAGCAAAGCTATAGTCCAGAGGTCTTCAACTCATTTCAGAAAGGCCAAGATGGTACAGGTTTTTGTGAAACCACCAAACCCCACCAGGTGATTTCACCAATTAACTGATTCCATCCACTGAAAGTGATGTTAATCAGTGAAGTCACTTTTTTTAATGTGCGTGCATGTACTGAGCTGGTGAAGTGCATTAAAAGGGTGTGACATGTGAGGCCCAACCCCAAGCAGGCGGCAGGAGGGAGAGGTGCGGTGCAGGGAGTGGGCCACACACACCAGCTCCCACTGGGCCCTGAGGCCCATCCCCAGAACCAACGGAGGTGCCAGGGAAACCACGAGATGGGAGGGAGGGGGAGAAGTCCCAGAGGAGCACCGGAAGCCCAGGGGAAGAACAAACCAACACGCCTGGCCGTCCCCAAACCAGGGAAGGCGCGAGATGAGTCCCAAGAGCGGCAGGGGCAGCTGAGGAGCCAGAGGGAGACAGGCAGACCCCATAAACCCAGAGAGAGAGGCAGGGGCACGGAGGGCCACATATGCTCCAAGCCCCGGGGAGAGGCACTTACCCCCTCGCCCAGGCACCAGACCTCAGCCCACCAACTGCAGAGCGGACAGACCCAACATGAAAAGGAACAATGGCAGCCCAATTATCACCCCCCCCCACCCCCACCCCACCCTAACCCCCAGAGTAACAGTGGTAGGGAAAAACTCCCTCTGAGGAAGAAACCTCAAGCAGACCAGACTCAAAGGGGTGACCCTCTGCTTAGGCCATGATACAAACATAAATTACAGAAACAATTCACAAAACAAATACACAGGAAATGCAGTTGGTGTACAAGACAGGAGGGTCTCCAGCACAAATACCACATCCATCTCTGGATGGAGCTGCACCTTAGACAGAAAAAGCAGAATCAGGCTTCAGAAAGACAAAAAATACAGTATAATTTGTCAGCATTAAACAAGAAAAACAGGAAATACTAGGTGATCGCCGGCCACTAGCCCTAAACTTCACTAAACGACCCAGAATTTAGATAAAGTTGAGGCCACGGCACGCTCCGTTACTAATAAAATGAATTAAAAGAGTAAAAAGCGTAAAACAAAACTGTAGGACATTTTTCAGTGACTTTTGACCAAAACCACTGGACAGGTGAGCAGAGCCAAAGAGCATGAAAATAGGTATCAGTGGTGTTTAGTTCACACTGTGAACAAACATCACAGTCTGAGAAGCCCATTTTATACATCTTATACTGTGTAATGTGTGTTCTATGAAGAACTTTGTATTGGATGAGTTGTAAGTGGGTATTTTTTGTCATTGAAAATGTGTTTTTACAAATCTGTGTCCAGTGGTCAGGGTCAGAGGTGAAGAGGAAGTCCCCCCTCGCCATTTTCTACCAGCTGCCATTGTGTTTTTAACAAATGAAAGAAATAGCAGTATAATTTATGTATTTATTGGGGGAGGTGATGGTCTAGTGGTTAAGGTGTTGGGCTTGAGACCAGAAGATCCTTGGTTCAAATCCCAGCCTGACTGGAAAATCACTAAGGGCCCTTGGGCAAGGTCTTTAATCCCCTAGTTGCTCCCGGTGTGTAGTTGCCTTGTATGGCAGCAGCCTGACATCAAGGTGAATGTGAGGCATTATCGTAAAGTGCTTTGAGCGTCAGATGCAGATGGAAATAGGTTATATAAATGCAGTTCATTTACCATTTATTTTTCTTCTATTGTTTCTCTTATCTTGTTTTTATGAACAGCACATTTTTATCCTTTGGCTTGGTTTGACATTTTTAGTCTTCTCATCTATTGATGTTTTAACTTGCTTTTTATCTTGGGATCATTTTGTCTTGTCCTGTGTGGTTTTGTGTGTCTACAATGAGATGACTCACTCACTGTAAACCAAATTTACCCACGGGTACAATCTACTCAATCTGAATCTATCCGGTGTTGTTCAACACTTTAATGCACATCACACAGAGTATGTCCTTGATTTCCCAGTGGATCCCTTTGTCTTTATCTCCACGTGAGAAACGTTTGAAACACTGAATAAATTACCCACAAAGAACATTCTGGGTGCTGCCAGAACATCACTGCACTTCAACAGAGTTCATCTTCAACATGTTAGATGACTGTTGATGATTTATCAGGGTAAAGGAGGACTGAAATACTAAACACTGAAATTTATTGTGGATGTTTTGCTCATTTGATAGATGATTAATCATCATCATAGATCATTGAATTTCAACTGCACTCGGAAAAAAAATCATTTTTATGTTACTTATTAAATATTGCACATGTTGTAGAGTTTCTGGTGTGTGATGAAATGGTGTTGCACAACTACATGTTTGATTGGAGCACTGTACCTTTTTCCTGATATGGGCTGATGTACCAATGGGAAAACCCAAACGCAGCACCATGCATGGTGCTTTGGAGATGAGACGCACCAGGTAGAAGGAGGAGGGAGGCTGGTCAGAAGCACTGCAGAGAGACACATCAGTGAAACATTCTTTCCTTTCCACATTTAAAAAAAAAGAAAGAAAGCAAAAAAAGAAAAAATGCAGGCTGCACCGCGACACGTGCGAGTGGAAACGTGGATCTCCTGGTGTTCCAAATACCTTTGTTTCCATTTGGAAGACAAGTACCATCCAAACAGACTGGAGATAAGAGGATCACCAAGACTGTACCAACTACAGGGTGCTCTCTGTGCCAGGCAAGGTACTGTCAGGATAATCCTGAACAGGATTCAGCCTCAGTTACGTGCAGTTCAGAGAACAGAACAGTCTGGTTTCACATCCAAAAGTCAGCCATCGACCACATCCTCAGTGTGCCAGTACTTGCTGAACATGAGCGTGAATACTGGCAGCGTTTCCAAGTTGATTTTGACAAAGCGTGTGACACAAGGTCGCTTTGTGGGGCATCTTTGGAATTCATGCCATTACAATACTGTATGTGCAGGGCCGAGTCTCTGACATCTTCTCAGTGAATTTTGAAATCCATCAGGGACATACCCCTCACACCACAGAACCACTTTGGGTGCTGGATAGCAACCACCTAGGAAGACAACTGGTCCATCCCCACCCACTGGAAATAATATCTCCTGCAATTTGGTGAAATATGGGCATGTTCTTGGCCCTCTCCAGCCACTGGGATCCTCAACAGTCAGGCACTGGATCATGACCAGAGAAAATACACCACATGGCCAACTGTTAAATACGTATCAACAACCTACTACTAGGGCAGTCACGATTATTACAATATTCGCCAATCGCGATTATTTTTTATTTATTTATTTATTATTTATTTTATTAACGTGAATTATTTATTTTATCCACAAAGCATAAAACGACTCAGAATCTGACGTCACTGTGCTGCAGCCTCGATTAAAACAGTGGCCGTCTTCTTCAAAGCTCTCTAAAATGCGGAGTTTACCGAAGGAGCTGTCGGTGTGTGTGTGTGTGCGTGCACACACGCGGAGTCAACAGACTGCACACTGCGAGGGAGGGGTGGGGGAGGGAGATTCCTGAATGGAGGCACGACACGTTGCTGAATCATCAGTGCACAGTGAGCGCGGAGCAGAGAGAGGATATTAACCCGAGTGAACATGTTAAAAACAAAAACAAAACATGGAGCTGCTTTTACTTCTCTCTGAACTTTCTCTCCTGGTGTGATTCTGCCGTTACCGTCCTGTTCACACCATGTGCACGTCGTATACTGAATTTATGAGATCATGAGATGAAATAAACGGTCAAATATCTTTAAAAACATATTTAAAAAATGAGAATATATGAATGGACGTGGAGAAGCTGTGATCTTCAGATGCACAGATCACAAAAAGCAGGTGAGAACTCTGAACTTTACCAGCTGTTATTTTCCAAAGGTATTTATGTGTTCAATATGGGCTTAAGCACAAAACGTGACTGATGAGGAGAAACAATTTCAGAAATGCAACAGAAACAAATCAGAAAAAGTTTGGACTGTATGTAAAACGAAGATAAAAATAAAAACGTTGCACCATTCCCAGTTTCTCCACTCAGAGAAGCCAAACGTTCTTCTAGAGTTGTGTAATTATACTATGATAGTAGAATATAAAGAAGAGAAAAAAAAAACAGACAATATATTTGTCAATTGCAATTATTTGTGTGACAATTAATCGTCTCCAGAAATTCCTAATTGTGACAGCCCTACCTACTACAACCAAGAACAAGCAAACATTTGTTGTAATAACCCGTTCATAGAGGTTTGTATGCAGAATCCGGAGTCCAGTTACAATCAAAACATTCACACATCTTCAAACTACACAAGGGTTGACATCTGCTGTGGCACAGTTTCATGTTGCAATTAAAGTGCATGATCTTTGACTTGATACTAATCTGCATTCACACACACACACACCCACACCCAGTGTAAGCTTCTCAGAAACCCGACATCACACTGCAATGTGTCTAAGAGCTTCAAACATGTAACATAATGTGATGTGTTCACCACATGAAAATCAACATGTTTCCTGGTGGTGTTGCTGCAGCTGTGGTCCCACCTGTATATGAGTTTGACATAAGAGTAGCCCTCCACCAGCACAAAGCTGCTCCAGTCCTTCAGCAGGGATGTGAGGGCAGAGTGGGAAATGCGACACTGAATGGTGCTGTAGCGCCCGTTACTCCCTGCAGTGTGGAGGTGTTTGGGTACAGGCCTGCAGACGCAAGAATAGTTGTGTCATAATGGTGACAGGGCACGGTTAAAGCCAGCACCACCCCCCCCCCCCCAAAAAAAAGATCAACAACCATCAGAGTGCATATAAAGTGTAAATGTATGGTGCTTTTTACATCTGCTGCAGGCACTCAAAGCATTTTAAAATAATGCTCTTCAATCACCACGTCACAAACACAAGCATCAGAGGGGTTCCACGTAATGCACCCAACACCAATTAAGGCATTCAGCATGTCACTCAAGAGCGGGGAATTAAACTGATCTCTAATTACTGTAGGCTCATTTGTCATGAAATACAAATTTCTGTTTTTGGGGTGGGGGGTGTGTGTATATAATTTAAACATAAAAATAGGGTACCATTTTTGTTGCAGGAAATCATACAGTGTGATTTTCTGAATTTTCTCAGATTCCATCTCTCACAGTTGAAGTGTAACTAAGACACAAATTACAGACCTCTCCATTCTTTGTAGGAGGGAAAACTTGCAAAATTGACACTGGATCAAATACTTATTTGCCTCAATGTATATTAATCAACATGGCAGAGTCTTCATCTAACAATAAGTCAAAAATTGTGGATTTCGGACTTTGCTTTATTTGTCAGGTGAGCAGTAAACAAACAGATTACACAAACTACTAGTGCGTTGCCCGTGGGGATCCATGGGCTCTAGATTGGGTAATGTTTATAAAATACGTCGCTGTCATTTTTCAAGGGTGGCAATAAATTATGCAGATTCTATAATGAGTTGGAACAGCGTGTGAGTCTGGAATGTTTTAGGAACCTTCGACTTCAACAGATTTTAGAAGGAGAATTCAACCCTTTTATGTCCTCTTAATTACATAATGTAATCGCATAATTTGATAATTCTATTCGTTTCCTTGTGTCAGAAAACCTATATTTAGAAACTTTGTTGGTAATTATATCTTGTCTATTAGCAAAGATATCACACTATTGCTAAATGGGGGCATTTTGGATGCCATCTTGGTTTTCAGACTCTTAGAATGTGAAGCAAAAATGGCACCCTAATTTTTTTTTTAAAGCTTATGAAATCTTCGTTCGAAATCAAGACAGTTTTTGCTTTCACCAAAAATAGATAAAAATAGAATAAAAATACACATAATTACAAATGATTCTCTTTCTTTCTTTCTTTCTTTAATATTTGTTTCATTCATTTAAAAGAAAAAAAAAACAAAAAAAAAAAAAACAGAAAAGCAGAAATAAAGCATCACAAAACACCAGAATGAAAAGGAGCAGAGAGAACAACAAGTCTTATGTTTTCTGCCCCTTTTTACAATACAATCTTTCAATATCCAGCGTCATTATTCAACATTATTTAACAGATTGCATTTCTTTAACTTGTCACATTCCACTGACTTATTTCATAATTATGACCATTATTTAATAGATTACATCTCTAACAGGTTACATTTTAAACTTAAGACATTTTAAACATTATTAACAGATTACCTTTTTTTGACTTTCTTACAGCCCACTGACTTATTGCATAGTTTCATACTTACTTAATACATTTACTTTAATACGTTTTTTAAATAATTTAAGCGACCTTAATTCTTTAATTTCTTTGTTGAGATTGTTCCATAATTTTACACCATTTACTGCTATACTCCTTTCCTTTACTTTGGTTCTAAATCTTGTTTTTTTAAAGACTTCTATTCCTTTCAATTTATAACTACTTACTCTTTTTTCAAACATATTTTGAATGTTTGTTGGTAAAGTATTTTTATTAGCTTGGTACACTGTTTGTAATATTTTCAAATTGACTAAATCATGAAATTTAAGTACCCTATACTTAATGAGCAATGGATTAGATGGATCTCCACTAAATCTGCAGGCCAACAACAACTAATCACCACAGGAATGGGTCGCTTGTTTTGTTTTGTCTTTTTTGGCCCTCTATCCACCCAATCAGACATGATGAACAGGTTCAGATGACTCATTCTTGATGTGTACAGTTGATCATCACATGATGATCTTCTGCTTGCAATGGATTCGGACACCACTACGGTTCTGGTGCTGTTAGATCTTAGTGCTGCATTGACACCATGGATCATCGTATTCTACTTGATTGGCTGGAAAATCATTTTGGGATTACTGGGAGTGCCCTTGCATGGTTGACATCATACCTGACCAGTCATTCTCAGTGTGTTTTGTACATTAACACTACCTCTAACCTTAGTGACATGAAATTCGGGGTTCCACAGGGGTCTGTCTTAGGCCTCCTGCTTTTCTCCCTTTATATAGCACCCCTTGTGCACATATTGCGATGTTTTGGGATTACCTTTCATTGCTATGCTGATGATACTCAGTTATACATGCCGATAATTGCTGGTAATCTCATCCACATAAAATCTTTTATGTGGATTGCCTTGCATCAGTGAAAAGCTGGATGTCTAGCAATTTTCTACTTTTAAATTCTGATAAGACTGAAATGATGGTTCCTGGTCCAGTGTAACCGGCATCAATTTGGCCAGCTAGCGCTTAGCCTAGGCTCGTGTGTCATACATCACACTGACAAAGTGAGGAACCTTGGGGTAATTTTTGATCCTACAATGTCCTATGACCTCCACATTAGAGATATTACAAGGACTGCTTTCTTCCACCTGCAAAATACAGCAAAGGTTCGTCCCATCCTGTCTATGGCTGATGCTGAGACCCTGATCCATGCGTTTTCTCTTCTAGATAGGACAACTGCAATGTTCTATTTTCTGATTTACTGGAGTCCAGCATTAGGGCTCTCCAATTGGTTCAAAATGATGTTGCCAGATTTCTGACAGGAAGTGTCTCTTCACTGGCTTCCAGTCCCTGTGAGATCCAATTTTAAGGTTTTGTTACTATCCAATAAAATTATTCAAGGACTGGCACCTCCCTACTTAGCTGACCAAGTTAAACCCTAAGTACCGGCCCGGGATTTGCGTTCACAGGGTGCAGGACTACTTTGTGTCCCTAGGGTGAACAAAAAGTCTGTGAGTCACAGAGCTTTCGCTTATCGTCACCTGTTCTGTGGAATGATCTCCCTGCATCAATTAAACAGTCAGATTCTGTGGAGACTTTCAAGTATTTCTGGTTTTTCTGATGCCTGATTCTGCTTTTTTCTCTCTATTTGATGTGCAGCTCCATCCAGAAGTGGGAGTGGGTGTCTTCTTCTGCAAGCCTCCTGTCCTGTGCACCTGCATGGACTCCCCAAATTTCTAGTGTATTTGTTTTGTCAACTGTGTCAGTAGCATGGCCCAAGCAGAAGGTCACCCCTTTGAGTCTGGTCTGCTTGAGGTTTCTTCCTCAAATCATCAGAGGGAGTTTTTCCTTACTACTGTTGCCTGTGTGCTTGCTCTACGGGTTGGTAAGGTTAGACCTCACCCCTTACTTGTGTGAAGTTTTGTTGTGATTTGGTGATATAAATGAAATTAATTAATTAAATTAACACATCTACTGCTTTTTGACAAACTGATGTTTGACTTTTCCACCAGCCTGACCCTGGTTAATCAGACCCTCATTTATCATTTTAAAATCAAAACTGCAATTTCAAAGTGTGTAATTTTCCAAACACAAGAACTATGTTTAATCATGAAGTAAAATTAATATCTGAAATGATGAAGGGAAGCCTGACTGAAATAACAACTTGTCCTGTTGAAAACTGTGAGAGAGGTGCCTCTTTTTCTCATAAACAATCAGCACTAGCTTGAACGTGTCAAGCAGTTTATTAAGGAAGCACATGTGAAGACTGCACAGCACATGAACCTTTTTGTGAGGGTATGAAGGAAAGTCCAGGATTTAGAAGAAGTTAGATCCTGATTCATGACCTTTTATTTTTGCCATGTTGTTTTATGATTGCCTGTTTGGCCTTGATACTAGAACTCAGGATCAAGGGTCAAAACCAGACCTTTGATCCTCATTGCAACTTTAATCCTGGAGTCAGGATTATATAAAAAAGGAAATGACTGGATTGAAGATAAAAGACAAACGGCTGTCCACCTCCTGACACAAATCCAGACCAAAGTTTAGCTCCATCTGGATCCAAGGCCGACCTCTCCACCAAATTTCCCTGAAATCTCACTCACTGAGACAGATATAAACAACAAGAACATAATATCCTAAATGGCAGTTATCTCAAATGTGCAAACTCAACTGTTTTTCAGCCACTTGCTGAATACGATGGTAAACCATTTAAACATATGAGAAAAACATTCATCAATGTCTGAGCTAAAATCTTCAATTTCAGTCATCTCATGTGACGGCAAACATGATTTATGCAGTAAATTATGTGGACTCGGTGTGTGCATGTGTCTATCTATAGGTAGATTCAAGAACATGAAAGAAAAATTCTTACATGTCATGTTCGAGGATGATGGTAATGCGATGCATGTGCAGCCATCGCTGCCAGAAGTTTGCATCCATGGACAGGATGGGCTTCCAGTATGAGGCAAACTGGGACTGAGAAGAGTCTTTGGATCCACTGTGCTGCAGTGAAAGAACCTGGAAAATACAGAATCATTCCATTCAGAAAGGTGAGGAAGACCACTCAAAGACTACAGGAAGTCTGGATCAGAATGATCATGCTTTATATTTACAGGATGTATTATGTTTGTCATCAACACAAGACTGTAGCTTAGCCTGAGATGCACAATGAGGATAAAATCAACTGTGGCTGATGTGAGACAGCTGGGTGTCTGGTAAGGATGCCCAAACCACCTCAGCTGGCGCTACTCTCAGTCCCTCTCAGATAGTCAAGCTTCTCAAGATTTGCAGGAGTGTCAGCCTAGACAGAAAAAGGAGGATTCTCATTTCCGCCCCTTGTATATGTGATCTTATTCCTTCAGTCAATACCAAAGGGTCATGACCATAGGTGTGTAAATTGACTGATAAACTGAGACTTTCACCGTCTGGCTCAGCTCCGTCTTCACCACAACAGTCTGGTACAGTGTCAGTAAAACATCAGACGCCACTCCAATCAGTCTATCAATCTCAGTCCCCAACGTACCCCCAATCACAAACAAGATCCTGAGATACTTGAACTCCTCCACCTGGGTTAAAAATCTTCCCCTGACCCAGATGGGACAGCCCAATCTTTTCCAACAGAGAAAGAACCATGGTCTCAGATTTGGAGGTACTGATTCTCACCCCAATCACTTTACACTCAGACTCAAAACTTCTCATTGCTCATCTGAGGTTGCTGCCTGATTAAGCCACATCTGCAGAGATGCAACTCTAAGGTCACCAAATTGGACACCTTCCGATGTCCTCAGACCCATATACAGCTGGGTGGACTGGGACTATGCAGATGAAGTGCCTTGTTCAAGCGCATAAACAGGAAGTGTGAACTGCAAAAGTTGGAAGTGTGAGATTTACATGTGGCACTACTATTATTCTGAACACTACTGTACATGTGGCACTACTCGACCATGTCATGAACACCTCAACACCAGAAAATATGTGCTCAACCCCCAAAAAATGGAAATTCAGCAACTCCCAGAAAGCTTTCAGCACTGGTGTTTGGTGCCAGAACCTCTGGACACCACCTGGGCCAGGTTAACAAGGACCAGTTGAAGAACTGTACAGTACCGGAGTGGTGGAGCCAGGAGGGATGTAAAACAGAGGGACACCATTCTTGGTACTTTCAGGAATTGTGTAGTTCTCAGGAACTGAATTGAATGACTGCAGATGCACCAACATCTGATCGGTCTGGTTGATGCTGAAAACAGAAATCATGACATGAGCAGGAACACTGAATCTTAACAGCAGCTTCTCAGCTTACAAGTGCATTTGGATTACATTACTTTTTGTAATTCAACTCCATTTAAAAATCATACTGCATATTGCATTATGTGTACACATTAAAAATCCTGCATGCTGCATTCACTGGCATTATACACAGGAGATGATAAACCACCCAAGATCACAAAAAGTCATGTCATTACAGTGCTGCATAGAAATCTTTAAATAAATGAATATATACAAGATGCTGCAAAAAGTAAAGGCTAACTATAAAATAAATAAACTGATTTACAATAAAGAGTTTGAAAAATTAAAGACTAAACAACATTAAGTTATGTGACTAAACTAGCTTTAAACTAATATTTGTTATTGTCTGTGTGTTGATTTTGTGGAATCATGCATTCAGCTGTAAACATGGAAAGTAATCAGGTTTTGACTAATTAGCCAATTCAGCTCAATTCAAACATCCAAACAGCTTTACTGCTGTGAGAAAAACATAGGTCCTTTATCACTATGTAATTATGAGAAATATATGTGTCTTTTATTATTGTGTGATTATAAGTAGTATGTATATATTGTGTTAACACTTGCATTTTAGACTACATATGAAACTTCATGTGAAAACAAGAGGACGTTTATCTCAAAAGGGAGGAGATGTCTCTGCCCTCAAGGTCTGGCCTTGAGGTGATAGTGGGCTGGGACATTCTTAAGGAGGTAGGAACACCATTTTCGGATGCGACTGTTGCATGTGTGAGGTAACCACCACTCATGTTTTCTGCGAACCGCATATAAGCTGAAAAGTTCCAACAGGCCTTCAGTGACAGGAAGTACATGTCATTTCCAAGATTTTGTACTGCTCACTCCCCAGGTCATACAGACTTCAACTGAAGCAAGTTCTCTGTCATTCACTCTTCCAGCAGCAGAGTCAGAAATGGTGCAGAATTTTCTGATACATCTTACATTTGCCTCAGAAAAAAAACCTGAGACAACGTTCCAATATGATGCAGAGATACACAAAATACAGTATGTGGCTACATCTGTCAACATTTCAAGTTAAAGTTGCTCGGCAATAGAATGACTTCTTGTCTGACCAGATATGGAAGAATTAAAACATACATGCGTAGGTCTGCTACGCAAGAGTCACTCAAAAACAACACAATTATTAACATTTTATATTCATGAACTTGTGCCAAATAACATGCTGTCTACATACGACAAGTGAAAAACAAGAAGGATGCCAAAGGCACTTACAATTCATGTATTACAGAAAAAAAAAAAAAAACATACATTTGGACCTCTTGACCTGAAGTTTTGAAAATTTGATGCGTCACAATAAAGCTTTGTTACAGACATTTTCAGTAAAATCTGAGACATTTGATGTATCTGTTGAATTTCTAATTTTGATTTAACTGTCAACAGGTGCACTTCATATGTTCAGAGTTTCCCCACACTATATGACATAAAGGTGCAGACAGAAGTTTACACTGATTTTGGCTACAAATTTTCAAACTAATTTTTCGATGAATGAGTAAGCTGGTAGTTGACAGCAGCTAAGGTGGTGGTGATGGACGGTGTGACACTCTGTCTGATGGTTCAAATCCCATCAACTGTGATACTGAGCTTCTGTTGGACCTTTAGAACAGAGACTGCCCGAGTTATGTCTGCCGCTGTCTAGTGGGTAAAAATTAGTGTCTCATCTGGGCAACTT
This sequence comes from Thalassophryne amazonica, assembly GCF_902500255.1. Lineage (NCBI taxonomy): Eukaryota > Metazoa > Chordata > Actinopteri > Batrachoidiformes > Batrachoididae > Thalassophryne > Thalassophryne amazonica. The sequence continues at coordinate 116,716,053 of NC_047112.1, forward strand.
GTCAACACACAACTCAATCTGTTCTTTGTCAACAAGATGGGAACACAACCTTGAATGTTAGTTGACTTTTCCTTCCCACTGTAGCCAAGTGCTTGCTCACAGGGGGTCGTTTTGACCGTTGGGGTTTTACATAATTATTGTATGGCCTTGCCTTACAATATAAAGCGCCTTGGGGCAACTGTTTGTTGTGATTTGGCGCTATATAAAAAAAATTGATTGATTGACTTTTTTGTTTTGTTTTTGAAACAGCTTTTATTTCACTCAGCTTACGCTTTTTCAGTTTGCTTGTGTGTGATGCACATTCTGCAGCTTCACAGATGGAAATTGTGGTGACTGTAAACCATTAACACTAGTAAATCACCTTAAACACACACGAGATTATGAATGGGTATTGATAAGATTTTATTTATATCGATGCTATTATCGATTCCCTTATCAATACCTCTTGAGAATTTTCTGTGTACTAAAAGTAGACTTTACAGGTTTTCTATGTCAACAACATTTTAAATTGGTCACTGGATCCTTGATCTCTGGACGTAAATAAAAATAATAAAAAATAAAAAATCTGTAGTTTTTGTCAAAAGCATTTCCTTTCAGACATTTTGGCATGAATGTCTCTCCTTACCTCTGAGCTGAGCTCAGCCGGCTGCTGAACATCAGCACAGGACGTCTCATTTTGGAAGGGAAAAAAAAACTTTTGATCAATTGCCGGTTGTTTGTATTACAACATTTGGAAAGAGGTGACATTTGATATAAATGGTGTTTCTCTTTGAAGTTATTAATTCCGACTGGACTCTATCGTTCTAACTTGACTCGACAGAGAGCCGCGCAGCATTTGGAGCTGTATGAACAGAACGGAGGATGATTCTCATTTCTTTCTCCCAACAAGACAGGAGTCCCAGTTAGTGACTTTAATCTGCACAAAAGTGACTCACAATTGACAGATTCAGGGATCAAAGTGGTGAAAAACAAAAAAGATGAAACCCAAAATTACCCCCAACACCACCCGCATGAAAATATTTGAATTCAAGAAGCTCTGAAATGCAATCTGGGACTATTCCAGACAATAAACTGGAGTGAGTGCTGAATCTATTTAGGTGAGAAAAAAAAAATTATTCATATATATATAAATTATTCAAATTCTTTCCAGTAGTATTCTGCTCTTACTAGGATGCAGCAGTTTTCTAGTTTGGCAGATAGTTCTGGAGGAAATCACTGAAGAAATTAACACATTGAAAATATGGTTTGACCGAAACAAACTGTCATTAAACTTAAATAAAACAGGGATGAAGTGGAGGCGTAAGAGTCACTAGGTGTTCACAGGAAACACTTATTTTTATATGTATTTATGTTCATTGTTAGTTGGTTTTAGATTTTCTGTTGTGTTTTTAATCAGGTTCTTTTTGTGTCTTTCGCTAAAATTGTATTGTAGCATTATTCATTATTATTACTATTATTGTTGTTGTTGCTATTATTATTATTATTAATATATAAACAAAACTAAATTAAAAAAAATAATTTGTAACACATTTGACTCTTTTACGACAACAAACGCTGAGCCATTAATTATTATACCGTAAACAAATGCACACAAACATGCTGAAATGTGAACCGTTCTTGATACCCAACCCGACATGAGATCAACAAAACTGTAGAGTGACATGATTACATAAAAGGCATGTTGACCTTTTCCCCAGAACGCACTGCAGTGTCACAAATTTTTACATACTAGGTGCAAGTGATGGGCGAAATTCCGCTAATCAGCACAGCTAACTTTTTCATTTGCAGATTAGTTTTCAGCTAATTTTGAAATCCATCAGTGTACCAATTAGCTTCCGCTAAATTTTGTTCCACTAATTTTCGGTCCGCAAACATTTTTTTTTTTGCTGGTAAAGTGAGGAAGGTTTAACGGTCAAAAATGTCTGTAAATCCTAAAATCATACATGTTAGTTCCTGTCTGTTGTGTGCGTGCAACAGTCAGGCCGTCGTGGGGAGCTCAGCACTTCCCCTTCTGAGGGCTCCCCCTGCCTTCACTGTGCCTTCACTGCACAGAGAGTGCCAAGTCCCTGACACCACTGTCCTGTCGAGAAGCGCTCCCGTAGTGTAAATCGACAGTTAGTGTGACTGCTTTCAAGACAGTAAAGTAATGTAAAGACAACACTTTTGTGGGTTTTCTATGGTGGGAAAGCTCAACACGATGGATGAGGTGTAGATTTTACCAGTCGCACTGACGCAACACGGGTGAGCCGTTCCTGTGTTTATAAATACGAGGTCTGTTAGAAAAGTATCCGACATTTTTATTTTTTGCAAAAACCATATGGATTTGAATCATGTGTGATTACATCAGCCAAGCTTGAACCTTCGTGCGCATGCGTGAGTTTTTTCACGCCTGTAGGTTGCGTCATTCGCCTGTGAGCAGGCTTTGTGTGAGCAGTGGTCCACCCCTCTCGTCGGATTTTTATTGCGAATAAATGTCTCAACGATTTGGAGCTTTGCTGCATCAAATTTTTCCAGAAACTGTGAGAGACCTCCAGGTGGACACCATTCGGAAAGGGACGATTTTATGGGGATTACACAGATTAAGGAGTGCTCCAGCTGGTTTAAAGACCTCCCACAGCGTCTGAGAGCGCGGCGCGCTCCGAGCGCCGATCGACAGGTTGAAACCCCGCTGAAACAACCAGATCATTTCCAACGTGAAGGCTTTGTTGATCCGGGTCGTCATCTGACTTCCACAAAAATGGCAGAAGACGTGGGCATCAAGACTTTTTCGGCACATTCCACTGTTACAGGAGTTTTTTTCATGGAAAGAGAAGCGGAGGGATGCGCCACAGAGTCGCGAATGGCGTGGGACAAAAGCACCTCCGTGTTGGTCTCACAGGACAGTTTTCAGATGGCTTTCAGACGGCTTTCGGTGGCTTTTCAGTCGTGTGACTATACGAGAAATTGTGCATGAGCTGGACATGCCAGGACATGTCCTGTGAGGCTTCATCATGGCGTTGGTTTGCGCCATGCGGCTCCATCGCGACACGCGGAATTCCTCCGCACGTCTGTCTCAATGTGCCGAAAAAGTGCAGATGTCCACGTCTTCAGCAGTTCCTGTGGAAGTCAAACGACGTCCCGGATCAACACAGCGTCCAGCTTAGAAATGAACGGCACATTTCACTATTACAGGAGATTTTGTCATGGAAAGAGGAGCGTGTCTTTTTCCTGATTCTCTCCCCTCAGCCCCAACCAGTCCCAGCAGAAGACTGCCCCTCCCTGAGCCTGGTTCTGCTGGAGGGTTCTTCCTGTTAAAAGGGAGTTTTTCCTTCCCACTGTCGTCAAGTGCTTGCTCACAGGGGGTTGTTTTGACCGTTGGGGTTTTTCTGTAATTATTGTATGGCTTTTGCCTTACAATATAAAGCGCCTTGGGGCAACTGTTTGTTGTGATTTGGCGCTATATAAATAAAATTGATTTGATTTGATATTTAGAAATACGCATGTATTTGAAAAACCAGCACACACATTACAGGAACTTGTGTCTTGTTTTTTACAAATAAATAAAGAGCCAACCAGTGATGAGGAGGCTCATTTTCCCATAATGCCTTTTGACATCGGTGAGTTTTAATGCTCAAACCTTCCGAATTAGTGCATTAAATTAAACCCAAAATATATTTGTGATATTTTCACTGACAGAGTTAACGTAAATATAAATAAACCATCCGGAATTAGTTTGATTTTTCAGTCAAACAGTAAGTCAAATCTGCTTTGCTTTTTATGCCTTTTGCCACATGTCTGGGGCAGTGTATGTTGAATGTAAAGGACTCTTCTACAGCAGTGGGTAGGGCGCTCAAAGACAGAAGTGCTGACTCATTGTTTGTGTTGGGTTTGTGATCACCTTTGATTCTATGCAGAAGCATCGGTGGTGCATAAACTCAAAACTGGCTTGTCAGTAGCTGATAGTGTACCAGAGTCAAGACTAAAAGACAGCGGTTAGCTGTAGCTTCCACAATTATTTTTTTCAGTTTATCGGTTTATAGTTATGAAAGTTAACGTTTCAGTTAGCGGATTAATGATTATCGAAGCTAACTTTTTGGTTAGCTGTGTCAACCACTGGGTCTAAAGGCAATTAATTAGAGGCACTGGTTCTACAGGTAGGCCCTTGAATAAATCCAAAGGTTTATCAATTAACCTCAAATTATGCCACTCAGTCATGTGGATGTTTTTGAAAGTCATTTCAACAATTTTAGCAATTCTCTGCAATCTTCCATGTTGTTGAATGTATGTCACCCGTTTACTGGCTGACATTCTTACATGTGGAAAACTGAAATACATCTATTTTGTAACGATTAATTTTAAGTTACTTTTTATACAAATAAAATGGACACTACACACAATATGACATACTTATCCCCTTACTTTAGCATAGAGTGTTGGTTCAAATGGAATGGGCCTGAAAAGTTTAATACCCCAGCTGTAGAAAAACTTATGCCACACTTTAGAACATTAACTTTACATTCTGTGGACATTTGATATCTCTCTCACAGATGGGCGGTTTTACCTCTGCAGTGTGGTCCAGAAACGGCGGATGACAGAGGTGCGATATGGGCTGGTAATGGGTTTCCTCTGGGTGCAGCTGATGTCATGCAAGATGTCGTAGCTTCCCTCCATCGTCACTTCCACTCGAGTGGTTCGCTTGGTGAGGTCCAGTGGCCAGGATGTGGCTGCTACATACTCAATATGCATGTTGTGTTTCCATAACAGCACTAACTTGACCTCCAGCTGAGTCCCACCTTTAGAGCCCCCCCAAAAAAAGAGGATGATTCTTCAGGATAAAACCTAAACAGCAGCTGCTAGAAGCTCCACAGATCATTAGAGTCCATCTGTGCGCTTGCTTGTAGTTGGGCGAGGCCACAGGTCTCATACTTCTCAAAACATCATCACCCAGCATAAATGATTGTCAGAAACTGGATGACATCAAGATGACGCAAACATAATGCTCAACTACAACACATATACATCTATATATAGAAGATTAGTTTCTGGAGATTTGCCTGGGAGCTCTGTAGTCGTGACCCAAACTAATTCTCCTGTCAACTAGATGACAAATGCATCACATGAGCACAGTCCTCACCTGGACATGAGGTTTTTACAAATACTAGAGGCAAGGAAGTTCATTTGTGTTGCACATTTATCAAGTAGCGCACAGTGGCTTAGTGATTTGCACTGTTGCCTCACAGCAAGAAGGCCATGGGATCGATTCCTACCTGTGGCGAAAGTGCTTGGAATAGATGTATTTGACCTTCTCATGTTTGTGAGAGAAATTGGGTCAACCACAAGTACAACTCGAGTCCACCGCTTGTACTACTCAGTGGTTTCAAAGATGGGATAAAGTTTACTCCTTCCATGTAATCCTTTGCGGGTATCTTGAATCACTCCGCGTCCGACACAGGCCATAGCTACGGTGCTTTGTTGCTACAGTTTTTGGCTTCAAGGGCTCAGAGCCGGCCCAAGGCATACGCCAACTACGCGGTCGCTTAGGGCCTCCACGCCACCAGGGGGCCCCGAGAGCACTGAGACATTGTGATAAAAAAGTAAATATATACATGAAATTAAAATAATATTTAATAATTTAAACGAAATTGTATTACACCCGAAAAAAAATAAATTAATTTTGACAAAATACCAATACTAGGTTAATTGATGCCTCCTGTTGGCTGCTGCCACCGTTGGGCAAATTTAGATGCACCGTTTGTGTCAGGTGGTCAATGACTAATCGTGAGGAATAAAGTGTGTAAATCATGTCTCAGAAAAGAAATGATCCCTCTGGAGCGGAGAAAATAAAAAGAAGTTGGAAGACGAGAAAAAACAACAAAATAAAGGTAGGTTTGCATGTCCAATATTAAAATTTTTTGTTGTCATTATTTGCGAAATGCTCCGTTCGTTTAGTGTACGAGGTGTCTTAAAGTCAGAGGCGACTGCAAGGGAAGCTCAGCTTCCCCTAAAATGTCAAAAAATAAGTGATCAAATATATACTGTTGTGTGTACATGTCATTGACTAAATTTGCGCTACAACGCGCTCAACTTTTGTTCAGAATCAGCTTCTTATCACTGGGAACGACGCGGCTTTCCTCTCACTCAAACCCGCAGCTTCACAGCGCTTTAAACAGTGTGGACGCTGAGCGACACAAAGCATCAGCGAAACGAGACGAGTCATTGGATAAATGCTGGGCTTTGTCCCGCCCATCGGACGCTCAGTGTGTCTGGGGGTCTATGGGGCAGTGGGCGGGCCTTGGCTGGCCCGGACGCTCAGCTTCTGCATGATGATTGGATGATCTGTCTGAGGCTGAATCTCTTTTTGATTGACAGCGAAATGAGCGAATCAGCGATCTTTTGGTGTAAACATCCGTGGGAGCATTGTCATTCTGTTCTGAGTTGAACCGGAGACTTTCCTAATCCTCTTAGCGGCATTTTTTTTGTTAAAAACGACTAGCGACAAATCGAGCTTCTATTTCTGGTGTTTTTTTTTGTAGCTGCTTGTGTTTGCAGACTGACTTCTATCACTCTTTCTGACTTCTATCGCAGTTTCTGTTCCTACCGAGCAGCGGGTGCTGCTGAGCTCCTTCACCGTCACAAAGCGCTCACAGGCGGACAAACGTCACACGAGCCTCGCGCCAGTCCCAGCTAGCGAGCTAGCTAGGTAGCAAGCTGCACATGATGACAGACAATTTGAATGTTGTGGATTTTGGCGAAGCCATTTGATAGTCTTCCTTACGAAGAAAAACAGAGTTAAACAGCAGGGCAGATCAACTCCTCAGATTAATTTGGTGCAAAAGGTGGGAAAAGTAGCTCAGCTCTCAAAGGTTTGCAGGCCAAAGTTAAAGCAATAGTCCCCAGTGCAATGTCTGTGCATTGCTATGCACAGACATTGCTGTTATGTTGTGGATTTCTATGTTCATTTTGGAGATTATTTAAGTATTGTATTTGTTATTTAAGTATTTAATTTTGATTACAACTTTATTTTTCTGTAAAATAATGTGAATGTCATTTGATTCTATTTTGTATTTGGATATTGAACATTTTGCACACCATTGCACATCTGAAAGAAATTAAACTATTTAACGTGTTTACTATAAATGCAGTCTCCTGCCTGCTGATGTTACTTTCAAATAGTTAAATTAATGAGCCATACTTATACATCACTCTGTATGTAGAAGTTAATTAAAACATACGAGTTTGCTACCCCTTTAAGAAAACACCTGTATGATGTAAGATAATTACAAATAATGCTAATGATTGTGGGTACGTTACACACATAACAGTGTAGCCTATGGAATAATGAGGCATCTGGTGCCGAGGTGATGGTAGGGGGGCCCCCAAATGAAATTCTGCTTAAGACCCTATAAAGGCTTGGGCCGGCCCTGGAAGGGCTATTCCACAGAAAATAAAACGAAAAAGCCGATTTGGTCCTTTTAGACAGAGGGAAAAGTTCAGTGTAGGCTTCGCCTCCTTCAGCCATGATGCAGAGCTAGCTAACGTTAGCTGCCTGTTTACCTGTTTGTAAACAGAGAGGTGCACACCAGGGGGAAGGGTGGCAGCGGCCTACATGTCACGGGAGCTTGGCAGACTGATGTCCACTCTGACCATAGCCCAGTGCCAGGTGTGGTTGGCTCAATCCCCTCTGTCTGAGGTTTGCAGGGGATCACTACACACCCTGCCTGTTGTCCCAGGCCAGGTTTTTGGTACTGCACCTGAGGAGACCCTGGAGCATGCTGTTTAGGCTAATGGGTCTCTGCAGCAATTTGTAAATTACAGCTCACTCCCAGGTGCCAGACTAAGTGCACAGGTGGCTTTCTTCCAGCTAATGGACTTCCCCCCTGGGATCAGGGTCTACACGTCAGCCCTCCAGCTGTCTACCTTTTGGCCACACATGGGTGGACCACCCACAAATGGCCATCATAATGAACAGGGCCATCACACTCGCCCTTCAAAATCATCACAGGGCCACAGTAGTCTGGCTTGATGTCCGGTATGGAGCCACTGGTCATTTCTCCCACACACACCTCAGCCGGTGGATGGGTGATTTCCACATTGGTCAGGTGCTACAATATTCAGTTCCTTCATTTCCCCCCCCAAGTTCAATGGTGTAAAAGTCACAGCCGTTACAGACCCAGAGAGGTCTCTTGTTCTGAGGCAGGAGATCATCAAGCTCCTGAAGAAAGCAGCCATAGAGTGGGTCAGATCACCTCAGGGGTTCTATATTTATTTTGTAGTTCCAAAAAAGGATGGTGGCTTTAGGCCTATCCTCAACCTCAGAAAGTTAAATCACTACGTGAAAGTGCTGCGTTTTCGCATGCTCCACACAACGGAAGTTCTCCAGGCAATTTGGCTGGGGGACTGGTTTATAAGTGTGGACCTGAAGGATGCCCTGCACCATGAGAACACAGAGCCTGGGTCGGTACATAGGGTTTAATTAGGTCAGCAAGGTAGGGAGGTGCCAGTCCGTAAACAATTTCATAGGTTAGTAGCAGAACCATAAAATCTGATATCACTGGGACAGGAAGCCAGTGAAGAGATGCCAAAATGGGTGTAATGTGGTCAAACTTTCTGCTTTGTGTCAAAACTCTGGCAGCAGCATTTTGAACCAACTGAATTTGAACCAAAAACATTGCAGTAGTCCAATGTAGAAGAGACAAACGCATGGATGAGGGTCTCAGCATCAGCCATAGACAGGATGGGACGAATCTTCACTATATTTCACAGGTGGAAGAACGCAGTCCTAGTAATATCTCTAATGTGGAGGTCAAAGGACAACGTAGGATAAAAAAAAAATCACTTTGTCATTGTGATGTATGACACATGAGCCTAAGTTAAGTGTGAGCTGGACAAATTGATGCTGATGTCTCACTGGACCAAGAACCATCATTTCAGTCTTATCAGAGTTTAAAAGTAGGAAATTGCTAGACATCCAGCTTTTCACTGATGTAAGGCAATCTTCTAAGGATTTTATGTGGATGAGATTACCAGCTTGACTAGGTCAGCTAAATAGGGAGGTGCTACTGCGTGAATAATTTTATAGGTTAATAGCAGAACCTTAACATCTGATGTCACAGAGACAGGAAGCCAGTGAAGAGATGCCAAAAATGGGTGTATGGAACAGATCTTTTCTATATTTCGCAGTTGGAAAAAAAAAAAAAAAATCATTCCTCATAATATCGCTAATGTGAGGTCAAAGGACAACGTAGGGTCAAAAATCACCCCAAGGTTGCTCTAGGGATTGGTAAGGTTAGACCTTATTTGTGTGAAGCATCTTGAGGCAACATTGTTGTGATTTGGTGCTATAGAAACTAAATAAATTGAAACTGAATTTAAGCATTTTGTCTTCCATGGTGACAGTTTTTTTAGTTAGTGTTACAGGTTGTCATCATAACAGTAACTGGGGTGACAGTGACAGTCAAGCTGCATGTCCGTTTGTGCTGAATTGACACAGGAGCTTTCAGAAGCCCAGAATGAACCATGAGCTGGAGGAAAAGTATAACATATATCTGCTCAGGTTTCTACACGCACAAAAGTTTCTGATGAACTTAGCGGATATCAGCTAACAAGGAACTTATTTTGTGTTTCATAAAATAAACTTTATTTAAAAAAAATCACGGCACATAGCCCAGATCATTGTGCACCCACTGGCTGTGATACTGAGATACTTTTTTCCTGAGTTTAAGTCCAAACTCATATCACTCCGATCATGTGTCAGTGTGAAAAAATGCTGCAGTCACGGGGTGCTCTGTGAGGTGTTTTTGCCAGTGTTTTATTTATGCATCTTCCAGCCTTGGCAACTCTTCTGCAGAAGTCAGGTGCACCTTCATACTTCATGACAACCTTTCCGATCATGGCAGTTTGTGAGCAGATACTGAGCAGGCCTTGTGAGGTCGTGGCAGCAGCTGTGCAGCTCTTTGGTGACATGCGGTGTTGGATGTGATTTCATGACCGCACAAGGACTGCTGGACAGACCCTGTCCCTGTGTAATGGGGGTTTAAAAGAATTCATCGTACTTCGGAGTGCTGAATTCTGACTGACTGTGAAGAATTTGTCAAAAACAAAAAAGAAAACTATTCTGGTAACTGCTCAACCCATAAATGAATTTATCATACAAAAATACATAACATTCCATGCCTCCTACATTTGGGTAATAGAATTTAATTTAATTTAACCAGGTTAGTTCCATTGAGATCGAGACCTCTTTTGCAAGGGAGACCTGGACAATTATAAAGTTTCCAATTCGCCTCAGCTGCATGTCTTTAAATGTGGGAGGAAACCGGAGCACCTGGAGGAAACGCAAACTCCACACAGAAAGGCCACAGGTGGGAATTGAACCAATGACCTCCTTGCTGTGAAGCAACAGTGCTAACCACTCATCCGCCGTGCTGCCAAGACAACTTAGACATAACAGATTTGAAGAGGACACTTTGGAATTTGGCACTTACCATTATTTTGAGTTTTTTTTTCCTTTTTTGTTTATAAACACTAATAAGAAAAATTCCTAAATGATTAACAGGTGCAGCAACACATTCTAATTAAATGTAATTTAGATGTCTTTAGGTGTACTCACACACGCGTGTGTGTTTTTGCAGGTTTTACCTTTGGTGAGGCTGATCTCTCTGATTGTGTAGCCTTCTCTCAGTCGCACAGAGACCACACTGATTAGGTGGGCGTGGACCTCCTTCTCCATGTGCTTCTTCCTCCTCATCACCAGGGCAGGATTACCGCTGGCTGACACCAGGTGCTCGTTGAACAGTTTGTGCTGAGAAACTGCAAATCAGTAAGCTGCAATTGGAATTTATTCTAAATTCTACTCATTGCTTAAACATACGAGGTCTGTCCGTAAAGTACAGGTCCTTTTTATTTTTTTCGAAAACTATATGGATTTCATTCATATGTTTTTACGTCAGACATGCTTGAACCCTCGTGCGCATGCGTGAGTTTTTCCACGCCTGTCGGTGACGTCATTCGCCTGTGAGCACTCCTTGTGGGAGGAGTCGTCCAGCCCCTCGTCGGAATTCCTTTGTCTGAGAAGTTGCTGAGAGACTGGCGCTTTGTTTGATCAAAATTTTTTCTAAACCTGTGAGACACATCGAAGTGGACACGGTTCGAAAAATTAAGCTGGTTTTCAGTGAAAATTTTAACGGCTGATGAGAGATTTTGAGGTGATTCTGTCGCTTTAAGGACTTCCCACGGTGCGAGACGTCGTGCAGCGCTCTCAGGCAGCGTCATCAGCCTGTTTCAAGCTGAAAACCTCCACATTTCAGGCTCTATTGATCCAGGACGTCGTGAGAGAACAGAGAAGTTTCAGAAGAAGTCGGTTTCAGCATTTTATCCGGATATTCCACTGTTAAAGGAGATTTTTTTAATGAAAGACGTGCGGGCGGGTTGCAGCGTCGGCTCGCAGCCGCCGCGACGCTCTTTCACAGGAAAAACACCTCTGCTGGAAGCCTTAAGGACAAGTTGGAACATCTCCAGCTGATAAACAATTTCTCATATACTCACTCCACTGAAAGCCATCAAAAGCCAACTGGATTTTAACAAATGGTTATCAACACGGAGGTGTTTTTCCTGTGCCGCCGCATCGGCTGCGTCCCGACACGCGGACCCGTCCGCACGTCTTTCATTAAAAAAATATCCTTTAACAGTGTAATATCCGGATAAAATGCTGAAACCGACTTCTTCTGAAACGTCTCTGTTCTCTCACAACGTCCTGGATCAATAGAGCCTGAAATGTGGAGGTTTTCAGCTTGAAACAGGCTGATGACGCTGCCTGAGAGCGCTGAGCGACGTCTCGCACCGTGAAAAGTCCTTAAAGCGACAGAATCACCTCAAAATCTCTCATCAGCTGTTAAAATTTTCACTGAAAACCAGCTTAATTTTTCGAACCGTGTCCACTTCGATGTGTCTCATAGGTTTAGAAAAAATTTTGATCAAACAACGTGCCAGTCTCTCAGCAACTTCTCAGACAAAGGAATTCCGACGAGGGGCTGGACGACTCCTCCCACAAGGAGTGCTCACAGGCGAATGACGTCACTGACAGGCGTGGAAAAACACGCATGCGCACGAAGGTTCAAGCATGTCTGACGTAAAAACATATGAATGAAATCCATATAGTTTTTGAAAAAAATAAAAAGGACCTATACTTTACGGACAGCCCTCGTATACCATACAGCAAAGACAGCCATGTGAGATCTGAACACCGCCCCCACACCACCTCAGTCAAACTTCAAATATAGAGTATATTTGCATTTGCAGAGGTGTCTTGACCACTATGTGGCAAAGAATTGCCTGGTTTTCTTGCATGGGATGGACTGCATACTGATAAGGAGAAGGCAACTCGCATGTGAACATGAAAGCAAAGCTCGCCAAAGTAAAAAAACAAAAAAGCTACTAGTTCTATTTCATCCATCCTGACCGCTTAGCACCTGGGTTATTCCATGCGTGCATGTGCAGAAGTCGAGTCTTATATCAACAAAGTCACGTTAGTGGGCGTGACCTGAGTGGTATCAGCTCAAGGTGAACAGCCCCCCCAAAAATTGGTCCATCCTGACCTCACTCTGTCTTCACTGCGCATGAGTCTGAGACTGACTCCTAGTCTGACTCTCTCCACCCAAAGCGATCAAAAGGAATAATGGAATTATTAGTCATCAGATGACAACGTAAAACCTCTTAAATAATTCTAAAGTCAGTTTTAAGCAGAAACGAAGCGATAACTGGTGAATTGCTACTGACGCTCTGATTGGTCCCCCGTCCCCCAAGTAATCTGTTACTACGAGCGAGGGATTGTGGTTGCAGCCCTCGGTGAGTATTCTGTTACTACGAGCGAGGGATTGTGGTTGCAGCCCTCGGTGAGTATTCTGTTACTACGAGCGAGGGATTGTGGTTGCAGCTCTCGGTGAGTATTCTGTTACTACGAGCGAGGGATTGTGGTTGCAGCCCTCGGTGAGTATTGTTACTACGAGCGAGGGATTGTGGTTGCAGCCCTCGGTGAGTATTCTGTTACTACGAGCGAGGGATTGTGGTTGCAGCCCTCGGTGAGTATTCTGTTACTACGAGCGAGGGATTGTGGTTGCAGCCCTCGGTGAGTATTCTGTTACTACGAGCGAGGGATTGTGGTTGCAGCCCTCGGTGAGTATTCTGTTACTACGAGCGAGGGATTGTGGTTGCAGCCCTCGGTGAGTATTCTGTTACTACGAGCGAGGGAGCGTGGCTTCAGCCCTCGGTGAGTAATCTGTTACTACGAGCGATTGTGGTTGCAGCCCTCGGTGAGTAATCTGTTACTACGAGAGAGCGAGCGTGGCTTCAGCCCTCTGTGAGTAATCTTTTACTACGAGCGAGGGATTGTGGTTTCAGCCCTCGGTGAGTAATCTGTTACTACGAGCAAGCGATTGAGGCTTCAGCCCTCGGTGAGTAATCTTTTACTACGAGCGAGGGATTGTGGTTGCAGCCCTCGGTGAGTATTCTGTTACTACGAGCGAGGGATTGTGGTTGCAGCCCTCGGTGAGTATTCTGTTACTACGAGCGAGGGATTGTGGTTGCAGCCCTCGGTGAGTATTCTGTTACTACGAGCGAGGGATTGTGGTTGCAGCCCTCGGTGAGTATTCTGTTACTACGAGCGAGGGAGCGTGGCTTCAGCCCTCGGTGAGTAATCTGTTACTACGAGCGATTGTGGTTGCAGCCCTCGGTGAGTAATCTGTTACTACGAGAGAGCGAGCGTGGCTTCAGCCCTCGGTGAGTAATCTTTTACTACGAGCGAGGGATTGTGGTTGCAGCCCTCGGTGAGTATTCTGTTACTACGAGCGAGGGATTGTGGTTGCAGCCCTCGGTGAGTATTCTGTTACTACGAGCGAGGGATTGTGGTTGCAGCCCTCGGTGAGTATTCTGTTACTACGAGCGAGGGATTGTGGTTGCAGCCCTCGGTGAGTATTCTGTTACTACGAGCGATTGTGGTTGCAGCCCTCGGTGAGTAATCTGTTACTACGAGAGAGCGAGCGTGGCTTCAGCCCTCGGTGAGTAATCTTTTACTACGAGCGAGGGATTGTGGTTTCAGCCCTTGGTGAGTAAAGTGTTACTACGAGCGAGGGATTGTGGTTTCAGCCCTTGGTGAGTAAAGTGTTACTACGAGCGAGGGATTGTGGTTTCAGCCCTCGGTGAGTAATCTGTTACTACGAGCAAGCGATTGAGGCTTCAGCCCTCGGTGAGTAATCTTTTACTACGAGCAAGCGATTGTGGCTTCAGCCCTCGGTGAGTAAAGTGTTACTACGAGCGAGCGATTGTGGCTTCAGCCCTCGGTGAGTAAAGTGTTACTACGTGCGAGCGATTGTGGCTTCAGCCCTCGGTGAGTAAAGTGTTACTACGTGCGAGGGATTGTGGCTTCAGCCCTCTGTGAGTAAAGTGTTACTACGAGCGAGCGAGCGTGGCTTCAGCCCTCGGTGAGTAATCTGTTACTACGAGCGAGCGAGCGTGGCTTCAGCCCTCGGTGAGTAATCTTTTACTACGAGCGAGGGATTGTGGTTTCAGCCCTCGGTGAGTAATCTGTTACTACGAGCGAGCGAGCGTGGCTTCAGCCCTCGGTGAGTAATCTGTTACTAAGAGCGAGCGAGCGTGGCTTCAGCCCTCGGTGAGTAATCTGTTACTAAGAGCGAGCGAGCGTGGCTTCAGCCCTCGGTGAGTAATCTGTTACTAAGAGCGAGCGAGCGTGGCTTCAGCCCTCGGTGAGTAATCTGTTACTATGAGCGAGCGAGCGTGGCTTCAGCTCTCGGTGAGTAATCTGTTACTATGAGCGAGCGAGTGTGGCTTCAGCCCTCGGTGAGTAATCTGTTACTAAGAGCGAGCGAGTGTGGCTTCAGCCCTCGGTGAGTAATCTGTTACTATGAGCGAGCGAGTGTGGCTTCAGCCCTCGGTGAGTAATCTGTTACTATGAGCGAGCGAGTGTGGCTTCAGCCCTCGGTGAGTAATCTGTTACTAAGAGTGAGCGAGTGTGGCTTCAGCCCTCGGTGAGTAATCTGTTAGTACGAGCGATTGTGGTTGCAGCCCTCGGTGAGTAATCTGTTACTACGAGAGAGCGAGCGTGGCTTCAGCCCTCGGTGAGTAATCTTTTACTACGAGCGAGGGATTGTGGTTTCAGCCCTTGGTGAGTAAAGTGTTACTACGAGCGAGGGATTGTGGTTTCAGCCCTCGGTGAGTAATCTGTTACTACGAGCAAGCGATTGAGGCTTCAGCCCTCGGTGAGTAATCTTTTACTACGAGCAAGCGATTGTGGCTTCAGCCCTCGGTGAGTAAAGTGTTACTACGAGCAAGCGATTGTGGCTTCAGCCCTCGGTGAGTAAAGTGTTACTACGTGCGAGCGATTGTGGCTTCAGCCCTCGGTGAGTAAAGTGTTACTACGTGCGAGGGATTGTGGCTTCAGCCCTCGGTGAGTAAAGTGTTACTACGTGCGAGGGATTGTGGCTTCAGCCCTCTGTGAGTAAAGTGTTACTACGAGCGAGCGAGCGTGGCTTCAGCCCTCGGTGAGTAATCTGTTACTACGAGCGAGCGAGCGTGGCTTCAGCCCTCGGTGAGTAATCTTTTACTACGAGCGAGGGATTGTGGTTTCAGCCCTCGGTGAGTAATCTGTTACTACGAGCGAGCGAGCGTGGCTTCAGCCCTCGGTGAGTAATCTGTTACTAAGAGCGAGCGAGCGTGGCTTCAGCCCTCGGTGAGTAATCTGTTACTAAGAGCGAGCGAGCGTGGCTTCAGCCCTCGGTGAGTAATCTGTTACTAAGAGCGAGCGAGCGTGGCTTCAGCCCTCGGTGAGTAATCTGTTACTAAGAGCGAGCGAGCGTGGCTTCAGCCCTCGGTGAGTAATCTGTTACTATGAGCGAGCGAGCGTGGCTTCAGCCCTCGGTGAGTAATCTGTTACTATGAGCGAGCGAGCGTGGCTTCAGCCCTCGGTGAGTAATCTGTTACTAAGAGCGAGCGAGTGTGGCTTCAGCCCTCGGTGAGTAATCTGTTACTATGAGCGAGCGAGTGTGGCTTCAGCCCTCGGTGAGTAATCTGTTACTATGAGCGAGCGAGTGTGGCTTCAGCCCTCGGTGAGTAATCTGTTACTAAGAGCGAGCGAGTGTGGCTTCAGCCCTCGGTGAGTAATCTGTTACTACGAGGTCTGTGCAAAAAGTAACGGACCTTTTTATTTTTTTCAAAAACTATATGGATTTGAATCACGTGTGATTGCATCAGCCAATCTTGAACCTTCGTGCGCATGCTTGAGTTTTTTTACGCCTGTCAGTTGCGTCATTCGCCTGTGGGCAGGCTTTGAGTGAGCACTGGTCCAGCCTCCTCGTCGGATTTTCATTGTCAGGGAAATGGCTGAGCGACTGCCGCTTTGCTCCATGAAATTTTTTTCATAAACTGTGTGAGACAGCCAGGTGGAAACCATTCGGAAAATTCAGATGTCTTTCGGTGAAGATTCTATCAGCGTCACACAGATTAAGGAGGATTACAACTGGATTAAAGACGGCCCACAGCGACGGAGGGCGCGCCGCGCTTCGAGCGGCCATCGACAGGCTGAAACGACCAGATCATTTCCAAAGTGAAGGCTGTGTTGATCCGGGACGTCGTGTGACTACCAGAGAAATCGCAGAAAATGTGGACATCAGCACTTCTGCGGCACATTCCACTGTTACAGGAGATTTTGTAATGAAAGATGTGCGGAGGAATTCGCGCGTTGAGACGGAGCCGCTCATGGCGCACAACAAAAAGCACATCCATGTTGGAAGTCTCACAGGACAAGTTGTGACATGCCCAGCTGTTACACAATTTCTCAGATACTCACTCGACTGAAAAGCCACCAAAAGCTGTCTGAATCTTCTGAATGGTTTCCAACACGGAGCTGAAATTCCATCACTGGAACTGCAATTGTACTGCTACCTGAGAGTGGTTCGTATCACTCCTTTCCACAGCAGTTATATTTAAAATGCTGAATTTGCCCACTGTAGAGTGTGTGTTCGCCATTTGCTGTTTGGCAACTGTAGCACCTTGGTGTTAGTCACTGAGTCTGTCTCAATTATCTCTACATTCTCACACACAGTAATGGATACTGCATTGGTACACACATGCAGCAGCTGTGTCTGAGCCCAGAGGACGGCCACAATTCATGTCCCTCATGTCTTGGACATGGACACTTGCAGCAAGCACTGACAGAAGACGCTTGCTTCAGTTTCGTTTCTATGCCACTGACTGACAGATCGGCTAGACTGGAAAAGCTTGAAGCACAGATATCCTCTGCAACACAGCCATCAACATCACGTAAGAGATCCCATGCTGGGCCCCTTACTGCTACAGCAAAAAAGTGTCGCCATGACATGATCCTGCCTGATAAGGTCGACAACCTCACCTCTGAATTTGCTCAGATAAAGTCATTGCTTCTTTCTCTGCGCCCTCCTACAGCCTCTGCTATTCCTCTCACACAGCCACCTTCCTGTGAATACAGTGGGGTGGACACCGCCCCCCACCCACACCCACACCCACACCCACACACACACACACACACACACACAGTCTGCAATTGCAATGAGGATGTGATGCCCATTGTAGCATCTGAGTCAATATTTAGTGTGGCCCTTTCAGCTCAGAATGGGACCCATGAACCAGGGAAATGTTCCCCCATCCTTCCATCACAGACTCACAAACTTCACACAGTGACACTCCTCAGGGGTCTGAGTCCGGCCTCTCCATTGTTACGCAGGGCATTCAGGTAGCCTCGTCACAGCTTGGTGTGGATGCTCCTCCCATGGAGAGTGCCTCTTCTCATGCCTTTTTAGGGACACTCAGAAACCATCAGGGGAGGTGATGGTCTAGTGGTTAAGGTGTTCAGCTTGAGACCAGAGGATCCTTGGTTCAAATCCCAGCCTGACCGGAAAATCACTAAAGGCAAGGTCCTTGGGCAAGTTCCTTAATCCCCTAGTTGCTCCAGTGTGTAGGGAGGACCTTGCATGGCATCGGGGTGAATGTTAGGTATTGAATGTAAAGCACTTTGAGCGTCTGATGCAGATGGAAAAGTCCATTTACCATCTTTCAGTGCCCCACCCTCCTTACCATATATTGAAGAGCTGCAGCAGTGCCACACTACAGTGGTTCTGGACTACATCAGGTTCTGCACGGACAGCGTCACCAGGGACAGACGTATAAGGATTTATCCCAACAGAAAGCCCTGGATGACGAAGGAGGTGCAGAGCCTGTTGACAGCCAGGAACACAGCCTTTAGGTCTGGGGACGTGGCACTCTACAGCACCGCCAGAGCTAATCTGAAAAGAGGTATCTGCAAGGCCAAGGCAGCATACAGAAGGAAGATGGAGGACTATATCAGGAGCAAAGATACCAGACAGGTGTGGCGGGGTGTCCAGTACATCACCAGCTACAAACCTAGCAACTCCATGGCCGCCAAGGGTGAATCTTCTCTGGCAGAGGAGCTTAACATCTTCTTTGCCCGCTTTGAGGTGACACCTACATCAGTTCCATCTCAGCCGCCTGCTCACAGCAGTCACACACTCATGGTAGAAGAGTGTGAGGTGAGGCGGGTGATGAGAAAGGTGAACCCGAGGAAAGCTGCAGGACCTGATGGAGTGGCGGGTCGGGTGCTGAAAGATTGTGCCGACCAACTGGCTGGAATCTTTACCAGGATTTTCAATCAGTCCCTGTCACAGGCCACTGTCCCCTCCTGTTTAAAGTCCTCTATCATTGTCCCATTACCAGAGAAACCTTGCATTACCACCCTGAATGACTACCGCCCAGTGGCACTAACATCAGTTATTATGAAGTGCTTTGAGAAACTGGTGCGGAGTCGTATCATCTCCTGCCTGCCAGCTGATTTGGACCCTTTTCAATTTGCTTATAAAGCAAAGAGATCTACGGAGGATGCTGTTTCTACAGCACTTCATGCCGCGCTGACCCACTTGGAACAACGAGGGAGCTAAGCAAGAATGCTCTTTGTGGATTTCAGCTCGGCGTTTAACACCATCCTTCCACAACGTCTGGTGTCCAAGATGACAGACCTTGGACTCCCTCCACTCACCTGCAGCTGGATATTGGACTTTTTGACAGACCGCTCCCAGAGGGTCAGGCTGGGTTCCAACATCTCCACTGCTCTTAGTCTTAGCACCGGCTCACCACAGGGCTTTGTGCTTTGCCCACTCCTCTACACTCTTTACACCTATGACTGTGTCCCTACCCACCCTAGTAATAAGATAATAAAGTTCGCAGATGACACGACAGTAGTCAGACTCATCTCAGACGACATAGGTGAGCTAGCCTCCAGGGACGAGGTGGAGCGGCTGGCAGAGTGGTGTTCAGTCAACAACCTGCTCCTTAACACTACAAAAACAAAGGAGCTTGTTGTTGACTTTAGAAGGAACAAGTCTGACATCCAACCACTTTTTATTGGGGGGATCTGTGTGGAGCGGGTGCCGGTGTTCAGGTTTCTCGGCATTGAGCTGGAGAATAGCCTGACATGGCGCGCCAACACCAAGGAGCTGCTGAAGAAGGCGCAGCAGAGACTACTTTCTGAGAATCTTCAGGAGGAACAGTCTTCCTCAGAATCTGCTTCTCGCATTCTATCACTGCTACATAGAGTGTGCTCACATATGGACTGTGTGTTTGGTACGGCAGCTGCACATCCTCAGAGAAGAAGGTGCTACATAGGGTCATTAGGGCAGCAGAGAAGATCATAGGCTGCCCCCTCCCCACACTGGAAGACATTTACACGACCAGACGCTGCAAGAAGGCAATAGATATTTCAAAGGACGTCTCACACCCTGGACATTGTCAGTTTCAGCTCATGCCATCAGGCAGGAGATACAGAATATTACAAACCAGAACAAACCGTCTAAAAAATAGTTTTTATCCAAAGGCAATCATGGCACTTAACTCTTCAAGGTGAAATAGTATGTTCAGTATGCAGTACATCTGGTGGCAGTCTTTTTCACCCAGTGCAACCTATGACCGTACCATTCCTGTCCATAAACAGTGCAATTTGTTTTTTATATATATATATATATATATATATATATATTTTTTTTTTAGATGTTTTATTCCTGTTCATAGTCAGTGCAATATGTTTTTTTTTTTTACTGTTTTTAAACTATTTATTACTCTTAACTCACGAGCCGAAGCACTTTCAATTTCGTTGTGACTTTGTAAAAAGTAACAATGACAATAAAGACTATCTTAAATCCTTTAACCACTTACCACATGACTGCAGGGCACTGTGTCCAGACCACATGCCATCAGTGGACAGCATGGCTCGTAGCCTGGTTGTAGTACCTGCTGATGCTGCCCGACTGGAGGCCCACTGCCCATGACCTCAATGTCGGGTCACTGATGACCTCCTCACCAAGAGTTATGACACAGCAGCTTGAATTGGTCACCTGGGAATCTCCTTGTCTCACCTTGCCCTTGCACTCTCAGTGTCTCCAGGATGCTGGGACTGACACTGACTGACACACAGAGCCTGAGTGATGCTTCGCTCTGGGCATTCACCGACATGCCATGAGCGCTTGACAGGTTGATGTCCATCGTGAACGCAGCCTGGTGCCAAATATGCAGGGGACTGCTACGTACCCTGCCTGTTATCTCAGGCCAGGTTTTCAGCCCTGCGGCCTATCACACACTGGAGCATGCTGTTCAGCCTAACCAGCAATTTGCTGAATTACAGTGAACTCCCAGGCGCCAACCCAAGCCCACAAGTGCCTTCCACCCTGTTCACGGACATGCTCCCTGGGCTCGGGGTCTGCCACGTCAGCCCGACCAGAAGTCTACCTTTCAGCCACCTACAGGTAGGCCGCACAAAAATGATTGGCGGGACGGACAGAGCCGTCATGCTCGCCCCTCAAAAACATCATGGTGCTGCAGCATTCGGGTTTGACACCCACGACGAGGTCACCAGCCACCTCTCCCTGACACAGCTCGGCCGGTGGCGGGAGTTGACCTCAGACCAGTGGGTGATTTCCACACTGGTTAGGGGCTGCAATATTCAGTTCAATGGTTGTCCCTCCAAGTTCAATGGTGTAAAAGTCACAGTTGTTCCAGACCCAGAGAGATCTCTTGCTCTCAGCTAGGAAATTTGACAGCTCCTGAATAAAGGAGCCATAGAGTGGGTCAGATCACCTAAGGGGGTTCTATTCAACTTATTTTGTAGTTCCAAAAAAAGGATGGCGGCTTTCGTCCTATTCTGGACCTCAGAAATTTAAACCAGTATGTCAAAGTGCTGCGTTTTCACATGTTCCGCACAGCGGAGGTCCTCCCTTTTGAACTCTCCCTCGCTCCCCGTATGTTCACCAGGTGTGTGGCAGCAGCACTCACTCCTTTGCAAGCTTGTGGGATAAAGACTCTTCTGTATCTAGATGACTGGATTGTTTGCGCACCATGGAATAATCCAGGTGCTAAGCACTGCCCTCTGGCAGTCAGGAGGAATGAAATAGAACAAGAGTTATGTAAGTAACTACAGTAAAATTAATTCGGAATGGCCGGCAGAGTTGGTTGTCACTCGGTGTCTAGGTGATGGATTCCAAAGGACTGACTGCCGGGTGACGTGCGCTCATATACTGTTGGCTGACGTCACCCAGATCACGCCCACTAACGTGACTGTTTGTATAAGATTCGACCGCTGGAGTCATCCAGGTGCTAAGCACTGCCCCCTGGTGGTCATTTGGAATTCATCTAACCGTATCTACAAACGTAACTCTCGTTTTACAGCTTCATGCTGGAGTGGAACAGAGAAGGGAATTCGTAAACAGAAGACATGACATTTACTTTGTGGACCCGTGAACAGATTCTAATTTTGGACTGAAGCCACAGTGCAGCTTTACCGCAGAAGTATTCTGAGTTCATGGACTCGGGGCTCTTGAGGAAAGAGTAGGTCAGGAAGGCTCTGTGATAAGCATTCATCTCCTGGCTGTTTAAGTCTGGTTCTGGACAGCTGGGCAGGTATGAGCCAAAAGTGGCTAAGGAGATGAACTTCATCAGCTCAACATTTGGGATGTAGCCAAAGCTGCAGTCATAGGAGTAGGTACCACCCACCTGGAAGATTTCAAACATCAAACAAGGCACACAGTGACTGCAGCACATTATGATTCATAGGACAAACTGAGTGGAGCAAAAATGGAAACCAGAAGATATTTTCTTCAAATGCATCGCTGACTGCTTATCCTATTTCAGCATCTGGAACACAGTTTATCTATATCGACAGGACACTCCAAAAACCTGCAGCAACAAACAGCCTGAGTGATAATCACGCAGATGTACCTGCAGAAAGGAGCAGGCGATGGTTCACTCCTGAGCTGATTAAGCAGGGTTTCACACACTGCCCCATCAGGAACACTGGTCACACCGTCTGTGATGATAATGATACCTGGAACACAAAGATGGACAACTGGCCGCGTTACTGCATTACTAACAAGTGCTCAACACCTGCAGGAGAAACGCAGAGAACATACAAGTGATTTTTCCCACCAAGCAACTGCGAATATTTGTGAATAAACACTGAATCTTGTGAAAGTAAACTTTTGAGCACAGAAAACAGACACAGGGATATCTGCTGTGCACGTGATGATGTGATGAAGGCATAGAATGACAGCAGACACTCCTCCACTGACTAATGGGCCTTTCACACTGAATACTTCAGGCCAATCCGTCAACGTTTCCCAATCCGTCGGATTTGTTTCCAACGTGTCCTGATGCATCCGACACGTGATGTCAGACGCGCGCTTTGGAAGCGGCAAGGGGGCGGAGACTGCTATGTCACACTCTGGCTTGTTTCCACAACCTGAAAAAAGTTCAGCGATCGCCATCTGAATTTGCGTCGCCTGAACCACAAAAAAGTTTTAAAAAACAGCAGTAGAACGATATTCTCCATCACCTTGCTGGGAGAAGCTTTTTTCAGCTACTTTTTGGAGTGACATCGACCGAGGAGGACTGACAACTTGGTGGATATCGATCGAACCGCGACAGCAGGCCGACCCGCACGGAGGAAGCCGACCTTCAGGCATCATCACTGGGCAGAGCGATCCAGGCCGCCGGGGTGATGGAGCAAACCCACTCAATCTGAAATCTCCCACTTTTTGGATATATGGAAGTCCCAGTTTGACCAACGGAGTTTAGTTCTGCAGCTTTACTGAGGTGAGAATAAAATAAAAGTAAAACGTGACATTTACTGAACTGCTGTGAAGCTTTAATGATCAGCTAACATTAACTTAGCTTTTTAGCACAGTTGATCTGAGTGAACGCTTTAATTTGTAAATGGTTCAGTCTTTTTTATTTTTACTAAATAAAGCTACAGCTTTTTTCAGACACCACAAAAGCTCAACTTTAAATAACTTATTTTTTCGGGTGTTTTCTTCCATCGTTTTTTTTTCCCGCTTTTTTTTTTCCTTTTTTTAT
This sequence comes from Thalassophryne amazonica, assembly GCF_902500255.1. Taxonomy (NCBI): domain Eukaryota; kingdom Metazoa; phylum Chordata; class Actinopteri; order Batrachoidiformes; family Batrachoididae; genus Thalassophryne; species Thalassophryne amazonica. The sequence goes on from NC_047112.1 coordinate 116,739,486, forward strand.
ATATAAACTGTTTAGTGTTTCTTTATTTTTAAAGAAATATTTTTATTTGTCCCAATCAGGAACATTTGCTGTGCAGACAACCAAACTTCCATTGATGAGCTGAACACCATGAAGTCCAGTCGAAAGAAAACATCTCTGCTTTTCAGCAACACCACCAGAGTTAAAAACTGCAGAAGAGACCGTCATCTGGTCCTGAGAATCCAGCAGAATATCACCTGCTTCTAAATAAAAGGCTCTTTAAACAGCAACTATTTTATTATTTTTTAAAAAAGCTGTTTCATTTTATATTTTAACAATAAATGAACAGATCATTAAAAATGTCCACGAAATCAAAGTCCAAAGATTATGCCATATTTTGGCGAAATTACAAGTTGAAATGACCATTAAAATAATTCATCATGAGGTTTATGTCACAGAATCCTACCTTACAATCACACTGCAGTCATTATTACATTATTTCCTGTTGCATTTATAATAAACATTTGTATTTATTTACAGTGTCTGTTTTTCTGGCTGAAATGAGATATAAATAATCTACCAGACTTAAAAAAAAAAAAATGTACAAATTTCCATGTTATTTTGTCTAAAAATAAATGCCTGAGGTTCCTTATGTTAAACAAGAAATTATCTAAATCTGAAATAACAGGTGGTTTTGATTTCCAGATGAAAGGTTTCTAAAGAACCATTTATTGATTTATTTAGCTATTTTAATTACAAGTGTTCTAAACTTTTTTTAACAGTTATCAGAAATTCTGAGGTAACAACAACAACTAAAAACATTTCCAAGGATTTTTCTTCAGAAAACTGCTCTATAAATGAGCAGTCCTGTGACACGTTAATGTTTTGTACAGATCAATGATCTCTGCACTGATCCATTTTGTACAGATCAGTGGTTTCTGCCACTAGTCTTCTGTGTTTTGGCCCGACGCATCGTTCCTATTGGACAACGTGAAGCTACGTCACAGCTCAGAGCGTCGAAAGTTGGATTGAACTTTAACTGCGCCAGCCTGCCGACAAGCGGCAATGCGCGCTCCCTCAGAAGTGTCGGTTTAGCTCGGCTTTTGATGTGACGCTTCTGACGCATCTAAAAAGCAACGTGTCTCATTGAAAATAATGCTTTTAGACCGATTTTTAACGCAATTGACGCGTCTGACATGTTCAGTGTGAAAGGCCCTTGACACTGCAGGCCTGGTGGCCATTGCCAAAGCAGATGGGTCCGGTGCGTAACCCACCCACCATCACCTGTTAGCAGCTTAAACTCCAACGCTGTTACTGACACTGACAAAAAAAAAGTTATCTGAGCAGCTCCAGCAACATTTCAACAAGAGATCAAAACGTAGGCTTAATCATTTTATAAATGAAGTCACAACTTGAAAGAGTGCAACTGCTGAATCTGTCCACCCCCACCACCACGAATATGTGTAACCTCAGACCTCAGAGACTGACCTTTAGCAAACTTGACATCACCTGACCAATTCCATAACCCACCTCCAGAGGTGTGTCAAGTTTGACGCAAATCATCAATTTTGACCTTTGACCCCAATGATTAGCCTTTGGCAAATGTGATGTTGCCTGGGCAATTCCAACCATATCCTCCGCTGGCAAGTGCTGCTTTGGTACAAGTGCTTGCTACATTCTGACACATTTCAAGGTATCTGATAGCTGATTTCAGAATGCAGATACCAACTCATGAAACTGGCAGTGTCTAGGTTTGATAATCAAGGGCCATAATTTGGGTAAAATGTGTCAATCTTGTACCATATTACAACCAGCGTTTTACCAGCCCCTAACAAGGAACTGTACCAAGTTTACCTAAATTACTCCTAAATGTGAGAGGAGTTGATTTCATATTGCTTATACTAGGGGTGTTGGAAAAAAATCGATTCACGTCCGAATCATGATTCTTATTTATTACGATTCTGAATCGATCCAAAATGTCCAAGAATCGATTTTTTTAAAAGCATTTTTAACATAATCTTGCTTACTCGCTGTGTGTGTACTGTTTGTCAGGCAACGGCTTCGTACTACAGCGTCCCCCGCGAGGGGGGATTGGGGGGTGGTCTGGCGTGCTTCAAACACTCGTGCGCCGCAGAGTTTAGTGGCTGTAGGCTTAGCATGGCGGACGAAGAGCTAATTCAGCCAGCACCATCTTTGCTGAAGCAAAGTGTTTGGGTGCATTTTGGATTTTATTATTTGCTGCGTAAGAAGGAGCTTGACATGACTTATGCAGTGTGCAGAATCTGCAAAATGAAAGTCAAGTACTTCGGAAACACTTCAAATCCGCAAGCCCACATGCTACTCTATCACCCGGAGCTAAAACGAGGGGAGCAGCGGTCTCTGCCGACTACTGACCAGCGCTTCGCTAAACTGCCAGCCAACTCTGAACGAGCAAAGCAGATAAGTAAATTTACATCTAGAATCACTTGATTAACCTTGTAAAGCTGCATTTTCTTAAATATAAACATTTTTAAGTAATGTAACTACGAGGTCTGTCCAAAAAGTAACCGACCTTTTATTTTTTTCAAAAACTATCTGGATTTGAATCACGTGTGATTGCATCAGCCAAGCTTGAACGTTCGTGCGCATGCGTGAGTTTTTCACGCCTGTCCGGTTGCGTCATTCGCCTGTGAGCAGGCTTTGTGTGAGCAGTGGTCCACCCCCCTCGTCGGATTTTTTATTGCGAATAAATGTCTGAACGATTTGGAGCTTTGCTGCATCAATTTTTTCCAGAAACTGTGAGAATCCTCCATTGGAAAATTCAGATGGCTTTCAGGGACGATTTTATGGGATTACACAGATTAAGGAGTGCTCCAGCCGGTTTAAAGACCGCCCACAGCTGCTGAGAGCGCGGCGCACTCCGAGCGGCGATCAACAGGCTCAAACCCCGCTGAAACAACCAGATCATTTCCAACGTGAAGGCTTTGTTGATCCGGGACGTTCGTCTGACTTCCACAAAAAGGCAGAAGGCGTGGACATCAGCACTTTTTTCGGCACATTCCACTGTTACAGGAGTTTTTTTTCATGGAAAGAAAAACGGGAGGATTGCGCCACCGTGCCGCTCGTGGCGCGGACAAAACCACCTCCGTGTTGGTCTCACAGGACGGCTTTCAGGTGGCTTTCAGACGGCTTTCGATGGCTTTTCAGTCGTGTGACTATCCGAGAAATTTGAGCATGAGCCTGGACATGCCCCAACATGTCCTGTGAGGCTTCATCACGGCGTTGCTTTGCACCATGCAGCTCCACCGTGACGCGTGGAATTCCTCCGCTCCTCTTTCCATGACAAAAACTCCTGTAACAGTGGAATGTGCCGTTCATTTCGAAACTGGACGCTGTCTTGATCCGGTATGTCATCTGACTAGCACAGGAATTGCAGAAGACGTGGACATCAGCACTTTTTCGGCACATTGAGACAGACGTGCGGAGGAATTCCGCGCGACAGGACGGAGCCGCATGGCGCAAAGCAACGCTGTGATGAAGCCTCACAGGACATGTTGGGGCATGTCCAGCTCATGCTCAATTTCTCGGATAGTCACACGACTAAAAAGCCACCTGTGAGACCAACACGGAGGTAGTTTTGTCCCGCGCCATGAGCGGCACGTGGTGCAATCCTCCACTTCTTTGTAGTAGAATGTGCCGAAAAAAGTGCTGATGTCCACGCCTTCTGCTTTTTGTGAAAGTCAAACGACGTCCCGGATCAACAAAGCCTTCATGTTGGAAATGATCTGGTTGTTTCAGCGGGGTGTCAGCCTGTCGATCGGCGCTCGGAGTGCGCCACGCTCTCAGCAGCTGTGGGCGGTCTTTAAACCAGCTGGAGCACTCCTTAATCTGTGTAATCCCCATAAAATCGTCCTGAAAGCCATCTGAATTTTCCGAATGGTGTCCACCTGGAGGTCTCTCACAGTTTCTTGAAAAAATTGATGCAGCAAAGATCCAAATCATTCAGACATTTATTCGCAATAAAAATCCGACGAGGTGGGTGGACCACTGCTCACACAAAGCCTGCCTCACAGGCGAATGACGCAACCGACAGGCATGAAAAAACTCACGCATGCGCACGAAGGTTCAAGCTTGGCTGATGCAATAACACGTGATTCAAACCCATATGGTTTTTGCAAAAAATAAAAAGGTCCGATACTTTTTGGACAGACCTCGTATTTCTCAGAGCTCTTTAAATCGAAAATCGATTCTGAATTGAATCGTCACCCCAAGAATCGGAATCGAACTGAATTGGTGTACAATTCACATCCCTAGCTTATACCCTTTTTGGACAGATGGGCAGGACGGGAGCACAGACAGACAGAGACGAAAATCACCAGAGCATAATCCCTGTTCAGGCCTTCGGCCAGCGGGTGATAAAAACCACCTCAGCTCACTCAGACCAAATGACTTATATCAAAGGAGCAGTTACTAAGAGAGACAATAATAGGGAGCATCAATTGCATTGTGAGGGAACATCACCTATGACATTTTCACCATGTGGCATGTTTCTCTGTGCATGATCCAGTGCACAGGTGCCTGAGAGCTGAGGACCCCAGGAGCTGGAGAAGGCCAAGAGGGTACCCACATTTCACCTGACTGTGGCAAACAGATTATTTATAAACAGGCTATTTGAGAACTGTGGAAAGTGACCAGTTGTTTGCCTGTGTGGCTGCCATCCAGGACCCACGTTCCGTGGTTCCGTGTGTTGTGGATGCGGCGAAGTGCAGTATCAGCGCATCTTCCCAGAATTGACATGATAAACAGAAAAATCCTAAATGTAGAATCAAATTTACACAAGACAAACCAACCTGAACTGGAGTTTGGTGGCAGTAACTGAAGAGCCAAGATACCCTCCTGTCGTACCATGCTGACCAATCCAACATCAGCTGACACCATGGAAATACACCAGCTGTCCTGTGGGGCTGGTCATCCATGCTGGTGCTGCTGTGCTCCACAGACTGTAGGAAAGAGCATAAATTAAAATCACTTCGAGAGATCTCACAGACACTGACACTGCAAAGTGAGGTTGCCAGGCATTGTCTGTTTGCACCAACTGTCACAGTACGCACCCCACTGTCACTTCATCAGATACAAATACCTGTAAAGCAAATATCCACCCAGTCAAAAACAAAACTCAACGTCCTTAATCATGCAGACACTGTCAACAGGACCTGAATACGTTCAAAGAAAGCATTTGAATCAGACATAAAGTTGATTTCAAAGCCTTTGAATATGGGCACAGTTGTTGGTGCCAGATGAGCTGGTTGAGTATTTCACAAATTGGCGATTTACTGAGGCTTTACCACAGAACCATCTCACAGATTCACAAAGAAAGGCCTGAAAAAGAAGAAAAATAGTGAGCTATGGTTGCCTGAATAAAAATGCTTGTTGATGGCACAGGCCAAAGAAGAACGGCCAAACTGGTCCAGGTCTACAGAAAGGTGTGGAAAAGCATTACTGAAGACACAACACAGTGAAATTTGAAGTTGCAAAAGACCACAGTGGCTGTCACTTCCTCTAATAACTTCATGTATTCCTCTGAAAATTATGTCATCCTTGTCATTTGCTATACATAAGGTCAGGTCACAGGGGCGAGAGGAGGGGTATACCCTGGGCAGGATGCCAGTCTATCATACACACACACACACACACACACACACACACACACACACACACACACACACACACACACACACACACACACACACACACGTGCATATCTTTGAAAATGGGAGAAAGATGGAACACCCAGAGGGAAACCACCTCAATAAAGAGAGAACTTGCAAACTCCACACAGAAAGGACCAGGCAGGAAACGATCCCATGGCCTTCTTGTTGTGAGACAACAGACCTAACCACTAAACCACTGTGCCGCCCTAGTGGATCCAAATAGACTAAAATTGGGGGGGGGGGGGGGGTTCTTTAGATATGGAATCAGATTGCCCATCAAGCAAACATCTCAAGAAGGTTCTGGCAATCTTAAAAAAAAAAAAAAAAAAAAAAATCTTTCGATGTAAGCACTGCCTCTTGTCATGAAGCACAACAATCACTGCCATCTTGGCCTGAGACCAGGACTTAAACTGCCTCAAATGAGGGGTCTAAATGTTAGGCCTTTGGATTAGACTTAGGCAGGTCTAAGTTGCCAAGACTGTCTCCACAGCACACCACTAGTTTCAGTCTTCAACTAAAGTTCAAGTACTAAGCTTTAGTCTCAGTCTATAAAAACCCAGCCCTGTTTTTTGTGGGGTTTTTTTCAGCTTTGCTTGTCTGATGGTGAAAATCACACACGTACACCACATTTACCCATGCACTACATGTTATCTGTCTTACGAGACTAAATTGCATATTATATCTATATCTATATATATATATCTATATCTATATCTATATATATATATATATATATACACACACACACAGTGAGGAAAATAAGTATTTGAGGAAAATAAGTATTTGAACACCCTGCGGTTTGCAAGTTCTCCCACTTAGAATCATGGAGGGGTCTGACATTTTCATCTTAGGTGCATGTCCACTGTAAGAGACAATCTAAAAAAAAAAAAAAAAAAAAAAAAAAAATCCAGAAATCACAATGTATGATTTTTTTTAAATAATTTATTTGTATGTTACTGCTGTGAAAATCAATGTTAATATTTGGTACAGTAGCCTTTGTTTGCAGTTACAGAGGTCAAACGTTTCCTGTAGTTCTTGATCAGGTTTTCACACACTGCAGCAGGGATTTTTGGTCCATTCCTCCATACAGATCTCTCCAAATCTTTCAGGTTTGGAGTTTCAGTTCCCTCCAAAGATTTTCTATTGAGTTCAGGTCTGGAGACTGGCCAGGCCACTCCAGGACCTTGAAATGCTTCTTACAGAGCCCCTCTTTAGTTGCCTTGACTGTGTGTTTGGGGTCATTGTCATGCTGGAAGACCCAGCCATGACCCATCTTCATGCTCTTACTGAGGGAAGGAGGTTGTTGCCAAAATCTCACAATACATGACCCCATCCATCCTCCCTTCAATACGGTGGCAGTTGTCCTGTCCCCTTTGCAGAAGAGCACCCCCAGAGTATGATGTTTACACCCCCATGCTTCACAGTTGGGATGGTTTTATTGGGGTTGTTCTCATCCTCTAATTATGGTTAAGTGGAGTTGGTTCCAAAAAGCTCTATTCTGGTCTCATCTGACCACATGACCTTCTCCCATGCCTCCTCTGGATCATCCAGATGGTCACTTGTGAACTTTAAACGGGCCTGGACATGTGCTGGCCTGAGCAGGGGACCTTGCTGCCCTGCAGGATTTTAAACCATGACAGCATCATGTGTTACTAATGTAATCTTTGTGACTGTGGTCCCAGCTCTCTTCAGGTCATTGACCAGGTCCTCCTGTGTAGTTCTGAGCTTTCTCAGAATCATCCTTACCCCACAAAGTGAGATCTTGCATGGAATCCCAGACCAGGGAGATTGACAGTCATCATGTGTTTCTTCCACTTTCTAATAAATAATCATAACAGTTGTTGTCTTCTATCAAGCTGCCTGCCTGTTGTCCTGTAGTCCATCCCAGCCTTGTGCAGGTCTACAGTTTTGTCCCTGGTGTCCTTAGACAGCTCTTTGGTCTTGGCTATGGTGGACAGGTTGGAGTATGATTGATTGAGTGTGTGAACAGGTGTCTTTTATACAGGTAACAAGTTCAAACAGGTGCAATTAATACAGGTAAAGAGTGCAGAATAAGAGGGCTTCTTAAAGAAAAATTAACAGGTTCTGTGAGACACAGAATACTTGCTGGTTGGTAGGTGATCAAATACTTATTTGCAGCAGTAACATACAAATAAATTATTAAAAAATCATACATTGTGATTTCCGGATTGTTTTTTTTTTTGTTTTAGATTATGTCTCTTACAGTGGACATGCACCTAAGATGAAAATTCAGACCCCTCCATGATTTCTAAGTGGGAGAACTTGCAAAACGGCAAGGTGTTCAAATACTTATTTTCCTCACTGTATATATAGTAAGTCCCTTCGGCTGCTCCCTTGTTTGCACTAAGGGTCGCCACAGCAAATCCAAGGTGGATTTGATGCAACTCCACATTACATGGAGAAATGTGGCAGGGGGGGATTTGAACCCGAAACCTTCTGCACTGAAAGCAAGCGCATTAACCACTTGGCCACCACCCCTCCTCACTGTGTGTGTGTGTGTATATATATATATATATATATATACACACACACACACACACAAACACACAGTGGTGGGCACAGATAACCAAAACAATTAACTTCGATAACAGATACTCAGATAACTGAAAAGTTATCTTTGATAAAGATTAAACAATAAACCACCCAAAAATGTATTGGAAGTTACAGATACCGATAAATTCCAATATATCTGTGCACTAATCATGGGACAAGTTGGGACATGCCCAGCTCTCCACAATTTCTGTTATACTCACTGGGCTGGTAAGCATTGAAAGCCGAGATAGGCATGTCCCAACTTGTCCTTTAACACTCCGAAACGGAGGTGTTCCTTTGTTTCGCTCGATCAGCGAATCGGTCGTGACGCGCGAAGCTTTCCATGACGAAATCTCTTGTTAAAAGTGAAATCTGCCGGAAAAATGGCTGATGTCCAGCTCTTGTGATAACTAGAGAAATTGCTCACGACGGTCCCGGCTCCACACAGCCATCCGTTAGACATGATGTGGTGTTTTCTGCCTCTCGATGGCGGCTCGGAGCGCGGCGCGCCGTGCGCCACTGTGGGGCGCCTTAAACCTGTAGTCAAACTCCTTATCTCTGTGAGCCCGTAAAATTTTCAACCGAAAGCCATAAATTTTGTTCGAATGGTTCCAGCTGCTGGTCACCGTACCCACTGTGGCATCCAGGCTCTGACGGTGATCTTCCAGGACTGATATTTGTGTCTCGGCTTCCATCACTTCGAGCCCCCAGTGTACTGACCACTGTTTGAAACCGGATTTTAGTCCGCTCATATTGGAAGCGACATTCAGTAGCAGTGCTTTAATGGTTGTTATCTTGGCTGCAGCGTGTGTCTGCATGGTCTTGGAGTCCCTACCATGTTGTCCTATGTGCTTTCCTCCCTCCGTCATGTGACTTTTCTGGACTGTTGCATAACAAAGAAAGTTGTGCATCACCTGCAAATAATTTTTGGTGTTTAGGATATATCTGTCATAATTTTAAGGGGCGGGGGGGGGGGGGGGTCGCCGAGCGGTTACGCAGCAATTACATTACGGAGCCATCTGGGACGATCACGCCACCAGAAAGTCCAGGTTTGTTTATTTGTAATAAATGTTGCAAAAATCTACAAGTGTGTAGAATTTGTGTTTGTGAGTTGTGTGTAGAATTTCACATCACACTCCCAGTCTTTTGTTGCCCCGTCTTTTTGAAACATGTTGCAGGCATTCATTCAAATGAGCAAATATTTGCACAAAAACATAAAGTTTATCAGTTGAACATTAAATATCTTGTCTTTGTGGTGTATTCAATTGAATATAAGTATGAAGAGGATTTGAAAATTATTGTATTCTGTTTTTATTTACATTTACACAACGTCCCAAACTTCCTTGGAATTGGAATTGTATGAAATTATAGTGGCACCAAGTGGTGCACACCTCAGCCCAGAACCATCATCACTTTTTTGTCATAGTAATAAAAATACCTGCTTGTACTGCTGATGTAGGGCTTCAGCAATGTTGTTCTCCACTGCTCGGAGCTGCTGATAGATGTGATGCAAGAAGTCACTGAGGTCTGTTTGATCAAGCTGACAGCCCTGTACCAACACCTGCAAGAGAAACCAAGAGTGTCAAACCAGTTCTACTCCAGCACGTGCGAAAGCGCACACACACACACACACACACACACAAATATGTTCAGTTACAATCGGGAGTCTGGAAGCTAAATGATCCAACCAAACCAAACCTATAGTACTGTGGTTAGACTGTAGGAACCAAAATTTTAATTTCAATTTGTTTTATTTGTGTGGTGCCAAATCACAACCAAGCTGCCTCAAGCCAGGACGTCCCACAAGATGGTGGATGATACAGACGGATAGTAAACAGATCTCCAAACTCGGTGAATTAGAACTCCACTAAACTTGACAACTCGATACGGGCCATGCTAGGCTAATGCTGGAGGGGCTTAGCAAGAGATTCAGGACTTTCAAACTACAATGCAAAGTGAACTAACCTTGTTGAAAACGGAGCTTAAACAAGACATAACATCACTTTGTCAAGATATGGAGCAGAAATTCAAAGAAAGTAGCAAAGAGCTGGAAGAGCAAAAGGCTGCCCTGACTGAGGCCCAAACCTGCATCATGGAACTTGAGAAATGGAACACAGAGGCTAATGTCTCGCTGCAGAGCTTGCTAATCCACCACAAAACATGCAAGATAACCGCTTGAATCAAGATCTATGAGAAATAATATCCATATACGAGGGCTGTTAGAAAAGTATCCGACCTTTTTATTTTTTGCAAAAACCATATGGATTTGAATCACGTGTGATTGCATCAGCCAAGCTTGAACCTTCGTGCGCATTCGTGAGTTTTTTCACGCCTGTCGGTTGCGTTATTCGTCTGTGAGCAGGCTTTGTGTGAGCACTGGTCCACCCCTCGTCGTTTTTTTATTGCGAATAAATGTCTGAATGATTTGGAGCTTTGCTGCATCAATTTTGTTTCCAGAAACTGTGAGAGACCTCCAAGTGGACACCGTTCGGAAAATAATATGGCTTTCAGGGACGATTTTATGGGGATTACACAGATTAAGTGATCCAGACGGTTTAAAGACCGCCCACAACCGCTGAGAGCGCGCCGCACTCCAAGCGCCGATCAACAGGCTCAAACCCCTGAAACAACCAGATAATTTCGAACGTGAAGGCTTTGTTGATCTGGGACGTCATCTGACTTTCACAAAAAGGCAGAAGGCGTGGACATCAGCACTTTTTCGGCACATTCCACTGTTACAGGAGTTTTTTTCATGGAAAAGAAAAGCGGAGGGACGCGCCACGGAGCCGTTCATTACGCGGCACAAAACCACCTCCGTGTTGGTCTCACAGGACGGCTTTCAGGTGCATTTCAGACGGCTGTCGGTTGCTTTTCAGTCGTGTGATTATACGAGAAATTGAGCATGAGCTGGACATGCCCCAACATGTCCTGTGAGCTTCATCACGGCGTTGCTTTGCGCCATGCGGCTCCACCGCGTCGCTCCTCTTTCCATGACAAAAACTCCTGTAACAGTGGAATGTGCCGTTCATTTCTAAACTGGACGCTGTCTTGATCCGGTATGTCATCTGACTAGCACAGGAATTGTGAAAAGACTGGACATCAGCACTTTTTCGGCACATTGAGACAGTCATTCGGAGGAGTTCCGGTATCGCGGTGGAGCCGCATGGCGCAAAGCAACGCCGTGATAAAGCCTCACAGACCAATGTCTACCGCCACCAGACCAATACAGCATAATAATACCCCCTACCGCCACCAGACCATACGGCATAATACCCCATACCACCACCAGACCAATTTAATAAAAAAAGTGTTGTGAAATGTCATCACCAGAATGCAGCGCTTTCAAATGCCACGAGTTCTAAAATAAATAATAAAAATCATAACCAATGAATATACCTGTGTAGTACTGAGCACAGTGCTTTAATTTTACCTCAAAATATTTTATTTACAAAATACGAGGGTAGGCTGAAAAGTTCTAAGGCTGACTATGATGCAGTTGTCGAATTGAACAAATTCAGGGTTATTTTTCTACATAGTCTCCCTGTAACTCCAAACACTTCTTCCAGCGGTGCTTGAGTGCTTCGATTCCCTTGGCATAGAAGCTTTCATCTTGAGAGTCAAAATAGTCCTCAACGGCAGCCATCACCTCATCATTGCTCCGATAGTGCTTCCCAGCCAAGTTTTTTTTTTCAGGTTTGGGAACAGATGAAAGTCCGAGGGTGCCAAGTCCGGGAGTATGGTGGGTGATCTACCAGTTCGAATCCACACTCGTGGATAGTGGCCATGGCCACTGTTGACTTGTGAGCTGGGGCATTGTCTTGATGGAACAGCACCCCTTTCGTCAGCTTTCCTGGTCACTTCTTTTTGATAGCCTCGCGTAACTGTCTCAGTAGGTTAGAATACTGTCCATTTATGGTTTGTCCCTTTTCAAGATAGTCCAGGAACACAATGCCCTTGGCATCCCAGAAAACTGAAACCATGACCTTCCCCAGATGAAACGACCTTGGCCTTCTTTGGAGGTGGTGACCTTGGGTGTTTCCACTGCATTGACTGTTTTTTGTCTCTGTTCAAAGTGGTGAACCCAACACTCATTCTGGGTAAGAAAACGTTCCATGTAACTGGCTGGATCCTCTTCAAATTGCACCACGTTTGCCTTCGACATGACTAGCCTGGTGCGTTTCTGATCAGGCGTCAGAAGACGTGGCACCAACCGAGCTGACACCTTGACATTCCAAGTTCTTCATGCAGAATGTGTTCAATTCTCTCACGGGATATTCCCACAGCATCTGCTAGCTGATTAATCATCGATCGTCTGTCGTCCATCACCATTTCATGAACAAGGTCAATGTTTTTCTGGGTTGTGGCTGTTGCAGGCCGCCCAGACCTTGGGTTGTCAAGGCTCTCTCTGCCCCTCTTAAATTCAGCTGCCCACTTCTGCACTGTAGATATGGAGGGAGCTTCATCCCCTAATGTAGCAACCATCGCATGAATGTCCTTGGGCTTTAACCCCTTCTTATGCAGGTACTTAACACCTCGATGCCAGATTTGTCCATTTTTGCCGTTTCCCTCTACCACAAACTTTCAAACTTGGCTATGAACCACAAACTACCTCACAACCTGGAAGAAAATAACACATTTAGTCATCAGAAGAGTTGAACTTAATGCATGCCAAGTTTTATTGAAATGGCATTTCTCCTTCTTGGTGAGCCTTAGAACTTTTCAGCCTACCCTCTTATGTCTCATCATTTTGAATGGTTTTACGATTAAAGAGTAAAAACTGAAGGAAATCATTGTAAGGCCTGAAAGAAGTTTCTGTAGGAAGTATTTTAGCCATAAGGTCAAGTGGGAGGGGAAGGTTTGGCTTTTAAATACTTAGTAGTAGTACAACAGACTGACACAGAAGGTGGCAGCAATGCACCAATAAGGATGCCAGCTGCTATTAAATGCCACAGAAGAAGAATAGGGATTTACTCCACAGGGTCACATTTTGAGAGAAGCACATTTCAGTGTCAAATAAAGCCATAAAGTGTAAAAACTGAAGGGAATCGATTGTAAGGCGCTAAAGAAATTTCTGTAGGACACAATTTAGCCAAAAGCTCAAGTGAGAGGGGGAAGTGTTGGCTTTTTAAACACTTTAAAGACACTGGGCTCATAGAGAGGATTTAGTCCAACAGACTGATGCAGAAAGGTGCAATAATAAGGATGCTGGCTGCTGTTAAACACCACAGAAGAAGAGAGGGGTGTGCTTGATGTACTGCACAGGGACATGTTATGAGAGGAGCATTCCACAGAGACGGCTCTCACTAAAGTGGTGAATGATCTTCTGCTTACAATGGATTCGGACACCACTACAGTTCTGGTGCTGTTAGATCTCAGTGCTGCATTTGATACTGTGGATCATCATATTCTACTTGATGGGCTGGAAAATCATTTTGGGATTACTGGGAGTGCCCTTGCATGGTTGGCATCATACCCGACCAGTCGTTCTCACTGTGTTTTGTACAACAACACTACTCTAACCTTAGTGACATGAAATTTGGGGTTCCACAGGGTCCGGCTTAGGCCCCCTGCTTTTCTCCTTTTATATAGCACCCCTTGGGCACATATTGTAGTGTTTGGGGTTACCTTCCACTGCTATGCTGATGATACTCAGTTATACATTCCGATAACTGCTGGTAATCTCATCCACATAAAATCCTTAGAAGATTGCCTTGCATCAGTGAGAAGCTGGATGTCCAACAACTTCCTACTTTTAAGATAATACTGAAATGATGGTTCTTGGTCCAGGGAGACATCGGCATCAATTTGACCAGCTAAAGCTTAGACAAGGCTCGTGTGTCATACATCACACTGACAAAGTGAGGAGCCTTGGGTAATTTTGATCTGACATTAAATGGACTGCATTTATATAGCATTTTTCCATTGGCATCAGATGCTCAAAGCACAGATACTTTTTTCCTGAGTTTAAGTCCAAACTCATATCACTCCGATCAGTGTCAGTGGAAAAAATGCTGCAGTCACGGGGTGCTCTGTGAGGTTTTTGCCAGTGTTTTATTTATGCATCTTCCAGCCTTGGCAACTCTTCTGCAGAGTCAGGTGCACCTTCATACTTCATGACAACCTTTCCGATCATGGCAGTTTGTGAGCAGATACTGAGCAGGCCTTGTGAGGTCGTGGCAGCAGCTGTGCAGCTTTGGTGACATGCGGTGTTGGATGTGATTTCATGACCGCACAAGGACTGCTGGACAGACCCTGTCCCTGTGTAATGGGGGTTTAAAAGAATTCATCGTACTTCGGAGTGCTGAATTCTGACTGACGTGAAGAATTTGTCAAAAACAAAAAAGAAAACTATTCTGGTAACTGCTCAACCCATAAATGAATTTATCATCAAAAATACATAACATTCCATGCCTCCTACATTTGGGTAATAGAATTTAATTTAATTTAACCAGGTTAGTTCCATTGCGATTGAGACCTCTTTTGCAAGGGAGACCTGGGCAATTCTAAAGTTTCCAATTCACCTAACCTGCATGTCTTTAAATGTGGGAGGAAACCGGAGCACCTGGAGGAAACGCAAACTCCACACAGAAAGGCCACAGGTGGGAATTGAACCAATGACCTCCTTGCTGTGAAGCAACAGTGCTAACCACTCATCCGCCGTGCTGCCAAGACAACTTAGACATAACAGATTTGAAGAGGACACTTTGGAATTTGGCACTTACCATTATTTGAGTTTTTTTTTCCTTTTTTGTTTATAAACACTAATAAGAAAAATTCCTAAATGATTAACAGGTGCAGCAACACATTCTAATTAAATGTAATTTAGATGTCTTTAGGTGTACTCACACACGCGTGTGTGTTTTTGCAGGTTTTACCTTTGGTGAGGCTGATCTCTCTGATTGTGTAGCCTTCTCTCAGTCGCACAGAGACCACACTGATTAGGTGGGCGTGGACCTCCTTCTCCATGTGCTTCTTCCTCCTCATCACCAGGGCAGGATTACCGCTGGCTGACACCAGGTGCTCGTTGAACAGTTTGTGCTGAGAAACTGCAAATCAGTAAGCTGCAATTGGAATTTATTCTAAATTCTACTCATTGCTTAAACATACGAGGTCTGTCCGTAAAGTACAGGTCCTTTTTATTTTTTTCGAAAACTATATGGATTTCATTCATATGTTTTTACGTCAGACATGCTTGAACCCTCGTGCGCATGCGTGAGTTTTTCCACGCCTGTCGACGTCATTCGCCTGTGAGCACTCCTTGTGGGAGGAGTCGTCCAGCCCTCGTCGGAATTCCTTTGTCTGAGAAGTTGCTGAGAGACTGGCGCTTTGTTTGATCAAAATTTTTTCTAAACCTGTGAGACACATCGAAGTGGACACGGTTCGAAAAATTAAGCTGGTTTCAGTGAAATTTTAACGGCTGATGAGAGATTTTGAGGTGATTCTGTCGCTTTAAGGACTTCCCACGGTGCGAGACGTCGTGCAGCGCTCTCAGGCAGCGTCATCAGCCTGTTTCAAGCTGAAAACCTCCACATTTCAGGCTCTATTGATCCAGGACGTCGTGAGAGAACAGAGAAGTTTCAGAAGAAGTCGGTTTCAGCATTTTATCCGGATATTCCACTGTTAAAGGAGATTTTTTTAATGAAAGACGTGCGGGCGGGTTGCAGCGTCGGCTCGCAGCCGCCGCGACGCTCTTTCACAGGAAAAACACCTCTGCTGGAAGCCTTAAGGACAAGTTGGAACATCTCCAGCTGATAAACAATTTCTCATATACTCACTCCACTGAAAGCCATCAAAAGCCAACTGGATTTTAACAAATGGTTATCAACACGGAGGTGTTTTTCCTGTGCCGCCGCATCGGCTGCGTCCCGACACGCAGACCCGTCCGCACGTCTTTCATTAAAAAAATATCCTTTAACAGTGTAATATCCGGATAAAATGCTGAAACCGACTTCTTCTGAAACGTCTCTGTTCTCTCACAACGTCCTGGATCAATAGAGCCTGAAATGTGGAGGTTTTCAGCTTGAAACAGGCTGATGACGCTGCCTGAGAGCGCTGAGCGACGTCTCGCACCGTGAAAAGTCCTTAAAGCGACAGAATCACCTCAAAATCTCTCATCAGCTGTTAAAATTTTCACTGAAAACCAGCTTAATTTTTCGAACCGTGTCCACTTCGATGTGTCTCATAGGTTTAGAAAAAATTTTGATCAAACAACGTGCCAGTCTCTCAGCAACTTCTCAGACAAAGGAATTCCGACGAGGGGCTGGACGACTCCTCCCACAAGGAGTGCTCACAGGCGAATGACGTCACTGACAGGCGTGGAAAAACACGCATGCGCACGAAGGTTCAAGCATGTCTGACGTAAAAACATATGAATGAAATCCATATAGTTTTTGAAAAAAATAAAAAGGACCTATACTTTACGGACAGCCCTCGTATACCATACAGCAAAGACAGCCATGTGAGATCTGAACACCGCCCCCACACCACCTCAGTCAAACTTCAAATATAGAGTATATTGCATTTGCAGAGGTGTTGACCACTATGTGGCAAAGAATTGCCTGGTTTTCTTGCAGGATGGACTGCATACTGATAAGGAGAAGGCAACTCGCATGTGAACATGAAAGCAAAGCTCGCCAAAGTAAAAAAACAAAAAAGCTACTAGTTCTATTTCATCCATCCTGACCGCTTAGCACCTGGGTTATTCCATGCGTGCATGTGCAGAAGTCGAGTCTTATATCAACAAAGTCACGTTAGTGGGCGTGACCTGAGTGGTATCAGCTCAAGGTGAACAGCCCCCCCAAAAATTGGTCCATCCTGACCTCACTCTGTCTTCACTGCGCATGAGTCTGAGACTGACTCCTAGTCTGACTCTCTCCACCCAAAGCGATCAAAAGGAATAATGGAATTATTAGTCATCAGATGACAACGTAAAACCTCTTAAATAATTCTAAAGTCAGTTTTAAGCAGAAACGAAGCGATAACTGGTGAATTGCTACTGACGCTCTGATTGGTCCCCCGTCCCCCAAGTAATCTGTTACTACGAGCGAGGGATTGTGGTTGCAGCCCTCGGTGAGTATTCTGTTACTACGAGCGAGGGATTGTGGTTGCAGCCCTCGGTGAGTATTCTGTTACTACGAGCGAGGGATTGTGGTTGCAGCTCTCGGTGAGTATTCTGTTACTACGAGCGAGGGATTGTGGTTGCAGCCCTCGGTGAGTATTGTTACTACGAGCGAGGGATTGTGGTTGCAGCCCTCGGTGAGTATTCTGTTACTACGAGCGAGGGATTGTGGTTGCAGCCCTCGGTGAGTATTCTGTTACTACGAGCGAGGGATTGTGGTTGCAGCCCTCGGTGAGTATTCTGTTACTACGAGCGAGGGATTGTGGTTGCAGCCCTCGGTGAGTATTCTGTTACTACGAGCGAGGGATGTGGTTGCAGCCCTCGGTGAGTATTCTGTTACTACGAGCGAGGGAGCGTGGCTTCAGCCCTCGGTGAGTAATCTGTTACTACGAGCGATTGTGGTTGCAGCCCTCGGTGAGTAATCTGTTACTACGAGAGAGCGAGCGTGGCTTCAGCCCTCTGTGAGTAATCTTTTACTACGAGCGGGGATTGTGGTTTCAGCCCTCGGTGAGTAATCTGTTACTACGAGCAAGCGATTGAGGCTTCAGCCCTCGGTGAGTAATCTTTTACTACGAGCGAGGGATTGTGGTTGCAGCCCTCGGTGAGTATTCTGTTACTACGAGCGAGGGATTGTGGTTGCAGCCCCTCGGTGAGTATTCTGTTACTACGAGCGAGGATTGTGGTTGCAGCCCTCGGTGAGTATTCTGTTACTACGAGCGAGGGATTGTGGTTGCAGCCCTCGGTGAGTCATTCTGTTACTACGAGCGCGGGAGCGTGGCTTCAGCCCTCGGTGAGTAATCTGTTACTACGAGCGATTTGTGGTTGCAGCCCTCGGTGAGTAATCTGTTACTACGAAGAGCGAGCGTGGCTTCAGCCCTCGGTGAGTAATCTTTTACTACGTAGCGAGGGATTTGTGGTTGCAGCCCTCGGTGAGTATTCTGTACTACGAGCGAGGGATTGTGTTGCAGCCCTCGGTGAGTATTCTGTACTACGAGCGAGGGATTGTGGTTGCAGCCCTCGGTAGTATTCTGTTACTACGAGGCGAGGGGATTGTGGGTTGCAGCCCTCGGTGAGTATTCTGTTACTACGAGCGAGTTGTGGTTGCAGCCCTCGGTGAGTAATCTGTTACTACGATAGAGCGAGCGTGGCTTCAGCCCTCGGTGAGTAATCTTTTACTACGAGCGAGGGATTGTGGTTTCATGCCCTTGGTGAGTAAAGTTTACTACGAGCGAGGGATTGTGGTTTCAGCCCTTGTGAGTACAGTGTGTACTACGAGCGAGGGATTGTGGTTTCAGCCCTCGGTGAGTAATCTGTTACTACGAGCAAGCGATTGAGGCTTCAGCCCTCGGTGAGTAATCTTTTACTACGAGCAAGCGATTGTGGCTTCAGCCTCGGTGAGTAAAGTGTATCTACGAGCGAGCGATTGTGGCTTCAGCCCTCGGTGAGTAAAGTGTTACTACGTGCGAGCGATTGTGGCTTCAGCCCTCGGTGAGTAAAGTGTTACTACGTGCGAGGGATTGTGGCTTCAGCCTCTGTGAGTAAAGTGTTACTACGAGCGAGCGAGCGTGGCTTCAGCCATCGGTGAGTAATCTGTTACTACGAGCGAGCGAGCGTGGCTTCAGCCCTCGGTGAGTAATCTTTTACTACGAGCGAGGGATTGTGGCTTCAGCCCTCGGTGAGTAATCTGTTACTACGAGCGAGCGAGCGTGGCTTCAGCCCTCGGTGAGTAATCTGTTACTAAGAGCGAGCGAGCGTGGCGTCAGCCCTCGGTGAGTAATCTGTTACTAAGAGCGAGCGAGCGTGGCTTCAGCCCTCGGTGAGTAATCTGTTACTAGAGCGAGCGAGCGTGGCTTTCAGCCCTCGGTGAGTAATCTGTTACTATGATGCGAGCGAGCGTGGCTTCAGCTCTCGGTGAGTAATCTGTTACTATGAGCGAGCGAGTGTGGCTTCAGCCTCGGTGAGTAATCTGTTACTAAGAGCGAGCGAGTGTGGCTTCAGCCCTCGGTGAGTAATCTGTTACTATGAGCGAGCGAGTGTGGCTTCAGCCCTCGGTGAGTAATCTGTACTATGAGCGAGCGAGTGTGGCTTCAGCCCTCGGTGAGTAATCTGTTACTAAGAGTGAGCGAGTGTGGCTTCAGCCCTCGGTGAGTAATCTGTTAGTACGAGCGATTGTGGTTGCAGCCCTCGGTGAGTAATCTGTTACTACGAGGAGAGCGAGCGTGGCTTCAGCCCTCGGTGAGTAATCTTTTACTACGAGCGAGGATTGTGGTTTCAGCCCTTGGTGAGTAAAGTGTTACTACGAGCGAGGGATTGTGGTTTCAGCCCTCGGTGAGTAATCTGTTACTACGAGCAAGCGATTGAGGCTTCAGCCCTCGGTGAGTAATCTTTTACTACGAGCAAGCGATTGTGGCTTCAGCCCTCGGTGAGTAAAGTGTTACTACGAGCAAGCGATTGTGGCTTCAGCCCTCGGTGAGTAAAGTGTTACTACGTGCGAGCGATTGTGGCTTCAGCCCTCGAGTGAGTAAAGTGTTACTACGTGCGAGGGATTGTGGCTTCAGCCCTCGGTGAGTAAAGTGTTACTACGTGCGAGGGATGTGGCTTCAGCCCTCTGTGAGTAAAGTGTTACTACGAGCGAGCGAGCGTGGCTTCAGCCCTCGGTGAGTAATCTGTTACTACGAGCGAGCGAGCGTGGCTTCAGCCCTCGGTGAGTAATCTTTTACTACGAGCGAGGGATTGTGGTTTCAGCCCTCGGTGAGTAATCTGTTACTACGAGCGAGCGAGCGTGGCTTCAGCCCTCGGTGAGTAATCTGTTACTAAGAGCGAGCGAGCGTGGCTTCAGCCCTCGGTGAGTAATCTGTTACTAAGAGCGAGCGAGCGTGGCTTCAGCCCTCGGTGAGTAATCTGTTACTAGGAGCGAGCGAGCGTGGCTTCAGCCCCTCGGTGAGTAATCTGTTTACTACGAGCGAGCGAGCGTGGCTTCAGCCCTCGGTGAGTAATCTGTTACTATGAGCGAGCGAGCGTGGCTTCAGCCCTCGGTGAGTAATCTGTTACTATGAGCGAGCGAGCGTGGCTTCAGCCCTCGGTGAGTAAGTCTGTTACTAAGAGCGAGCGAGTGTGCTTCAGCCCTCGGTGAGTAATCTGTTACTATGAGCGAGCGAGTGTGGCTTCAGCCCTCCGGTGAGTAATCTGTTACTATGAGCGAGCGATGTGGCTTCAGCCCTCGGTGAGTAATCTGTTACTAAGAGCGAGCGAGTGTGGCTTCAGCCCTCGGTGAGTAATCTGTTACTACGAGGTCTGTGCAAAAAGTAACGGACCTTTTATTTTTCAAAAACTATATGGATTTGAATCACGTGTGATTGCATCAGCCAATCTTGAACCTTCGTGCGCATGCTTGAGTTTTTTTACGCCTGTCAGTTGCGTCATTCGCCTGTGGGCAGGCTTTGAGTGAGCACTGGTCCAGCCTCCTCGTCGGATTTTCATTGTCAGGGAAATGGCTGAGCGACTGCCGCTTTGCTCCATGAAATTTTTTTCATAAACTGTGTGAGACAGCCAGGTGGAAACCATTCGGAAAATTCAGATGTCTTTCGGTGAAGATTCTATCAGCGTCACACAGATTAAGGAGGATTACAACTGGATTAAAGACGGCCCACAGCGACGGAGGGCGCGCCGCGCTTCGAGCGGCCATCGACAGGCTGAAACGACCAGATCATTTCCAAAGTGAAGGCTGTGTTGATCCGGGACGTCGTGTGACTACCAGAGAAATCGCAGAAAATGTGGACATCAGCACTTCTGCGGCACATTCCACTGTTACAGGAGATTTTGTAATGAAAGATGTGCGGAGGAATTCGCGCGTTGAGACGGAGCCGCTCATGGCGCACAACAAAAGCACATCCATGTTGGAAGTCTCACAGGACAAGTTGTGACATGCCCAGCTGTTACACAATTTCTCAGATACTCACTCGACTGAAAAGCCACCAAAAGCTGTCTGAATCTTCTGAATGGTTCCAACACGGAGCTGAAATTCCATCACTGGAACTGCAATTGTACTGCTACCTGAGAGTGGTTCGTATCACTCCTTTCCACAGCAGTTATATTTAAAATGCTGAATTTGCCCACTGTAGAGTGTGTGTTCGCCATTTGCTGTTTGGCAACTGTAGCACCTTGGTGTTAGTCACTGAGTCTGTCTCAATTATCTCTACATTCTCACACACAGAATGGATACTGCATTGGTACACACATGCAGCAGCTGTGTCTGAGCCCAGAGGACGGCCACATTCATGTCCCTCATGTCTTGGACATGGACACTTGCAGCAAGCACTGACAGAAGACGCTTGCTTCAGTTTCGTTTCTATGCCACTGACTGACAGATCGGCTAGACTGGAAAAGCTTGAAGCCAGATATCCTCTGCAACACAGCCATCAACATCACGTAAGAGATCCCATGCTGGGCCCCTTACTGCTACAGCAAAAAGTGTCGCCATGACATGATCCTGCCTGATAAGGTCGACAACCTCACCTCTGAATTTGCTCAGATAAAGTCATTGCTTCTTTCTCTGCGCCCTCCTACAGCCTCTGCTATTCCTCTCACACAGCCACCTTCCTGTGATACAGTGGGGTGGACACCGCCCCCCCACCACACCCACACCCACACACACACACACACACACACACAGTCTGCAATTGCAATGAGGATGTGATGCCCATTGTAGCATCTGAGTCAATATTTAGTGTGGCCCTTTCAGCTCAGAATGGGACCCATGAACCAGGGAAATGTTCCCCCATCCTTCCATCACAGACTCACAAACTTCACACAGTGACACTCCTCAGGGGTCTGAGTCCGGCCTCTCCATTGTTACGCAGGGCATTCAGGTAGCCTCGTCACAGCTTGGTGTGGATGCTCCTCCCATGGAGAGTGCCTCTTCTCATGCCTTTTAGGGACACTCAGAAACCATCAGGGGAGGTGATGGTCTAGTGGTTAAGGTGTTCAGCTTGAGACCAGAGGATCCTTGGTTCAAATCCCAGCCTGACCGGAAAATCACTAAAGGCAAGGTCCTTGGGCAAGTTCCTTAATCCCCTAGTTGCTCCAGTGTGTAGGGAGGACCTTGCATGGCATCGGGGTGAATGTTAGGTATTGAATGTAAAGCACTTTGAGCGTCTGATGCAGATGGAAAAGTCCCATTTACCATCTTTCAGTGCCCCACCCTCCTTACCATATATTGAAGAGCTGCAGCAGTGCCACACTACAGTGGTTCTGGACTACATCAGGTTCTGCACGGACAGCGTCACCAGGGACAGACGTATAAGGATTATCCCAACAGAAAGCCCTGGATGACGAAGGAGGTGCAGAGCCTGTTGAACAGCCAGGAACACAGCCTTTAGGTCTGGGGACGTGGCACTCTACAGCACCGCCAGAGCTAATCTGAAAAGAGGTATCTGCAAGGCCAAGGCAGCATACAGAAGGAAGATGGAGGACTATATCAGGAGCAAAGATACCAGACAGGTGTGGCGGGGTGTCCAGTACATCACCAGCTACAAACCTAGCAACTCCATGGCCGCCAAGGGTGAATCTTCTCTGGCAGAGGAGCTTAACATCTTCTTTGCCCGCTTTGAGGTGACACCTACATCAGTTCCATCTCAGCCGCCTGCTCACAGCAGTCACACACTCATGGTAGAAGAGTGTGAGGTGAGGCGGGTGATGAGAAAGGTGAACCCGAGGAAAGCTGCAGGACCTGATGGAGTGGCGGGTCGGGTGCTGAAGATTGTGCCGACCAACTGGCTGGAATCTTTACCAGGATTTTCAATCAGTCCCTGTCACAGGCCACTGTCCCCTCCTGTTTAAAGTCCTCTATCATTGTCCCATTACCAGAGAAACCTTGCATTACCACCCTGAATGACTACCGCCCAGTGGCACTAACATCAGTTATTATGAAGTGCTTTGAGAAACTGGTGCGGAGTCGTATCATCTCCTGCCTGCCAGCTGATTTGGACCCTTTTCAATTTGCTTATAAAGCAAAGAGATCTACGGAGGATGCTGTTTCTACAGCACTTCATGCCGCGCTGACCCACTTGGAACAACGAGGGAGCTAAGCAAGAATGCTCTTTGTGGATTTCAGCTCGGCGTTTAACACCATCCTTCCACAACGTCTGGTGTCCAAGATGACAGACCTTGGACTCCCTCCACTCACCTGCAGCTGGATATTGGACTTTTGACAGACCGCTCCCAGAGGGTCAGGCTGGGTTCCAACATCTCCACTGCTCTTAGTCTTAGCACCGGCTCACCACAGGGCTTTGTGCTTTGCCCACTCCTCTACACTCTTTACACCTATGACTGTGTCCCTACCCACCCTAGTAATAAGATAATAAAGTTCGCAGATGACACGACAGTAGTCAGACTCATCTCAGACGACATAGGTGAGCTAGCCTCCAGGGACGAGGTGGAGCGGCTGGCAGAGTGGTGTTCAGTCAACAACCTGCTCCTTAACACTACAAAAACAAAGGAGCTTGTTGTTGACTTTAGAAGGAACAAGTCTGACATCCAACCACTTTTATTGGGGGGATCTGTGTGGAGCGGGTGCCGGTGTTCAGGTTTCTCGGCATTGAGCTGGAGAATAGCCTGACATGGCGCGCCAACACCAAGGAGCTGCTGAAGAAGGCGCAGCAGAGACTACTTTCTGAGAATCTTCAGGAGGAACAGTCTTCCTCAGAATCTGCTTCTCGCATTCTATCACTGCTACATAGAGTGTGCTCACATATGGACTGTGTGTTTGGTACGGCAGCTGCACATCCTCAGAGAAGAAGGTGCTACATAGGGTCATTAGGGCAGCAGAGAAGATCATAGGCTGCCCCCTCCCCACACTGGAAGACATTTACACGACCAGACGCTGCAAGAAGGCAATAGATATTTCAAAGGACGTCTCACACCCTGGACATTGTCAGTTTCAGCTCATGCCATCAGGCAGGAGATACAGAATATTACAAACCAGAACAAACCGTCTAAAAAATAGTTTTTATCCAAAGGCAATCATGGCACTTAACTCTTCAAGGTGAAATAGTATGTTCAGTATGCAGTACATCTGGTGGCAGTCTTTTTCACCAGTGCAACCTATGACCGTACCATTCCTGTCCATAAACAGTGCAATTTGTTTTTTATATATATATATATATATATATATATATTTTTTTTTTTTAGATGTTTTATTCCTGTTCATAGTCAGTGCAATATGTTTTTTTTTTTACTGTTTTTAAACTATTTATTACTCTTAACTCACGAGCCGAAGCACTTTCAATTTCGTTGTGACTTTGTAAAAAGTAACAATGACAATAAAGACTATCTTAAATCCTTTAACCACTTACCACATGACTGCAGGGCACTGTGTCCAGACCACATGCCATCAGTGGACAGCATGGCTCGTAGCCTGGTTGTAGTACCTGCTGATGCTGTCCGACCGGAGGCCCGTTGCCCACTACCTCAATGTCGGGTCACTGATGACCTCCTTACAAAGAGCTATGATGCAGCAGCTTGAATTGGTCATCTGGGGAACTACCTGTCTCACCCAGACCTTGCACTCTCATGATCTCTCCAGGATGCTGGGACTGACACTGACATACAGAGCCTGAGTGATGCTTTGCTCTGGGCATCACCGACATGCCATGAGCGCTTGACAGGTTGATGTCCATCGTGAACGCAGCCTGGTGCCAAATATGCAGGGGACTGCTACGTACCCTGCCTGTTATCTCAGGCCAGGTTTTCAGCCCTGCGGCCTATCAACACCTGGAGCATGCTGTTCAGCCTACCAGCAATTTGCTGAATTACAGTGAACTCCCAGGCGCCAACCCAAGCCCACAAGTGCCTTCCACCCTGTTCACGGACATGCTCCCTGGGCTCGGGGTCTGCCACGTCAGCCCGACCAGAAGTCTACCTTTCAGCCACCTACCAGGTAGGCCCGCACAAAAATGATTGGCGGGACGGACAGAGCCGTCATGCTCGCCCCTCAAAACATCATGGTGCTGCGCATTCGGTTTTGACACCCACGACGAGGTCACAGCCACCTCTCCCTGACACAGCTCGGCCGGTGGCGGGGAGTTGACCTCAGACCAGTGGGTGATTTCCACACTGGTTAGGGGCTGCAATATTCAGTTCAATGGTTGTCCCTCCAAGTTCAATGGTGGTAAAGTCACAGTTGTTCCAGACCCAGAGAGATCTCTTGCTCTCAGCTAGGAAATTTGACAGCTCCTGAATAAAGGAGCCATAGAGTGGGTCAGATCACCTAAGGGGGTTCTATTCAACTTATTTTGTAGTTCCAAAAAAGGATGGCGGCTTTCGTCCTATTCTGGACCTCAGAAATTTAAACCAGTATGTCAAAGTGCTGCGTTTTCACATGTTCCGCACAGCGGAGGTCCTCCCTTTTGAACTCTCCCTCGCTCCCCGTATGTTCACCAGGTGTGTGGCAGCAGCACTCACTCCTTTGCAAGCTTGTGGGATAAAGACTCTTCTGTATCTAGATGACTGGATTGTTTGCGCACCATGGAATAATCCAGGTGCTAAGCACTGCCCTCTGGCAGTCAGGAGGAATGAAATAGAACAAGAGTTATGTAAGTAACTACAGTAAAATTAATTCGGAATGGCCGGCAGAGTTGGTTGTCACTCGGTGTCTAGGTGATGGATTCCAAAGGACTGACTGCCGGGTGAAGTGCGCTCATATACTGTTGGCTGACGTCACCCAGATCACGCCCACTAACGTGACTGTTTGTATAAGATTCGACCGCTGGAGTCATCCAGGTGCTAAGCACTGCCCCCTGGTGGTCATTTGGAATTCATCTAACCGTATCTACAAACGTAACTCTCGTTTTACAGCTTCATGCTGGAGTGGAACAGAGAAGGGAATTCGTAAACAGAAGACATGACATTTACTTTGTGGACCGTGAACAGATTCTAATTTTGGACTGAAGCCACAGTGCAGCTTTACCGCAGAAGTATTCTGAGTTCATGGACTCGGGGCTCTTGAGGAAAGAGTAGGTCAGGAAGGCTCTGTGATAAGCATTCATCTCCTGGCTGTTTAAGTCTGGTTCTGGACAGCTGGGCAGGTATGAGCCAAAAGTGGCTAAGGAGATGAACTTCATCAGCTCAACATTTGGGATGTAGCCAAAGCTGCAGTCATAGGAGTAGGTACCACCCACCTGGAAGATTTCAAACATCAAACAAGGCACACAGTGACTGCAGCACATTATGATTCATAGGACAAACTGAGTGGAGCAAAAATGGAAACCAGAAGATATTTTCTTCAAATGCATCGCTGACTGCTTATCCTATTTCAGCATCTGGAACACAGTTTATCTATATCGACAGGACACTCCAAAAACCTGCAGCAACAAACAGCCTGAGTGATAATCACGCAGATGTACCTGCAGAAAGGAGCAGGCGATGGTTCCACTCCTGAGCTGATTAAGCAGGGTTTCACACACTGCCCCATCAGGAACACTGGTCACACCGTCTGTGATGATAATGATACCTGGAACACAAAGATGGACAACTGGCCGCGTTACTGCATTACTAACAAGTGCTCAACACCTGCAGGAGAAACGCAGAGAACATACAAGTGATTTTTCCCACCAAGCAACTGCGAATATTTGTGAATAAACACTGAATCTTGTGAAAGTAAACTTTTGAGCACAGAAAACAGACACAGGGATATCTGCTGTGCACGTGATGATGTGATGAAGGCATAAGAATGACAGCAGACACTCCTCCACTGACTAATGGGCCTTTCACACTGAATACTTCAGGCCAATCCGTCAACGTTTCCCAATCCGTCGGATTTGTTTCCAACGTGTCTGATGCATCCGACACGTGATGTCAGACGCGTCGCTTTGGAAGCGGCAAGGGGGCGGAGACTGCTATGTCACACTCTGGCTGTTTCCACAACCTGAAAAAAGTTCAGCGATCGCCATCTTGAATTTGCGTCGCCTGAACCACAAAAAAGTTTTAAAAAACAGCAGTAGAACGATATTCTCCATCACCTTGCTGGGAGAAGCTTTTTTCAGCTACTTTTTGGAGTGACATCGACCGAGGGAGGACTGACAACTTGGTGGGATATCGATCGAACCGCGACAGCAGGCCGACCCGCACGGAGAAGCCGACCTTCAGGCATCATCACTGGGCAGAGCGATCCAGGCCGCCGGGGTGATGGAGCAAACCCACTCAATCTGAAATCTCCCACTTTTTGGATATATGGAAGTCCCAGTTTGACCAACGGAGTTTAGTTCTGCAGCTTTACTGAGGTGAGAATAAAATAAAAGTAAAACGTGACATTTACTGAACTGCTGTGAAGCTTTAATGATCAGCTAACATTAACTTAGCTTTTTAGCACAGTTGATCTGAGTGAACGCTTTAATTTGTAAATGGTTCAGTCTTTTTTATTTTTACTAAATAAAGCTACAGCTTTTTTCAGACACCACAAAAGCTCAACTTTAAATAACTTATTTTTTCGGGTGTTTTCTTTCCATCGTTTTTTTTTCCCGCTTTTTTTTTCCTTTTTTATATATAAACTGTTTAGTGTTTCTTTATTTTTAAAGAAATATTTTTATTTGTCCCAATCAGGAACATTTGCTGTGCAGACAACCAAACTTCCATTGATGAGCTGGACACCATGAAGTCCAGTCGAAAGAAAACATCTCTGCTTTTCAGCAACACCACCAGAGTTAAAAACTGCAGAAGAGACCGTCATCTGGTCCTGAGAATCCAGCAGAATATCACCTGCTTCTAAATAAAAGGCTCTTTAAACAGCAACTATTTTATTATTTTTTAAAAAAGCTGTTTCATTTTATATTTTAACAATAAATGAACAGATCATTAAAAATGTCCACGAAATCAAAGTCCAAAGATTATGCCATATTTTGGCGAAATTACAAGTTGAAATGACCATTAAAATAATTCATCATGAGGTTTATGTCACAGAAATCCTACCTTACAATCACACTGCAGTCATTATTACATTATTTCCTGTTGCATTTATAATAAACATTTGTATTTATTTACAGTGTCTGTTTTTCTGGCTGAAATGAGATATAAATAATCTACCAGACTTAAAAAAAAAAAAATGTACAAATTTCCATGTTATTTTGTCTAAAAATAAATGCCTGAGGTTCCTTATGTTAAACAAGAAATTATCTAAATCTGAAATAACAGGTGGTTTGATTTCCAGATGAAAGGTTTCTAAAGAACCATTTATTGATTTATTTAGCTATTTTAATTACAAGTGTTCTAAACTTTTTTTAACAGTTATCAGAAATTCTGAGGTAACAACAACAACTAAAAACATTTCCAAGGATTTTTCTTCAGAAAACTGCTCTATAAATGAGCAGTCCTGTGACACGTTAATGTTTTGTACAGATCAATGATCTCTGCACTGATCCATTTTGTACAGATCAGTGGTTTCTGCCACTAGTCTTCTGTGTTTTGGCCCGACGCATCGTTCCTATTGGACAACGTGAAGCTACGTCACAGCTCAGAGCGTCGAAAGTTGGATTGAACTTTAACTGCGCCAGCCTGCCGACAAGCGGCAATGCGCGCTCCCGTCAGAAGTGTCGGTTTAGCTCGGCTTTTGATGTGACGCTTCTGACGCATCTAAAAAGCAACGTGTCTCATTGAAAATAATGCTTTTAGACCGATTTTTAACGCAATTGACGCGTCTGACATGTTCAGTGTGAAAGGCCCTTGACACTGCAGGCCTGGTGGCCATTGCAAAGCAGATGGGTCCGGTGCGTAACACCCACCATCAACCTGTTAGCAGCTTAAACTCCAACGCTGTTACTGACACTGACAAAAAAAAAGTTATCTGAGCAGCTCCAGCAACATTTCAACAAGAGATCAAAACGTAGGCTTAATCATTTTATAAATGAAGTCACAACTTGAAAGAGTGCAACTGCTGAATCTGTCCACCCCCACCACCACGAATATGTGTAACCTCAGACCTCAGAGACTGACCTTTAGCAAACTTGACATCACCTGACCAATTCCATAACCCACCTCCAGAGGTGTGTCAAGTTTGACGCAAATCATCAATTTTGACCTTTGACCCCAATGATTAGCCTTTGGCAAATGTGATGTTGCCTGGGCAATTCCAACCATATCCTCCGCTGGCAAGTGCTGCTTTGGTACAAGTGCTTGCTACATTCTGACAACATTTCAAGGTATCTGATAGCTGATTTCAGAATGCAGATACCAACTCATGAAACTGGCAGTGTCTAGGTTTGATAATCAAGGGCCATAATTTGGGTAAAATGTGTCAATCTTGTACCATATTACAACCAGCGTTTTACCAGCCCCTAACAAGGAACTGTACCAAGTTTACCTAAATTACTCCTAAAATGTGAGAGGAGTTGATTTCATATTGCTTATACTAGGGGTGTTGGAAAAAATCGATTCACGTCCGAATCATGATTCTTATTTATTACGATTCTGAATCGATCCAAAATGTCCAAGAATCGATTTTTTAAAAGCATTTTTAAACATAATCTTGCTTACTCGCTGTGTGTACTGTTTGTCAGGCAACGGCTTCCGTACTACAGCGTCCCCGCGAGGGGGGATTGGGGGGTGGTCTGGCGTGCTTCAAACACTCGTGCGCCGCAGAGTTTAGTGGCTGTAGCTTAGCATGGCGGACGAAGAGCTAATTCAGCCAGCACCATCTTTGCTGAAGGCAAATGTTTGGGTGCATTTTGGATTTTATTATTTGCTGCGTAAGAAGGAGCTTGACATGACTTATGCAGTGTGCAGAATCTGCAAAATGAAAGTCAAGTACTTCGGAAACACTTCAAATCCGCAAGCCCACATGCTACTCTATCACCCGGAGCTAAAAGAGGGGAGCAGCGGTCTCTGCCGACTACTGACCAGCGCTTCGCTAAACTGCCAGCCAACTCTGAACGAGCAAAGCAGATAAGTAAATTTACATCTAGAATCACTTGATTAACCTTGTAAAGCTGCATTTTCTTAAATATAAACATTTTTAAGTAATGTAACTACGAGGTCTGTCCAAAAAGTAACCGACCTTTTTATTTTTTTCAAAAACTATATGGATTTGAATCACGTGTGATTGCATCAGCCAAGCTTGAACGTTCGTGCGCATGCGTGAGTTTTTTCACGCCTGTCGGTTGCGTCATTCGCCTGTGAGCAGGCTTTGTGTGAGCAGTGGTCCACCCCCCTCGTCGGATTTTTATTGCGAATAAATGTCTGAACGATTTGGAGCTTTGCTGCATCAATTTTTTCCAGAAACTGTGAGAATCCTCCATTTGGAAAATTCAGATGGCTTTCAGGGACGATTTTATGGGGATTACACAGATTAAGGAGTGCTCCAGCCGGTTTAAAGACCGCCCACAGCTGCTGAGAGCGCGGCGCACTCCGAGCGGCGATCAACAGGCTCAAACCCCGCTGAAACAACCAGATCATTTCCAACGTGAAGGCTTTGTTGATCCGGGACGTCGTCTGACTTCCACAAAAAGGCAGAAGGCGTGGACATCAGCACTTTTTCGGCACATTCCACTGTTACAGGAGTTTTTTTCATGGAAAGAAAAACGGAGGATTGCGCCACCGTGCCGCTCGTGGCGCGGGACAAAACCACCTCCGTGTTGGTCTCACAGGACGGCTTTCAGGTGGCTTTCAGACGGCTTTCGATGGCTTTTCAGTCGTGTGACTATCCGAGAAATTGAGCATGAGCTGGACATGCCCCAACATGTCCTGTGAGGCTTCATCACGGCGTTGCTTTGCACCATGCAGCTCCACCGTGACGCGTGGAATTCCTCCGCTCCTCTTTCCATGACAAAAACTCCTGTAACAGTGGAATGTGCCGTTCATTTCGAAACTGGACGCTGTCTTGATCCGGTATGTCATCTGACTAGCACAGGAATTGCAGAAGACGTGGACATCAGCACTTTTTCGGCACATTGAGACAGACGTGCGGAGGAATTCCGCGCGACAGGACGGAGCCGCATGGCGCAAAGCAACGCTGTGATGAAGCCTCACAGGACATGTTGGGGCATGTCCAGCTCATGCTCAATTTCTCGGATAGTCACACGACTAAAAAGCCACCTGTGAGACCAACACGGAGGTAGTTTTGTCCCGCGCCATGAGCGGCACGGTGGTGCAATCCTCCACTTCTTTGTAGTAGAATGTGCCGAAAAAGTGCTGATGTCCACGCCTTCTGCTTTTTGTGAAAGTCAAACGACGTCCCGGATCAACAAAGCCTTCATGTTGGAAATGATCTGGTTGTTTCAGCGGGGTGTCAGCCTGTCGATCGGCGCTCGGAGTGCGCCACGCTCTCAGCAGCTGTGGGCGGTCTTTAAACCAGCTGGAGCACTCCTTAATCTGTGTAATCCCCATAAAATCGTCCCTGAAAGCCATCTGAATTTTCCGAATGGTGTCCACCTGGAGGTCTCTCACAGTTTCTTGAAAAAATTGATGCAGCAAAGATCCAAATCATTCAGACATTTATTCGCAATAAAAATCCGACGAGGTGGGTGGACCACTGCTCACACAAAGCCTGCTCACAGGCGAATGACGCAACCGACAGGCATGAAAAAACTCACGCATGCGCACGAAGGTTCAAGCTTGGCTGATGCAATAACACGTGATTCAAACCCATATGGTTTTTGCAAAAAATAAAAAGGTCCGATACTTTTTGGACAGACCTCGTATTTCTCAGAGCTCTTTAAATCGAAAATCGATTCTGAATTGAATCGTCACCCCAAGAATCGGAATCGAACTGAATTGGTGTACAATTCACATCCCTAGCTTATACCCTTTTTGGACAGATGGGCAGGACGGGAGCACAGACAGACAGAGACGAAAATCACCAGAGCATAATCCCTGTTCAGGCCTTCGGCCAGCGGGTGATAAAAACCACCTCAGCTCACTCAGACCAAATGACTTTATATCAAAGGAGCAGTTACTAAGAGAGACAATAATAGGGAGCATCAATTGCATTGTGAGGGAACATCACCTATGACATTTTCACCATGTGGCATGTTTCTCTGTGCATGATCCAGTGCACAGGTGCCTGAGAGCTGAGGACCCCAGGAGCTGGAGAAGGCCAAGAGGGTACCCACATTTCACCTGACTGTGGCAAACAGATTATTTATAAACAGGCTATTTGAGAACTGTGGAAAGTGACCAGTTGTTTGCCTGTGTGGCTGCCATCCAGGACCCACGTTCCGTGGTTCCGTGGTGTTGTGGATGCGGCGAAGTGCAGTATCAGCGCATCTTCCCAGAATTGACATGATAAACAGAAAAATCCTAAATGTAGAATCAAATTTACACAAGACAAACCAACCTGAACTGGAGTTTGGTGGCAGTAACTGAAGAGCCAAGATACCCTGTCGTACCATGCTGACCAATCCAACATCAGCTGACACCATGGAAATAACACCAGCTGTCCTGTGGGGCTGGTCATCCATGCTGGTGCTGCTGTGCTCCACAGACTGTAGGAAGAGCATAAATTAAAATCACTTCGAGAGATCTCACAGACACTGACACTGCAAAGTGAGGTTGACAGGCATTGTCTGTTTGCACCAACTGTCACAGTACGCACCCACTGTCACTTCATCAGATACAAATACCTGTAAAGCAAATATCCACCCAGTCAAAAACAAAAACTCAACGTCCTTAATCATGCAGACACTGTCAACAGGACCTGAATACGTTCAAAGAAAGCATTTGAATCAGACATAAAGTTGATTTCAAAGCCTTTGAATATGGCACAGTTGTTGGTGCCAGATGAGCTGGTTGAGTATTTCACAAATTGGCGATTTACTGAGGCTTTAACACAGAACCATCTCACAGATTCACAAAGAAAGGCCTGAAAAAGAAGAAAAATAGTGAGCTATGGTTGCCTGAATAAAAATGCCTTGTTGATGGCACAGGCCAAAGAAGAACGGCCAAACTGGTCCAGGTCTACAGAAAGGTGTGGAAAAGCATTACTGAAGACACAACACAGTGAAATTTGAAGTTGCAAAAGACCACAGTGGCTGTCACTTCCTCTAATAACTTCATGTATTCCTCTGAAAATTATGTCATCCTTGTCATTTGCTATACATAAGGTCAGGTCACAGGGGCGAGAGGAGGGGTATACCCTGGGCAGGATGCCAGTCTATCATACACACACACACACACACACACACACACACACACACACACACACACACACACACACACGTGCATATCTTTGAAAATGGGAGAAAGATGGAACACCCAGAGGGAAACCACCTCAATAAAGAGAGAACTTGCAAACTCCACACAGAAAGGACCAGGCAGGAAACGATCCCATGGCCTTCTTGTTGTGAGACAACAGACCTAACCACTAAACCACTGTGCCGCCCTAGTGGATCCAAATAGACTAAAATTGGGGGGGGGTTCTTTTAGATATGGAATCAGATTGCCCATCAAGCAAACATCTCAAGAAGGTTCTGGCAATCTTAAAAAAAAAAAAAAAAAAAATCTTTCGATGTAAGCACTGCCTCTTGTCATGAAGCACAACAATCACTGCCATCTTGGCCTGAGACCAGGACTTAAACTGCCTCAAATGAGGGGTCTAAATGTTAGGCCTTTGGATTAGACTTAGGCAGGTCTAAGTTGCCAAGACTGTCTCCACAGCACACCACTAGTTTCAGTCTTCAACTAAAGTTCAAGTACTAAGCTTTAGTCTCAGTCTATAAAAACCCAGCCCTGTTTTTTGTGGGGTTTTTTTTCAGCTTTGCTTGTCTGATGGTGAAAATCACACACGTACACCACATTTACCCATGCACTACATGTTATCTGTCTTACGAGACTAAATTGCATATTATATCTATATCTATATATATATATCTATATCTATATCTATATATATATATATATATATACACACACACACAGTGAGGAAAATAAGTATTTGAGGAAAATAAGTATTTGAACACCCTGCGGTTTTGCAAGTTCTCCCACTTAGAAATCATGGAGGGGTCTGACATTTTCATCTTAGGTGCATGTCCACTGTAAGAGACAATCTAAAAAAAAAAAAAAAAAAAAAAAAAAAATCCAGAAATCACAATGTATGATTTTTTTTAAATAATTTATTTGTATGTTACTGCTGTGAAAATCAATGTTAATATTTGGTACAGTAGCCTTTGTTTGCAGTTACAGAGGTCAAACGTTTCCTGTAGTTCTTGATCAGGTTTTCACACACTGCAGCAGGGATTTTGGTCCATTCCTCCATACAGATCTTCTCCAAATCTTTCAGGTTTGGAGTTTCAGTTCCCTCCAAAGATTTTCTATTGAGTTCAGGTCTGGAGACTGGCCAGGCCACTCCAGGACCTTGAAATGCTTCTTACAGAGCCCCTCTTTAGTTGCCTTGACTGTGTGTTTGGGGTCATTGTCATGCTGGAAGACCCAGCCATGACCCATCTTCAATGCTCTTACTGAGGGAAGGAGGTTGTTTGCCAAAATCTCACAATACATGACCCCATCCATCCTCCCTTCAATACGGTGCAGTTGTCCTGTCCCCTTTGCAGAAGAGCACCCCCAGAGTATGATGTTTACACCCCCATGCTTCACAGTTGGGATGGTTTTATTGGGGTTGTTCTCATCCTCTAATTACGGTTAAGTGGAGTTGGTTCCAAAAAGCTCTATTCTGGTCTCATCTGACCACATGACCTTCTCCCATGCCTCCTCTGGATCATCCAGATGGTCACTTGTGAACTTTAAACGGGCCTGGACATGTGCTGGCCTGAGCAGGGGGACCTTGCTGCCCTGCAGGATTTTAAACCATGACAGCATCATGTGTTACTAATGTAATCTTTGTGACTGTGGTCCCAGCTCTCTTCAGGTCATTGACCAGGTCCTCCTGTGTAGTTCTGAGCTTTCTCAGAATCATCCTTACCCCACAAAGTGAGATCTTGCATGGAATCCCAGACCAAGGGAGATTGACAGTCATCATGTGTTTCTTCCACTTTCTAATAAATAATCATAACAGTTGTTGTCTTCTATCAAGCTGCCTGCCTGTTGTCCTGTAGTCCATCCCAGCCTTGTGCAGGTCTACAGTTTTGTCCCTGGTGTCCTTAGACAGCTCTTTGGTCTTGGCTATGGTGGACAGGTTGGAGTATGATTGATTGAGTGTGTGAACAGGTGTCTTTTATACAGGTAACAAGTTCAAACAGGTGCAATTAATACAGGTAAAGAGTGCAGAATAAGAGGGCTTCTTAAAGAAAAATTAACAGGTCTGTGAGACACAGAATACTTGCTGGTTGGTAGGTGATCAAATACTTATTTGCAGCAGTAACATACAAATAAATTATTAAAAAAATCATACATTGTGATTTCCGGATTGTTTTTTTTTTTTTTTTAGATTATGTCTCTTACAGTGGACATGCACCTAAGATGAAAATTTCAGACCCCTCCATGATTTCTAAGTGGGAGAACTTGCAAAACGGCAAGGTGTTCAAATACTTATTTTCCTCACTGTATATATAGTAAGTCCCTTCGGCTGCTCCCTTGTTTGCACTAAGGGTCGCCACAGCAAATCCAAGGTGGATTTGATGCAACTCCACATTACATGGAGAAATGTGGCAGGGGGGGATTTGAACCCGAAACCTTCTGCACTGAAAGCAAGCGCATTAACCACTTGGCCACCACCCCTCCTCACTGTGTGTGTGTGTGTATATATATATATATATATATATATACACACACACACACACACAAACACACAGTGGTGGGCACAGATAACCAAACAATTAACTTCGATAACAGATAATCAGATAACTGAAAAGTTATCTTTGATAAAGATAAAACAATAAACCACCCAAAAATGTATTGGAAGTTACAGATAACCGATAAATTCCAATATTATCTGTGCACTAATCATGGGGACAAGTTGGGACATGCCCAGCTCTCCACAATTTCTGTTATACTCACTGGGCTGGTAAGCATTGAAAGCCGAGATAGGCATGTCCCAACTTGTCCTTTAACACTCCGAAACGGAGGTGTTCCTTTGTTTCGCTCGATCAGCGAATCGGTCGTGACGCGCGAAGCTTTCCATGACGAAATCTCTTGTTAAAAGTGAAATCTGCCGGAAAATGGCTGATGTCCAGCTCTTGTGATAACTAGAGAAATTGCTCACGACGGTCCCGGCTCCACACAGCCATCCGTTTAGACATGATGTGGTGTTTTCTGCCTCTCGATGGCGGCTCGGAGCGCGGCGCGCCGTGCGCCACTGTGGGGCGTCCTTAAACCTGTAGTCAAACTCCTTATTCTCTGTGAAGCCCGTAAAATTTTCACCGAAAGCCAGATAAATTTTTCGAATGGTTTCCAGCTGCTGGTCACCGTACCCACTGTGGCATCCAGGCTCTGACTGTGATCTTCCAGGACTGATATTTGTGTCTCGGCTTCCATCACTCGAGCCCCCAGTGTACTGACCACTGTTTGAACCGGATTTTAGTCCGCTCATATTGGAAGCGACATTCAGTAGCAGTGCTTTAATGGTTGTTATCTTGGCTGCAGCGTGTGTCTGCATGGTCTTGGAGTCCCTACCATGTTGTCCTATGTGCTTTCCTCCGTCATGTGACTTTTCTGGACTTGTTGCATAACAAAAGAAAGTTGTGCATCACCTGCAAATAATTTTTTGGTGTTTAGGATATATCTGTCATAATTTTTAAGGGGCGGGGGGGGGGGGTCGCGAGCGGTTACGCAGCAATTACATTACGGAGCCATCTGGGACGATCACGCCACCAGAAGTCCAGGTTTTTTATTTGTAATAAATGTGCAAAAATCTACAAGTGTGTAGAATTTGTGTTTGTGAGTTGTGTGTAGAATTTCACATCAACACTCCCAGTCTTTTGTTGCCCCGTCTTTTTTGAAACATGTTGCAGGCATTCATTTCAAAATGAGCAAATATTTGCACAAAAACAATAAAGTTTATCAGTTTGAACATTAAATATCTTGTCTTTGTGGTGTATTCAATTGAATATAAGTTGAAGAGGATTTGAAAATTATTGTATTCTGTTTTTATTTACATTTTACACAACGTCCCAACTTCCTTGGAATTGGAATTGTATGAAATTATAGTGGCACCAAGTGGTGCACACCTCAGCCCAGAACCATCATCACTTTTTTGTCATAGTAATAAAAATACCTGCTTGTACTGCTGATGTAGGGCTTCGGCAATGTTGTTCTCCACTGCTCGGAGCTGCTGATAGATGTGATGCAAGAAGTCACTGAGGTCTGTTTGATCAAGCTGACAGCCCTGTACCAACACCTGCAAGAGAAACCAAGAGTGTCAAACCAGTTCTACTCCAGCACGTGCGAAAGCGCACACACACACACACACACACACACAAATATGTTCAGTTACAATCGGGAGTCTGGAAGCTAAATGATCCAACCAAACCAAACCTATAGTACTGTGGTTAGACTGTAGGAACCAAAATTTTAAATTTCAATTTGTTTTATTTGTGTGGTGCCAAATCACAACCAAGCTGCCTCAAGCCAGGACGTCCCACAAGATGGTGGATGATACAGACGGATAGTAAACAGATCTCCAAACTCGGTGAATTAGAACTCCACTAAACTTGACAACTCGATACGGGCCATGCTAGGCTAATGCTGGAGGGGCTTAGCAAAGAGATTCAGGACTTTCAAACTACAATGCAAAGTGAACTAACCTTGTTGAAAACGGAGCTTAAACAAGACATAACATCACTTTGTCAAGATATGGAGCAGAAATTCAAAGAAAGTAGCAAAGAGCTGGAAGAGCAAAAGGCTGCCCTGACTGAGGCCCAAACCTGCATCATGGAACTTGAGAAATGGAACACAGAGGCTAATGTCTCGCTGCAGAGCTTGCTAATCCACACACAAAACATGCAAGATAACCGAGCTTGAATCAAGATCTATGAGAAATAATATCCATATACGAGGGCTGTTAGAAAAGTATCCGACCTTTTTATTTTTTGCAAAAACCATATGGATTTGAATCACGTGTGATTGCATCAGCCAAGCTTGAACCTTCGTGCGCATTCGTGAGTTTTTTCACGCCTGTCGGTTGCGTTATTCGTCTGTGAGCAGGCTTTGTGTGAGCACTGGTCCACCCCTCTCGTCGTTTTTTTATTGCGAATAAATGTCTGAATGATTTGGAGCTTTGCTGCATCAATTTTGTTTCCAGAAACTGTGAGAGACCTCCAAGTGGACACCGTTCGGAAAATTAATATGGCTTTCAGGGACGATTTTATGGGGATTACACAGATTAAGGAGTGATCCAGACGGTTTAAAGACCGCCCACAACCGCTGAGAGCGCGCCGCACTCCAAGCGCCGATCAACAGGCTCAAACCCCGCTGAAACAACCAGATAATTTCGAACGTGAAGGCTTTGTTGATCTGGGACGTCATCTGACTTTCACAAAAAGGCAGAAGGCGTGGACATCAGCACTTTTTCGGCACATTCCACTGTTACAGGAGTTTTTTTCAAGGAAAGAAAAGCGGAGGGACGCGCCACGGAGCCGTTCATTACGCGGCACAAAACCACCTCCGTGTTGGTCTCACAGGACGGCTTTCAGGTGCATTTCAGACGGCTGTCGGTTGCTTTTCAGTCGTGTGATTATACGAGAAATTGAGCATGAGCTGGACATGCCCCAACATGTCCTGTGAGGCTTCATCACGGCGTTGCTTTGCGCCATGCGGCTCCACCGCGTCGCTCCTCTTTCCATGACAAAAACTCCTGTAACAGTGGAATGTGCCGTTCATTTCTAAACTGGACGCTGTCTTGATCCGGTATGTCATCTGACTAGCACAGGAATTGTGAAAAGACGTGGACATCAGCACTTTTTCGGCACATTGAGACAGTCATTCGGAGGAGTTCCGCGTATCGCGGTGGAGCCGCATGGCGCAAAGCAACGCCGTGATAAAGCCTCACAGACCAATGTCTACCGCCACCAGACCAATACAGCATAATAATACCCCCTACCGCCACCAGACCAATACGGCATAATACCCCATACCACCACCAGACCAATTTAATAAAAAAAGTGTTGTGAAATGTCATCACCAGAATGCAGCGCTTTCAAATGCCACGAGTTCTAAAATAAATAATAAAAATCATAACCAATGAATATACCTGTGTAGTACTGAGCACAGTGCTTTAATTTTACCTCAAAATATTTTATTTTACAAAATACGAGGGTAGGCTGAAAAGTTCTAAGGCTGACTATGATGCAGTTGTCGAATTGAACAAATTCAGGGTTATTTTTCTACATAGTCTCCCTGTAACTCCAAACACTTCTTCCAGCGGTGCTTGAGTGCTTCGATTCCCTTGGCATAGAAGCTTTCATCTTGAGAGTCAAAATAGTCCTCAACGGCAGCCATCACCTCATCATTGCTCCGATAGTGCTTCCCAGCCAAGTTTTTTTTTTCAGGTTTGGGAACAGATGAAAGTCCGAGGGTGCCAAGTCCGGGGAGTATGGTGGGTGATCTACCAGTTCGAATCCACACTCGTGGATAGTGGCCATGGCCACTGTTGACTTGTGAGCTGGGGCATTGTCTTGATGGAACAGCACCCCTTTCGTCAGCTTTCCTGGTCACTTCTTTTTGATAGCCTCGCGTAACTGTCTCAGTAGGTTAGAATAGTACTGTCCATTTATGGTTTGTCCCTTTTCAAGATAGTCCAGGAACACAATGCCCTTGGCATCCCAGAAAACTGAAACCATGACCTTCCCCGCAGATGAAACGACCTTGGCCTTCTTTGGAGGTGGTGACCTTGGGTGTTTCCACTGCATTGACTGTTTTTTGTCTCTTGTTCAAAGTGGTGAACCCAACACTCATTCTGGGTAAGAAAACGTTCCATGTAACTGGCTGGATCCTCTTCAAATTGCACCACGTTTGCCTTCGACATGACTAGCCTGGTGCGTTTCTGATCAGGCGTCAGAAGACGTGGCACCAACCGAGCTGACACCTTTGACATTCCAAGTTCTTCATGCAGAATGTGTTCAATTCTCTCACGGGATATTCCCACAGCATCTGCTAGCTGATTAATCATCGATCGTCTGTCGTCCATCACCATTTCATGAACAAGGTCAATGTTTTTCTGGGTTGTGGCTGTTGCAGGCCGCCCAGACCTTGGGTTGTCAAGGCTCTCTCTGCCCCTCTTAAATTCAGCTGCCCACTTCTGCACTGTAGATATGGAGGGAGCTTCATCCTCTAATGTAGCAACCATATCCGCATGAATGTCCTTGGGCTTTAACCCCTTCTTATGCAGGTACTTAACACCTCGATGCCAGATTTTGTCCATTTTTGCCGTTTCCCTCTACCACAAACTTTCAAACTTGGCTATGAACCACAAACTACCTCACAACCTGGAAGAAAATAACACATTTAGTCATCAGAAGAGTTGAACTTAATGCATGCCAAGTTTTATTGAAATGGCATTTCTCCTTCTTGGTGAGCCTTAGAACTTTTCAGCCTACCCTCTTATGTCTCATCATTTTTGAATGGTTTATCGATTAAAGAGTAAAAACTGAAGGAAATCAATTGTAAGGCCTGAAAGAAGTTTCTGTAGGAAGTATTTTAGCCATAAGGTCAAGTGGGAGGGGGAAGGTTTGGCTTTTAAATACTTAGTAGTAGTACAACAGACTGACACAGAAGGTGGCAGCAATGCACCAATAAGGATGCCAGCTGCTATTAAATGCCACAGAAGAAGAATAGGGATTTACTCCACAGGGTCACATTTTGAGAGAAGCACATTTCATGTCAAAATAAAGCCATAAAGTGTAAAAACTGAAGGGAATCGATTGTAAGGCGCTAAAGAAATTTCTGTAGGACACAATTTAGCCAAAAGCTCAAGTGAGAGGGGGAAGTGTTGGCTTTTTAAACACTTTAAAGACACTGGGCTCATAGAGAGGATTTAGTCCAACAGACTGATGCAGAAAGGTGCAATAATAAGGATGCTGGCTGCTGTTAAACACCACAGAAGAAGAGAGGGGTGTGCTTGATGTACTGCACAGGGACATGTTATGAGAGGAGCATTCCACAGAGACGGCTCTCACTAAAGTGGTGAATGATCTTCTGCTTACAATGGATTCGGACACCACTACAGTTCTGGTGCTGTTAGATCTCAGTGCTGCATTTGATACTGTGGATCATCATATTCTACTTGATGGGCTGGAAAATCATTTTGGGATTACTGGGAGTGCCCTTGCATGGTTGGCATCATACCCGACCAGTCGTTCTCACTGTGTTTTGTACAACAACACTACCTCTAACCTTAGTGACATGAAATTTGGGGTTCCACAGGGGTCCGTCTTAGGCCCCCTGCTTTTCTCCTTTTATATAGCACCCCTTGGGCACATATTGTAGTGTTTTGGGGTTACCTTCCACTGCTATGCTGATGATACTCAGTTATACATTCCGATAACTGCTGGTAATCTCATCCACATAAAATCCTTAGAAGATTGCCTTGCATCAGTGAGAAGCTGGATGTCCAACAACTTCCTACTTTTAAGATAATACTGAAATGATGGTTCTTGGTCCAGGGAGACATCGGCATCAATTTGACCAGCTAAAGCTTAGACAAGGCTCGTGTGTCATACATCACACTGACAAAGTGAGGAGCCTTGGGGTAATTTTTGATCTGACATTAAATGGACTGCATTTATATAGCATTTTTCCATTGGCATCAGATGCTCAAAGCACTTTACAATTATGCCTCACATTCACCCCGATGTCAGGGTGCTGCCATACAAGGTGCTCACTACACACCGGGAGCAATAGGGGATTAAAGGCCTTGCCCAAGGGCCCTTAGTGATTTTCCAGTCAGGTGGGGATTTGAACCCATGATCTTCTGGACTCAAGCCCATCACCTCCCCTATTGTCCTTTGACCTCCACATAAGAGATATTATGACGACTGCTTTCTTTCACCTGTAAAATATAGTGAAGATTCGTCCCATCCTGTCTATGGCTGATGCTGAGACCCTGATTCATGCATTTGTTTCTTCTAGATTGGACTACTGCAATGTTCTATTTTCTGGTTTACCACAGTCCAGCATTAGGGGTCTCCACAATTGGTTCAAAATGCTGCTGCCAGAGTTTTGACACGAAGCAGAAAGCTTGACCACATTACACCCATTTTGGCATCTCTTCACTGGCTTCCTGTCCCTGTGAGATACGATTTTAAGGTTCTGTTACTAACCTATAAAATTGTTCACGGACTGGCACCTCTCTACCTAGCTGACCTAATTAAACCCTATGTACCGGCCCGGGCTTTGCGTTTTCAGGGTGCAGGACTACTTTGTGTCCCTTGGGTGAATAAAATGTTTGACGGTCACAGAGCTTTCTCTTACCATGCCCCTGTTCTGCAAAATGATCTCCCTGCATCAATAAAACAGTCAGATTCTGTGGAGACTTTCAAGTGCAAACGCACTTATTTTCCCTTATGGCTAGCATAGTCTCACAGTATGTTACTATGCTTTTTGCTATTAATTCTTTTTAGTAGGAAATGGAGTGTGCAGTGGCCTCAACTTTTTTTAAATTCTGGATCTTTATATACAGAGCTAAGCTTAGGGCTAGTGGCCGGTGATCACCTTAGTATTTCTATTGTTTTTCTTGTTTAATGCTGACAAATTATACAGTATTTGTTGTCTTTCTGATGCCTGATTCTGTTTTTTTTTTTTTTTTCTTTCTTGCTGTTTGAGGTGCGGCTCCATCCAGAGATGGGTGTGGTGTCTGTTTCGGTGCCCTCCTGTCCTGTGCAGGGCAGCATTTCCTGTAGCGGGGGAAAATTAAGATAAAGCGACAAACCATCTAAGCAGAGTCGGATATATTTCCTTACATTGTTGAATTTTTCTTTATATCTTGTTTTTGATACATATTCTTGCACTATTTTTATCTTTTTTTTGCACTATTTTTATTCTATTTTATTGCACTGCAACTGGATGGCCCTAATCTCGTTGTACCAATGTATAATGACAATAAAAGGCATTCTGATTCTGATTCAGTCGTGTGACTATCCGAGAAATTGTGGAAGAGGTGGGCATGTCACAGCATGTCCTGTGAGACTTCAACACGGAGGTGCTTTTGCTCCGCCGTCAGCAGCAGCACAAATTTCACCGTCACTCTTTTCATGGCCAAATCTTCTGTCACAGTGGAATGTACCAAAAAAGTGCTGATGTCCACCTCTTCCGCAATTTCTCTGATAGTCACACGACGGTCCCGCATCAGCACAGCGTTCACTTTGGAAATGATCTGGTCATTTCAGCATGTCGATGGCCGACCAGAGCGTGGCTCGCTCTCCACTGTTGTGCGGACGTCTTTAAACCAGTTGTACCGCTCCTTAATCTGTGTGATGCCCATAGGATCGTCACCGAAAGCCGTCTGAATAATCCGAATGGTTTCCACCTGGCTGTCGCCCAGTTTCTGGCAAAATTTGATGTGGCGCTGCTCCAGTCTTTCCGCCATTTTCCTTGCAATGAAAATCCGCCGAGAGCACTACACATGTCCTCATACAAAGGCTGCTTACCAGAAAATGATGCAATCGACAGGCGTGAAAAAGTTCACGCATGCGCACGAAGGTTCAAGGTTTGCTCATGCAAGCACACGTGATTCAAATCCATCAGGCTTTTGCAAAAAATAAAAAGGTTGG
This sequence comes from Thalassophryne amazonica, assembly GCF_902500255.1. Lineage (NCBI taxonomy): Eukaryota > Metazoa > Chordata > Actinopteri > Batrachoidiformes > Batrachoididae > Thalassophryne > Thalassophryne amazonica. The sequence continues at coordinate 116,783,444 of NC_047112.1, forward strand.
ATACTTTTCTAACAGACCTCATATATACAGTGAGGAAAATAAGTATTTCAACACCCTGCGATTTTGCAAGTTCTCCCACTTAGAAATCATGGAGGGGTCTGAAATTTTCATCTTAGGTGCATGTCCACTGTGAGAGACATGATTTTTTTTAATAATTTATTTCTATGTTACTGCTGCAAATAAGTATTTGACCACCTACCAACCAGGAAGAATTCTGTCTCACACAGACCTGTTAATTTTTCTTTAAGAAGCCCTCTTATTCTGCACTCTTTACCTGTATTAATTGCACCTGTTTGAACTTGTTACCTGTATAAAAGACACCTGTTCACACACTCAGTCACACTCCAACCTGTCCACCATAGCCAAGACCAAAGAGCTGTCTAAGGACACCAGGGACAAAACTGTAGACCTGCACAAGGCTGGGATGGACTACAGGACAACAAGCAAGCTGTCAATCTCCCTTGGTATGTGATTCCATGCAAGATCTCACTTTGTGGAGTCAGGATGATTCTGAGAAAGCTCAAAACTACACAGGAGGACCTGGTCAATGACCTGAAGAGAGCTGGGACCACAGTCACAAAGATTACATTAGTAACATGATGCTGTCATGGTTTAAAATCCTGCAGGGCAGCAAGGTCCCCCTGCTCAGGCCAGCACATGTCCAGGCCTGTTTGAAGTTCACCAGTGACCATCTGGATGATCCAGAGGAGGCATGGGAGAAGGTCATGTGGTCAGATGAGACCAGAATAGTGCATTTTGGAATCAACTCCACTTAGCATGTTTAGAGGATGAGAACAATCCCAAGAAATCCATCCCAACTGTGAAGCATGGGGGTGGAAACATCATACTCTGGGGGTGCTCTTCTGAAAAGGGGACAGGACGACTGCACCGTATTGAAGGGAGGATGGATGGGGTCATGTATTGTGAGATTTTGGCAAACAACCTCCTTCCCTCAGTAAGAGCATTGAAGATGGGTCATTGCTTCACCAGTGAATCCATTAGTAGGATGTTCTAATTTCATCATACAACTACCAGCTCTCAGACATGGAGGGAGTTTGCCTGGAAAAAACTTATACAATTTTTTGTTACACCCAAGTTAAAAAGTAAACAGTTACAAATGCATCAGAAATGCTGGAGAGAATGTGGAATGATGGATGGTGATGTCCAAAACTCTTAGAATTTTGGAAAACTATTTGTAATGTCCTGTGACAAGTTTTGGGATATACAATTCCATTGAAACCTGCACTTATTTGAGCAGTTTCTGGAATGGCACCATTCATAAATGTAATGAATATTTGGTAAAGACAATGTTAATAGCAGCTAAAAAAATGCATAAAGAGGAAGTGGGGTTAGGGACGGGGTCGCCATCCACCTAAGCTGCCACAGCTGCTGGGAGAGGACGAGCAGCAGAGCCATCCGTGGACACCAGGCAGGCAGCCAGAGTGGCCAAAGCCGAGACCAGGTCGCAGGTGTCAAACAGCGTTAGGATTAAGAGCTGGCGGGTCTCTTAAAGCTCTGCATGACTTTTTTTTTTTTTTCTTTTTCTTATAAAGAGGTGCAGACGTTTTCTTGACTGTAATAAATCTGCGCCTTCTGGATGTCTTAATGTTTACAAAAAAGAGCTGTTTTGTTCTTGTGTAAAAGCGCAGTTTTCTTTTATGTACAAAGCCAAAGCCAGCTGTAGAACTTTGTATATCTCTTCCTGGTACGGTGTACCACTGCGTTCAACGTTACTTTCACCCATGTAACAGTTGAATACAACACTTATAAGTGTTTTGATTTCAGCAGGCTGCATTTATGACTAATAGTGCACAGGTGCATTAAATCTTCCCACAGGTGCTGCTTTTACTGTGACCGCATCAAAATGAACAGTTATCACTCAAAAATGAGTCATCATAACAACATCACACTTGTGTAATCTTTGGAATTAATCTGTGGCTCTGTTCTTAAGATCAGCAGCTATATTCCATTCAAGCTCACGCTTTTCTCTGGGCCCCTCCCCAATCGGACCGGGAGTGACATGTTTAGCCGCATGCTCTCCTTGAATTGCTGGCTGTCTGAGTGGTGTCCAAAAAATGAGGTGGGCTTCATAGATAATTGGCAAAGCTTCTGGGGAAAACCTGGTCTTGTTAGGAGAGACGGCATCCATCCCACTTTGGATGGAGCAGCTCTCATTTCTAGAAATCTGGCCAATTTTCTTAAATCCTCCAAACCGTGACTATCCAGGGTTGGGACCAGGAAGCAGAGTTGTAGTCTTACACACCTCTCTGCAGCTTCTCTCCCCCTGCCATCCCCTCATTACCCCATCCCCGTAGAGACGGTGCCTGCTCCCAGACCACCAATAACCAGCAAAAATCTATTTAAGCATAAAAATTCAAAAAGAAAAAATAATATAGCACCTTCAACTGCACCACAGACTAAAACAGTTAAATGTGGTCTATTAAACATTAGGTCTCTCTCTTCTAAGTCCCTGTTGGTAAATGATATAATAATTGATCAACATATTGATTTATTCTGCCTTACAGAAACCTGGTTACAGCAGGATGAATATGTTAGTTTAAATGAGTCAACACCCCCGAGTCACACTAACTGCCAGAATGCTCGTAGCACGGGCCGGGGCGGAGGATTAGCAGCAATCTTCCATTCCAGCTTATTAATTAATCAAAAACCCAGACAGAGCTTTAATTCATTTGAAAGCTTGACTCTAAGTCTTGTCCATCCAAACTGGAAGTCCCAAAAACCAGTTTTATTTGTTGTTATCTATCGTCCACCTGGTCGTTACTGTGAGTTTCTCTGTGAATTTTCAGACCTTTTGTCTGACTTAGTGCTTAGCTCAGATAAGATAATTATAGTGGGCGATTTTAACATCCACACAGATGCTGAGAATGACAGCCTCAACACTGCATTTAATCTATTATTAGACTCTATTGGCTTTGCTCAAAAAGTAAATGAGTCCACCCACCACTTTAATCATATCTTAGATCTTGTTCTGACTTATGGTATGGAAATAGAAGACTTAACAGTATTCCCTGAAAACTCCCTTCTGTCTGATCATTTCTTAATAACATTTACATTTACTCTGATGGACTACCCAGCAGTGGGGAATAAGTTTCATTACACTAGAAGTCTTTCAGAAAGCGCTGTAACTAGGTTTAAGGATATGATTCCTTCTTTATGTTCTCTAATGCCATATACCAACACAGTGCAGAGTAGCTACCTAAACTCTGTAAGTGAGATAGAGTATCTCATCAATAGTTTTACATCCTCATTGAAGACAACTTTGGATGCTGTAGCTCCTCTAAAAAAGAGAGCTTTAAATCAGAAGTGCCTGACTCCGTGGTATAACTCACAAACTCGTAGCTTAAAGCAGATAACCCGTAAGTTGGAGAGGAAATGGCGTCTCACTAATTTAGAAGATCTTCACTTAGCCTGGAAAAAGAGTCTGTTGCTCTATAAAAAAGCCCTCCGTAAAGCTAGGACATCTTTCTACTCATCACTAATTGAAGAAAATAAGAACAACCCCAGGTTTCTTTTCAGCACTGTAGCCAGGCTGACAAAGAGTCAGAGCTCTATTGAGCTCAGTATTCCATTAACTTTAACTAGTAATGACTTCATGACTTTCTTTGCTAACAAAATTTTAACTATTAGAGAAAAAATTACTCATAATCATCCCAAAGACGTATCGTTATCTTTGGCTGCTTTCAGTGATGCCGGTATTTGGTTAGACTCTTTCTCTCCGATTGTTCTGTCTGAGTTATTTTCATTAGTTACTTCATCCAAACCATCAACATGTTTATTAGACCCCATTCCTACCATGCTGCTCAAGGAAGCCCTACCATTATTTAATGCTTCGATCTTAAATATGATCAATCTATCTTTGTTAGTTGGCTATGTACCACAGGCTTTTAAGGTGGCAGTAATTAAACCATTACTTAAAAAGCCATCACTTGACCCAGCTATCTTAGCTAATTATAGGCCAATCTCCAACCTTCCTTTTCTCTCAAAAATTCTTGAAAGGGTAGTTGTAAAACAGCTAACTGATCATCTGCAGAGGAATGGTCTATTTGAAGAGTTTCAGTCAGGTTTTAGAATTCATCATAGTACAGAAACAGCATTAGTGAAGGTTACAAATGATCTTCTTATGGCCTCGGACAGTGGACTCATCTTTGTGCTTGTTCTGTTAGACCTCAGTGCTGCTTTTGATACTGTTGACCATAAAATTTTATTAGAGATTAGAGCATGCCATAGGTATTAAAGGCACTGCGCTGCGGTGGTTTGAATCATATTTGTCTAATAGATTACAATTTGTTCATGTAAATGGGGAATCTTCTTCACAGACTAAAGTTAATTATGGAGTTCCACAAGGTTCTGTGCTAGGACCAATTTTATTCACTTTATACATGCTTCCCTTAGGCAGTATTATTAGACAGTATTGCTTAAATTTTCATTGTTACGCAGATGATACCCAGCTTTATCTATCCATGAAGCCAGAGGACACACACCAATTAGCTAAACTGCAGGATTGTCTTACAGACATAAAGACATGGATGACCTCTAATTTCCTGCTTTTAAACTCAGATAAAACTGAAGTTATTGTACTTGGCCCCACAAATCTTAGAAACATGGTGTCTAACCAGATCCTTACTCTGGATGGCATTACCCTGACCTCTAGTAATACTGTGAGAAATCTTGGAGTCATTTTTGATCAGGATATGTCATTCAAAGCGCATATTAAACAAATATGTAGGACTGCTTTTTTGCATTTACGCAATATCTCTAAAATCAGAAAGGTCTTGTCTCAGAGTGACGCTGAAAAACTAATTCATGCATTTATTTCCTCTAGGCTGGACTATTGTAATTCATTATTATCAGGTTGTCCTAAAAGTTCCCTAAAAAGCCTTCAGTTAATTCAAAATGCTGCAGCTAGAGTACTGACGGGGACTAGAAGGAGAGAGCATATCTCACCCATATTGGCCTCTCTTCATTGGCTTCCTGTTAATTCTAGAAAAGAATTTAAAATTCTTCTTCTTACTTATAAGGTTTTGAATAATCAGGTCCCATCTTATCTTAGGGACCTCGTAGTACCATATCACCCCAATAGAGCGCTTCGCTCTCAGACTGCAGGCTTACTTGTAGTTCCTAGGGTTTGTAAGAGTAGAATGGGAGGCAGAGCCTTCAGCTTTCAGGCTCCTCTCCTGTGGAACCAGCTCCCAATTCAGATCAGGGAGACAGACACCCTCTCTACTTTTAAGATTAGGCTTAAAACTTTCCTTTTTGCTAAAGCTTATAGTTAGGGCTGGATCAGGTGACCCTGAACCATCCCTTAGTTATGCTGCTATAGACTTAGACTGCTGGGGGGTTCCCATGATGCACTGTTTCTTTCTCTTTTTGCTCTGTATGCACCACTCTGCATTTAATCATTAGTGATCGATCTCTGCTCCCCTCCACAGCATGTCTTTTTCCTGGTTCTCTCCCTCAGCCCCAACCAGTCCCAGCAGAAGACTGCCCCTCCCTGAGCCTGGTTCTGCTGGAGGTTTCTTCCTGTTAAAAGGGAGTTTTTCCTTCCCACTGTAGCCAAGTGCTTGCTCACAGGGGGTCGTTTTGACCGTTGGGGTTTTTACATAATTATTGTATGGCCTTGCCTTACAATATAAAGCGCCTTGGGGCAACTGTTTGTTGTGATTTGGCGCTATATAAAAAAATTGATTGATTGGACGCTTCCAATAGTCACGTCACTGCTGTCAAAAACACACGAGTACTTTGTAATCGGAAGTCTCCGTAGGTGCTTGTTGCGAATGCCGTATACTTTGAAACCAGTCATGGAAGTGCACAAAGTAATCCTGGTGGATCATCGGGAACTATCATACGATAATTCCCTGGGTGCCGGACTGTGGCTGTCCACTGCTCCTTGTGGTTGGACTGCGTCTAACTGTAACTAGGATGGGTTAAATGTAGAGGACAAATTTCACTGTATGTATGTATATGTACAATGACAATAAAGGCTCTATTCTATTCTATACACAGTCTGTCACATGGATTAGAATACTGTATTATTACAAGTGTGACGGCCCCTGCCGTCTTAATGTATTTGTGTGTTGTTTAATGTGTCCGTTGTGTGTCTTGAGGACTCAGCCACCTGGGAGGCGCTGATTAGACTTCCTGTTAGGGGAGCGATAAAAGGAGGGAGTTTCTGCCTTCTCTTTCTCTCTCCTTCTGGCTCCTCCTCTCTGTCTCTCTCTCCTGGACTGCAGGTTGGGGAGCGGCTGGGTCTGATCCTGACGCTGGTCTTGGTCCTGGTTCTGGTGCTGGTCTGGGTTCATCTCGCCACGTCTGTTCATTCTTTTATTTTATCTTCTTATTAGTTCCCATAAGAGTTTTAAAAAGCCTGCGCTTCCATGCGGGCCTCAGTTTTTGTTGCAGCTTGTGAGCCGGGCCATAACACAAGTACATAAAAAAAAAAAAAAATCACATACTTGTATTGGACTGTTGCTGTTCTATCGCCACATTTATCTAAACATTTGAGTTCAGCAATCTGTGCGTTTAGAACAACTGTGGGTTAACATGAACAAAAATAAAATGTGATACAAGTAAAGCTGCACTTATGTTAACAACATCACTTTTAGTTCTCAGAAACACTTTTTTGGGGGGGGGGTTTACGTTTGATACTTATTTACTTATATAGATGGGAAATGCAATAACACAGATTTTCCTGTCCATTGATGATGTCAGCATTTCTGGGATACTGACAATTTGTGTGTCACACAAAACAATGCAGAAATGTTTTTCACACCAATATTTGACTTTTAGAGCATGTTAAGAGCAGCTGACTGAGAAAATCAACCATAGGGGCCCAAAACATGGAAAGTGGCATCTCACGGATTTTAATGAAACTGGCTGTGTGAACAGTACTTGGCTAGTGTAAAACCTCCCCCAAATATTTGGCCATAATATTAAGTGGTTGTCATGGTAACCAATCGTGATTTTTTTTGAGGCAAATGCGCCCTCAAGTCAGCAAGTTGATATGACCAAAAATGGCATTTTTGAGTACATAGAAAAAGTCATAAAAACACTTTATAAACACTCGTTTGTGAAGCAGCATAACTCTCCTTGGTGTTTTAAACATACTGTGTCTTTTGAACAGATATTTGAGAAATTATGAATTAAAAAAAAAACAAAACAAAAAAAAACAAGTCCTATGTGGAGCTATCGAATTAGTTAAAAACATGCTTCACTAAAAATTAAATTGTCGGCAATCGGACCTAATCTGTGACCTCATATGCGGTAGATATTGAGAAAAATAGTGTATCTTCCCATGCCTGTTAAAAAAAAATTCAACTGCATCTGATGGAAAATGCACCAATAGGGGGGCCGAAACTTGTGAATTTACTGCCATTTTCAGTGTGATATTTGTCATTCAAACGGTTCAAGGAAACTTTAACCACCGTGTATTTTGATGATCTTTCCTGGTGGTTGAACAACAACAGCATGTGCACAACTGTCAGATCAGCTCGAAGTGAAAATAGGACAGAGTAAGTATTTTTTGTGTTTTTTTTATTGTTTCGATCAGTATTGTATTGGCAAGTTTCAATTTTTTATTTTATTTATATTTTTATTTTATTTTCATGACATATACATCAGATATAAATTACCAAAGAGGTGGTCACACACAAAACAAAAAAACAAAAAAAAAAAAAAAAAGAAAGGGGAAAAAACCCCATCATTTTTACAAATACATGTTTTATTGGCTCCCATTTACAATTATTTGACACAGAATCTTGTTTGTAATGTTCTTGGATAAATAGTAATAGGCTCTGCATACTGATTACCCGTTGACAACATTTTGTGTTGTAAATATATTTTTTTATGATAATAAATAAAAGACTGATTAGTTCCAAGTGTTCTCCACTAATTATTCCTAGCATTACATTGCATTTATTCATATATGGTCTTATATATGGTAAAACCTTTGTACAAAATCTTTCCACAGGTCATTTACATGTATACAATCATAGAATAGATGTTCCATAGTTTCATTGTGGCTTCCACAGAAGTAGCATGTGTCTGTTTTTTGCCATATTTCACTAGTATTTCATTAGTCACAATATCTGTGCAAAAATTTATATTGGAAGGATCTCAGTTGGCTATTTTCAGTACAGGATCTCAATTTTGTAAAACATTGTTTCCAGTGATCTTCACTTGCTACAATTTCTAGTTCCCTGGACCATTTATCAACTCTAGAATGGCTTGCATTTCTGGCATTAATTATATTCCAATATACAATTCATAATTTATGCACCAGGAGAAGATCAGTGCAAACAATGCTGCCCCCTCTGCTGTATACTGTTTGATGTAATCAACACTGGACCCTGTTGAGTGTTACCAACGCCATACAGTAATGTTCACCCTGCCAGAGTCTACACGTTGCGCTCTGTTTTGATTGTACATTGTGTCATGGACCCTGTGTCCAGTTGTCACTGTTTGTGTGTATGATATATATTGTTGCAGCACCAGCTTCTTTTCCTTACCAAGTCTGTGTCACCTGGTGGTGGTGACTTGTCCTTGACTGTGTGTTATTGTGACCTACACTTGGTTGTAGTGACTTGCAAGTGTCCATTTGTCAATAGTTTGTAGTTACATATGAGTTATCAGTTATCACTTGGTATTATTAACTTGTGTATGTGTTTTGGGAGATTGTGTCAAGAATTTCATTACTTCAGTTTCTTCAAAACTGGCTGTTGGGCGAAATATGGTTACATCTATAGGACACGTATCAGCATTGAAGTAAGACTGCAATAACCTAGTGTGTTTTTATACTCTCCAGGGATTACTATTTACATCAGATATGATAGCAGGATGATTGGATTGTCCTCATATTCTATGAGACTATGTGAAGTTAACCATTTTCACCGTTTTTTGTCAAATTTCTGTTCCATGATAATAAAATGAAATTTATATGACACACATGGGCATTGGAAGAAAATCGCTATAACTTTTTTAAAATGTGTTATCATGGTCTACAGGGGTCACTCTATAAATGACATGATGACAAGATGATAGGTTGATCCTCACATTCTGAAAGATCACATTTGCTCAAATTTCCGTTTTAGCCAAATATGGTGAGACGTATATGACACATATTGGGATTGAAACAAAATTGCAATAACATTTTAATATGCTATCATGGTCTACAGGGTCTACATGGTCACTCTATAATGACATGACAAAATGATAGGTTGATCCTCACGTTCTGGAAGATCATATCAAAATAGCCATTTACACTGTTTCTTCAAAATTTACCAATACTTGAATCTGGGCGAAGACTGAATTGTTCACAAATTTTCCCTTGGTCCGATGCAATTGGATTTTTTCCCATAAATGTGTAGCTCACGAATCTATCTTTCATATTTACGAGGTCTGTCCAAAAAGTAACGGACCTTTTTATTTTTTTTTTCAAAAACCATATGGATTTGAATCACGTGTGATTACATCAGACAACCTTGAACCTTCGTGCGCATGCGTGAGTTTTTTCACGCCTGTCGGTTGCGTCATTCACCTGTGGGCAGGCTTTGAGTGAGCACTCGTCCACCCCCCTCGTCAGATTTTCATTGTCAGGGAAATGTCTGAATGATTTGGAGCTTTGCTGCATCAAATTTTTCCAGAAACTGTGAGAGACAGCCAGGTGGAAACCATTCGCTAAATTCAGATGGCTTTCAGGGACGATTTTATGGGGATCACACAGATTGAGGAGTGTTACAGCCGGTTTAAAGACCGCCCACTTGGCTGAGAGCGCGCCGCGTTCCAAGCGGCGATCGACAGGCTCAAACGACCACATCATTTCCAAACTGAACGCTGTGTTGATCAGGGATGTCGTCTGACTACCACAGAAATGGCAGAAGACGTGGACATCAAGACTTTTTCGGCACATTCCACTGTTACAGGAGTTTTTGTCATGGAAAGAGGAGCGGAGGAATGCGGCACAAAACCACCGCCGTGTTGGTCTCACAGGACGGCTTTCAGACGGCTTTCGGTGGCTTTTCAGTCGTGTGACTATCCGAGAAATTGTGGATTAGCTGGACATGCCAGAACATGTCCTATGAGGCTTCATCACGGCGTTGCTTTGCGCCATGCGGCTCCGTCCCGACGCGCAAATTCCTGTGGTTTTGTCCCGCGCTATTCGCGGCACAGTGGCGCATTCCTCTGCTCCTTTTTCCATGACAAAAACTCCTGTAACCGTGGAATGTGCCGAAAAAGTCTTGATGTCCACGTCTTCTGCCATTTCTGTGGTAGTCAGATGACGTCCCGGATCAACACAGCGTTCAGTTTGGAAATGATCTGGTCGTTTGAGCCTGTCAATCGCCGCTCGGAGTGCGCCGCGCTCTCAGCTGCTGTGGGTGGTCTTTAAACCGGCTGTAACACTCCTCAATCTGTGAGATCCCCATAAAAATCGTCCCTGAAAGCCATCTGAATTTAGCGAATGGTGTCCACCTGGCTGTCTCTCACAGTTTCTGGAAAAATTTGATGCAGCAAAGCTCCAAATCATTCAGACATTTATTCGCAATAAAAATCCGATGAGGGGGGTGGACCAGTGCTCACACAAAGCCTGCCCACAGGTGAATGACGCAACCGACAGGCGTGAAAAAACTCACGCATGCGCACGAAGGTTCAGGCTTGGCTGATGCAATCACACGTGATTCAAATCCATATAGTTTTTGAAAAAATTAAAAGGTCCATTACTTTTTGGACAGACCTCGTATGTTAGCAAAATTGCCTACCATGGTCCAAACAATGGCAGTTGCGTAAGGAAAATTCACAATATTTTAAACAGAGGTCACGTTATAAAACACAAATATTTTCTTTTCACTTTACGGGCATGTATGTATGTTGCACCTCATTTGAAAATATACAGCATGCACATTTCAGGGATGTGTACCATTCATGTATAGGTCTAGGAAATCTTTTTCTAATTTGCACATGAAAAGTGCTGAAAATGCGACCATCTGAGTGGCTACAATGGCTAATTTAGCCCCTTTTTCAGCATAGCTCATTTCCATGGCAACCAAATTAAATTTTTCAAAAATACTTTGGAAAATGCTATTTTTCACCTAAATAAGCATGTCTGAATAGCTTTGTCAAGATCCACCAACCCTGACTTTCCACCCCATTGCTGATTTTCTCAGTCAGCTGCTCTTAAATGTTTACCATGCTTTCCTTCAGTTGGATATTTGACTCCCACCTAACAGAAGCAGGGTGTGGCCGATACGATCCAATACCAACGTAATTCACGGATTGGAAATTTCTGATACAACCTGCCGAGTTTTTTTCTTATCCATGAGTCACCTTTGTGTGTGTGTCAGTGATGAAACTGGGCCATGGAGAGCAAGGAAAAAAAAATAAAAATTTTTTGGCATGGTCCAAAGGCCCGAAGCCTCTGGGGGGGGGGGGTCTCCCCCAGAAAAATTTGAAATCTCAGATGTATTCTGATGCATTTTTAGGTTTATTTATTTATTTATTTATTTGTATTGTGTTACCAGCCTAAAATCTCAAAAACATACACTGTGGTTCAGAAATGTAGCGGGGAGCCGGCCTGCAATACACAACCTCCGAAGTTTGCATGAAACAAAGGTCATATAAAGTATTCTTCAAAGAATAACCCATCACAGCTAAAGTTCTGGAATATATCTAAGTGCCAAAAGAAGGTTTTCCTGAGCCTAGCACAGGATGGCCAGGTGTCATAAAACCGCCCCCTACCAGGATTTAAGACTCCCTAAAGTGCATTCCTCATGGAGCCTTGGGTTCTTATCAACTATCAAAACCAGATGTTGAGAATCTCCTTTTTCATCTAAAAACACAGACCCCAGGAAGATCTATTTTTCCCCAAAGTCCAAAAACTGTGATTTTACAGCACAATTCCAATAAGACCACATAACAGAAGAATTACCATCAACTTGGAGATCACAATACAGTTTTTCTGGTTAAAATTGACAGGTTTCACATTTTATGAGGAAATCCAAAAACCAGCCTCTTCCAGTCCATGGAGCAAGAGTGAACCCTTTTGGGCAAATTGGGGAAGGACGTGTGCCCAATTAGCGAGTTTTAAAAGTTGAAGATTATATTGTAAAATTGGACTAGTGTTGTTGTAACCAGAAAACAAAGAAAAATGAAAAGAAAAAGGAATGAACCTGTGATCACTTAACCTCACGCATGGAATGTATATATCCTGTATTTTACTCCGATCATAGATTGTAGAGAGTTTGTCAAATGTGTGCTTTTTCCAGATATGACTGTGTTTTGTGATGATTCTAAGGAAATTGTGTACCAGAGTTTTGTGATACAGGACTTGCTTGGTTTTAAGCGGGAATTTAAGAAAGCAGACACTGATTCATTATAAAACTAGACAAAGAAAGGCAGAGAATTCTTGGAGGTGGATCTTTTAACCCTTTAAAAGCATGCGCCCACGGGGAACTCGCTCTTCTGCTCTTCTCCATTCTTACGCGCTGACTCTTCCTATTTCTCTTGGGTCTTGAGACGCTGCCTTAGCCGTCCAAAATTTTATGACTCTTTGTTCCTGCGACCACGTATTGTCTAAACTTATTTCTTGTTTATGCACGCAACAAGAAATTACTTTTTCACTTTTTCTACAGACAGCTTTTTCTCAACCTTTGTCAAGTTTAATGTGCAGGCGCAGTTAACTTCCTTTGACGATTTTTCAAATTAAAACCTTTTTCTTCTTGAACTCCAAATTCACCTTGTGAACATTTTTCTTACAAAGTCATTACCAAAGTAAATCCCCTGCTGATTCTTAAACTACCACAACTAAACCAAATTACAAAAACGTCATATAATAATTGTTCATTGAACTCTGTCATCATCAAAGTGTTATACTGTGATATGTCCTGTTATTTAACTCCTGACTGAGTTAAATAAATGTTTTAAATGTATGAAGTTGTCTGTGGTTTCTAGCGAAATAATTACCTTCGGGATTAATAAAGTGCTTTCTTATTCTTATTTATGGCACATTAATGCATCAAATTCTTGGAAAACTTAAAATCCTTCAAATGTGTTTTTACTTCGACTAATATCTGATTAATGCACATTTTGAAGTTTCAAATTTTTCTTACATTAGAAAACTTGTAATTAAAATAGACTTAATTAAGAAAGATTCTTTATAAATCTCTGATGTTCATCTGTAAATTAAAACCATAACTTATCCGATGTTGAGATAATTTCTTGATCAACATTTTTAAGAACCTTCAGCAAATGTTGAAATGTTTCGGATGTGGGACAAGAAAGATAACTCTCAAAATAAAAAGAAATGTGAAAGTGCTGTCCTATTTTATTTAAACTTGAGACTTTTCATGTAGTAATAATCCCCAGAAATATGACAATGAACTCCTGACACCAAAACAAAAATAACCCTTCTTTGGAGATTATTGGCGGTTGGCAAACCAACACGGTGTATTCTCGTCACCAATTGTTAGGGCGTGAAACTGAATGAACGTATTTGGACATATGTTATCAAAAATAACCCGGAAACATTCACCACATGAGTAAAAACATGGATTTGCAGTACTTTCCGGTAAACTTTCATGACTAGTTTGTAAACGGTAAATGGACTGCATTTATATCGCGCTTTTCCATTTGCATCAGACGCTCAAAGCACTTTACAATAATGCCTCACATTCACCCCGATGTCAGGGTGCTGCCATACAAGGCGCTCATTTCACACCGGGAGCAACTAGGAGATTAAAGACCCTGCCCAAGTGCCATCCATCCAGCCATCCATTTTCTTCCGCTTCATCCAATGTCGGGTCGCGGGGGCAGCAGCTCAAGCAAAGCCGCCCAGACCTCCTGATCCACACACACCTCTCCCAGCTCCTCTGGGGGAACCCCGAGACGCTCCCAAGTCAGCTGCGAGACGTAGTCCCTCCAGCGTGTCCTGGGTCTTCCCCGGGGCCTCCTCCCGATAAGATGTGCCCAGAACACCTCCCCAGCAAGGTGTCCAGGGGGCAGCCAAAAAAGATGCCCGAGCCACCTCAGCTGGCTCCTTTCGACGTGGAGGAGCAGCGGCTCGATTCCGAGCTACTCCCGAGTGACCGAGCTCCCCACCCTATTTCTAAGGGAGCGCCCAGCCACCCTGCAGAGGAAACTCATCTCGGCCGCTTGTACTCGCAATCTTGTTCTTTCGGTCATGAGCCAAATCTCATGATCATGGGTGAGGGTCGGAACATAGATCGACCAGTAAATCGAGAGCTCTGCCCCCCTGCTCAGCTCTCTCTTCACCACGATGTTCCGATACAGCGAGACCACTGCACATCACTGCAGATGCTGCACCAATCCGTCTGTGGATCTCATGCTCCATCCGTCCCTCACTCGTGAACAAGAGTCCGAGATACTTAAACTCCTCCACTCGAGGCAAGGACACTCCACCGACCTGAAGAGGGCAAAGCACCTTTTTCCAGTCAAGAACCATGGCCTCGGATTTGGAGGTGTTGATTTTCATCCAGGACACTTCACACTCGGCTGCAAACCGCTCCAGTGCACGGTGAAGGTCCTGATCTGACAAAGCCAACAGAACCACATCATCCGCAAACAGCGGAGACAAGATTCTGTGGTTCCCAAACCAGACCCCCTCTACACCCTGACTATGCCTAGAAATTCTGTCCATAAAGGTAATGAACAGAACCGGTGAGAAAGGGCAGTCCTGGCGGAGGCCAACGTGCACTGGAAACAGGCTTGACTTACTACTGGCAATGCGGACCAAGCTCCTGCTGCAGTACAGGGGCCGGATAGCCCTGAGCAAAGGACCCCGGACCCCATACTCCCGGAGCACCCCCCACAGGACGCCCCGAGGGACACGGTCGAAGGCCTTCTCCAGATACACAAAACACATGTGGACTGGTTGGGCGAACTCCCATGAACACTCAAGCACCCGATGGTGGGTGGTGAGCTGGTCCAGTGTGCCACGACCAGGACGAAAACCACACTGCTCCTCCTGAATCAGAGGTTCGACTATCGGTCGAATTCTCCTCTCCAGTACTATGGAATAGACCTTACCGGGGAGGCTGAGGAGTGTGATCCCCAATCCAGAAGCACTGTCCCCGACCGCCACGCGATGTTGCAGAGACGTGTCAACCAAAACAGTCCCACAACATCCAGAGACTTAAGTTGCTCCAGATGGATTTCATCCACCCCAGGAGCCTTGCCACCGAGGAGCTTTCTGACCACTTCAGTGACTTCGGCCTGGGTAATGGATGAGTCCGACCTCTGAGTCCCCCGTCTCTGCTTCTTCTTCAGAAGACGTGACGATGGGAATGAGGAGCTCCTCGAAGTATTCCTTCCACTGCCCGACAACATCCCCAGTCAGGGTGAACAGCTCCCCACCCACACCGTAGACAGTGTTGGTGGAGAGCTGCTTCCCCCTCCGGAGGTGTCGGACGGTTTGCCAGAATTTCTTCACGGCCGACTGATAGTCCTCCTCCATGGCCTCCCTAAACTCCTCCCAGACCTGTGTTTTTGCCTCTGCTGCAACACGCTTGGCCTGCTGGTACCTGTCAGCTGCCTCCGGAGTCCCACCTGCCAACAAAGACAAGTCAGATTCCTTCTTCAGCTTAACGGTATCCCTTACTTCCGGCGTCCACCACCGGATTCGGGGATTGCCACTGCGACAGGCACCAGAGACCCTGCGACCACAGCTACGAGCGGCCGCATCGACAGTGGAGGTGGAGAACATGGTCCACTCAGACTCCATGTCTCCAACCTCCTCTGGGATCTGGGAGAAGCTCTCTCAGAGGTGGGAGTTGAAGACCTTGCTGACACAGGGTTCCACCAGTTGTTCCCAGCAGACCCTCACGATACGTTTGGGCCTGCCAGGTCTGACCGGTTTCCTCCCCTCCCAGCGGATCCAACTCACCACCAGGTGGTGATCGGTCAACAACTCAGCCCCTCTCTTCACCCGAGTGTCAGAGACATGTGGCCCAAGGTTAGATGATACGACTACAAAGTCGATCATCGACCTCCGGCTCAGGGTGTCCTGGTGCCACATGCACTTATGGACACCCTTGTGCTCGAACATGGTGTTCGTGATGGACAAACTGTGGCTAGCACAGAAGTCCAACAACTGAACACCACTCGGGTTCAGATCGGGGAGGCCATGCTTCCCGATCACCCCCCTCCAGGTCTCACTGTCGCTGCCCACGTGGGCACTGAAGTCCGCCAGGAGAACAGTGGAGTCCTCAGTTGGAGCACTATCTAGTACCCCTCCCAGGGACTCCAAGAAGGTCGGGTACTCTGCACTGCCACTCGGCCCATAGGCCAAGACAACAGTGAGAGACCTGTCCCCGACCCGAAGGCGTAGGGACGCGACCCTCTCGTTCACCGGAGTGAACTTCAACACATGGCGACTGAGCTGAGGAGCAATGAGCAATGCAGCCTCTCCCCGTGGGCAATGCCAGAAAAGTGGAGCGCCCAGCCCCTCTCCAGGAGTTGGGTACCACAGCTCAAGCTGTGCGTGGTGTTTAGCCCGACTATCTCTAGTCGGTACCTCTCAACCTCCCTCACAAGCTCAGCCCAACAAACTTAATATTTGAAAAAGTGCCACATTAAAGAGAACAATGATTTTTTTTTGCCAGGGACAGAAAGATGAAATGAGCCGGACGGAAGGGCGTGACAATTTGCCCAGACCGCCTACAAGTATGAGCAAATTAAGTAGTTTTATTTGTGTTTTTGGTGGTTTCTTGTAACATTGTGGAAATGCGCTTGGTCCTAAAAACGGTACATGTACTCGGGTTGGGTGTGCCATCTGGTGTTCAAGAGCTGAATCTTCAGCCGCTGACCCAAAAATGGCTCCATTTACATAAACATATCCTTGATTAATCAGATTTATTTCGTTCTTTTACATTTCCGTGTGTTTCAGCATTCTAAAGAGCTAATTTCTTGGAGAGAGACACAGAGAGAGAGAGAGACAGACAGAGAGAGAGAGAAAGGGAGAGACAGAGAGAGAGACAGACAGACAGAGAGAGAGAGAAAGGGAGAGACAGAGAGAGAGACAGACAGACGGAGAGAGAGAGAGAGAGACAGACAGAGAGAGAGAGAAAGGGAGAGACAGAGAGAGAGAGACAGAGAGAGAGACAGGGAGAGAGACAGAGAGAGAGAGACACACAGGCGCCACGCACACACACCACACACCCACCCACACCACACACACACCCACCCACACACAAAGAGAGAAACCACCAAAAAAGAAACAGATCAGAAGTGAGAAAATATGGATCGGTGCATGCCTAAACAGAAGAACCAAAAAATGTAGATTTAGCAGGCTAGAGTTTGCATGGAGGCAATGTGAAATTCTTCTCAAAGACAGATATTAAGTAATTGTTGAACCAAGGCGATTGTGTTTTGGGGGGAGTGTGGTTTAATGTAAGTGGAGCAATCATGTCCAATGTGGTCATGAGCACTGAGTTTAAGCTGTCCACAGGACTACACTGGGGCAAAAAAGTATTTAGTCAGTCCCCGATTGTGCAAGTTCTCCTATTTTTTAAAGAATTTATTTGTAAATTATGGTGGAAAATAAGTATTTGGTCACCCACAAACAAGCAAGATTTCTGGCTCTCACAGACCTGGAACTTCTTTAAGAAGCTCTTCTGTCCTCCACCTGTTACCTGTATTAATGGCACCTGTTGGAACTCGTTATCTGTATAAAAGACACCTGTCCACAGCCTCAAACAGTCAGACTCCAAACTCAACCATGGCCAAGACCAAAGAGCTGTCAAAGGACACCAGGAAGAACATTGTAGACGTGCACCAGGCTGGGAAGAGTATTTCATGTGGTCAGATGAAACCAAAATAGAACTTTTTGGTAAAAACTCAACTCGTCGTGTTTGGAGGATGAAGAATGCTGAGTTGCATCCCAAGAGCACCATACCTACTGTGAAGCATGAGGGTGGAAACATCATGCTTTGGGGCTGTTTTTCTGCTAAGGGGACAGGACAACTGATCTGTGTTAAGGGAAGTATAAACGTGGCCATGTATCGTGAGATGTTAAGCCAAAACCTCCTTCCTTCAGTGAGATCATTAAAGATGCAACATGGCTGGGTCTTCCAGCATGATAATGATCCCAAACACACCACTTGGGCAATGAAGGAGTGGCTCTGTAAAAAGCATTTCAAGGTCCTGGAGTGTCCAAGCCAGTCTCCAGACCTCAACCTTCTTTGTCTTTCGGCTGTTCCCGTTAGGGGTCGCCACAGCAGATCAATCGTTTCCATCTCACCATGTCCTCTGTATCTTCCTCTGTCACACCAACCACCTGCATGTCCTCTCTCAGCACATCCATGAACCTCCTCTTTGGTCTCCCTCTTCTCCTCCTGCCTGGTGGCTCCATCCTCAGCATCCTTCTCCCTATATACACTGGGTCCCTCCTCTGCACATGTCCAAACCATCTCAATCTTGCCTCTCTGACTTTGTCTCCAAACCGTCCCACCTGAGCTGTCCCTCTGATATGTTCATTCCTAATCTTGTCCATTCTTGTCACTCCCAAAGAGAATCTCAACATCTTCAGCTCTGCCACCTCCAGCTCTGCCTCCTGTCTTTTTGTTAGTGCCACTGTCTCTAAACCATACAACATAGCTGGTCTCACTACTGTTTTGTAAACTTTCCCCTTCACCCTTGCTGATATTCTTCGGTCACAAGTCACTCCTGCCACCTTTCTCCACCCACTCCACCCTGCCTGCACTCTCTTCTTCACCTCTCTACCACACTCTCCATTACTTTGAACAGTTGACCCCAAATATTTAAACTCATCTACTTTCACCACTTCTACTCCTTGTAACTGCACTATTCCACTGGGCTCCCTCTCATTCACACATGTACTCAGTCTTGCTTCTACTGACTTTCATTCCCCTTCTCTCCAAAGCATATCTCCACTTCTCCAGACTAGACTCAACTTGCTCTCTACTCTCACTACAGATCACAATGTCATCTGCAAACATCATAGTCCATGGGGACTCCTGTCTGATCTCATCTGTCAACCTGTCCATCACCACTGCAAACAAGAAAGGACTCAGAGCTGATCCTTGTTGTAATCCCACCTCCACCTTGAATGAGTCTGTCATTCCGACTGCGCATCTCACCGCTGTCACACTATTCTTGTACATGTCCTGCACTACCCTAACATACTTCTCTGCCACTCCAGACTTCCTCATACAATACCACAACTCTTCTCTTGGCACCCTATCATAAGCTTTTTCTAAGTCCACAAACACACAATGTAACTCTTTCTGTCCTTCTCTGTACTTTTCCAACAGTATTCTCAGAGCAAACATTGCATCTGTAGTGCTCTTTCTTGGCATGAAACCATATTGCTGCTCACAGATCTTCACCTGTTTTCTAAGCCGAGCTTCTACTACTCTTTCCCATAACTTCATGCTGTGGCTGATCAGCTTTATGCCTCTGTAGTTACTGCAGCTCTGCACATCACCCTTGTTCTTGAAAATAAGAACCAGCACACTTCGTCTCCACTCCTCAGGCATGCTCTCACTTTCCAAGATTTTATTAAACAATCTGGTTAGAAACTCTACTGCCATCTCTCCTAGACATTTCCATGCCTCCACTGGAATGTCATCTGGACCGACTGCCTTTCCACTCTTCATCCACTTCATAGCAGCCCTCACTTCTTCCTTGCTAATCTCTTATACTTCCTGATTTACTCTCACCACATCATCCAGCCTTTTCTCTCACTCATTTTCTTTATTCATCAACTCTGCAAAATATTCCCTCCACCTTCTCAGCACACACTCCTCACTTGTCAGCACATTACCATGTGCATCTTTTACCACCCTAACCTGCTGCACATCCTTTCCAGCTCTGTCCCTTTGTCTGGCCAATCGGTACAAGTCCTTTTCTCCTTCCTTACTATTCAACTTCTTGTACAGCCCGCAATATTCCTTTGCTTTTGCCACTTCTCTTTTCGCGTTACGCCGCATCTCCTTGTACTCCTGTCTACTTTCTTCATCTCTCCGACTATCCCAAAACATTTTCGCCAACCTCTTTCTCCTTATGCTTTCCTGGACCTCTTCATTCCACCACCAAGTCTCCTTGTCTTCCTTCCACTGTCCAGATGTCATACCCAGTACTGTCCTAGCTGTCTCCCTCACCACATCTGCAGTACTTTTCCAGTTGTCCAAAATTGCTTCCCCTCCAACTAGTGCTTCTCTCACCTGCTCGCTAAATTTCACACAACAGTCTTCCTCCTTCAGCTTCCACCATCTGATCCTTTGTTGAGCTCTCACTCTCTTCTTCTTCTTTACCTCTAAAGTCATCCTACAAACAACCATCCTGTGCTGTCTAGTGACACTCTCTCCTGCTACCACCTTACAGTCTGTGATTTCTTTTAGCTTGCATCTCCTATAAAGAATGTAGTCCACCTGTGTGCACCTTCCTCCACTCTTATATGTTACCCTGTGCTCCTCCCTTTTCTTAAAGTAGGTATTCACCACAGCCATTTCCATCCTTTTTGCAAAATCAACAACCATCTGTCCTTCCCCATTCCTATCCTTGATACCATATCTACCCATTACTTCCTCATCACCTCTGTTCCCTTCACCAACATGCCCATTGAAGTCTGCTCCTACAACCCCTGGCAAAAATTATGGAATCACTGGCCTCGGAGGATGTTCATTCAGTTGTTTAATTTTGTAGAAAAAAAGCAGATCACAGACATGACACAAAACTAAAGTCATTTCAAATGGCATCTTTCTGGCTTTAAGAAACACTATAAGAAATCAAGAAAAAAAGATTGTGGCAGTCAGTAACTGTTACTTTTTTAGACCAAGCAGAGAAAAAAAAATATGGAATCACTCAATTCTGAGGAAAAAATTATGGAATCACCCTGTAAATTTTCATCCCCAAAACTAACACCTGCATCATATCAGATCTGCTCGTTAGTCTGCATCTAAAAAGGAGTGATCACACCTTGGAGAGCTGTTGCACCAAGTGGACTGACATGAATCATGGCTCCAACACGAGAGATGTCAATTGAAACAAAGGAGAGGATTATCAAACTCTTAAAAGAGAGTAAACCAATGAGATTTATAAAGATGACTGCCTGAAGAGAACATGTAAATTTCCACAGTCATTGATGATATGGGGCTGCATGTCAGGTAAAGGCACTGGGGAGATGGCTGTCATTACATCATCAATAAATGCACAAGTTTATGTTGATATTTTGGACAATTGAAAGGATGTTTGGGGATGATGAAATCATTTTTCAAGATGATAATGCATCTTGCCATAGAGCAAAAACTGCAAAAACATTCCTTGCAAAAAGACACATAGGGTCAATGTCATGGCATAGGGTCAATGTCAATGAGCAGATCTGATTTGATGCAGGTGTTAATTTGGGGGATGAAAATTTACAGGGTGATTCCATAATTTTTTCCTCAGAATTGAGTGATTCCATATTTTTTTCCCTCTGCTTTGTCTAAAAAAGTAACCATTACTGACTGCCACAATCTTTTTTTCTTGATTTCTTATAGTGTTTCTTAAAGCCAGAAAGTTGCCATTTGAAATGACTTTAGTTTTGTGTCATGTCTGTGATCTGCTTTTTTTCTACAAAATTAAACAACTGAATGAACATCCTCTGAGGCCGGTGATTCCATAATTTTTGCCAGGGGTTGTATCACCACTCTTTCATGCTTGGGTTCACTCTCCACCACCTCATCTAACACACTCCAGAAATCTTCTTTCTCCATCTCACAACCAACCTGTGGGGCATATGCACTGATGATATTCATCATCACCCCTTCAATTTACAACTTCACACTCATCACCCTGTCAGACACTCGCTTAACCTCCAACACACTTTTAACATACTCTTCCTTTAAAATGACCCCAACACCATTTCTCTTCCTGTCCTCACCATGGTACAACAACTTGTACCCACCGCCGATGCTCCTGCTCTTACTTCCCTTCCACTTGGTCTCTTGCACACACAATATGTCTACCTTTCTCCTCTCCATCATATCAGCCAGCTCTCTCCCTTTACCAGTCATACTACCAACATTCAAAGTCCCCACTCTCATTTCCACCCTTCTAGTTTTCTTCTTCTCCCGCTGTTCGTGGCAACGTTTTCCTCCTCCTCTTCGTCGTCTTCGCCCAGCAGTAGCCCAATTTCCACCGGCACCCTGTTGGGAAATAGCACCGGTGGCGGACGTTGTTAACCCGGGCCGCGACCGATCCGGTATGGGAATTTGATTCTGAGTCTGCATAGTTTGGTTGGCTTGTTTTACGCCGGATGCCCTTCCTGACGCAACCCTCCTCATTTATCCGGGCTTGGGACGGGCTCAGAATATACTGGCTGATTTGTTGAGGGAGTTGAAAGTCCATGTTGCCCAGCGACAGCCCCAAAACATCACTGCTCTAGAGGAGATCTGCATGGAGGAACTGAGTTGAATTTTTGTTACTGACCAAATATTTATTTTCCATCATAATTTACAAATAAATTCTTTAAAAATCCTACAATGTGATTTTATGGATTTTTTTTTCCTCCCATTTTATCTCTTATAGTTGAAGTGTAACTATGATGAAAATTACAGACCTCTCTCATCTTTCTAAGTAGAAGAACTTGCACAATCAGGGACTGACTAAATACTTTTTTACCTCACTGTATCTACTGAATGGTCATTTTCCAAAAGTGACACTAACATATCAGGCAGTCTGGCTCCAAGTGCAATTGTAGTTGAGGAGTTGATGTGTCACCATGATGAGAAATAAGGAAAAGACAATGTAAACTTAGTAACTGAGTGATTTGAGACCACTGATGAACCTGTTTTGCCCACAAATTTTGTTTTAAACCTCCCGGAGTGACACATCGACCTCAATGTAATGAGTTTCACTGGCTTTGGGTTATGTTAAAACTGACCTGATGTGACCTTAGTCCAATTATTGATGAATACGCCAAAATGGTGATGAAAATCTTCGGCTTGAAAAGTTGATCAGTTCCAGGGACTCTGAATGTTTGAGCTAGACCAGCCAGACACCGAGACAAGGCATGAAAAACTTCATCAAAGATCATCTCTCCTGTCCCATCATCCTGAAAGAGAGAAAATGAAGCAAATCTCAAAATAAACCCTGAAAATTACTTTCTCCTCCTGAAAAGGTTCTCATGACATAAAATCAACACCAGAGTTTTTTTTTTTTTTGCTCCAATCTGTGTCATGTAATATCTGATCTGATTACTGGCCACTACGGATGGATATTGATAAGATTTTATCGACATCGATGCCATTATTGATTCTGCTTATCGATTCACTTATCAATACCTCTTGTGAATTTTCTGTGTACTAAAAGTAGGCTTTACAGGTTTTCTATGTCAACTGCATTTTATTGAGCCTTAAAGTAAATAAATATGAAATTGGTCACTGGATGCTTGATCTCTGGACATAAATAAAAATAAACAAAATCTGTAGTTTGTGTCAAAAGCATTTCCTTTCAAACATTTTGGCATGAATATCTCTCTGTACCTCTGAGCTGAGCCGGCTGCTGCACGTCAGCGCAGGATGTCTCATTTTCAGAAGAAAAAAAAAAGTTTTGATCAATTGCAGTTTATTGTTTGCAGACAACATTTGGAAAGAGGTGCAAAACAGCTACTAAGACAAAACTACACAATCACTGGCAGAAGACCACAAATAAATCAATGATGAACAGAAAATAAGACCAATGACAACATGAGCATGACCAGAATACAAATAACGACGTACCGAACAATCAATC
This sequence comes from Thalassophryne amazonica, assembly GCF_902500255.1. Classification (NCBI taxonomy): domain Eukaryota; kingdom Metazoa; phylum Chordata; class Actinopteri; order Batrachoidiformes; family Batrachoididae; genus Thalassophryne; species Thalassophryne amazonica. Next base: position 116,807,207 of record NC_047112.1, read on the forward strand.
AATCAATCAATCAATTTTATTTATATATAGCGCCAAATCACAACAAACAGTTGCCCCAAGAAAGCAGAAATCAGTGCAAAATGTATGACGGGAGGCCCAACAAGGGCAGGATCATGACAGTACCCCTCCCCCAGGGGCCAACACTGGGGCCCACAGAAACCCCCCAGAATACAACAAGAACCAAGGCACAAGCCGACTACGGGTGGGAGAAAAAATGGACTGCATTTATATAGTGCTTTCCATCTACATCAGACCCTCAAAGCGCTTTACAATAATGCCTCACATTCACCCCGATGTCAGGGTGCTGCCATACAAGGCGCTCACTACACACCAGGAGCAACTAGAGGATTAAGAACCCTGTCCAAGGGCCCTTAGTGATTTTCTGGTCAGGCTGGGATTTGAACCAAGAATCCTCTGGTCCCAAGCCCAACACTTAACCACTAGACCATCACCCCCCTAACAGCCAGAGGGCACAAACAACAAGGAGAATGGGCCAGAACCCTACAAAAAGGGAAACATCAAGCGGGTGGCCAAAAAAACGAGGAACGACAAAAAGCCCTATAGGAGGGTGACAAAGCAAAAAACAGGCAGTCAGCCAAACAAACAACCGCTGAGTCCGGGGGCCGACTGTGAAGCCTATGACGGTCAGCGGAAGGGTCAGGAGGTCAGCCAGAAGGGAGACAGGAAATCGTGATGGAGGTAGCAAGTGGACCTGAGTCAGGTGCATGACACAAACCCCTGAAAAACATGAAAACCCTGGCGAGCAAAAGACAGAGCAAAAGGGCTGGAAGAAAGAGCTAACTTGACCCCAGAAGCAAGGAACCAGAGACCGAGCATAGTACTGAGCCCCTAGAATAGGGAAGGCTGCACATAAATGCCCAAACCCCACATCACCATGCAGAAAAGCCTAAAAAAAAAAAAAAAAAATGGGAGATTGACAGAGACACAGCTGAATCTGGGTGTACGCCTGATAATAATGACACAAAACATAAACAAAAACAAAACACCACAGTAAGAGGATTATCGAACCCACCGAATGAATTAGATACAGCATATGAACAGAGAATAGATCACCAAGATAAAAAGCTATGGGGGCCACTGAAATGCATCATGTCAGCAAAAGAGTAAGAAGGAACAAAAAACTGCTTAGCTGAGGTGTGCGAAAGGTGAAAAAACCGACACAAATGATTAGGGAGGCAAACAGGAACCAACCACTCCGTAATGGACCAGGGGGGTAGCTTAACTGAACTCAGAGATGGCGCGCCAACCAGTTCCCAATAAAAAAAGCAAACAGTGAGAGGACCAAACAAAAGGATTTCTCTTAAACACATATCAAGAGACACCGTTACCATTAGCTTAGCACCATAAATGCACAGGAGCAATACATTTTGGAAAAAGGTTCTATACAGACCTGACAGTGAACAAAAATTGTGGTGAAACAACGCAAAAAGCATGCTCAAGAGATTAAATAACAAAAAATTCACAGTTCTGCAGATCGTGATACTCAAGGTCACCTTCGAGGCAGCGCTGATGATCGGTTCAGATGTGGCGTGGATGTCGTGGACATGTCTGTGCATTCAACAGATGTGTGCAGTGTGGGTGGACGCATGGGCGCCGCTAAAAACATTGGAGATGAATGCGTAATAGACATGTCATGCAGGGTGTACCAGGCTAAGGGCTGGAGGGGCGTGACCTTCTCCCATAGTTCAGCTGAAGCTTCATGTGACGGAAGATGCTCTGACGAATCTGGACGTGGGCGCACAGCTGGTGAAATAAACGCTGCTGGGCTCTGGAGCATCGCACATGCTGTGGGAGGCTCCTGTGGCATGCGTGTTGCTGGGAGCAGCAGTGTCTCCAGAGGTGAGTGCTTGACTGAGAACTCCAGCGGCAGGCATGGCAGGATTAAGTCGGCTGGCACGTGTGCTGCTGGGGACTGGAGGGATTTACGCAATGTGGAGGTCTGCTGGCAAGGGCCCGTTGCAGTGAGCTGTGATGGCTTCAGTATTCGGATTCATGATCCGCGGACTTTCTGGTGCAGTCTGATAGCGTGAATTCTCCCGATGACTCTCCAAGCAAGTCTGGAGATGAGAAAACTTCTCCTGACCTTGAGAGTGTCTTCGCTGCAGAGGAGTCGGGTAAAGGTTGAGCTGCTGCTCCCATCGAGGAGACGAGTGCAGATGCTCCTGCCACTACTGGCAATATGGGGAACATGAGTGGCCCCGTTTTCTCCTGCGGCGTGCACTTGGCAGACAGGACGAGGGGCATAAGGGTTCCACTTGATCCTGTAGCATCCACGCTGAGTCCACTCTGAGCTTTCATGGAATCGGTACAGGAGTCTGACGAGGTGTGGCTTGCAGTGGTGCCACACTCGGCTGCGGGACCGAACCTTTTGGCTGGCATTTCTTAGTCGGCTTCAGCATTAGGCGCCAAGGCGCAGGAGTGGGAGTGTGACAGTCTGTCGGTAGCCCAGTGACGGTGGAGGAAGAGTTGTGACCAGTGTCAACGCTGACTGCTGGTGGAGCACCAGTGCATAAGACTGAGGCAGCGAGACTGCTGCGTTGGACAGCGTGATAGACTGCAGCGTGACCGAGCCAGACTCTAGAATGTCAGCTTCAAACAAAAAGTCATGGGGTCATCAATGTAGGTGGGAATCTGACCTTGCATGAACAGAGACTTGATGTTGGCGAGTTCTGGATATGACATAATTTCTGGTTCATCCTACAGGATGCAGTCTAATGCGGAAAAAAAATTTGTTGTCGTTCCTGCCGACCTGCGCTGTCCAAGTATTCGTAAAATAAAGTCTTGAATCTTAAAAAACACAGCGGCCATGTCCTGCAGATACGACCCTTCGGTCTCTGATGTGTAATCATCATCCAGGTTAATCCAATCAGACTCGCTGTCAACGAGCTGGTGTGTGGGCGGCAAGCACATTTCTGTCTGGCGAATCCAGGCTGGGAGGCTTCCTGCTGCAAACAAATTGTCCAGTTCTTCCAATTCTGGGAAGAGCTCATACACCCAGGAGTTCTCTTCTACCAGGTTCCATGCCCAAGTCACGCTTGTTTTTTCCACCCAAATGCGCCTAATGTCTCTTTATGAGGATGACATGAAGTAAAAAAAAAAAAAAATCCCAACTTGTCAATCTGGATGTGCTCTTTCCATAAATACATTGTCAATTCTTCCTGCTCAGAAGGCCATCCAGGGGTGAATACAAATGGGGGGTGGGTGCTTCCCCCTCCACACCCCGAGATTAAAGGTCTACTTTTGAAGTCAATTTTTTCATACAACTACTCCTACTACTACAATAATAATAATTTTAACAATTAAAATGTTGAGAATTTAAATGTTAGAAACAATTTAATAGTTACATTTCTAAACAATGTAGATTATAAATTGTAGGTTTTACTTTTACAGTGCTGTCAAAATTTAAATATGAGGTTAAGAAAGATGTCTATTTTATTTTTTATAAAACAAGTATTTATGTTTATTGAAGTCAAGAAAGAGTGACTATAAAGTGAGTTTTGGCAAAACTGGTTATCATTTTTATGTTGAGGTGGGGGGAGTGTTGTCAGCAGCTGCTGAAAGTAACTAATAAAGTAATTGGTAATCTAACTTAGTTACTTTGAAACTGAGTAATCAGTAAAGTAACTAAGTTACTTTTTCAAGGCGTAATCAGTAATTTGATTACTTTTTCAAAGTAACTGTGGCGACAGTGGTCCTCACAGACATAAGTAAAGTCAGTGTTGGTGGGTTTCAGTTCTGTTGTTGGTGTTGTATATTTTGTAGTGCTGTAGTCCACAGGTTATATTTCAGTGAGATGTCTGGCAGTGTCATGTTTGTTAAGAAACACAGAGTTAATGTTAAAGGACAATTTGTTGAAGTCAAAAAGTGACGTTGCATGATTTAATGAAATGCTTGTAAATAAAAACAAAGCTAATGATATTGGTAGCAGTTACAGTCAAAAAGCAAAGAACAACTGATGAATAAAACGTGTTTTCAAAGTTATCATAAAACTGTAATGGTATCATCTAGGCTGAATCTCAATTCTACCCCTCGGCCCTTCTCCTTACCCCTTCCCCTCCAACTTCAGATTTGTGTTGTGTGGGCCGCTGAAGAGGAGGTACTGCTGGCCCACCACCACCAGAGGGCGCCCTGCCTGGAGTGCGGGCTCCAGGCACCAGAGGGCGCCGCCGCCTCACGTGAGCAGCTACGGTGACAGCTGTCACCCATCACCTGAGACAGCTGACGGCAATCATCTGTGGGGTATATCAGCAGGACGGCACCTCCACCTCATTGCCGAGATATCGTTTCTACCTACGAGGTAACGTATCAAAGCTGACGGAGTGTATCCTTTTGGATTAGTGTATAGCTTGTGGATTACTGTTCCAACGAGAGGTGGAGGTAACTTCCCTGCTGTTCGGAGTCTTGGGTGCAAACGCGCCCCCATCTAACTGTTCTTTGTCCCTCGCCAGCAGTACCAGGTCCGACACGCGGAGGCAGTGGCCACCTGGGAGTTCGGGACTTGGCGGCTCCAGTATTTCCGGGGTCCTGTGGCGGAGGAAACCGTGTGGTTCGGGTCTTACCTTGGAGAGGCGTCTCCTATCTTCGAGCCTGCCCACACGACACTTTTGTGAATTGACTGTTGTCCATTTCGTGATTGGTTGTATTCGTTGTGCACGTTCACAACAGTAAAGCCTTGTTATTTGACTTTCTCCATTGTCCGTTCATTTGCGCCCCCTGTTGTGGGTCCGTGTACTGACACTTTCCCAACAATTTGTTCTGAATAGTCTGGGAATATTTGATTAAAATTGGAAGAAAATCTGAGACAAAGTGCGTGAGGCCCTCGTTGAATTGACATGGAATGGCCCTGTGTATTCCTTATGATTTTAGGTCTAAGGAAGAACTGCACCATTATATGGAACTCCTCTGTTCGTTTTGTGGGGATTATTTGGGAATAGGACAAATTGGAATGGGGAAATCCTATGTTTAGGATGGTGATTATCTGATGGGCAATTAAAACAAATATTGGGACCCATGTAAACAGGAATGAAATAGTCCTTCATGTAAATTACACCCAAGTTCCATGTTTGGACACTATGTCATTGTCTAATGACATAGTTATGTGTGTAATGAATTTATGATTGTTTTAAGCGCTTATTTTAATGCATGAAAATTTGACCTATATAATGTTAGTTTGGATACATGTTTATGTCTGTTTTGTTTAAATATGATGTTTTATGTTCAAAATCATTTCTGTTGCGCTCTGAGCACAATTTTATAGTTTTAATGTTTGTTTGTAACACACCACTGATTTTGTATTTTCTATTGTTTTAATGTGGATGTTTGGGGGAAAACTGGATCATTGTGTCCAGATTTTTTGGTTTGAGGGTTATTTTGCCCAGGGAATTGGCCTGGCGGCTTTTAAATGGTGAATGTTGGTTTGATTTACTGTGGGTTGTTGATGTGAGTGGTTCGGTCTTTGTTCAGTTGGACAGTGACGTTGATTTATGATCAGTAAAACTCAGGGTTCTGCCCTGCGAATTGGACAAGCCGTATTAAAATTAGCGTTAGCTGCTAAAAGGCTAACTGATTTTAAAAATGAAGGACATGGATAAATTTGGTAGTATAAATTGACACTGATCAAGTGCATAGCATCTAGCAGATATTTGTCGATAAGAAATTGAAGTTAGTAAGGTAATATTTGGACAAAAGTAAATCTAGCCTAATCTCCGCTAATACTAATACTTGCATGTTACACCGATTTTCCAGAGTTTTAGTTGAGATATGTGGTAGGGGCGGTAGTCAGTAAACAGCATTTGTCCACCGTGCGAATTAGACAAGCTGTGTTAAAATTAACGTTAGCTGCTAAAAGGCTAACTGATTTTTAAAATAAAGGACATGTGTTAATGGAGACGCTGAATGTAATACTAAAAAAAGGTGCCAACTGCAGAGGACACAACAGAGAGGAAACAGTGTGAGAAATTTGTTAATGAGATTAAGAGGAGGAAGTATTGGAGAAGAGATGTGAAGGAGTCTCAACCACTTATGGAAACACTGCACTGTTGTATGAGAGAAGCTCTCCAAGAGACACGGGACATTGAAAAGGTTTTACATAAAGCCACCAAATGGAAAACACTGCAAAAAGTGGGTGCACACAAAAAGGGGATAAATGGTGAGCAAGCTGCTGAAAATATCTTCCTGATGTGTGTGAATTGGTGAATGAAATTAAAATTACAACCTATTTCTTCTCCAGAGACACAAAAAACTGTGAATAATCAACAAAATGAGAAGGCAGAGAAAATACCGTTGAGTTGCAAACATCTGATGTGTTTTTTGTATCACCTGCAAATCCATTTAAATCATTTTGTCCTGACCCAAATCTGTCTGCTCCCACCACCACCATATTTGAATGCATCAGGTCATGAGATAATGGAAGCTCAGGACAGTACACAGTATTGTATGTTAAACAGGGGCTTTTGGATATCCATCGAGATGAGGGAAACAAACATGAACTAGACCCAATATTGACAGATCTCAAATCTGAACAAAGGCAGGCCATGTCAGAACAAGACATATTTACAGGAGAGGCGAGAACAAATACAGAAAGTACCAGGTGCTACTTCCTTAGGTCAGCCAGGACAGATCCCGGTGTCGCAACAAGCTTAATGTCAATGCAGGCACTGACATTAAGCTTTTTAGTGTACTTGTCCATAGGACTAGTAACCCTGGCAGTTTACTTGTCCTATAGGAAAAGCTGGTTGTCTGGACAACCTGTGAGTGAGATACAAATTAAATATTTATCACATATACTTTGCTCTGACTTGTCACTTAATAAAAACCTGTCATACTTCTTTTATTTGCAAGTACTTTAACTTCAATATTCCAACATACGAATTGCAGCTGAAATAGAAAAATCATTACATTTCAACATTTTCTGGGACTGAGATTCAGATTAAATATTTATCACATCTACTTTCCTTCTTTTAGTTTTTAGTGTTCTGCAGTTTTATTTCAGAAGATGTGGCAACAGAAACAGTTCATCTGTGGTAATAGAGGGAGGCACTTATTGCCTTAATCCAAATAAAAAAAAAAAAAATAAAATAAAATAAAAAAACTTCACTAAAAGACACAAAACATAAATAATGCATGGCCTGTGGTCTTGTAGTTTTTCAAAATGTGGTGGTGATGGACATGTGATGATCCTGATATTTACTTTGTCTTCCATTTCTGTAACTGCAGACTGTATGAAACCAACATATTTCATGTTTTGTGAGATCAACTTTATTTTTATTTATTTTTTGTTAATATATAACCATTCCTACATTTGAGGCCTGCAGCATTTTCCAAGAAAAAAAAAAAGATTGGGACAGGGCAGTTTATTCCAAATGTAAGAATTAATTTATCATTTTTACAGCCAGTTTTCTTGGGAAATGTCAGAGGATGAATACGTGAACATTTCCAAGTCACTGAATATTTCTTAGACTTCATTTATATCAATCATTCAGAAATACAAACAGTGTGGTACTTTATGGTAAATCTGTGTCAGGTAGGCAGTTCTCAAAAACTAAATGTCCATGCTGGAAGAAGACAAGTGAGGGAAGCCACCAAGACAAAACTCTGGAAGAACTTTTGGCTTCTGTGGGTTTGAGTGGAAAAAACTGGGAATATAACGTTTTTATTTTGTCTTCATTTTACATACAGATCCTACTTTTTTATTTGTGGTTGTTTCTGTTCCATTTCTGAAATTAAAGAACGGCTATAAAGAAGAGTGTTAACATTTTATTGTTTTTTAAAACTTTGTAGTAGAAAAAAACACAAAAACCAAACTCTTATAAAGAAGGAAAAAATACACAAACATGCAGGAAAAACTGAACAATGCAGACTGATTTGACTCGTGATTTTTGACAATAATAAGAGGTAACTTACTTTGAAATAAATGAAACTCAGAACTGCAGACTAATAACTTTGAAAAATAAAATCAGCAGCTTGTATTTTTAGTCTGACTAGAGTTCATCTAATCTTTTTTTCTCTTCCTGAACATTAAACAACTCCATTAAGTCATCTAAAATAAATATCTTTGTAAAATAACAGCCTGTTAAAGTTCAGAGTTCTCAGCTGCTTTATGTGATTTCTGCTTCTGAACATCACTGCAGAGTTTCTACACATCAGGTTTTTTTAAACACACGTGTGTGTGATTTTTATTCTGTTTATTCATATATTCTCATTTTAAGGAATTCTGACCAATTTATATCATCTCATAATTTCAGACACGTGCACACAGAGTGAATAGGACGAACCGTCAGAACAGTCCAGAGACAAATAAAGGCAGAGACACAGTTTAGTTTATGTTGTTTTTCACTCTGATCAGCTGGCCCCCCACAGCCAGCGACTCAAGTGCACGCGCGCGCACGCACGCACGCACGCACGCACACACGCACGCACGCACGCACGCACGCACACACGCACACACACACACACACACACGCACACACACGGCTGCAGTGATCAGACCCAGTCCTAATTTTAGACGGCTTTAAGTAAAGCCGTCCACTATTTTTTCAGCATCTTTTTTGAAAACTGACTGCTCAAATGACGGCAGGACGGCTTGCTGCCTAAAACCTTGGTTCTCGCTCCCATGAATTTTTAATCCCGTACCGTCCCAATCACGTGATGAGTAGCAAAGTTCCCATGGGAATCCCGTGACCTGTGGGATTCCTGAAAAAATGTCAGCCTCTACTACAAACGCGCACTCCATACAGTGGTCTTGCACACACATTGATATTATGTTTGGCGGGAAAAACCAAAGACGCTTTCTCCAGAGGTGTGCGACACAAGACGTGATGTAAATAAAAAAACAAAAAGACGACGGTCAGGTATTTTGGTTCCAAGCGATGAAAATAAAGAATTTGAATGTTTTAAACCAAAAAAAAAAAATGTTACTTGTCCAGTCGGACAACAATTTAGAGCATATTGCTTGTCCGATCACATTTTACACTTGTCGCGGACAATCGGACAAGAGTTAATGTCGATGCCAGTAATGGATTAGGAATAAGTGGAATGGGATCTGCTCTGGATGCTACAGTACAGCCAAAACTTTTGCCATCAAAGGAGGTACTTGCTGGTATTAATCGGTACTGCAGTAACCTGCGGCCTTCTTGTTGGGTCCCGGTGACATCCACACCTCAAGACCCATGTATGAAGTCCAAGTATGAGGCAGTGAAGGAACTACCAGGTTTAGTGGAAGGAAGTGATGAGGAGTTTAATAGTGACAGTTCAGAGGAAGACAAAATACCCCTTGGGCAGTTGGGTAACATCCACCAATGCAGGGAGCCACCAAAGTAAATCTAAATCATTTAAAAAAGGCAGGTAAAACCACCCACAAGTATTATACCCAATCACAAGCATATCAAATGCCCATTTTACAGACTCGATAGGAGGAAGGAGACAGATCACTTACAGCCCCTCCTCCATGGCCGACACATACATGATGAAGTCAAAATTATCCTCTCTGGATGATGGAGCAGTGGGATGGATAAACAGTGATAGAGTTTTCTATATATTGTCAATATTATTATCAAATATTAATGTCTTTGTCTTTACTTTGACTGTTAAAGCCTTTACTCTGATGCCTTTGATCTTGTTTTTGATTCTGTTCTCTATTTTCCATATATACATATACGAGGTCTGTTAGAAAAGTATCCGACCTTTTTATTTTTTTCAAAAACTAGATGGATTTGAATCACGTGTGCTTGCATGAGCCAACCTTGAACCTTTGTGCACATGCGTGAGTTTTTTCACGCCTGTCGATTGCGTCATTTGCTTATAAGCAGCCTTTGTGTGAGGATGGGTGGAGTCTCTCTTGGTTTTTTCTTTGCAAGGAAATGGAGGAAAGACTGGAGCAGCCTGACTGCATCAAATTTTGCCAGAAACTGGGCAACAGCCAGGTGGAAACCATTCGGAAGATTCAGACGGCTTTCGGTGACGATCCTCTGGGCATCACACAGATTAAGGAGCAGTACAACCGGTTTAAAGACGGCCGCACAACGGTGGAGAGCGAGCCATGCTCCAGTCGGCCATCAACATGCTGAAATGACCAGATCATTTCCAAAGTGAATGTTGTGGTGATGTGGGACCGTCATGTGACTATCCGAGAAATTGCAGAAGAGGTGGACATCAGCACTTTTTCGGTACATTCCACTGTGACAGAAGATTTGGCCATGAAAAGAGTTGCAGTGAAATTCATGCCGATGGCTTTGGCACGAAGCTGCTGACGGAGCAAAAGCGCCACCATGTTGAAGCCTCACAGGACGTGTTGTGACATGCTCACCTCGTCCACCATTCGGAAGATTCAGATGGCTTTCGGTGGCTTTTCAGTCGTGTGACTATCCGAGAAATTGTGGAAGAGCTGGGTGTGGCTGGGAGTCACCACAGAGGAAAAAAAATACCCCGTAATGTCTTTGAGCTTGACTGTAACGTGTAGAGCAGTGAGGTGTGAGATACGATAAGGCTGTGAGGTGCGAGTTACAAACAATACAGAAGACAGCTAAAGACCACTTTCGGGTCTGGAACAGCGCGTAAAAACTGTACAGGGTCGGGTCGGTAAAACCTTCGGTGGGCGGGCCATAAAATTCTGGGAATAATCGTTCCCTTAATATTGTCCACAGGAAATATTAAAAAAATGGTTGGTGCAGAGCAGTGATAACAGCGGAGTTAAAACGTGATAACAGTGGAGTTAAAACGTGATAACAGCTGAAGTGCGGCGGTGTGAATGTGTTTTTATGAATGAGAATGTTCACAACTGAATCGTGGGGTAGCCTGGCATCTGTTTTAACCGACAGACATTAAACGAAGCCACCTGAACTGTGAAGTAATTTGTGGACATTCTATACGCACCACACCTGTTTGCAAGCCTACGAGTCTGGAAAGAAGCCCTAAGCAAGGTCACCCACCTCTCAGAGGTCGAAGTGGTGACACTTTTCAGGCTGACCAGTGACCAAACAGTGAAAACAGAACAACAGCCTGTTCGTTTAGATCTCCCTATGAGATAACCCCACCAACAGCTAAAATGGGTAACTGTTGTTGTTTTCACAGCCAACATGACACACAGCCACAGTCTAATGATTTTTAGTACATGGAGATTAAATATCCAGGGTCATCTAAACACTTAAAAATGTGAGGAAGAAATGTATTTTGCAGGAAAGGGCAAAGGTCAGCGCCACGGAGCAGCCAGAGGCAAAGCCCATGGGCGTGAAATAAAGAGGAAAATTGACATGTTGGAAGTGTGGGAGGAATGGACACTTTGTGCGTGAATGTACACACTCGCAAAGATAAGGAGTTCTCCGTTTTCAACATGAATTTTGTTTATGTACACATAAGGTTCTTTCTTTTCTAGAAGAGTATACTTGTTTAAATCAATTTTTTTCTCACTTTTTTTATTCTGTTGTCACTGTACAGGCAGATTGTGTATATTTATTGTGAGTTGTTTTAGATAATACTGTCAAGGTCACAGTTGCTGGCACTCCAGAATTTTAAAGTGTGGAGTTAAGATACTGAGAAACAAATGCACATTAATCAATTTTGTATGTCTATGTGAGTTAGTGTCCAGGCTGAAAGGGTCGATTCTTTAAGGGAAAAATTCTGAAATAAACCTATTGATGAAATAATTTTTTTCTTCTTTCAGCTTGTAAAGATGATAACTCAAAAACAGTAAATACTATCACCTTCCTACTTTCCATATCAAATGATCATATGACCTAGATGAAGTGATTCGAACATGGTTGATTTTTGCACACTGGATAAAGTATAAAAGTTGGTTAGTTTCACCTACTTAACAGACTGCAAGCAAAAGTTAATCATTATACACCGGTAGAGTAGTCAATGATTAGGTTTATTGTTGTGAATATTTTTGTGTGATGTTGGATTGAAATTTGTGTGGGTTGGTTCTTCTCTGTCTGGAACAAGAAAATTCAGATTGATTATTTCAATTGAACATTGCAGTATTTGGCCAATCTTGCCTCAGTAATCATGAATCATGAATGAGCTACTGTGGAACTGACCACTTAGATCAATGAGTTCCTGCAAGTATTCATAAACAGTTTGGAAACACGCTCATCCAGGCAATAAAGACTTTGGGTTACAAAATATTTCTATAAATCAGTTCCCCAGTATACATATTAAATACTGCTAAAAGGTTAAAAATTGTTAATTGACTGGTCAGCTAATTATTTTTTGATGACATAACAGACAGAAGGGAGCAGCGGCAGTGGTAGATTCTCTGAGGACTATTAAAAACTGATTGTGAGACCGTGATTTAACACCCAGTTCTTGATCTTCAGGCCCCAAACAGCCTGAAAAAAGGTTGGCAGAAAAACAATGTAATTAATAGTTCCTTTGAGTTCTACGTGTCTACATGTGTGTATAATATGTTGAGTGTAATGGGACACAGGTTATTTTTGGACCTGTGGACGTTTGTTTGGTTGATAAGAGTTGGTTTATTTTGCATGATTGTCTTGCTTGTAGTAGTTGTGGTATTCTGTTCCTGGTCTGGGGTGTTGGAGGAGGAGCGTGTACACACAGCTGCTGAGGGAAGCTCTAAATGCTCACTTCCCCCCCCTCCTCCTCCTCCTCCTCCTCTCCCTGCCGCTCCACACCCGCACAAATTGAGAAACACTGCAGCAATGTTTTGTTGTGCTTTAACACATGAAATACAGTTGTTTTACATGTAATTGATACTAGTGTTTTAAAAGTGTTTGTTACTGTTGAATTTAGAGAGATATTGTTTATTTGATGTAATCAATTCCAGCTTTAATGTTGTTTTGTATTACGTTGCATTGACTTTACCAAATACATTCAGTGTTCTATTTCTTGAAGCGTGATTTGTTTTGGGAACAAAGTGTAATTTATCACTCCAGCCGAAGAGCAGAGCAGAAGGTTGTACAGCGTGTGAGACAGTAAAACTATGTTGATTATTGTAACGTGTTTATTGAGCTCCTGTTAGACACATTAATGTTGGTGAGGGTGAACTGACAGCAATATAGAAGCAACAAATAATAATAACTCAATATTCTGATCATCCTGTGTTCTGATTGAAATAAATAACTTTCATGAGATACAACTAACCCCTGCTGCAAATCAAACAGGAAGCTGCAGGCTTTCATAAAGCATTGATGACCAGTGAAGTGTTTATTAATTATTATTTGATACATGCAGATTAAGTTTGGCCTTAAAGGACAGAGATTGTTGGACAACTTTTCACATGATTATTGTTCATCCTGACCCATAGTTATTCATGTGAACCAAACATTGTTTATGTATCTGATTCTGTCATTATTTCTATTTATTATTGGTGTTTAAGCACTGATTGATCCAACAGATTTATTCTGGGATAAATTACTAAAAGATACTTCAATTCACTTTCAGTGATCCTGCATGTTCTGTGCAATTAAAGATGCTGTTTTGACATGACATCGACATGACACCCCTTGTAACCCCCGCCCAGTATGGAAGACTGCGAGCCCATGATGGGTAAGATCCCATCTTAAACCCTGGGACAACCGAAGGCAGGCCCAGTCAAGATTACTCGACCTTGTCTCTGTGACACTCTGACTCACTAGGACATGAGGATATGGCACTGGGGTACTGTGGTGGGGTCAAATTTTTCCATATGCCTACATGGTAGGCAGTGTATTGATCTAATTGGAGTATTGGATCATTGTCAGGAATTTAATTGTCATATTAAGATTGGCCTGCACGTAATAATCGATATTAATCAATGCTTATTCATCCAATCAAACAATTTTTGCAAATTAATGCGTCACAATGTCCATCAAGTGAGCAGCTGTCGTAAGTCAAGGACCATGTCACGTTTGTATGACTGGAATGGTTGGACTGGTTAATGCTCATTTTGTGACGTTTGGATTTCAGACATATATGCAAAACATTACTGCAGAGCATGTTTAATTTGTGCAAAGCACAACCCACAGGGTAATGAGAGGCCTAAACGAGGGAAATTTCCAACCCCTCATTACCAGTTTCAAACGATCCATATGGATTTTATTGAATTGAACCAATGTGAAGGGAAAAAATATTGCCTAGTATTGATTGATGCATATAGCAAATGGGTAGAGGTGTTCCCTGTTAAACAAGCAGATGCTTTAACAGTTGCAAAGATACTTTGTAGAGACATAATTCCAAGACATGGTAAATTTGTTAGTTCTAAAAGCCATCATAATTATTTATAGGAAAACGTTCTATTTTTATTTCTCAAACAAATGTTTGGGCCTGAAAACAGGTTGGTCTTATTTTTCTAATAAGGTTTGAACTTTGAGAGTGTTTACACACGAGAGAAAAGTGAGAAAATGTTCATGCCTGATTGAGAAAGTGTATAAAGTGGTTTTACAGTTTTGAAACGTCTATAATAATTGTAAAAAAGAACACTGACTACGTCACAGTTTCGCGTATTACAGGCTATTTTTAGAACGTAACTCCCGCGATAAACGAGGGACCACTGTAACACTTTTTTGATTATACTACAAAACAATTGATACGACGGCCGCTTTTGACACTCTATTGGCACGCATCGTGATTGGTGGAGTTCTTATTCTTTGCGGTCTTCCTGGCTTCCATGTCGTAAAATGAGGGTGTGTCTGAAGCGGAGTCTGAATATTTATGGGCGTGTTTATCATAATTATGATTGTTTTCACCCGCCGCATTTATCAAGGTCACGTCGGGCGTACGCCAGAAATGGTCAGGTGCGCACTGCTTGATACATGTCACGGCAACTTTGATGTACTTCAAATTTACACCGTAAATTTACATCACAAGTGCGCAACTTTGATACATGAGACCCATTGTGCTTACCATTCTTAAAGTGCAGGTTTAGTGGAAAGAACGAATGGGACAATTAAAAGTAAGCTCAGAAAATGTATGGAAGAAACAGAAAAAAAAACTGGGTTAATTGTTTGGATTTGGTGAAACTGTACATGCACATAACACCCAGCTCAGAGACTGGCCTTACGCCATTCAAAATTTTGTATGGCAGGCCCTACAAAAAAACAGATTTACAGAAAATAGCTGGGCCTGATAGCGAGGATGAGGGATTAGTTGATTACATGAGATGAGTATTGTCCCATAAAAACGTTATACATCCTAACACGATACCAGACTCTCCTATTTCTGTGCAGGGCCCTGAGAATCAGATCCAGATTGCCGACTGGGTGCTGATAAAGACTATTAAGAGAAAGAACTGGTCATCTCCGAGGTGGGAAGGTCCATTCCAAGTGCTGCTAACCACCCCCACTGCCGTGAAAATTGCAGAGAGGTCATCTTGGATGCATCTATCCCACTGCAAAAGACAAAGATACCTGACAGATCCCGAAAAAGACAAGGGGAACGACGTGTACCAGTGTCGGCTGATGGCCTATAGGCCCAGCAACGGCTGGAAGTGCGTCATAACAGAGTCAGAGAGTGATCGGGAGTGAACAAAGACACAAACCAGAGGTTGAAGCAGATACCAGGGTCCTGAAGCAGACGAGTAACCAGCTGTGACCGAGGAGACACCTGTCAACTTGAACCAGGATCAGAAGCAGACGTACTACAAGCTTGAAATACAGCACTGACATGACCAGACCAGGAGAAGGAAGCAGACGAAACTGCATCTTTGAGGATGGGAGACAGACAAGACAATCCTGTTCTATTCCTGTGCACCTGTTTGAAGAAAACGTCAAGAACAGGGCACAGGACAGAGTACATGACACGTTATTTTAATTCCACTTGCAGCATGCCTTACACATACTGATGATAGTACAGATTTATGCACTACAGCTGAAGGGAAATAACATAAAAAAAGTTCCAGATTCCCTCAGTCCCTTGCTGAACTGAACAGAGACTGAACTGTCACCTTCAGCCCCTAAGCCCATGGAGAGCTTTGCTGCCAGAGCAGGATGCAAACTTCGCACCCTGATGCTGATTTTGATGATTATTGCTGTGATTGTGGCGTTTACTGTGTGGTGGTATGAAACAATATATGAACCATGTTACAATTCAGACCAGAAGAAAGTGATACCTTTAATCAAATCTGGTGACAAGCATCTTTTTACTAACCATAGGCCTGTGTCTTTCTAGTGTCACAATTTTCAAAGATATTGGAAAAACTTTACAATAACACATTGGATAAATTTATTGAACAACACAACTTGCTTAATGATAGTCAATATGGATTTAGATGCAATAGAAGAGATTAATAAACATGTGGGCCAAAGGAAAATAGCGATAGGATTATTTGTAGACATAAAAAAAAAGACTTTTGACACAATCAATCACAGCATATTTCAAAAGATGGAGCTTTATGGGATCAGAGAAATGGCTTTGAATTGTATTAAAAGCTATTTACAAAACCGGAAACAGTTTGTTAAACTTGGGGACTGCTGTTCTTCATATCTGGACATCGTTTGTGGAGTTCCTCTGGGTTCTGTGTTGGCACCAAAGTTATTCATATTGTATATCAATGATTTATGTGACGTCTCGGATCGGTTTAGAGCAGTCTTCCTTGCAGATGTTATGTTCAGGGGATAATTTGCAACAATTACTACATGATCTGGGATCAGAAATTATAAAGTTGAAGAGATGGTTCGATATGAACAAACTGTCACTAAATTGGTCTAAAAACTAAAATAATGTTATTTGGAAACCATAAAAAAGGTGGACGAATACAGTTAAACATACAGGGGGTAAATATGGAACTTGTCAAAGAGAACAAGTCGTCAGGTGTGGTCATCGATGACAGGATTAACTGGAAAGCACATATTCAACATAGTCAAAAGAAAGTATCAAAAAGTACGGCAATATTAAGCACGGCAAAGCACATTCTTGATGATAAATTACATACGCTGTATTGCACATTGATTGCACCTTACTTGACTTGGTGCAAGTATGGGGCAATACCTACAAAACTACAGTACAACCATCATTCAACCTTCAAAAAAGGGCATTAAGAATAATTTATAATGCAGGTTATCGGGATCATACCAATCCACTGTTTATTACATCACAGATTTTAAACTCCGTGACATGATTTCATTTAAGACTGTTCGACTGATGTATAAAGTAAAAAAAAAATTAAGCAAGTACCTCTCAGAATTCAAGGATATTTTATGCAATGAGAAGGAATATATAATTTAAGGGGTTTTTATCGTTTTAAAAATTGCGGGCGCAAGGATGACCAGGAAATGCTTCTGTGTCTCTATTTGTGGCCAAAAAAAAAAAAAAAAAAAATTGGAATAAGCTACCTGAGAAACTCCAACGATGTCCAAATATCAATCATTTTCAATATTTATACAAAGAAATGGTATTCGACGGATGTGTATCTGATGGAATACGTTGAATTGTGTTGTATGATGAATGTGCTTCCTTTAAATTCTTACTATTAAATGTTCTGGGGTAACTAGCTTACTAAGTATTGTGATTTGTCCTCTTGCTTGATCAATGGCTCAACGGATGATTTCCACCACAGTTACTGGCTTATTACTGGCCCGTTACTATATTGCGTTATTGCTATTGGATGCTGAATCATGTCACCCCATCCAAACGGGGCAAAATGATGGTTAGATACACTGTAAGTTTACTGACGTTTCTACAGTGACGATGTTGAGAATGTAGACATTAAATTCAATAAACAGGGGGGAATAATGATAGAGTTTTCTATATATTGTCAATATTATTATTAAATATTAATGTCTTTGTCTTTACTTTGATTGTTAAAGCCTTTACTCTGATGAACTGCCTTTGATGTTGTTTTTGATTCTGTTCTCTATTTTCCATATATACATGTGTAAGAGTTCATGCACCATTATTCTTCTAAATAATCACTCAATGTTAAAACAGGAATATACATACACTGAACTGTTGAGTCATCATTACAACTGCTCCCATGAGAAAAGTAACATTTGTTCTTTTGCTTAATGAATGCACAGACTGTTTTGCTAGAGCTATGTTTTTGCTGAACACAGATTAATATTTCGGCCTTGAGCAGAGAATAACACAGCCTGTACACTAGTTCGAGGCTGGCGCTGTAATGTTTGAAGAACAATTACTATCTGTCTGAGCAAGACCACAGGGTGCCTTCCAGGTGCAAAGTGATACAAATATGAATTGACTGAAGAAACGCAGCTGTGCCTTGTATATTGTTTTGTAATATATCTGTGTGTAAATAAATTCAGGAGCACAGTGGGTGGGCCCTTCAAAGCTGACTGACGGACAGTGACGAGGGGTCATGCTGGCTCTCCCTGATCAGGAAAGAAATTCAGTGTTTGTGTGGCTATTCTCTGCAATAATTTGAGTTATTCTCAAGCAACAGGCTCAACTCTGACAAACAGCTGTTCGGAATTGTGCACCGGCTATGGGGGATCTGAGGAGGGTACTTACTGCATGCACCAGCATGGGAGAACTGGTTGATATTGAGGAAGTGTGTCAAACTACTGATATTCCTGGCAAACACGCACTGAAAGAGCAGGTTTGACAATTAAATCAGTCCAGGTTTAGCTCTTTTTCAAATAAGATAATTAGACATTATATTGTTAAAAAAAAGTAATGCAATCCCACTCAAAAATGTTAAAGAAATAAAAAAACTAAACTGTCAACATAACAAAAAAACTCATTCGATTAAAGGTACAGTGTCATTTTTGAAGAAGACAGCAAATGCTATGTCCACCAAATATTTATGTTTTCTTAACCTTTTCAACATTATTTATTTTATTAACTTAGACTTTGACAGAAACATGCAAAAAAGAACTTTAATATTACAAATATTACAATAGAAATGTCATTTTTTTGTCTACTATTCTTGCTTTCAGTGCATCTAAAACCACTCAAAATTAGTTAAAACAGGGCTTGCCCCAGATACAGCTTATCACCCAAGGTGTTGCGCATCGTACAACCTCGGGCAATAACTGCCAACAGCACCGCTATACTACAAATTTCTGGGGAACCCTGCATGTGTCTGGTGAAACATGCACACAACACTTGCAGTGTGTTTCAGGTGTAATGGCCTGAATTCATTCTTACCACAATTCCCGTTGAAGGACTGAGGTCCAGCTCAATAATGAAGCAGTACCTCCGAGCCAGGAAGGTGGCCCGCGTGGATGGCATCAACATGTAAGGGTACAGACTCTGAGAGAAGTCTGGCTGCCATCCCTTTGGTAAGACGCTCAGCAAGTCCAACTCATTCACCGAGTTC
Organism: Thalassophryne amazonica; assembly: GCF_902500255.1. Taxonomy (NCBI): domain Eukaryota; kingdom Metazoa; phylum Chordata; class Actinopteri; order Batrachoidiformes; family Batrachoididae; genus Thalassophryne; species Thalassophryne amazonica. Next base: position 116,826,435 of record NC_047112.1, read on the forward strand.
AGCTGCAAACAAAGTCAGATTCCAGTAAGAGACCACCAACTCATGATTCACAACATTAATTACGACCCCTGGCAATAATTATGGAATCACCAGCCTCTGAGGACGTTCATTCAGTTGTTTAATTTTGTAGAAAAAAAGCAGATCACAGACATGACACAGAACTAAAGTCATTTCAAATGGCAACTTTCTGGCTTTAAGAAACACTATAAGAAATCAGAAAAAAATAATTGTGGCAGTCAGTAACAGTTACTTTTTTAGACCAAGCAGAGGGAAAAAATAAGGACTCACTCAATTCTGAGGAATAAATTATGGAATCACCCTGTAAATTTTCAGCCCCAAAACTAACACCTGCATCAAATCAGATCTGCTCGTTAGTCTGCATCTAAAAAGAAGTGATCACACCTTGGAGAGCTGTTGCACCAAGTGGACTGACATGAATCATGGCTCCAACATGAGAGATGTCAATTGAAACAAAGGAGAGGATTATCAAACTCTTAAAAGAGGGTAAATCATCACGTTGGTTGTTTACAGTCAGCTGTGTCTAAACTCTGGACCAAATACAAACAACATGGGAAGGTTGTTAAAGGCAAACATACTGGTAGACCAAGGAAGACGTCAAAGCGTCAAGACAGAAAACTTAAAGCAATATGTCTCAAAAATCGAAAATGCACAACAAAACAAATGAGGAACGAATGGGAGGAAACTGGAGTCAACGTCTGTGACCGAATGGTAAGAAACTGCCTAAAGGAAATGGGATTTACATACAGAAAAGCTAAACAAAAGCCATCATTAACACCTAAACAGAAAAAAACAAGGTTACAATGGGCTAAGGAAAAGCAATCGTGGACTGTGGATGACTGGATGAAAGTCATATTCAGTGATGAATCTCGAATCTGCATTGGGCAAGGTGATGATGCTGGAACTTTTGTTTGGTGCTGTTCCAATGAGATTTATAAAGATGACTGTCTGAAGAGAACATGTAAATTTCCACAGTCATTGATGATATGGGGCTGCATGTCAGGTAAAGGCACTGGGGAGATGGCTGTCATTACATCATCAATAAATGCACAAGTTTACATTGATATTTTGGACACTTTTCTTATCCCATCAATTGAAAGGATGTTTGGGGATGATGAAATCATTTTTCAAGATGATAATGCATCTTGCCATAGAGCAAAAACTGTGAAAACATTCCTTGCAAAAAGACACACAGGGTCAATGTCATGGCCTGCAAATAGTCCGGATCTTAATCCAATTGAAAATCTTTGGTGGAAGTTGAAGAAAATGGTCCATGACAAGGCTCCAACCTGCAAAGCTGATCTGGCAACAGCAATCAGAGAAAGTTGGAGTCAGATTGATGAAGAGTACTGTTTGTCACTCATTAAGTCCATGCCTCAGAGACTGCAAGCTGTGTTGGAGCGTTCTTTTGTTTTTCATGATTCCATAATTCTTTCCTCAGAATTGAGTGATTCCATTTTTTTCCCTCTGCTTGGTCTAAAAAAGTAACCATTACTGACTGCCACAATTATTTTTCTTGATTTCTTATGCCACAATTATTTTTCCTGATTTCTTATAGTGTTTCTTAAAGCCAGAAAGTTGCCTTTTGAAATGACTTTAGTTTTGTGTCATGTCTGTGATCTGCTTTTTTTCTACAAAATTAAACAACTGAATGAACATCCTCTGAGGCCGGTGATTCCATAATTTTTGCCAGGGGTTGTAAATTCACACATTATTTGCATTAACATGTTCTCTTACATGAAATACTTGCAGATTAAATCAGTATATCTTTGAAACTGTAGAAACTTGTAACTTAAAAAATAAAGTATCTACAAAGCTTCTCAATGCACACTGACACACAAACGCCACAGGGCATGAAACACAAAGATGATTAACCCACCAATTCGGGCTTTGATGCTGGCCAGATAGCTTGGTTAAGTTTACCAAGGAACCATGCCAAACGCACATTCCGAGAAATCCGGTACTGCTCCTTCATCAACAGGTAGATCTGGTCAGCCTCCTCCACCTGATGGTGAGACGCGGTCATCAAAGTGGGCTGTCCAGAGCTTCACCACCCCACAACAAACCAACCACACACACACACACACACACACACACACACACACACACACACACACACACACACACACACACTTTGGCTGCATATATTCAAACTCATTTTTCCCACCTCTGTTTCATTTGACCTAACAGTTGAGATAAGTCAATAATAATGTGAAATTTTTTTTACAGATTTTCAATTATCAAAGGTTTGTTTCTTTGGTTTTTTTTGGTTTTTTTTTACTTTTCCTCTCCCCTTGCAATAACAGTTTGATTTGGCTAAACACTGAAGATAGTTGGGTTTGAGCTCAGATGATACGATAAGTCTGTTTGAATATCGCTGGGGGTTTTTTGAGACAGAGAAGATACTTTCTAAATAGTACCACTGGTGAAACAATGCCTGAACAGATACTTTAAAAAACATCAAGGATGGCTACATTAAATAATGGCCATTTTAGAGTAAAAGCAAATTTGAAGTTCAGACTGAACAAATTATTCATTCATTCTCTATGGGTCACTTTAACATGGTAAAGGGGCACTAACAGGAGTTGATACTCCTAGTAGGATAAGTCAAATCAAGGCTGGGAGCATGCACTGGTGCCACGCCTTGGTGGCACCAATGCTACGGCACCAAGGAACCAGCTTTGGTCCTGGATGGCAACCACCCAGGAAGACAACTGGTCCATCACCACATCTCTTAAAATAACCACCTATCTGCTACACTCAGGAAAAACATGGGCATCCCCTTGGTCTTCTCCAGCTACTGGTGTCCTCAACACTCAGGCACCTATGCGTTGCATGCGTGCATTCATAGCACAGATATTGATAGATACAGCAAATTTCATCAACATGACACCTTCCAGGGGGGAGATAGGAGGGGATGCATTTCGTGGAAAAATGGCTTGCCGTAAAATGCACCCCCCTAAAAATATCCTTCTGTTAGTCTTAGCATGAAATGCTTTTAAGAGTACATTCATAGCACAGATATTGACAGATATAGCAAATTTCATCAACGCGGCACCTTCCAGAGGGGAGATAGGAGGGGATGCATTTCGTGGAAAAATGGCTTGCCGTAAAATGCACCCCCCTAAAAATATCCTTCTATTAGTCTTACCATGAAATGCTTTTAAGAGTACATTCATAGCACAGATATTGACAGATATAGCAAATTTCATCAACGCGGCACCTTCCAGGGGGGAGATAGGAGGGGATGCATTTTGTGGAAAAATGGCTTGCCGTAAAATGCACCCCCCTAAAAATATCCTTCTGTTAGTCTTAGCATGAAATGCTTTTAAGAGTACATTCATAGCACAGATATTGACAGATATAGCAAATTTCATCAACGCGGCACCTTCCAGAGGGGAGATAGGAGGGGATGCATTTCGTGGAAAAATGGCTTGCCGTAAAATGCACCCCCCTAAAAAATATCCTTCCATTAGTCTTACCATGAAATGCTTTTAAGAGTACATTCATAGCACAGATATTGATAGATACAGCAAATTTCATCAACATGACACCTTCCAGGGGGGAGATAGGAGGGGATGCATTTCATGGAAAAATGGCTTGCCGTAAAATGCACCCCCCTAAAAAATATCCTTCTATTAGTCTTACCATGAAATGCTTTTAAGAGTACATTCATAGCACAGATATTGATAGATACAGCAAATGTCATCAACGTGACACCTTCCAGGGGGGGAGATAGGAGGGGGTGCATTTCGTGGCAGGCTGGCTTGCCGTAAAATGCACCCCCCTAAAAAAATATCCTTCTGTTCGTCCCAGTGTGGAATGCTTTTAAGAGTACATTCATAGCACAGATATTGATAAATACAGCAAATTTCATCAATGTGACACCTTCCAGGAGGGAGATAGGAGGGGGTGCATTTCGTGGCAAACTGGCTTGCCGTAAAATGCACCCCCCTAAAAAAATATCCTGCATGACACCTACTCTTTATGTTTTATATACTTTAAGGATGCTAAAATCCATGGTCAATTTTACAGAGGAAGCCAAAGACTGACAAAGTAGTAATAATAATGATAATACTACTAATAAAAATAATGACATTTAAAGTAAGGCTTATCTTCATAATTAACTGGTTTATTTAATAGAGAAAAATAATCACATTTGATTTCATTGACATGGGAATGCTGGTAACATTTCAGTTTAAATTTTCTTTTGGCCCACAGATGAAGACCAAAAACTAGGGAAAAAAGAAAACACTGGAGTGTCACATTTCTGTCAAACCTAAACCTTTTTCAGATTACTTAATGCAAAGTACACATTTAGCCGAATATTTACAAATATCAAGTTTCATATTTTGCTAAATGTTGAGACAAATATGCACATTAATAAAGAGCTAATTGTTCCTCCCTGAAAGACAGATTAATAAAGCATAAAATAATGTAATAATGATATAAAAATAATAAAAAATGTCTGTTTGTGCAAAATGTTGTGGGTTTTTGGGGGGGTTGGGCTGGAAGGGGGTCTGGCCCAGGGAGTAATTAATTGAAGAACCGCCACTGCTCTCCCCTTCCACGCCAATAAATCTATTTCCATGTAATTAGTTAGACAGAAAATATATCTGATACACTTCCAAAAAGGAATTTTGACAAATTTATTTCATCTCATAATTCCAGTCTAACTGTCACCGACACGTGCACACGGAGTGAACAGGACAAACCGTCAGAACAGTCCAGAGACAAATAAAGGCAGAGACACAGTTTAGTTTGTTTTCTTAACATGTTTCACTCTGTGCTCTCCGTGTGCTCCCTCCACGCAGTGACTGAAGCAGCTCATATGCCCACCCCTCGCAGCTAGCCCACACACACACACACACAGAGATCGCAGCTTTAAACAAGCTGCCTGCTTTCTCAGCAGTCTTTTCAAAAACTGACCACCCAAATGACGGCAGGACGGCTCGCTGCCTAAAACCTTGCTGCTCGGGATACGTAGGGCTAAGTGGTCCCTGGTGAGAAGACAAACTAAGAGAGATTCAAACATGACCATTTCATGCGAACATTATAAAGTCCTTCCTTAAGAGCAGTGAGGGTCTAGAACCCAAACTAGCGACTCATTTAACATGTTAATTAAACATTTAAGTCATTATAAAGAAAATCGTTAAAATCCACTTTTACACAGGCACCGGGGCTGTCCAATGGTCCTTTTGCGGTCAGGAAATCACAGTGAATGCCACATGATGCCAAAGCAGTGCTGGGGCTTTGTCAGAATTTTTAAACTGTTGAAAAATTTGAACGAAAACCTAAGTTCATCCATATTTCGTTTTTCTGTCATTCTTGACGTTTTTTTAATCGTTTGCTTAGGTTTTGTAACTTAGGTTTTTGCTTAGGTTTTATGCTACTTGAACGTAGCAATGGCAGCAGCGGTGATCGCCTCCTGCGTGTGCTTCTCATTTTTTATGAAATATAATGAGTGTAGGAATGACAATCCAGCCCTTATGTCCATGTGGCAACAGGTATTTGATTCAGATGATTATATAAAGAGCTGTTCTGGAAGACAGAATTCACGTTGTGGATCAGCTGCTCAGTGATCAGCTGGTGGAAACTCAGTGATAGAGCAGTCACCACGGCACACCAGCTTTTTTTTTTGTTTTTTTTTTTGTTTTGTTTTTTGTTTTTTTAAATTGGAGCGAGACGGAGCGCGCAGCATGTCATCAGACAGCGAGGATTCTGATGATGAAGGAGATGATCCCTCTTTTGTTCTGGACGAGGAACCAGAGCAGGTGGTGGATCCACCGACGTGCGCACAGATTTCCACAGTGGGTCGGATCACGTGCTTCTGTTTGCAGCTGAGCTCCGTCCCAGGGCAGAGTCCTGGAATGCAGAGATGCAGACACACACTGCTCCAGCAGTGGCTCCAGGCGCATTTCATTTAAAGGTGGAGCATTAGCTTCAGTTTTGTTTTGTTCCTCTTTCGTCCTTTTTGCACTCTTGATTCGCAGGCTATTCAGTGATGGGAAAAGTTAAAGCTCATTTTTTCTACGAATTGTGACTTTGTGTTTTTTTCCCCTTCGTTCAGGAATCATCGTTTGCCATGTGAGTGACTGGGCCATTGAAGACTTAAGCCCTTTTCACACCAGCCCACCTTCGAGTTGCATCGTGCGGCGTCATGACAACACCACGTGGATGCAACCTGGTGCCAAGATGATGTAGCTCAACCCCACAACAACATGACAGAGGCAAAGGACGAAGTGACTCGGATGCCAAAAATTTAACATTTAATTTATTTCTGCGTCGAGCACAGGACGCAGAAAGGAAGTAGTTTCAACACAAGTCAGGGCAAATCAACGGTACTCAATGTGACTGGAAGCTAAACCCTCACAATACAACATTACCCGACACCAATTTATGATTCCTGCTGTGTTCCATTGTTCCCAAAGTATCAATCATGCAAGATTGTTTTTATACCGTGTACACAATGCAGTAAAATCACACGCTCAAAGAGCACACTGCTGCAGCTCCTCACCCTTATTCAAAGCTGTTTAAAATGGGTAGTTTAGGGAAGGAGGTGTGTGTGTGTGTGTGTGTGCGTGCGTGCGCGCACGCAGAGTCAACTCGCTACAGACTACGAGGGAGGGAGTGAGATTCCTGAACGGAGGCACGAGACATTACGTTCTGCTGTGAACCATCAGTGCACTTAAGACAGCGAGCGTGGAGCAGAGAGGATTTTAACACGAGAGAACATGTTAAAAAAGACAAAAAAAAAAAACCCTTGGGGCTGCCTTTACTCTCTGTACTTTCTCTACACGTGTGGTTCTGATGGCTGTGACCTGGGTGACGTCACTGATTGTCTTTATATACCAGACGCACCCAGCGCTCGCTTCTTTTTGGAATGAACTCGCAAGACTCTGAGTGACAAGCAACTCTGGCGGTCATCCAGAATTAATAGAACCGTAGTTACATTCGTAACTCTCGTTCTATTTCATTCCTCCTGACAGCCAGAGGGCAGTGCTTTAGCACCTGGATGACTTAATACCAACAAGGTCACGAAGAGTCACACTCACCTCGCATCAGCAGTGGGGAGTGGAGGCAGACAACACCGCTGAAGTCACCGCAGGAGGAGCGGCCACATTCAGTCTGTAATAGTGGGCGAAGGTACAGGACGAAGCCCACGTAGCAGCAGCACAAATATCACTTAAAGGGTCACCTCTCAGTGCAGTCCAGGAGGTGGACACCCCTCTGGTGGAATGGCACGTAACCTTAGGAGGCTGAAGACCTCTGGACCTGTATACTTGTAAAATGGCATCAACAACCCAATGCAAGAGTCGCTGCTTTGAGACAGCACAGCCTCTTTTGTGATCACCGTAACACACAAACAGGGCATCCGTTTTCCGGATCCCGGCAGTCACACTAATGTACTGCTTCAACATTCGGACAGGACACAGGGAACCTGAAACAGATAATCCTGGATCAGAATGCGGGACATACACAGCCAAGGAAACTGGGTAGTTAACATGAAAAGTTGAAATTCTCTTGGGTAAAAAGGACGGATTAGGCCACAGCGTAACCCCAGATCTGTCAGAATTCCATCGCAAACAGTCCCCAGCAACTGATAGGGCATGGAGCTCTCCCACCCGCTTAGCCGAAGACACTGCAAGTAGAAAGGCAGTCTTCACTGTCACCCATTTAAGATCAGCACTTTCAACTGGTTCGAAAGGAGATAAGCATAAACCCTCCAGGACTAGAGGAAGGTCCCATGAAGGTACGCGTGCAAGCCTTGGAGGCTGCAAACGTAGAGTACCTTTCAAAAAACGACACACTAAGAGGTGTGAACCCACTGACCGGCCATCAACGTAGACGTGCCGGGCAGAGATTGCAACATAAACCTTCAAGGTAGCGACAGAAAGTCCTTTCTCCAGCAGTTCTTGTAAATATTTGAGGAGAATAGGCACAGGGCAACGCTTGAGAGCCAGTCACACAGCGCGAAGCTCCAGCACGTTTATGTGTTGGAGTCTCTCCTGAGGACTCCAGACACCCCTCACCATCCTGTGGTTCCATACGGCCCCCCAACCTTTGAGTGATGCATCTGTAACAACCACCTCTCGGCGAGAAGGAACGGAGCCTAGAGGGACACCCTTGCAGATGAAGTCCACGTTCCCCCAGGGTTTGAGGTGCAGAAGGCACTGGTTGGAGAGTCGTACAAGCCTGTGCTGATGCAACTTTGAGTTGAGGCCTAGGTTGTTGATCCAAATCTGTAGGGGACGTAAGATCAGAAGTCCCAAAGGTACCACTAGCGACATTGCAGTCAATTTGCCCATCAACCGGAGCAGCAAACCAAAAGGCAGCGTCACAGCCCGTTGAATGTGTGAGACGAGACGAATTACATCGTCCACTCTCTGCGGGGATGGCGATGCAGTCATAGTCAGGGAGTTGATGGCAATGCCGATGAAGGTCGTTTATTGACTGGGAACAAGAGAACTCTTTGCAAAGTTCACTGTGAGTCCTAAATGAGACATAGTTCAGTAGAAGAGCTGTGTCATTGTGCGCCTGCTCCTGAGTCGGAGCGCAGACAAGCCAATCGTCTAAGTAGGGTAGGATTCTTAATCCAAGAGCTTGCAGTGGGGCTAGTGCTGCAGCCATACATCTGGTAAATGTACAAGGGGCGAGAGAGAGGCCGAAAGGAAGCACCCTAAACTGGAATGCCTGACCTTCGAAAGCAAAGCGGAGAAACTGCCTGTGATGAGGCACCACTGGCACATGGAAATAGGCGTCTTAAGTCGACACTTGTGAACCAGTCTCCTGGTGTGATAGTTTGAAGGACATCTACTGTGCGGAGCATGTGAAACTGCAGCACTTTGATATAACGATTCAGACGTCGGAGATCGAGGATAGGACGAAAGCCGCCATCCTTCTTTGGAACAAGGAAGTAAATTGAATACAACCCCTGGCAAAAATTATGGAATCACCGGCCTCGGAGGATGTTCATTCAGTTGTTTAATTTGTAGAAAAAAAGCAGATCACAGACATGACACAAAACTAAAGTCATTTCAAATGGCAACTTTCTGGCTTTAAGAAACACTATAAGAAATCAGGAAAAAAAAAATTGTGGCAGTCAGTAACAGATACTTTTTTTAGACCAAGCAGAGGGAAAAAAATGTGTGATAAAATATCTGATCCTCAGAATCACTCAATTCTGAGGAAAAAATTATGGAATGATGAAAAACAAAAGAACGCTCCAACACATCACTAGTATTTTGTTGCACCACCTCTGGCTTTTATAACAGCTTGCAGTCTCTGAGCCATGGACTTAATGAGTGACAAACAGTACTCTTCATCAATCTGGCTCCAACTTTCTCTGATTGCTGTTGCCAGATCAGCTTTGCAGGTTGGAGCCTTGTCATGGACCAATTTCTTCAACTTCCACCAAAGATTTTCAATTGGATTAAGATCTGGACTATTTGCAGGCCATGACATTGACCCTATGTGTCTTTTTGCAAGGAATGTTTTCACAGTTTTTGCTCTATGGCAAGATGCATTATCATCTTAAAAAAATATTTCATCATCCCCAAACATCCTTTCAATTGATGGGATAAGAAAAGTGTCCAAAATATCAACATAAACTTGTGCATTTATTGATGATGTAATGACAGCCATCTCCCCAGTGCCTTTACCTGACATGCAGCCCCATATCATCAATGACTGTGGAAATTTACATGTTCTCTTCAGACAGTCATCTTTATAAATCTCATTGGAACAGCACCAAACAAAAGTTCCAGCATCATCACCTTGCCCAATGCAGATTCGAGATTCATCACTGAATATGACTTTCATCCAGTCATCCACAGTCCACGATTGCTTTTCCTTAGCCCATTGTAACCTTGTTTTTTTCTGTTTAGGTGTTAATGATGGCTTTTGTTTAGCTTTTCTGTATGTAAATCCCATTTCCTTTAGGCAGTTTCTTACCATTCGGTCACAGACGTTGACTCCAGTTTCCTCCCATTTGTTCCTCAACCAACATATTTTGCAACATTGCGTGATGATTTACCCTCTTTTAATTTTTATTATTTTAATTTGATGCAGGTGTTAGTTTTGGGGATGAAAATTTACAGGGTGATTCCATAATTTTTTCCTCAGAATTGAGTGATTCCATATTTTTTTCCCTCTGCTTGGTCTAAAAAAGTAACCGTTACTGACTGCCACAATTATTTTTCCTGATTTCTTATAGTGTTTCTTAAAGCCAGAAAGTTGCCATTTGAAATGACTTTAGTTTTGTGTCATGTCTGTGATCTGCTTTTTTTCTACAAAATTAAACAACTAAATGAACATCCTCCGAGGCTGGTGATTCCATCATTTTTTCCAGGGGTTGTAGAACCCCCTGAGCTGGTCTGAACTGTGAACTGGCTCTATGGCCCCCTTCTCCAGGAGTTCCAAAATCTCCCGTTGTAGGGCGTCAGACTGCACCGAGTCAGAGACAACAGTCATCCTCACCCCACTGAACTTTGGAGGACGACATCTGAACTGAATTCTGTAACCTTCGAACAAGGTTGAAAGGACCCATGGGTCTTGAACTTGAGCCTCCCAGTGGCTGAGCTGATTTTGTGAAAAACAGCTAGCGGCCAAACATTGGCAGTCACACCCGACCACCTCTGCCTCGCATCCCTGAGGACCTCTGGGCACGATTACTGGAAGCTCTGTGAAACCGTTCAGTTCTCGGGGGTCTGCCCGTAGGCTCCCGAAAGGCAGGCCGCTGGGAGAGCTGGCCCTCAACTGCAAAAGCACGTGCAGCTCTGGGAGTCGGCAGAAGCCTGGATGTAGAGTGAAAAGCTGTAGCACGTCTGACTGGCTGAGGTCTGGAAGACCGGTGTAGGTCAACAAACTGTTGCCGAGATTTACTAGCCTCAACAGCACGCTCCAAAGTTTGTTGGGCCGCAGGTCCAAATACTTGGCCTGGAAGAACCGGCAGCGAACGGAGTGTGCCTCTGCAGGATTCGGACAGGGGGACACCTGACGTCTAGTCATCACTAGACGTAAGGGTTGACATCAGTCTGCCAAGCTCTCTGGACATATAAGCAAAGGTTTGGAGTGAGGCATCACTAAGACTTTGCGTAGCATCATCAACCTCTGCCTCCCTCAAAGACTTTGAGAGGGCAAGGGCTAAATGGGACAGTGAGTTGCCTAGGCGACCAATGCGAGCAGCTATGTCACAGCTTTTGGTGAGGAGGTCATCAGTGACCCTACACTGAGGACATGGGCAGCGGGCATCCGGCCGAGCAGCATCATGTTATGTGTCGGACGCGGTCGGAGCACCGAACCAGCGTTTGAAGGACCCAGCATAAAATAAGCAGAGCACGGTTCAAAGGATAACAGAATTTAATAACATAACAGTGAGTGCTCAATTAATAACAAATAAGTGCGCGGTCTGGCGAGGTGGAAAAACGGTGCGCTCCCAGCAGCACAAACGGTTCGGACCCAAGGACCCCGCCGACACCCCCCAGGTGGCCGCGACCAACCGAGTTTGTGAAAGAAGAAACCATAATGTGAGTCCACCACTCCACACACAGAGAGACCACTCAAAGGTGTACATAATCAGCAAACACTTCCTGGCTTAATCACCAATCAGCTTCCCACCCTGCAGGCATGGAACACCCAGTTTAATTCTCCACTGCAGTGGAAGCTGATTAAACGACTAACATAACAGCTCAATATAATAAGGTGTGAGGGACACCACATCTACTGACTGTACTCATGTTAGTCACAAAACCTAAAGTACCTCAGGAAGTGTGCTGACGAGCGTGAGACCTCACCCCCTCCTCTTTCACAGACCATGGCATCAAACCTGGTATGGTCTCTGCGTCCATAAAGATGAGATGGTTCTCCAAACGTCGATCTCACCCGTCTGGTCACAAGGTCGAGTCTCTGGCAAATACACACTGTGTACTCCAGACTTAAATGCAACCATGCCCCAATCCATACAGATGCACCACAGCTGTGAGTCCTGACGAGCTGCACATGACCAGCCTCAGGTGATCAGGGTGAGGTCCTAACAACTCAGCCACACATCAGCCACTCAGTCCTGAACGCATGCCACCTGGAAGGAAAAACAGAAGACAGAAACAAAAGCCAGCCAGGCACCCCAGCCACACAACACATCAGCTGGAGCCACAACCAGGTTCGCAATAATGTTGTCAACGGCGGGCATACGGTTCAGACCATACTGCGCCGAATCACACATAGAGCTAAGGGCTCTGCAGTCCTGTGATAGATGGGTCAATGATTTGGGGTCCGCCCAACATCGGTGGAGTTCCTCGATATACGGTTGTGAAACTGGAACATTGAACTCAGGCTTCTGAGTGACTTTGAAAAAGGCACTTGAAGCGGTGGTTTCCGCAGGGGGATTGTCGACCCCAAGCCTGGATAAAGCCAACTGAACAGTTTGCTTGACAAAGGATAGTCCAGGTCCGGTTTGCGGCAGGGACTCTGCCTCAGAGGTGTGAGAGCCCACTAATGAATGGCTTGGAGAAAGACCCCTCTCATCCTCATCCTCCACACAGTTTATATCACTTGTCATGTACAAGGAATCAGTCGCAGCAATAGACACGACATTTTCCTCCTGCTGAGTAACTACATTGGTCTGATCAGCCTCATTAGGGAGAACAGGAACTGTCACTGCATCCCTAGGCTGTAGATTCAGAAGCAAGGACTTAATCTGAGCAAACTCAGAAGTCAACGTTTCGACCTTTTCAGCCAAAGCATGGTCATGAGTAACCTTCTTAGGAGAAGGGGCTCCCACATGTGGGCGTTTACGGCTCTTTGGTTCCTTCCTGGGGCTGGAGGCCAAAGTCACACTAGATATTCCACTTTCCAATGCCGCAAGTCTAGCAGATCTCTCTGCCAGTGGCACAATTAAGGCAGGCATCGCCAGTCAGGGCTTCCCTCAGGTGTCCGATCCCAAGACACGAGGGGCAAAACATATGTCCATCATCTGGGCTCAAGGGAGCCAAACAGGTACTACAGCAATGCAACAAAGGCCCTGTCAACATTGTGGACTGCGTGCAGATGGCTAACGCAAGCCCTGATGGTTACAAATGGAAAGACAAAGCGTGAATCACACGCAGTGTAAATAGTAACACGAGGCACGGAGCGTGAAGCACTGACAGCCGTCGACTCGACACGAGGCACGGAGCGTGAAGCACTGACAGCCGTCGACTCGACACGAGGCACGGAGCGTGAAGCACTCACAGCCGTCGACTCGACACGAGGCACGGAGCGTGAAACACTCACAGCCGTCGACTCGACACGAGGCACGGAGCGTGAAGCACTCACAGTGTAAAAGCTAATACAAGGCCCGGCACGTGAAACACTCACAGCCACAGTAATAACATAATGCACACAGCCGAAAAACTCACAGCCCAAGTGCTAAGTCACTTAGAGCAACGACGACAACACTAGCTGCTAGCGGAGCTGTTAAATTTAGCAAATAACGGCAGTGCAGACAAAGTACTTCAAGGAGTGGAAAACACTCACGGCAAGCCCAACACAGTACACTATACTGGTTCTGATACACACACTACCACGTAGTTAACGGGGTTAGTGACAACTAAACAAGCAGCCAGCTTTCATCGAAACAACACAGCTAATGTGCACAGAGGAAAATACCCAGCAGGGCAGCGGCAAAGGTGCACACCCGGCGTTTAGGAAGGTGTACTCACGACCGGCGTCAGTCAAAGAATACAAAAAACGGTGAAGCCGTGTCTCGCAACCTCTGGAGGACGTGTGCAGTGCACGTAGCTCCAACCGAAGGTGGGTTGCGAGGCTACAAGCGAGAGCGGCAATCACAGCTGAATGCGTTCTCAACCTCTAAAGAATGCGAGAATGTAGAAAAGAAGCGAGCGCTGGGTGCGTCTGGTATATAAAGACAACCAGTGACGTCACCCAGGTCACAGTCAATGGCGTGACTTTGTTGGTATATATTCTCGACCTCTGTGCTGCGCACATGTAGTTATCCAGGTGCTAAAGCTCCGCCCTCTGGCGGTCAGGAGGAATGAAATAGAAACATCCTTAAAAAATGAGAATATATAAATGAACTGAGCAAAAATTACACACACGGGTTTAAAAAAACCCTGCTGTGGAGAAGCTGTGCAGAGGCACAGATCACAAAAATCAGAACTTTAACAGCCGTTTATTTTCCAGAGGTATGTATTTGTTCAATCTTGAGCTTAATGTCGTGTTCCAGCACAAAATGTGACTGATGAGAAAAAAAAGGATGACTTCATCACACTAAAATGAACTGGAGTCAGAATAAAAATACAAGCTGCTGATTTCTGTTGTTTTTCAAAGTTATTAAGCTGCAGCTATATGTTTTAATTATTTCAAAGTGAGTTGCCTCTATTGTATTCTGATTTATTCATACAAAAAAAAAAAAACATGGGTAGTGTAATCAGCCTGCATTGTTCTGTTAAGTTTATATCAGTTTTCCTGAACATGTCCAGGTGTTTTTCCTTCTTTAGAAGAGTTTTGTGTTTTCTCCACAAAGTTTTAAAACACAATAAAATGTTCACACTGTTCTTTATAGCAGTTCTGTAATTTCAGAAATTCAACAGAAACAACCACAAATCATAAAAAGTTGGGACTATATGTAAAATGAAGATAAAAATAAAAATGTTGCACTATTCCCAGTTTCTCCACTCACAGAAGCCAAACATTCTTCCAGAGTTGTGTAATTATACTATGATAGTAGAATATAAAGAAGGGGGGAAAAAAAAGAAAAAAAAATAGACAATATAATCGTCAATCGCAATTATTTGCCTGACAATTAATCGTCTCCAGAAATTCCTAATCATGACAGCCCTAGTTGAGAGTGCTCTTGACACGCTTCGAGCCGAAAATGAAAGTGGTGGACTTAGAAGCTCGTTTCAGGAGACAAAACATCAAGATAGTGGGAATTCCTGAAAAGATGGAGAAAGGTCAGATGGAAATGTTTTTGTCAAAGTTCCTCCCTGAGCTGCTTGGTGCAGACAAGTCTGAAAAGCCAATAAAAGTAGACCGAGTGCACAGGCTGGATGCTCGTGTACCTGGAGAGGGTGAACGTCCGCGCGTAATCATCGCTCGTCTGCATCACTATTTCATCAAGAAGATATTGCGGCTTGCAAGTGAGGCATTCCCGCTCCACTACAACGACAAGCCGATCTTCATCTTTCCAGATCTCCCAGCTGAGGTGGTGAGGCAGCGCCAGGTCTTTGGGGATGTGCGTAAGCATCTAATGGCTCATGGTGCACGGTGTGGAGTCATCTATCCAGCCCGTCTCCGCGTGTCTTTTGGATCCACTATTAAAGTATTCTCTTCGCTGCACGACGCGGAGGTCTACGCGGGCACTTTGGAAGAAGGCTGAACTGTTCAGCTTGGTGTTTCGGAGGTGTGTTCTCAGGATTAAAGGTGACTTTTTTGTTACTTTCTTTGGACATTTATTCTCATCCAGATGGCTTGGAGGGGCTCTACAGTGCGGTTGTTCCATCTATCCCTACGTGAATATGTGGGCTATGCATTCTCACTTTGTTTGGGAAAGTGGGAAGGAGGGAGGGGGGTATATGTTTATATGTTTTTATGTGTTCTCTTATTCTTGTGCTTCTTTAATGCATATTTACACTGCAATTTTCTTTTTGTGGGTTTATCCCTGAGTCATTAACACAGCAAGGTGGTTTTAAGTTTATCAGTTGGAATGTGCATGGTCTGGGACATGTGTTGAAAAGAGCTAAAGTTTTTTCGCATTTAAAATCATTATCTGCTGGCATAGTTTACCTTCAAGAAATGCACATTAGACCAGCTAAAGAGCAATTGCTTAAATGCAGCTGGGCTAACCAGATTTTCCAATCTACCTTTTCAAGCAATGCGAGAGGGGTGGCATATTTCCATATTTTCCTTTTGGTAACCGGCTATACTCACTCATTCCATGTCACACTTTTAAATGTTTATGGCCCCAACTTTGACAATCCCTCTTTTTTTCGTAAAATACTCAAAATGATTCCCAATCTGTCTGAGACCCATGTGATATTTGGTGGAGACTTTAATTGTGTGCTAGATGCACATTTAGTTAAATCCTCTCAAATTTCTCATGTGACGGCCTCCTCAATTCAATTGAAAACCTTAATAAGTGCGAACAACTTGGTTGATATATGGAGATTATGTAATCCTACAGTAAGGGACTATTCGTATTTTTCACAAGTATACAAATCTTACTCTAGAATAGACTATTTCTTGCTAGATTCCAAATTGTTACCCTATGTAATCTCCACTAAATATCACAATATTCTTATTTCAGATCACTCCCCAACTTCAATAGTTTTAGATTTATGCTTTTCAAACCAGACATATAACTGGCGGTTTAATCCACATCTGACTGAAAAATCTTTTCCACAATTTTTTGCTGATAAAATCTTAGAATTTACAGAGACCAATGATAAAAATGATGTGTCTGACTCGGTGTTGTGGGAAACGTTTAAAGTAGTGTTACGAGGGCATATTAGTATATCGTTTGAGGCTTCTTTAAAGAAGAGACGTAGACAGTGTCTGCTAGATATAGAAGCTAACAGAGCTTGAACAAGCACATAAGGCCTCTCCTGGCTCAACTGTCCTGCAGGATATCCTGAAGTTAAGATACGAGCATAATTCCATTCTATCAACCAAAGTAAGTGAACAACTCATCAGAATTAGACAAAAGCATTCTGAGCTTGGTGAGAAACCCCACAATCTTCTTTCACAACAACTGAGAGGAATCCAATCTAACAGGGCAATACATAAAATAAAATCTAAATCCGGGGAAATTATAATAGACCCTGAAGCTATTAATGACAGATTTAAAGAGTATTATGAAGAACATATAGGTCAAAATCCAAAGGAGGCATTTCAGCCTGGCTAGAGAAGTGGGATCTCCCAATTTTAAATGATGCATCACATAATCACCATTCAAGAGATAGTATCAGCAATTAAATCTTTTCCCAATGGCAAGGCTGCAGGTCAACATGGCTTTGGCATTGAAATTTACAAAAAAAAAATGCTAAAAAATTGCCCCTTTGTTACTTAGAATGTTTAAGCATTCATTTCAAACTAAGGAATTCCCACAAACATTATATGATGCCAACATCTCATTATTATTGAAAGAAGGGAAGGATGAAATGGAACCTTCATCCCATAATCCCATTTCCTTATTAAATACTGATTTGAAAATATTTACTGTTACTGGCAAATAGATTAAATAACCATATTAACTCAATCATTCATCCTGACCAGACTGGGTTTGTACCTAATAGGTTTTCATTTTTTAACATTAGGAGACTAATGAACATCATGTATCATCAACATTGGCAAACTCAAAAAGTCGCAGCTTTATGCTTAGACGCAGAAAAGGCGTTTGATCAGGTGGAATGGGCCTATATGGAGGTAGTATTAGAAAGATTTGGTCTGGGTGACCAGTTTATCTCCTGGGTGAAGTAACTATATAGGCATCCATCAGCTTCCATTTTTACCAACCAAGAATGATCAGCACCTTTCCTTTTGCATCGGGGCACCCGTCAGGATTGTCCCCTAAGCCCCCTGCTTTTTGCAATTGCAATTGAGCCCCTCGCCATAGCAATTAGGAACAATCCCTCCGTTAACCCAGTCCGGTTAGGAAGAGTTGATCACGCCATATCACTGTATGCTGATGATGTGGTTATCTTTTTATCTAATCCTGGAAGCTCAGTTCCAGCTTTATTAGAATTGGTAAAATCTTTTGGGGAAATTTCTGGCTATACCATTAATTGAGAATTTATGGTTCTGGGGGCTGATCTTGACGTAGATTTGTTAGAAAATCTCCCTTTTAAAAAACTGGCCAGTTAAAATATCTAGGTGTTACCTTGCCAAAAAATCCTAAGTTAATTTTTAAGTATAATCATCTTGATAAGATTGAAAAATTAAAGCAGGATATTAATGGAGAAGCCTTCCTATTTGTATGGTAGGTCGCATAAATGCAATAAAAATGGTCTCACTTCCAAAATTTTTGTACATTGTCCAAAACTTGCCCATTTACTTGACAAAGCAATTCTTTAAATCGATAGATTCAATCATTCTTCCTTTTATTTGGGGCTATAAAGCTCACAGAATAACTAAGGCTCATTTATGTAAGCCCAAATCGAGCCCAACTTTCAACATTACTATTGGGCAGCACTCTGCCGCACGTTGGTCTACTGGCAAATGGAGTACAAATTGGACTCAATGCCTGACATTCCTCCTTGGGTGGCCATTGAAAGTGAAGAGGTTGAAAATAGTTCTCTCCCTGCCCTTCTTTTTTCGCCTCCTACTGCAAATGTTAAGGTGCACAATTTTGTTGGACAAGTTGGTACATGCGTATCTCAGCTTTCAGTGGCTTACCAGTCGAGTGAGTATAAGAGAAATTGTGGAGAGCTGGGCATGTCCCAACTTGTCCTCTGACACTCCAAAACGGAGGTGTTCTTTGTCTCGCTCCATCAGCGGCTCCGTCATGACGCACGAAGCCTCCGCGCGGCTTTCCATGACAAAATCTCTTGTTAAAAGTGAAATCTGCCGGAAAATGGCTGATGTCCAGCTCTTGTGATAACCACAGAAACTGCACACGACGGTCCTGGATCGACACTGCCATCCGTTTAGAAATGATCTGGTGGTTTCTGCCTGTCGATCGCGGCTCGGAGCGCGTGGTGCCGTGCGCCATTGTGGGCCGTCCTTAAAGCGGTAGTAACATTCCTTAATTTCTGTGAAGCCCAGAAAATTTTCACCGAAAGCCATGTGAATTTTCCGAATGGTTTCCAGCTGCCTGTCTCTAACAGTTTCTGAAAAAATTCTGATGGAACAAAGCCCAAATCATTCCGCCATTTCCTCGCAATGAAAAAACGATGAGAGGGGTGGACCAGTGCTCACTCAAAGCCTGCCCACAGGCGAATGACGCAACCAACAGGCGTGAAAAAACTCACGCATGCGCACGAAGGTTCAAGCTTGGCTGACGTAAAAACATATGAATCAAATCCATATATTTTTTGCATAAAATAAAAAGGTTGGATACTTTTCTCACAGACCTCGTATGCCTGAATTTGAGTCCTTACCTGAGGAGATGCCAATTTACAAGCTTCTCTCAAGCTCACCTGAATCCAAAAAGTTGGTGTCTGGGTTTGTTAATCTCTTTTTAGTTCAGTGTAACTCTTTACGCTTGAAAAATGCATGGGAAGAGGAGCTGAGCTTACAGAGAGAGGACAAGGAATGGGAGAAGAGTATGAACAAAATCCGGTCCTGCTCTATAAATGCAAGGCATCAATTAATTCAGTTTAAAATTTTGCACAGGCTGCATTACTCTAAGACTAAATTGCACAAACTTTTTCCTTCCACCTCTCCTTTATGTGACTGTTGTAAATGTGCGGAGGGCTGTCTGACCCATTTATTTTGGTCTTGCACAAAACTGCATCATTTTTGGCTGGAGGTTTTTCAGTGGTTTGAAGGCATGTACGAGTGCTGTTTAACCCCAGATCTCAAAGTAGCATTGTTTGGGTTATCTCGATCGCTTCTGTGCCTCAGCTCCTCTGAAGGACACAGAATTGAATATGATATGATTATAGCAAAAAAGATTATATTAACTTTATGGAAAACTGATATGGTACCCCAATTCAAAATGTGGTTGTCTGAAATTTTAAACATCTTGCATATGGAAAAGATTCGGTATTCCCTTCAGGATAAAGCAGACAAATTTATCAAGATTTGGCAACCTTTTCTGGACTATTTAGGAAAACATAGAACTGTTTCATAGCAGCTGTTCAAGATGCCACCTTAAAAAAAGAAAATGCATATATATACATATACATATATATACATATATATATATATATATATATATATATATATATATATATATATATATATATACACACACACACACACACACACGCACAGGAAGTCTGTTAGAAAACTATCCGATCTTTTTATTTTTTGCAAAAACTGTATGGATTTGAATTATGTGCACTTGCATCAGCCAAGCTTGAACCTTCGTGCGCATGCGTGAGTTTTTTCACGCCTGTCGGTTGCGTCATTCGCCTGTGAGCACACTTTGAGTGAGCAGTGGTCCACCCCCCTCATCGGATTTTCATTGAGAGGAAAATGTCTGAACAATTTGGAGCTTTGCTGCATCAAATTTTTCCAGAAACTGAGAGAGACAGCCAGGTGGAAACCATTCGGAAGATTCAGACGGCTTTCAGGGACGATTCTATGGGGATCACACAGATTAAGGAGTGTTACAACCGGCTTAAAGACGGCGCACAATGGCGGAGGGCGCGCCGCGCTCCGAGCGGCGATTGACAGGCTGAAACGACCAGATCATTTCCAAACTGAACGCTGTGTTGATCAGGGACGTCGTCTGACTACTACAGAAATGGCAGAAGAGGTGGACATACCACTTTTTCGGCACATTCCACTGTTACAGGAGTTTTTGTCATGGAAAGAGGAGCGGAGGAATTCGCCACAGAGCCGCTAATGGCGCGGGACAAAAGCACCTCCGTGTTGGTCTCACAGGACATGTTGTAACATGCCCAGCTCTTGCACCATTCGGAAGAGTCAGACGGCTTTCGGTGGCTTTTCAGTCGTGTGACTATCCGAGAAATTGTGGACGAGCTGGACATGCCACAACATGTCCTGTGAGGCTTCATCACAGCATTGCTTTTTGTCCCGCACCATTAGCTGCTCCGTCCCGACGCGCGAATTCCTCTGCACGTCTTTTCATGGCAGAACTCAAGGCGTGCTCACAGGCGAATGACACAACCAACAGGTGTGAAAAAACTCACGCGTGCGCACGAAGGTTCAAGCTTGGCTGATGCAAGCGCACATGATTCAAATCCATATAGTTTTTGCAAAAAATAAAAATGTCCGATAGTTTTCCAACAGACCTCGTATTTCTCTGTCTTAATAGAAAAAATGTGTAGCAGTGTAACAATGTTGGTACTTTTTTTCTCTCTTTTGTGTGTGTATGTTATTTGATTTCTGTCACTTTGTTTATTTGTCTGTTTTGTATACTTGACAGGAATGTTTGGGGGTTCTTTACTGTTCAGCTGTTATTACTGTTTGTTCACTTTGTATATAAATCTGCAAAACTTTAATAAATACATTGGGTAAAAAAAAACAAAAAAAAAACACATAAGTCCTGCTCACAGACTGATTGCCAGAGACAGGACATGTCCACATCAAGTATAACTCCAGACAGCTCTACATTTACACACGGATGGTTCGTTCATTCGCGTGCGCATGCAGTTTGTGGTCAAAGGAAAAAAGATAAACTATAACAGAGATCAGAGTGCAGACCTGCAGCCCTGCACAAGAACAACTATAAACTAGAAGAGAAATCAGAGTGCACAGTCTGGCTGCAGCCAAACTGCCTGCAAATCCTCCTCTGCGTTCTCACCACCTCTCTGCCCCACTGCTGCATGCACCTGACGCAGACATTCCTGCATTGTCATGATGCCACATGAAGCAACTCAAAGCAGGCCCGGTGTCAAAGCGGCTTGAGCTCGACAGCCCAAACTTGCAGACAATCAACATGTCCACATCCGGGTACTTTCAGTGACTTTCAATATTACACAGATTCTGATTGGCTGAAAGTTTGCTGTTGTAAAAAAAGCAACCAATGACCTCACGCATTTCAGCTTGCAGTTTCAGCAATGCGGTTCAATTGCATATGAGGAAAGGTTTAACAAGCATGGATGGCCCCGCTGCACCTCCACCACCCACCTGCCCACTCCAATTTTTCTCCATGGATTTACACTGATCTTAGAAATGGCCCAGAAATCCAGAAAAAGTCAGAAATCCACAGATCCACTGAGAATTCACATCCTTGAACTGGAAAATTGGCAGAATGGATGACAATCGGCAGAATGGGTCATTTTTGCTTATATTACACCCAAAACAAGTACTGATGCGATGATCAGGTCTCCCCATTAAAATAATCACGTTATTTAGCCACTATATAAAGCTATAGGTCGGCATTAGAAGCCCCAAACTCACGTAATGGCAGAACGTACCTGGCAGAACAGAATGGCTTACCCATTGAGGTTGTAGATGGCAGCTGTGTACAACACTAACTTTGTGCTTTGAAAATGACAGGGTGGGGGGAACTTTCTGCTTTGTATGATAACATTTTATTAAATTATCTTGAGAGTGGTCATCAATACATGGAGCTTGGGAGGTAAGGGGCATAGCAAGATGCTGTTCTGTCAATCATTCCATCAATTGTATCATTCCAGTTATGCTGATTAGTACCCGCTCCTGTCCAGGGTCACCCTGAGGGTGTCCCCCGCCTCACACCCTGTGACTGCTGGGAGAGGCTCCAGCCCCCCATGACCCTGAGGATGAGTGACTGAGTGATTATAAAGTCATTATTTAAGAGCTGTCAGGGTATAGAACCCTAAGTAGTGACTCATATAACATTTTAATTCATTAATTGTTAAAGTTACCAAGTCATTCTTTCACTTAACTGTTAAATTGTAAATTTCCAATTTTCCCGGGTGTAATGGGGAGCGAACTCAAAAGACTCAAAAACAACAGATAATGAACTTCAATTTTAGATGCTGTATTAAACAGAAACCTTTCCTGGCAGCAAAGTATTAGCAAGTTATATTATGATTTATATCACAGACAAATTAGCCACGAAACATAATATGCAACAGAACTGAGTAGAGAAACGTTAAATTTGTGGCATAAAAACCGGTTGTGGCCTGCTGAGGTATCTGAAGAGTTTCGATTTGGTCACATGAAACAGAGTTTGAGCCACACTTGGAACTTTTTCCCCAACACTTTGCTGTCAGAGCTAGCAGCTAGCGCTTAGCTTAGGCTAACTTGTTAGCTATAGCGCAGCTTACTGGTTTGCGTGAGCGCTAAGAGCTGATGTTACCTCGCTGTTCTGTGTGTCCGTCATGCTGCTGTCCACACGGACTGTCGATCAGCTTTCAGCCATTCAGTAAAAACACTAAAACGAGCCACTGCCACACTTCCTCACTGACAGTCTGTGCGAGCAGGAGCCTCTTCTTCTTTACAGCAAAGGAAGTCGACACAGCGCGAAACGCCGCTCTGTCGCCATCAACTGGTACGGAGTAAGTCTACGTCATGAAATGGAAAAAAAAAAAAAAAGATGATTCTTGTGATTATTACATGCAGCCATGCACGTGACCGCGTCTGCTCTCACACGTGAAGCAAAACAGGTCCTGATTTGTACTTGGCTGGGAGACCGCTTTTGGACAGGACGTGAAGTTAGCACTCATAAACATTTGCTATTTGTTTACCGTCGTTTCCAGGTCTAATAGTAAAGAGTGACATTATGACAAAAGTGGAGTTCACCAGCCCCTACCATTTTGTTGGCACTCGCGCTCCGGCGCAGCAGGTGGCGCTGCTACACATTAAAATTAGCGGTGAAGAACTGGTTGGCGCGTAATGATGACGTAAGGGTCCGCCTGTGTTTTGCACGCTGTCTGTCGCGAGGGGTCATGGAGAAAAGTGGCTCGAAGAGACTCGAACCTGCGGGTTGTGAGGCAGTGAAGAGTTTTAACAAATGGAAGAAACGCTCGAACCTGGTGAAGGCGCGGATGAAGCGGGAGAGGAACGAGCGCTGGAAGCCGCAGTGGCAGACGGAGCGGGAAACCATCGACCGGCTGACCGGCAGGTACGCCGACATCCAGCCCGAGCAGGTCGTCAACTTCTCCGATTTTCCTCTGTCCAGACAGACCCTGCTCGGCCTGCGGGAGGCGCAGTACCGCCAACCCACGGATATCCAGCGCCACACCATCGGCCTGGCCTTACGGGGCAGAGACGTGCTGGGTGCAGCCAAGACCGGCTCCGGGAAGACCTTGGCCTTCCTACTCCCGGTTCTGGAGTGCTTGTACCGCCAGCAGTGGACCGCCATGGACGGCCTCGGAGCTCTCATCATCTCTCCCACCAGAGAACTTGCCTACCAGACCTTCGAAGTGCTCCGCAAGGTGGGCAAGAACCACGAGTTCTCCGCCGGGCTGGTTATCGGAGGCAAGGACCTGAAGAGTGAGTCTGCCAGGATCCACCGCACCAACATCATCATCTGCACCCCTGGCCGCCTGCTGCAGCACATGGACCAGACAGCTGGCTTCCAGGCATCCAGCCTCCTCATGCTGGTTCTGGATGAAGCCGATCGCATCCTGGACCTGGGCTTTGCAGACACAGTCAACGCCATCGTGGAGAACTTGCCGGCCTCCAGGCAGACGCTGCTCTTCTCAGCCACACAGACCAAGTCGGTCAAAGACCTGGCAAGACTAAGCCTGAAAGATCCAGAGTATGTGTGGGTCCATGAGAAGGCCAAGTTCAGCACGCCGGCCACCCTGGAGCAGAGCTACATTCTGTGTGAGCTCCACCACAAAGTCAACATCCTCTACTCCTTCATCAGGAACCACCTCAACAAGAAGACCATCGTCTTCTTTGCCTGCTGCAAGGAGGTGCAGTACCTGTTCCGGGCCTTCTGCCGCCTCAGACCTGGCGTGCCCATCTTGGCTCTGCACGGCAAGCAGCAGCAGATGAAACGGGTGGAAGTCTATGATGACTTTGTGAAGAAGCAGAATGCTGTGCTCTTCGCCACTGACATAGCTGCTAGGGGGCTGGATTTCCCCGCTGTCAACTGGGTGGTGCAGTTTGACTGTCCAGAGCATGCAGACACCTACATCCACAGAGTGGGTCGGACAGCCCGGTACCGGGAGGGCGGCGAAGCCCTGCTGCTGCTGCTGCCATCTGAGGAGAAAGGCATGGTCGCCCAGCTGCAAGACAAGAAGGTTCCCATCAGTAAGATCCAGGTGACTCCCCAAAACATGCCATTGACACAACACACACAGTGTCCTCATGTGGGTCAGCTGCATGCTCACTGCAGCCCACTCAGTCACAGGTGATCACATTTATCATAAGGTCTGTCCCTTCTCCAAGCCTCTGTGTTCCTTCACTCAAACCCAATTACACATCATTCTGGAAATGTATTTATTTATTGTCCTGGTTTCCATTCATCAGAATTTTATGCTGTTCCCAAACTTCTTAAATTCTTTTTATTATTATTTTTATGCCCCGTAGCCACATCCTAACCACACTTTGCTCCAACTGAAAGAACTGCTGGGCTCAGCACTGCATGAGTGGAGGAGGGAGGGACAAGGGGGAAGAATTCTCTCAAGAACTCAAACAAATGCCCCTCAGATATGGGGGGTATTGATAATAGAGAGGGTCATTTTTTATTTTTAAATATTGCTGAATTAAAAAAAAAAAAAAAAGTGGGTGAGGGAGCTCCAGAAAGGGCACTTTTCTTATCCAGGGCAAAAGGGCACGTGCTTGAGCACCACTAGGGGTCTATCTGTGGATGTGCCTGATTCACATCAGCGTTTGTCACAGACATCAGTCGATGATTCTTCAGTGTTCTGCACGCAATGAAAATAAATCCCATGATCCACCAAGCCAAAAAATAAAGTTAAATTTATAATGAATGTTAAATTACTCTGTTTGGCCTCCTTGTGGAGGGGGCGAGGCTGCGCGACAGCGTACGCACTCACGATGATGCTCGTCTACCAAACAAAAGGTATTGCTGGGGGTGAAAATGCAAGCCCAGATTTTACCATTCCAACCCGTGCAGTATCGACCCTGACTGCGAGGTGGAAATGAAGCGATGGACCCCCATCTTAGAATATAACTTTCCAGTATAGATAAACATGTTTACGCTCGGGGGTGGGGGGCGAGGTTGCAGTCCGTGTCATAGTCTTTGTGCACCACAGTATGAATTGGACAAAAACAGATCAAATAATGTCAAATATCGGTTAACTTTGAGATCAATAAACAAGTGCAGCGCTGCTGGAGCTACAGATGGAGGTGTTCTGTGCCCCCCCTCCCCCCGTTCTACTGAGTCAAAATGACCGTTAAAGTTTGTTTCTTATGGGCAGAACTCGTGACAGAGTACTTTTCACAAAAATTGATGGTAGTCATGGACGTGATGAAACTGAACCAGTGGATGTTGTTCAGTATTTGCAATTACAGGTGCTACAGTATTAGAGCACAAAAGTACATATGTTTTTGTGTGTGGGGGGGGGGGGGGGTGGATCTTGGATAGGGGGATGAATTTCATTTTCTATGGACACTGCATATGGTGGTATATATCAAAATTAACTTCAGTATTATAACATAAATCTATTCCAAACATCCATGTTTTTATATTGATATAAAAACCACTAATACGGTGCATCCAGAAAGTATTCACAGCGCTTCACTTTTTTCACATTTTATGTTACAGCCTTATTCCGAAATGGATTAAATACATTTTTTCCTCACAATATACACACACACACACAATACCCCATAATGATGATGTGATTATTTATTTATTTTATAGATTTGTACAAATTTCTTAAAGATGAAAAAAATCTATCGCATTTACATAAGTGTTCACAGCCTTTGCCATGAAGCTCAAAACCTGTTTCCACCGATTATCCTTGAAATTATTCTACAGCTTAATTGGAGTCCACCTGGGGTAAATTCCGTTGATTTGACATGATTTGGAAAGACACACACCTGTCTACATACAGTGCTCTCCAAAGGTATTGGACACCTTGGTATTTCACACATTTTAATTTGTTTATGCCATCTTAAATACAAAGGTAAATCAAGGTTCTCAACATAAAAATTTCTAAAATTATCTTCCTTAAACTCAAAGCAAATCTCTACAACTGGATATAAATTAATTAAAAAATATAACCGCCAAGATGATGGGTTGTGTAATAATGGGCTTCTTGGTATAATACCTGTAAATAGTCAGTTTTATTACCAGTTTTCTTCAGACAAGGCGGGGGATGACACATGAACATTTCCAAGTCACTGAATATGTCTTGGACTTTATTTACATCAATTCTTAAGAAATACAAGCAGTATGGCACAAAAATTATGGAATCACCGGCCTCGGAGGATGTTCATTCAGTTGTTTAATTTTGTAGAAAAAAAGCAGATCACAGACATGACACAAAACTAAAGTCATTTCAAATGGCAACTTTCTGGCTTTAAGAAACACTATAAGAAATCAGGAAAAAAAATTGTGGCAGTCAGTAACGGTTACTTTTTTAGACCAAGCAGAGGGAAAAAAATATGGAATTACTCAATTCTGAGGAATAAATTACGGAATCACCCTGTAAATTTTCATCCCCAAAACTAACACCTGCATCAAATCAGATCTGCTCGTTAGTCTGCATCTAAAAAGAAGTGATCACACCTTGGAGAGCTGTTGCACCAAGTGGACTGACATGAATCATGGCTCCAACACGAGAGATGTCAATTGAAACAAAGGAGAGGATTATCAAACTCTTAAGAGGGTAAATCATCACGCAATGTTGCAAAAGATGTTGGTTGTTCACAGTCAACTGTGTCTAAACTCTGGACCAAATACAAACAACATGGGAAGGTTGTTAAAGGCAAACATACTGGTAGACCAAGGAAGACATCAAAGCGTCAAGACAGAAAACTTAAAGCAATATGTCTCAAAAATCGAAAATGCACTGCACAACAAAACAAATGAGGAATGAATGGGAGGAAACTGGAGTCAACGTCTGTGACCGAACTGTAAGAAACTGCCTAAAGGAAATGGGATTTACATACAGAAAAGCTAAACAAAAGCCATCATTAACACCTAAACAGAAAAAAACAAGGTTACAATGGGCTAAGGAAAAGCAATCGTGGACTGTGGATGACTGGATGAAAGTCATATTCAGTGATGAATCTCGAATCTGCATTGGGCAAGGTGATGATGCTGGAACTTTTGTTTGGTGCTGTTCCAATGAGATTTATAAAGATGACTGCCTGAAGAGCACATGTAAATTTCCACAGTCATTGATGATATGGGGCTGCATGTCAGGTAAAGGCACTGGGGAGATGGCTGTCATTACATCATCAATAAATGCACAAGTTTACGTTGATGTTTTGGACACTTTTCTTATCCCATCAATTGAAAGGATGTTTGGGGATGATGAAATCATTTTTCAAGATGATAATGCATCTTGCCATAGAGCAAAAACTGTGAAAACATTCCTTGCAAAAAGACACATAGGGTCAATGTCATGGCCTGCAAATAGTCCGGATCTTAATCCAATTGAAAATCTTTGGTGGAAGTTGAAGAAAATGGTCCATGACAAGGCTCCAACCTGCAAAGCTGATCTGGCAACAGCAATCAGAGAAAGTTGGAGCCAGATTGATGAAGAGTACTGTTTGTCACTCATTAAGTCCGTGCCTCAGAGACTGCAAGCTGTTATAAAAGCCAGAGGTGGTGCAACAAAATACTAGTGATGTGTTGGAGCGTTCTTTTGTTTTTCATGATTCCAAAATTTTTTCCTCTGAATTGAGTGATTCCATATTTTTTTCCCTCTGCTTGGTCTAAAAAAGTAACTGTTACTGACTGCCACAATTTTTTTTCCTGATTTCTTATAGTGTTTCTTAAAGCCAGAAAGTTGCCATTTGAAATGACTTTAGTTTTGTGTCATGTCTGTGATTTGCTTTTTTTTTTTTTTTTTTTTTTTTTTTTTTTTTTTTTCCTACAAAAGTAAACAACTGAATGAACATCCTCCGAGGCCGGTGATTCCATAATTTTTGCCAGGGGTTGTAGATAGTTCTCAAAAACTTAGTGACTGTGCAAGAATGAGAAAAGTGATGAAAGACACCCAGACAACCCAGAAGAGGTTATAGGCTTCTGTGGCTGTGATTGGAGAAATTGTGCACAGTGGATGTTTTGCATTTTGTATCACCAAGTATATAGAAAGGGTACAGAAACATTTCTGCTGCTGTGATGGTCAGGCATCATTAGGATGGTATCATTTATTAATATTAAAAGGGAATTAGTAATCATATCTCTGGAAAATTCAGTATCTGATTAAGATGCATGTTTCAGGTGCAACAAAATGTTTGCAGATTTCAGCTGAAAATAGAGACATAGAATGTATTAAAATTGGTTTGACAAAAGCTATCAACAGTTTTCAGGAACAGTAGGTGTTAGATAAAATAAAATAATGTGAAAATGCTGTGTGGTGTGGAGATGCTGCGGGACACCGTGCACATGTGCTCGTCAGTATAAGTGTTCCACCTGCAACCAGAATGAACCATTCTGACACGTGTATTAAAAAAAAACAAAAAAAAAAACTGTGCAGCACCGACCTGAACCACTCGGTGGAAAGGGGGCTGTCAGTAGGCTGTAAAAATCCATAAGTTTTGCTTCATCATTGTTTAAGCCACAGTGTTAGTGTCGGGGAAAAAAGGTGCGGCTGGTTCACAATTTGCCCCTTTCCGACGCACATGATCCTTCTGAAACTGAAACCATATTTAATGTTTATGAGTTCAATATTACAAATATTTCAGGAGGTGAAAGATGGAATATTTGTTCCATTGAAAGAATGTTAAAACATTCATTATTTGTTTTATATAACGGCTAAAATAGATCCTTGTCATTTGATATTATGTTATAAACAACAGAAAAGGGACTTCCATTTTGGTGTGTGTCACTGGTGCTCTGGTATCAACAGTTCAGCGCAAACTAGGAGTCCAGAAATAATTCTGACGGTGCAGTCTGTGTTGCCGTGCACTGACTTTCTGGTCCATTTCTGCAATCAGCATAAAGCCGTTGAGAAAAATTGGAGTAGGGAGGTGGTGGAGGTGCAGCGGGGCCAGCCGTGCTTGTTAAATCTTTCTTCATATGCACAGGAACAGCATGCTGAAACTGCAAGCTAAAACGCACAATGTCATTGGTTACTTTTTCTACAACAGTGAACTTTCAGCCAATCAGAATCTTTGTAATACTGAAAGTCATTGAAAGTAATGGGGTGTGGACATTGCAAGTTTGGGCTGTCAAACGGAGTCTTTAACATGGCCACATTACTGAGAGAGAGGACAAAAACCACGTTAAAGACATCAATAGTAGTGTAAAGGTGTAGTAGTGGAAGGTGGACGTTTACGGGACAAAGGCAAGACTTGGTGAATTTGTCCGCAAGCTCCCTGGTAAAGCCTTCTGCATACTATATTCAAATTTCTTCAACAAAACCTTGGAAGAACACTGCATGATGAGGAAACATGTCACCACAGTTAATATTAAACTGACTCATCTGCCCATGTCCAGAAGAGCATGTAAGAGGCACAGTGAGCCCCAAAGCCCGCTCGTACCGCTCAGCGATCGAACAGCCGGTGCTCAGGTGTATGTCCAAAAATTCTATTCATGCAAATAAAATGTATTTACAATTACTGACATTTTTAAGTGTGGTGCAGTTAATTATACTGTGCACGTACTGACGTGAAATTCAGGGCTGCAAAACCTCAGTTTGTATACAGATTTTCATCAAAATTTGTTTCCATGTTCTGTTTATTTCATTATATAAAACTGCTAACTTAAAACATATATGTACGAGGTCTGTCAATAAAGTAACGGTCCTTTATATTTTTTTTTCCAAAAATATATGGATTTGATTCATATGTTTTTACGTCAGACAAGCTTGAACCCTCATGCGCATGCGTGAGTTTTTCCACGCCTGTCGGTTGCGTCATTCGCCTGTGAGCACTCCTTGTGGGAGGAGTGGTCCAGCCCCCTCGTCGGATTTTCATTGTCAGCAAATGGCGGAATGATTTGGGCTTTTTTTCCATCAGAATTTTTCAGAAGCTGTTAGAGACAGGCAGCTGGAAACCACTCAAAATTTATCTGTCTTTCGGTGAAAATTTTACGGGCTTCACAGAAAATAAGGACTGTTACTACAGCTTTAAGGACGCTTGGCGCGCCGCGCTCCGTGCCGCCATCGAGAGCCACAAACCACCGGATCATTTCTAAACAGATGGCTCTGTGGATCCAAGACCGTCGTGTGCACTTTCTCTGGTTATCACAAGAGCTGGACATCAGCCATTTTCCAGCAGATTTCACTTTTAACAAGAGATTTTGTCATGGAAAGCCGCGCGGAGGCTTCGCGCGTCACGACCGATTCGCTGATGAAGCGAGACAAAGGAACACCTCCATTTCGGAGTGTTAAAAGACAAGTTGGGACATATCCAGCTCTCCACAATTTCTCTGATACTCACAGGACTGGTAAGCATTGAAAGCCGAGATAGGCATGTCCAAACTTGTCCTCTGACATGCCGAAACGTGACGCACAAAACCTCCGCACGGCTTTCGATGACAAAATCTCTTGTTAAAAGTGAAATCTGCCGGAAAATGGCTGATGTCCAGCTCTTGTGATAACCAGAGAAAGTGCACACGACGGTCTTGGATCCACAGAGCCATCCGTTTAGAAATGATCCGGTGGTTTGTGGCTCTCGATGGCGGCACGGAGCGCGGCGCGGCGAGTGTCCTTAAAGCCGTCCTTAAAGCTGTAGTAACACTCCTTATTCTCTGTGAAGCCCGTAAAATTTTCACCGAAAGCCAGATAAATTTTTCGAGTGGTTTCCAGCTGCCAGTCTCTAACAGTTTCTGAAAAAATTCTGATTGGAAAAAAAGCCCAAATCATTCCGCCATTTGTTGACAATGAAAATCCGACGAGGGGGCTGGACCACTCCTCCCACAAGGCGTGCTCACAGGCGAATGACGCAATCGACAGGTGTGGAAAAACTCACGCATGCGCACGAGGGTTCAAGCTTGCCTGACGTAAAAACATATGAATCAAATCCATACATTTTTTGAAAAAAAAAATAAAAAGGACCGTTACTTTATTGACAGACCTCTGTATTTTATGGCTTTATTTTGACACAAAACGCACCTTTTCTGAAAACATTGTGACCTTGTGGAAAAAAAAAACAAACAAACCCTTCTTCTTGTGTGGCGCATAACGCATGCTTATTGTTGCACTGTTGCCACCTGTTGCATCAGTCCGTTATGACAGTACTAAATCCTCTCGATGAGTCCAGTGTCAAGTATTTAAAAAGCAAACACTTCCCCCTCTCACTTGACCTTATGGCTAAAATACTTCCTACAGAAACTTCTTTCAGGCTTTATAATTGATTTCCTTCAGCTTTTAATCGGTAAACCATTGAAAAATGACTATATATTTTGCCTGCATGCTGAAATCGTCCTGCACCAATTTTATTTAGATTTTGGCGAATTTCATAGACTGCAGTACAGCATTACTGGTGCACAGGATGTCCATCCATCCATTTTCTTCTGTTTAATCCAAAGTCGGGTTGCGGGGGCAGCAGCTAAAGCAAAGCCGCCCAGACCTCCGGACCCACACACACCTCCCCCAGCTCCTCCGGGGGAACCCCGAGGCGTTCCCAAGCCAGCTGTGAGACGTAGTCCCTCCAGCGTGTCCTGGTTCTTCCCCGGGGCATCTGAAAAAGATGCCCAAGCCACCTCAGTTGGCTCCTTTCAACGTGGAGGAACAGTGGCTCGACTCCGAGCTCCTCCCGAGTGACCGAGCTTCTCACCCTATCTCTAAGGGAGCGCCCAGCCACCCTGCGAAGGAAACTCATCTCGGCCGCTTGTATTCACAATCTTGTTCTTTCGCTCATGAGCCAAATCTCATGACCATAGGTGAGGGTCGTAACGTAGATCGATTGGTAAATCAAGAGCTTTGCCCCCCTACTCAGCACTCTCTTCACCACAACAGTCTGATACAGTGACCGCATCACTGCAGACACTGCACCGATCCGTCTGTCGATCTCACGCTCCATCCGTCCCTGTCTCGTGAACAAGACCACGAGATACTTAAACTCCTCCACTTGAGGCAAGGACACCCCACAGACCTGAAGAGGGCAAGGCACCTTTTTCCGGTCGAGAACCATGGCCTTGGATTTGGAGGTGCTGATTTTCATTCCGGACACTTCACACTTGGCTGCAAACCGCTCCAGTGCATGCTGAAGATCCTGATTTGACAAAGCCAACAGAACCACATCGTCCGCAAACAGCGGAGACGAGATTCTGTGGTTCCCAAACCAGACCCCCTCGACACCCTGACTGCGCCTAGAAATTCTGTCCATAAAGGTAATGAACAGAACCGGTGACAAAGGGCAGCCCTGGCGGAGGCCAACAGGCTTGACTTACTACCGGCAATGCGGAGCACCCCCCACAGGGTGCCTCGAGGGACACGGTCGAACGCCTACTCCAGGTCCGCAAAACACATGTGGACTGGTTGGGCAACTCCCATGAACCCTTGAGCACCCAATGGAAGGTGTAGAGCTGGTCCAGTGTGCCGCGACCAGGACGAAAACCACACTGCTCCTCCTGAATCCGATGTTTGACTATCAGTCGACTTCTCCTCTCCTGTACTCTGGAATAGACCTTACCTGGGAGGCTGAGGAGTGTGATCCCTCTGTAGTTGGAACACACCCTCCGGTCCCCCTTCATAAACAGAGGTACCACCACCCCAGTCTGCCAATCCAGAGGCACTGTCCCCAACCGCCACGTGATGTTGCAGAGACGTGTCAACAAGACAGTCCCACAACATCCAGAGACTTAAGGTACTTCGGGCGGATTTCATCCACTCCAGGAGCCTTGCCACCGAGGAGCTTTCTGACCGCCTCTGTGACTTTTGCCTGGGTAATGGATGAGTCCGCCTCTGAGTCCCCTGACTCTGCTTCCTCTTCGGAAGACGTGACGATGGGATTGAGGAGATCCTCGAAGTATTCCTTCCACCGCCCGACAACATCCCCAGTCAAGGTCAACCGCTCCACACCCGCACCATAGATGGTGTTGGTGGAGAGCTGCTTCTGCCTCCGGAGGCATCGGACGGTTTGCCAGAATTTCTTCGAGGCTGACCGATAGTCCTCCTCCATGGCCTCCCTGAACTCCTCCCAGACCCCAGTATTTGCCTCTGCGACCGCACAGGCTGCAGCACGCTTGGCCTGCCAGTCCCTGTCAGCTGCCTCCGGTGTCCCACCTGCCAACCAGTACAAGTAGAACTCCTCCTTCAGCTTGATGGCATCCCTTACTTCCGGTGTCCACCACCGGGTTCAGGGATTGCTGCTGCGACAGGCACCAGAGACCCTGCGACCGCAGCTACGAGCAGTCGCATCAACAATGGAGGTGGAGAACATGAATCCATGTCTCCAACCTCCCCTGGGATCTGGGAGAAGCTCTCCTGAAGGTGGGAGTTGAAGACCTCGCTGACACAGGGTTCTGCCAGTCGTTTCCAGCAGACCCTCACGGTACTTTTGGGCCTGCCAGGTCGACTTCCTCCCCTCCCAGTGGACCAAACTTGCCACCAGGTGGTGATTGGTCAACAGCTTAGCCCATCTTTTTACTTGAGTGTCCGAGACACGTGGCCAAAGGTCAGATGATACGACTACAAAGTCGATCATCGACCTCCGGCTCAGGGTGTCCTGGTGCCACTTGCACTTAGGGACACCCTTGTGCTCGAACATGGTGTTTGTGATGGACTGTCTCGTACCCCTCCCAGGGACTCCAAGAAGTTCGGGTACTCTGCACTTCCGCTCGGCCCGTAGTCGGAGACAACAGTGAGAGACATGTCCCCAACCTGAAGGTGTAAGGACAGGACGTGTGCTGTCTGTAGCACAGGACGTGTGCTTTTTTTAATGATACTGTGTTGTATGTGTCTGTGGGGTTTTCCTGGTGACTGGCATAAGTAGTTGGGGTACAAACTCACATGGTGTGATTTAGGAATTTATTATGGGGCAGTAATTTGTAAGCATACATTTTACATGTAAATATTAATAAAGTCTATTTTATACCACAAATGTTCTTGTTTTGATAGGTTTTAATCTATTTAAATAATTTACACATACTTGTATGATGTTCCAGTATATTTCAGAGCTCATTGCATGTTAAGGAAAGACACTTGAAGAATAGTTTTGGCAAATTCAGTGATATCTATTTCATGCCATGGCATTTATAGTAAGTACATCTGCTATAGCACTAGACAGGTATCACTGAAAGAAGGTCTACATAGACAGATTCTTTTATTGCAGAAAGGTTTCCACATACACCAACATAGAAAAAATATAAAATTATAATTCATTAAATTAGGTCTCTGTAGTGGCCCTGAAATGCCTCTAAAATGCTCAAAACCTGTGGGCCCTAACCATGGCCACTGCCCCTGGTCCCCGCCGGGGGCCTACGGTGACCCCTGGGCCCCGCCAATTTTCAGAGTTGTTTTTCTTTGCCTATTCTCATTGCTGTTTATTTTTATTTATGTCCAGAGATCAAGGATGCAGTGACCAATTTCATATTTATTTACTTTAAGACTCAATAAAATGTTGTTGACATAGAAAATCTGTAAAGCCTACTTTTAGTACACAGAAAATTCACAAGAGGTATTGATAAGGGACTCGATAAAAAATCAGATCGATAAGTGGAATTGACAATGGCATTGATATCGATAAAATCTTATCAACCCCTCTTCCTAGTTAAGTGTCATGTTGCTGTTACCGTGAGTGAGTAGTGTAGTGTGTTTTATGTCTTCCATGTGTAAAAATAAAAGCACCTGATTGCGGCAGAATGCAGAAAAGACCAAAAGCTGTGTGTGTGTGTTCATATAGTTTTGATCACAGACAAACTGTGGAGAGCTGACATTTGCCATTTGGTATGCTTTTGTATTTTGGGTCAAAGATGAATACTGCCAAAACGGAATGTTGATAGGAGAAATATTTTGGAGAAACTACGGATATTAAGGGTCTTTCAGATTGCACGCTTTATTGGCTTCAAATGACGTCTCTCCTACATCAGATGTGTTGATTGCGTCAGACGCTTTGGGTCCGTTTGAACGCATTGGACGCGGCAAGGGGGGGTCGGAGATTCCCATGCCACTATCTCGCTTTTCCAAAGCCAGAAAAAGCAGAGTAATCGCCATCTTGGATTCGTGTCTGCCAGAACTACAAAAAAGCTGTAAAAAAAACAGCAGTTGAATGAGTCACCCATCACCCTGCCGGAAGAAGCTTTTTCAGCGACTTTACGGAGTGCTGCCAAGCTGAGGGAGGACTGAACAGACAGTGGGATCAATTGAACCGCAACAGCGCGCAGAGCCACACAGAGTAGCCGGGGTTCAGGCCACATTCCTTGGCAGAGTGAGACACCGTAGCCAAGGTGATGGTGCAGACCCACTCAATCTGAAATTCCTCACTTTTGGATATATACAAACTCCCAGTTTGAGCAACAGAGCTTCGTTCTGCAAATTTGTCTGAGGTGAGAATAATTTAAAAATAAAACATGACATTACTGCACTGCTGGAGGTTTAATGTTCGGGTAACATTAGCTTCGCCTTTTAGCTGCAGAATCAACAAAGGCACTTTAAAGAGCAACTCTTGTATTATTTAAATCACTTTACTTTTATGCTTTAACATTAAATGAATGAATAATTAAACATGTCCATAAAGTCAAAGTTCAGTCAAAAAGACATTTGCACAGGTAGAAGAAGCCCCGCAACTATTGTGCATAATTTTAAACATTCACAATCACTAGTCAAATTCATACTTTAGAAATTGCTCTGTCCTGATCACATAAAAGGCACTCACATACTCTGAGGACCTAATTAAAAGTTGAAATGACTCAAATAAAAAAATGATTTCATCATGAGATTTATATCACAATGCAAAATCCTAATTAACAAACACACTGCAGTCATTTTTAATCATCCCCTGTTGCAATTTATAATAAACATTTGTATTTATTTACAGTGTCTCTTTTTCTGATTGAAATGCAGATATGAGTAATCTACCACACTAAAAAATGTACACATTCATTTCCATGCTATTTTATTTGTCTACAAATAAAAGTCCAAGGTTCCTTATAATGTTAATCAAGAAATCATCTCATCTGAAACAACTTATAGTTTTAATTTACAGATGAAGAAAGGTTTCTAAAGAATCTTGTTTTTATTTCATTTTTTTGCTATTTTAATTACAAGTATTGTAATCTAAGAACAATTTTTCCAGTAATTACAAATTAATTTTGAAGTTAAAAAAATAAAAAAATTGCAAGGATTTTCTTCAGAAAACTGCTGTGTATGAATGAGCAGTTCTGAGACGCATTTCTGCAGTCTGTAGTCTTCCATGTTTTGACCTGATGCCTTGTTTCTGTTGGACAGCACAAAGCTACGTCAAAGTGCACAATCGCGAAAGTTGGATTGGTTTGAACTTTGACCTCAGCAGCTTGACGACAAGCAGCAATGCGCCCTCCCTCAAATGTGAAGCGTCTCATTGGAAATTGTTTTTTTTTTTTTTTTTGAGCGATTTGCGACGCGTCTAAAGCCCTCAACGCGTGCAGTGTGAAAGGCCCTTTACCAAGTGACACAAAACCACTACGTTACTCTGTGTGCTGTGCATTGCATTGTTTTTTGTTTTGTTGATGTTTTTTTGTTTGTTTTTGTTTTTTGCTGCGTGTGTCTTTAACATAATGATATTTTTCTCCTTGTGTGAATAACAGCAAATTACCAAGTGATTAAAATATCCAGTCAGCTCACTGTGGGTTTAAAAATGTTGGGCTGAGGACAAAAGTGCAAAGGCGCCCAGCAGCTGGTGACAAGAAAACTTATTTTTTAATTTTATTTATTTGTTTCTTGATGTGATTTCAGGTGAACCCAGAGAAATTGCAGAATGTCCAACAGAAGCTGGAGGTGTTTTTAGCCCAGGAGAAGGAGCAGAAAGACAGAGCCCAGAGGTGTTTTATGTCCTACCTGCGCTCCGTGTACCTGATGAAAAATAAAGATGTGTTTGATGTTTTTAAGCTCAACATTCAGGAGTATGCCATGTCTCTCGGCCTGGCTGTGGCTCCAAGGGTGCGCTTCCTCAAAGCTTGCACACAGAGACCTGAATGGGAGAAAGGTCCATCCACAGAGGAGCTGCCGCAGAGGAGCTCTCAGGCTCAGTGCAGAGAAAAAGCTCCCAGAGAGAAGAGCTCCAGCTCTGAATCTGAAGACTGGAGTGAGGATGAGGATGGTGGGAACAAACAGGATCTGGAGCAAGCAGCTCAGGCTGAGGAGTTCCAGTTTGGTGCAGATGACCTCAGTGAAGATGATGATGATTTGAGCAGTGTGGACCTCCTGACAGTCAAAAGAAAGGATGTCTTCAATTTGATAGAAAGCCAGAACAGGGAGGAGGATCCTGACAAGAGACCCGGGAGGAAAACTGAAAAGGAGACAAAGTTCAAAGATGCCAAAAAGGTGCTTAAGAGAAAGTTCCAGGTCAACACTAAGGTGTTGTTCAGTGAGGAAGGAACACCAATGCAGCAGTGGCCACCAGTGCAACAGGCAACAGTGCCAGTCAGCGAAGAGGAGGCGGAGCTTCCAGGCATCAATGTGGAGGAGGCCAGAAAGAGGCTGAAGCAGGAGGACGAGGAGTTCGACAAGCAGGAGTACAGCCGCAAAGTGAAAGCCAAACACCGCGAGAAGAGGCTGAAGGCCCGGGCCGCCCGCCAGGAGGCCAGCCGGCGGCGCACACGCACATCTGAGGATGAGGAGGAGGTGGTGGCATACCTGGTGAGTCACAGTGAGGACGAGTTTGACCCCAGCACCCTGCCTTACCCCCACAGGCCGCAGTCTGCCGAAGAGGAAGAAGGCAGCAGTGAAGCCGGTCCGGCTCAACGGCACAACAGCAGTGACGACGACAAACAGGAGCTCACCGAGGGAAAGAGGACAGAAGTCCTGGACACCGGCCTGTCTCTGGCTGAAGATGAGGATCTGGTCTTACACCTGCTGAGCAGCCGCAGGTAGACTGGAGAGGGGACAAAGGAAATGTTTTTCTGTCCTCTTGTCTCTCACTCTGTGTCCAGGATGAGAAAGTTCTGTTCTGGCACCTCAGAAAGTGTCACTCAGTGTGTACATTTCTCTGCATGCACACTGAAACACTTTGGTCCTGACCTCTGACCCCTCTTTTCACCAAGGTTTCATGCAGTTTGGGATTTAACAGCACAAACAGGTATTTTGATGAACATAAAAACTGCAAATAAATATACTCTATTGAGGCTTTTCAGGTTTCAAATCCTGCAAAACCTCGGAGAGGTCGCCGCGCTGTGAGATCTCAGTAACATTGAGAACTGCATTGAGACGCTCTGATCACACTTCACTTTAACCGCTGCACACGGACAACACCACTAACATCGCAACATAAAACTATTTTTATATTGTGCCTAAAACTCTGGTGAATATATTCTCTGGGTTTATAGACGTTGTTATTGTGTTTGTTTTATGTAAACATGTGAGAATCACAGTCTGTGTCTCCGTTATTTTCAATGGGAGCTGCTGTGAGCGACGCTCGCTTCCTGATCATGTTGTTCTGGGGGAAAGTGAAGTTTGCTCTTTATCGTCTTGATTATTGTTCTTTACAACACTGTTTGTCCTCTTTGTTCCAGACTAATATATAATATGTCTGAAATTCAGTTTGTGATTAACCGTAACAGACACGGATTATTTGTTATAATTGTTTTAGGACGTTTTCAGGGTATCATGCAGCAGTCTCTTATTAACGTGACGAAGAGCATAAAAAAATTACATTTCTGTAGTATAATAATTCATTTACAACTGTCATCGTGTGGATTCTGTTGTTTTGACTGCAGTGACTCTCTGGCATGCAAGGGATTATGGGATACATGAAAACCCCGAATATGCCCGTCAGAGGGCCCAGGGCCAAGCATCAGCCCACCCCTTTGTTGAGGAAAGTTGGTTAAAGACCCACCTGAAATGAAATTAAATTACATGAAATACATTTAATGTATGAGAAAAGGACAAAAAATGGACACAGATGAGTTCTTTGTGATACATTACAAACATACATAATTTGTGATGAAATTAGACATGTTATTGAAATTGGCATTCCGATGTACATGATATTGGCCATGCTTTTGCATCAGCCCCCCCCCCCCCCCAGGCAGACTTTTGTGTGGGGACCCCTGGGCCCTGTGATGGGAGAACGGGGTAGAACTGTTTGGATTAAAACGATCAGATATTCTTACATTTGATCGTCTCTAAGAGATTTTCTTTGCACTGGATTCGTTTTTATGTATCTAAACACAATTTAAAAAGAATAAAAACTAAAGATACAGTTGTATGTAAAAGTTTGTGCCCCCCTGATGATTTCCAATTTTCTTTTATAAATCATTGGTTGTTTCGATCAGCAATTTCAGTTAAATATATCATATAGCAGACAAACACAGTGATATTTGAGAAGTGAAATGAAGTTTATAGAATTTACAGAAAATGCAATAATTCTTTAAACAAAATTAGGCAGGTGCATAAATTTGGGCACCCCAACAGAAAAAATACATCAATATTTAGTAGATCCTCCTTTTGCAGAAATAACAGCCTATAAATGCTATATATAGCGTATGTATGTATGTATGTATGTATGTATGTATGTGTATGTATGTATATGTGTATGTATGTGTATGTGTGTATATATATATATCCTATAGCATCCAATGAGAGTCTGGATTCTGGTTGAAGGGATTTTGGACCATTCTTCTTTACAAAACATCTCAGGTTTGTTGGTTTCTGAGCATGGACAGCCCACTTAAAATCACAACACAGATTTTCAATAATATTCAGGTCTGGGATGGCCCTGAGATAGCCATTCCAGAACGTTGTACTTGTTCCTCTGCATGAATGCCTTAGTAGATTTTGAGCAGTGTTTAGGGTCATTGTCTTGTTAAAAGATCCAGCCCCAGTGCAACTTCAACTTTGTCAGTGATTCATGAACATTGTTCTCAAGAATCTGCTGATATTGACTGGAATCCATGTGACCCTCAACTTTAACAAGATTCCCAGTACCTGCACTGGCCACACAGCCCCACAGCATGATGGAACCTCCTCCACATTTTACTGTAGGTAGCAAATGGTTTTCTTGGAATGCTGTGTTCGTTTTCAGCCATGCATACCGCCCCTTGTTATGTCCAAATAATGAACTCAATTTTAGTTTAATCAGTCCACAGCACCTTATCCCAAAATGAAGCTGGCTTGTCCAAATGTGCTTTAGCATACCTCAAGCGACTCTGTTTGTGGTGTGTTCGCAGAAAAGGCTTCCTCTGCATTACAGCATCATACAGCATCTCTTTGTGCAAAGTGTGCTGTATTGTTGAACGATGCACAGAGACACTATCTGCAGCAAGATCATGTTGTAGGTCTTTGGAGCAAGTCTGTGGGTTGACTATGACTGTTCTCACCATCCTTCGCTTCAGCTTATGAGATTTTTCTTGGCCTGCCACTTCGGGCCTTAACTAGTACTGTGCCTGCCGTCTTCCATTTCCTCACTATGTTCCTCACAGTGGAAACTGACAGCTGAAATCTCTGAGATAGCTTTTTGAATCCTTCCCCTAAACCATGATGTTGAACAGTCTTTGTTTTCCGGTCATTTGAGAGTTGTTTAGAGGCTCCCATGTTGCCACTCATTAGAAGAGATGCAAAGAGGGGAAACATTTGCAAATGGCCACCTTAAATACCCTTTCTCATGATTGGATTCACCTGTGTAATGAGGTCAAGGGTCATTGAGCTTACCAAACCAATTTTGTGTTCCAATAATTAGTGCTAAATGTATTCAAATCAATAAAATGACAAGGGTGGCCAAATTTATGCAGCTGCCTAATTTTGTTAAAATAATTATTGCACACTTTCTGTAAATACTAGAAACTTCATTTCACTTCTCAAATATCACTGTTCATCTGCTATATGATATATTTAACTGAAATTTCTGATCCAGACAACCAATGATTTATAAAGGAAAATCATGAAAATTATCAGGGGTGCCCAAATGTTTGCATACAACTGTATATCAGACATGGGCCCACAGAGTTGTGTTTGACCTCATCAGTCTGCGGCTTCTGTTCAGATGGAGCCTCCTCCTCTGGAGCTACTCCATTTTTATTAATTTGCTGCTGCTTAAAAATGCTTTATAAATTGACAGCTGGATGTTTGGAGCGTTACAGAGCTTTTGAGAGGAGTGTCTTCAGATCAGATACTTCAGCTGAATAAATAAAGTTAAATTTAAAGACATTTTGTTGTTGGCCATGTGTGCTGCTGTTGTGCGACGTTAATGTCCGACATTAGGTTTTTGCAGATTTCTTCCCGAAGATTACTGATCCTTTCAGGGGAATCAAAATAATGTAACAAAAATAATGTAAAGAGGGTTTTTGTGTTTAAAATCCTTCTCTGCTCTGTCATGGTGAAGCTGCATTATTTCCAGGAGTGTGTGGAGATACTGGGGCGAGCTTGCTGCCGTGGGCCGCTCTGGTGTTGCCGACTGAATGGTTCCCCCTAAAAATCTGTCCCGTCTTCACTGCACATGCGTCATCAGCCACGGTTCACTGATTAACACCTCGTTTCTGCTTCAGACTGCCTCCAGTCATCATCTTTCTCAGTGACAGATATCTGAAGCTTTTGTACAACAATCATTTCCACATAAATTCAGCTTTATTTCATCATAAAAGGCGGCGGAAGCGATCAGAGCTACACGAGCTGCCAGCTGATGTGTTCACTGTGCGTTGGTCCTTTCAAAGCGATCAGAGCTACACGAGCTGCCAGCTGATGTGTTCACTGTGTGATGGTCATTTCAAAGCGTCAGTTTCGCCTTGTTTCTGCTTAAAACTGACTTTAGAATGATTTAAGAGGTTTTACCTTTATCATCTGATGGTTAATAATCACATTAATCCGTTTGATTACTTTGGGTGAAGAGACTCAGACGAGCTGCTGAGCTCCGAAATGACACATGCGCAGTGGAGGCAGGGCAGGCCGATTTTTGGGGCGGACCGTTCGGTCTGCGACACCAGTACAGAGAGACACCGATAATCATTAATCATGGCCAAAGCCTAGGCAGCTTTCACCGAAGTCAAGAGGCTTCTCCACAGCAGGCGGGATGTTCAGTACGGTTTACTGTTATTTCTTATTTTCCAGCCCAGCTTCATGTCACTCACGGAGAGGAAAACAGGGAGTTTGCTGATCTGAATGCTGTCATGGAATATGTCTGGAAAAACATTATCTCCAAGTCGAGTGAAATCGACGGAGAGTGAAATCCCCTTTTCCATCATATTTACAGGTTTTATTAGCCTTTACCAGTGACTTATTTATCCGGGTGTATACTTGCCTTTATTCAACCAAACAACTTTATTAATTCCACAAGGGGCAATTAAATTTGAGCAGTCCTTTAAAAAAAAAACACAATAACATAACAATAAAACTAATAAAACAGACCAGTTAAAATGGGTAGCCAGAATAAATAAATTAACATGGCAGACCTACGGAGCATTTAAAAGTCGAATCGCCAAAGGGATAAACGACTTTAAAAAATGGTTGGTTCTCCACACTGAGGAAGCATAATGGTGTCCTGAAGGAAGCAGAGAAAACTCTCCTAAAAGAACACGATCTGACAACGACAAGATACTTTCAGCCTTCCAGAGGATCTGTTGATTACAGAAAGAGTTTAAATCACTTTGTTTCACTCCGATAATCTATGAACAGATTTTAACAATGTCAAACGTGTGTAATGTGTGTAATTATTGTATGGCTTTTGCCTTACAATATAAAGCGCCTTGGGGCAGCTGTTTGTTGTGATTTGGTGGTATATAAATAAAATTATTTGATTTTTATTTGAAACCGGCAGATAAATGAAAAACACAAAAGACTCAAA
Organism: Thalassophryne amazonica; assembly: GCF_902500255.1. NCBI lineage: Eukaryota > Metazoa > Chordata > Actinopteri > Batrachoidiformes > Batrachoididae > Thalassophryne > Thalassophryne amazonica. The sequence continues at coordinate 116,870,025 of NC_047112.1, forward strand.
AGACTGATAAAAACAAAGGATTGCAGGCCTGACAGAAAAAAGAATTCAATTTACGGAGAAGATAAATTCTCTGCTGTCCTTGCTTCACAACTGTGTCAATGATGTTTGACGCCGAAGTTTGACAACGATGTCAAACTTCAGTTTGTCATCAAAAATAGTTCTCAAATACTTATATGATGTGACAAGTTCCACATTTTCCATAGTGTATTATAATTAATTACACTCCTTGGCCACATCCCTGTTACATCTGAAGTCAATGATCATTTCTTTAGTTTTGGACCCACTTCAAGTTTATTCGGTTCAAGGAAAAGAACTTTGCAACAAAATAAATAAAATTGATTTCTCAGTCAATCCATGCAACTGAAACAGTGTAGGTAGTCAGAGTCAGAGCTCTATTGAGCTGAGTATTCCATTAACTTTAACTAGTAATGACTTCATGACTTTCTTTGCTAACAAAATTTTGACTATTAGAGAAAAAATTACTCATAACCATCCCAAAGACGTATCGTTATCTTTGGCTGCTTTCAGTGATGCCGGTATTTGGTTAGACTCTTTCTCCTCCGATTGTTCTGTCTGAGTTATTTTCATTAGTTACTTCATCCAAACCATCAACATGTTTATTAGACCCCATTCCTACCAGGCTGCTCAAGGAAGCCCTACCATTATTTAATGCTTCGATCTTAAATATGATCAATCTATCTTTGTTAGTTGGTTATGTACCACAGGCCTTTAAGGTGGCAGTAATTAAACCATTACTTAAAAAGCCATCACTTGACCCAGCTATCTTAGCTAATTATAGGCCAATCTCCAACCTTCCTTTTCTCTCAAAGATTCTTGAGAGGGTAGTTGTAAAACAGCTAACTGATCACCTGCAGAGGAATGGTCTATTTGAAGAGTTTCAGTCAGGTTTTAGAATTCATCATAGTACAGAAACAGCATTAGTGAAGGTTACAAATGATCTTCTTATGGCTTCGGACAGTGGACTTATCTCTGTGCTTGTTCTGTTGGACCTCAGTGCTGCTTTTGATACTGTTGACCATAAAATTTTATTACAGAGATTAGAGCATGTCATAGGTATTAAAGGCATTGCGCTGCGGTGGTTTGAATCATATTTGTCTAATAGATTACAGTTTGTTCATGTAAATGGGGAATCTTCTTCACAGACTAAAGTTAATTATGGAGTTCCACAAGGTTCTGTGCTAGGACCAATTTTATTCACTTTATACATGCTTCCCTTGGGCAGTATTATTAGACGGTATTGCTTAAATTTTCATTGTTACGCAGATGATACCAGCTTTATCTATCCATGAAGCCAGAGGATACACACCAATTAGCTAAACTGCAGGATTGTCTTACAGACATAAAGACATGGATGACCTCTAATTTCCTGCTTTTAAACTCAGATAAAACTGAAGTTATTGTACTTGGCCCCACAAATCTTAGAAACATGGTGTCTAACCAGATCCTTACTCTGGATGGCATTTCCCTGATCTCTAGTAATACTGTGAGAAATCTTGGAGTTATTTTTGATCAGGATATGTCATTCAAAGCGCATATTAAACAAATATGTAGGACTGCCTTTTTGCATTTACGCAATATCTCTAAAATCAGAAAGGTCTTGTCTCAGAGTGATGCTGAAAAACTAATTCATGCATTTGTTTCCTCTAGGCTGGACTATTGTAATTCATTATTATCAGGTTGTCCTAAAAGTTCCCTAAAAAGCCTTCAGTTGGTTCAGAATGCTGCAGCTAGAGTACTGACGGGGACTAGCAGGAGAGAGCATATCTCACCCGTGTTGGCCTCCCTTCATTGGCTTCCTGTTAATGCTAGAATAGAATTTAAAATTCTTCTTCTTACTTATAAGGTTTTGAATAATCAGGTCCCATCTTATCTTAGGGACCTCATAGTACCATATTACCCCATTAGAGCGCTTCGCTCTCAGACTGCGGGCTTACTTGTAGTTCCTAGGGTTTGTAAGAGTAGAATGGGAGGCAGAGCCTTCAGCTTTCAGGCTCCTCTCCTGTGGAACCAGCTCCCAATTCAGATCAGGGAGACAGATACCCTCTCTACTTTTAAGATTAGGCTTAAAACTTTCCTTTTCGCTAAGGCTTATAGTTAGGGCTGGATCGGGTGACCCTGGACCATCCCTTGGTTATGTTGCTTTAGACGTAGACTGTGTTTCATAATTATTGTATGGCCTTGCCTTGCAATGTGGAGCGCCTTGGGGCAACTGTTTGTTGTGATTTGGCGCTATACAAGAAAAAAGTTGATTGATTGATTGATAGGTAGGTATACACTCACCCCTTTGACCTCGGCAACTTTTACTTATCACAACAAAACCAAAACAAAGTGAGCAGAACAGCAAAACAGACATCTTAAAATAATCAATAAACTCAAATTCCTCATCATATCCACACCAATAACAGCACACATCGCATAATCCAAATATATATATATATATATATACACACACACTCAACAAAAATATAAATGCAACACTTTTGGTTTTGCTCCCATTTTGTATGAGATGAACTCAAAGATCTAAAACTTTTTCCACATACACAATATCACCATTTCCCTCAAATATTGTTCACAAACCAGTCTAAATCTGTGATAGTGAGCACTTCTCCTTTGCTGAGATAATCCATCCCACCTCACAGGTGTGCCATATCAAGATGCTGATTAGACACCATGATTAGTGCACAGGTGTGCCTTAGACTGCCCACAATAAAAGGCCACTCTGAAAGGTGCAGTTTTATCACACAGCACAATGCCACAGATGTCGCAAGATTTGAGGGAGCGTGCAATTGGCATGCTGACAGCAGGAATGTCAACCAGAGCTGTTGCTCGTGTATTGAATGTTCATTTCTCTACCATAAGCCGTCTCCAAAGGTGTTTCAGAGAATTTGGCAGTACATCCAACCAGCCTCACAACCACAGACCACGTGTAACCACACCAGCCCAGGACCTCCACATCCAGCATGTTCACCTCCAAGATCATCTGAGACCAGCCACTCGGACAGCTGCTGAAACAATCGGTTTGCATAACCAAAGAATTTCTGCACAAACTGTCAGAAACCGTCTCAGAGAAGCTCATCTGCATGCTCGTCGTCCTCATCGGGGTCTCGACCTGACTCCAGTTCGTCGTCGTAACCGACTTGAGTGGGCAAATGCTCACATTCGCTGGCGTTTGGCACGTTGGAGAGGTGTTCTCTTCATGGATGAATCCCGGTTCACACTTCAGGGCAGATGGCAGACAGCGTGTGTGGCGTCGTGTGGGTGAGCGGTTTTCTGATGTCAATGTTGTGGATCGAGTGGCCCATGGTGGCGGTGGGGTTATGGTATGGGCAGGCGTCTGTTATGGACAAAGAACACAGGTGCATTTTATTGATGGCATTTTGAATGCACAGAGATACCGTGACGAGATCCTGAGGCCCATTGTTGTGCCATACATCCAAGAACATCACCTCATGTTGCAGCAGGATAATGCACGGCCCCATGTTGCAAGGATCTGTACACAATTCTTGGAAGCTGAAAATGTCCCAGTTCTTGCATGGCCGGCATACTCACCGGACATGTCACCCATTGAGCATGTTTGGGATGCTCTGGACCGGCGTATACGACAGGGTGTACCAGTTCCTGCCAATATCCAGCAACTTTACAGCCATTGAAGAGGAGTGGACCAACATTCCACAGGCCACAATTGACAACCTGATCAACTCTATGTGAAGGAGATGTGTTGCACTGCATGAGGCAAATGGTGGTCACACCAGATACTGACTGGTATCCCCCCCCAATAAAACAAAACTGCACCTTTCAGAGTGGCCTTTTATTGTGGGCAGTCTAAGGCACACCTGTGCACTAATCATGGTGTCTAATCAGCATCTTGATATGGCACACCTGTGAGGTGGGATGGATTATCTCAGCAAAGGAGAAGTGCTCACTATCACAGATTTAGACTGGTTTGTGAACAATATTTGAGGGAAATGGTGATATTGTGTATGTGGAAAAAGTTTTAGATCTTTGAGTTCATCTCATACAAAATGGGAGCAAAAACAAAAGTGTTGCGTTTATATTTTTGTTGAGTGTATATATATATATATATATATATATATATATATGTATATATATATGTATACAAAATCAATAACATAATTGTCCATACTTTAACCAACAGCTATATAGCCTTCAAACATGAATTGTATTTTCAGAGAATTTAGACAATTTTTACATATTCAGAAAACATCATTTCCTTATATTGGTGTTTAAACTGATTGACATTTGGACATCGCTTGAGTTCCTTCGCCAGATTATTCTATATTTTTGGGCCACAAGTAGAAACACAGAAACCAGAAGTCCATAAACGATGTCCAGATACGAAGAGCAGCAATCCCAGAGTTTAACAAGCTGTTTCTGGTTTTGTAAGTAATTTTTAATCCAGTTCAGAGCCACTCCTCTGATCCCATACAGTTCCATTTTTGGAAATAATATGTTGTGATCTATTGTATCAAAAGCCTTTCTCAGGTTAGTAAATAAACCTATTACTATTTCCCTTTGGTCCACTTAAATCCAAAAAGTTATCACACCAACAAATAAAATCTGGCAAAGCAGCTTTGTGGTCTGACTCTGAACCATGGACACAGGACAGCGGTACAGTGTCATCAGAAAATTTAACCAAACAGCTGTCGTCTTGGGAACTGCAGCTGTCTGTATGTTATGTGCTGGGGTGTTTGGCTGGCTTTGTTTTTGTTTTCTGTTTCTCCCACCAGGTGGTATGCATTCAGGACTGAGTGGCTGAGCATTAGGACCTCACCCTGAACACCTGAGGCTTGTTTTCACATGCAGGTCATCAGGACTCACAGCTGTGGTGTATCTGTCTTGATCAGAGATTGCTGCACTTAAACCTTGAATGCACAGTGTGTGATTGCCAGAGACTCGACCTTGTGAGCAGACGTGTGAGATCGACGTCAGGAGAACAATCTCACCATTACGGACGCAGAGACCGCTCCAGGTTTGACGCCACAGTCTGTGAAGGAGGATTGGGTGAGGTCTCACGCTCTTCAGCACACTTCCTGAGGTAATTTGGTTTTGGTGACTTTTATGAAGTAATGACAGTGGATTTGGTGTCCCTCACACCTTGTGTTATTGAGCTGTCACGTTATGCTAATTGTCTAATCAGCTTCTGCTGCAGTGGAGATTTGAACTGAGTTGTTCCGTGCCTGCAGGGTGAGAAGCTGATATATATTTAAGCCAGGAAGTGTTTGCTGATTGTGTGCACCTTTTGAGCTGTGTCTCTCTTTGTGGAGTTGGACTCACCTCATGTTTTCTTTATTCACAGACTCTGTTTGTCGCGGCCACCTGGGGGGTGTCGGCGGGGTCCCTGGGTCCGAACTGCTGTGGCTCCGGACCGTTTGCGCTGCTGAGAGCGCGCCGTGTTTTCACCTCACCAGACCGCTGACATTTTTGGTTGTTTATCACTGCACTTATTATGATTATTAAATTCTGTTATCTTTTGAACCGTGTTCTGCTTATTTCGTGCTGGGTCCTGTCAAATGCTGGGTCAGTGCTCCAACCGCGTCCAACACATAACACTGTATACATGATAAAAAGGACGGGCGAAAGAATGCACCCTTGTGGAGAGCCTGTAGCCAACACAAGAGAGTCCGAGAGGCAGGGATTACCAGAGACCTTCTGCTCTCAGTCAGATAAAAAATTAAAAATCCATAAACCAAGCTGGTGAGGCAGGTGGAAATCATCATGCAGCCTTTGTACGAGTAGTAAAAGAAACTGCTGCATTGTATTAAATGCCAATGAAAAGGCTGTAAACGAGTCTGGCATGTGCCTGTGGCTTCTCCAGATGTTTATACAGGGAGTTGAGAATAAAAAGCTTTGCATCCTCCATCCCCCTGCCTGGTAAGCAAATTGCAGCATGTCCAGGGCTCCATCCACTGTTTCCACAGTAATATTCTTCACAATTCTATCAAAACTTTTCATTATTAATGACGTTAAAGCGACAGGTCTAAAATTTCTAAGTTACTTCGGTTTAGTCGTCTTTGGGACTGGGATCAATGTAGATGTTTTTCAACTAACCGGGATTTGGTAAGAATTGAGAGATATTTGAAAAATATGCTGGAGTGCACCACTAAGCTGGTCCACACAATGTCGTAGTGTGCGCCCACAGATGTTGTCTGGACCAGGGCCCTTTCTAATGTTTATACCCTTCAGAATATTTTTGTCCCATTCCTGGTCAATAACAACATCAGATTCAGGACTCTCTAAACAGGGAGATGTCTCTGGAAAAGTCATGCTTTTCAAAGTGAGAATAAAAAACATTAAACATGTTCGGGAGATCAGAATCCTTGATTTCCCTGAGTTTAAGAAATTTCCTGTTGATACATCTGTCCCTCTGAGTAGCTGAGTACATGGATTTTATTCTCCTCCAAGCTACCCGTAGATCACCACTACCGTATGTCTGTTCCACTTTATTCTTATACTTTAGTTGAGCTTTCCTTATCTCATACCTTACCTCCCTTGTGATTTCTTTCTTTTCTTGGCTGTTCTCTGTATAAAAAATACATTTCGTTTTATTTAAAGCATTTTTCAATTCCTTAGTAACACAAGGTTTGTTGTTCGGGAATACAGTAATGACCTGGGGAATATTAGAATGCACACAAAAGGATATATATGATGAAACAGCAAATGCCAGATCATGTATATCAGGGGTGAGCTATAAAAAACACCCCAGTCAGTACAGTCCAAACAAGCTTGTAAGATGGCAAAGCTGTTTTCTGTCCAGCATTTCACTGTTTTAACGGTTTTCTCACGACGCTTACAAATAGGCTTGCAGGTTGGCAAAGGAAGAACACTGTTGTGGTAGGATGCTCCAAAGGAAGGCAACTGCGGTGAAGTTAGATTGAAATTCGATATTCAGATGTTCAGCAAATCTAGGGACCGTCAAAAAAGTATGTGACTACAAAAAGTGTCAATGTAACAATGAGCTAGTATTTTTGTTTAACATGTTTTGGTAACTGTATTTTATTCAGTGCCCAGTAAATAAGCACGTGCTGTGTTTAAAATGGAAAAACAAAGTTGGGAAAAAAAAAAACAAAAAAAAAACACCATTTGATTAAAAGAAAAAAATTCTTATTGGAATTGTGAAATATTAAGCTTGGCCCAGATTTTCTTTCTCCAATGGGAATGTAATATCTAAGTTACAGTCCTAGTATGCATTTTATATGAATTCATAAGTATGGAATGACCTTTCATTGTTTATCATTTTAAGGAAACCTCACTTCAGTATTGACAATACTGTATTTCTTTTGGAGGTAATTTTATTCATAATTTTACAAAAGCTTTTCCAGTTTTCATGACTGAGGTCTGGCAGGCAAAGTTGAGGTTCTGTGCCCATGCCGTCATATTTCAGACCCTTTGCAATGCAGGCAAATATGCAACCTGGGCCCAACTTTTCCTGTCTTTTTTTTCTTCTTTTTCAAAGCTTTTACAATTTTCACCAGGAAGCCTGTGAAATATCCTCATTTTAATCTTTGGCAATATTCTTACCTTTCACCACCAACATATAGCCAGGGAACAAGCCTATTGTGGCTAAATTAGCAGCCTGGGTCCATAATTTCATGTTTTTCCTCAATAGCGTTTTCAAATATCATCCTATTTCTGGGGAAATGGCTTTAATATAATCTGGGGACATATTCTATCCTTTCACAACTTTTCCTTTTGGGGAAAAAATCCCAACATTACAGGTAAATAAGGTACCAGGGGCCCAAATTTCATGTTTTCCTCAAGAGCTTTTTCAAATATCATCCTATTTCTGGGGAAATTGCTTGAATTTAATCTGGGGACATATTCTATCCTTTCACAACTTTTCTTTTTGGGGAAAAAAATCCCAACATTACAGGTAAATAAGATGCCAGAGGGCCAAATTTCATGTTTTCCTCAATAGCTTTTTCTGGGGAAATTGCTTTCTTCTTCACATCAGGTTTTCCATCCTGGGATATTCTGTAAGAGCAAATTCATAGAATGGAAATGTTTTTTCTCTCAGTTTGGTTAGTCACATGACAGTCACTTTGACATTGTATATTCTACAGTACTAATATAAGAATATACACGAATAAGATTCACTTCTATGTGACATGATCCATATTTCAGTGTACTGCTTTCACATTTCTCTCAACATGACCCAGAAATGATTGAATAATTTTACTTTCACCCTGGCTGGCATGACTGTTTTATTTATTTTATTTGATATTTTGGTGGAGGGTAATATTAATATCTTTAATATGATGCTTACTTTCACCCCTAATTATTTCCCATCTTTAATTTCATAATGGAATTAATTAAGGAACAGACTAGTTTCTGGTGATGTGGCAGACAAACTGATGGTATTATTTTCTGTCTGGACAGGGTTGAACAAAGTAATTCAAGTCTTTTATAGAAATCTGATCCTCGTCTGTATTTGGTTTGACAAATAGTGGCTGTACAATAGTGGTACTGAGTTTGAATACATGTAACAGCACAATAACAGCACGCAAAATGCAGATTTATGGTGAAACTCTCTTGAAAACAATCATGTCCACACTGATTTCTATTTATGTCTGTTTGTTGGACACTAACCAAGACAGCAGTGCTCTGGCAACAGCCAGTGAATGAGTGTATCACCACAGTTCTCCATGTGTACTGAGTAAACAGAAATCAATGGTGCTGACTAATTAAAAGTAAATGATGTGCTCCAGGGTGGGGAGTGTTGTCCATGGTGCTGTATTTTTCTTGCAGAGCTGCTGTCCATGGTGCTGAGTTTTTTTTTTTTTTGTAGAGCTGCTGTCCATGGTGCTAAGGTTTTTTTTTTTTTTTTTTTTGCAGAGCTGCTGTCCATGGTGCTGAGGGTTGTTTTTTTTTTTTGCAGCACTGCTGTCCATGGTGCTGTTTTTTTTTTTTTTTGCAGAGCCACTGTCCATGGTGCTGAGGGTTTTTTTTTTTTTTTTTGCAGAGCTGCTGTCCATGGTGCTGAGGTTTTTTTTTTTTTTTTTGCAGAGCTGCTGTCCATGGTGCTGAGAGTTTTTTTTTTTTTTTGTCGACCTGCTGTCTATGGTGCTGAGTTATTTTATTTATTTTTTTTGCAGAGCTGCTGTCCATGGTGCTGAGTTTGTTTTTTTTTTGTGTGTGGCTGCTGTTTTTTTTTTTATTGAGCTGCTGTCCATGGTGCTGAGTTTTTTTTTTTGTCGACCTGCTGTCCATGGTGCTGAGTTTTTTTTTTTGTGTGTGTGGCTGCTGTTTTTTTTTTTATTGAGCTGCTGTCCATGGTGCTGAGTTTGTTTTTTTTTTGTGTGTGTGGCTGCTGTTTTTTTTTTATTGAGCTGCTGTCCATGGTGCTGAGTTGTTTTTTTTTTGTGTGTGTGGCTGCTGTTTTTTTTTATTGAGCTGCTGTCCATGGTGCTGAGGTTTTTTTTTTTTTTTTTTGCAGAGCTGCTGTCCATGGTGCTGAGAGTTTTTTTTTTTTTTTTTGTCGACCTGCTGTCTATGGTGCTGAGTTATTTTATTTATTTTTTTTGCAGAGCTGCTGTCCATGGTGCTGAGTTTGTTTTTTTTTTGTGTGTGGCTGCTGTTTTTTTTTTTATTGAGCTGCTGTCCATGGTGCTGAGTTTTTTTTTTTGTCGACCTGCTGTCCATGGTGCTGAGTTTTTTTTTGTGTGTGTGTGGCTGCTGTTTTTTTTTTTATTGAGCTGCTGTCCATGGTGCTGAGTTTGTTTTTTTTTTTGTGTGTGTGGCTGCTGTTTTTTTTTTATTGAGCTGCTGTCCATGGTGCTGAGTTGTTTTTTTTTTGTGTGTGTGGCTGCTGTTTTTTTTTATTGAGCTGCTGTCCATGGTGCTGAGTTGTTTTTTTTCTTGCAGAGCTGCTGTCCATGGTGCTGAATTATTTTTGTAGAGCTGCTGTCCATGGTGCTGAGTTTTTTTTTTTGTCGACCTGCTGTCCATGGTGCTGAGTTTTTTTTGTGTGTGTGTGGCTGCTGTTTTTTTTTTATTGAGCTGCTGTCCATGGTGCTGAGTTTGTTTTTTTTTGTGTGTGTGGCTGCTGTTTTTTTTTTATTGAGCTGCTGTCCATGGTGCTGAGTTGTTTTTTTTTTGTGTGTGTGGCTGCTGTTTTTTTTTTATTGAGCTGCTGTCCATGGTGCTGAGTTGTTTTTTTTCTTGCAGAGCTGCTGTCCATGGTGCTGAATTATTTTTTGTAGAGCTGCTGTCCATGGTGCTGAGTTTTTTTTTTTGTCGACCTGCTGTCCATGGTGCTGAGTTTTTTTTGTGTGTGTGTGGCTGCTGTTTTTTTTTTATTGAGCTGCTGTCCATGGTGCTGAGTTTGTTTTTTTTTTGTGTGTGTGGCTGCTGTTTTTTTTTTATTGAGCTGCTGTCCATGGTGCTGAGTTGTTTTTTTTTTGTGTGTGTGGCTGCTGTTTTTTTTTATTGAGCTGCTGTCCATGGTGCTGAGTTGTTTTTTTTCTTGCAGAGCTGCTGTCCATGGTGCTGAATTATTTTTTGTAGAGCTGCTGTCCATGGTGCTGAGTTTTTATTTTAAATATTTAGCTCTGTTTTAACAATTCAAAAAAACCTTTATATTTGAAAATAAATGTTGCAACATGTGCAAATATGCAGTCAACTTCTTTCATGTGGTTCTGATATCTAGGTACATATATTATAGTCCAAACAGATATTTTATTAACTAGCCATTTTTTAATTGGTTACATCCACAAGTGCAGAAGATCACGGACTGTGTGTTTGGAAGGGGTGAAAAACTGACTCTCCCTGTCAAAACAAGTGATGTGCTTTTAGAATGACACACTAACAATTAGTCACACTTTTTTACGTTGTGAAATTCTTCTCTTTATTACTTTGGGAAAGCACTTGTTTTATCACACAGGATAAAGACAGAAAATAAATTAAAATGACAAACAGATATGTAACAAGGCATTTCATGAATCAGAATAGCTTTTATTCACCAAGTATCCACAGAATAAAAGGAATTTGACTTCGAGCTGCTCGATGTCTGTACAGCATGTATAAATATACATTAAACACTGCACAATTCAACATAAAAAAATGTACAAATGAAATGTGGAAATAAAACAATCACAACAAAGTTGTGCCAAGGCGCTTCACATAAGTAAGGTCTAATCTTACCAACCCCTAGAGCAAGCACATAGGTGACAGTGGTCAAAAACTCCCCCTGGTGATTTGAGGAAGAAACCTCAAGCAGACCAGACTCAAAGGGGTGACCCTCTGGTTGGGCCATGCTACCAATACACTAGACAATACAAATATACAGGAAATTTTGGGAGCCCAAGCTGCTGCAGAGGATGGAAGGCCTTCAGAAGACGATATGCAGTAACATCTCTAGATGGAGCTGCATCTCAAACAGAGGAAAAAAACAGAATCAAGTTGCAGAAAGACAGAAAATACAGTATAATTTGTCAGCATTAACCAACAAGAACAGAAGACATACTAAGGTGATCGCTGGCCACTAGCCCTAAGCCTCACTGAAAAGACCCAGACTTTAGACAAAAAGTTGAGGCCACTGCCTGCTCTGTTTATGAATAAATGGATTTAAAAGGGAAGAAAGCATAGTACCATACTATACCAGTATGCTAGCCATACGAAATAGAAAATAAGTGTGTCTTACATCTGGACTTGAAATTCTTTAAAGAATCAATAAAACAGTCACTGTTTTATTGATGCAGGGAGATCATTCCACAGAACAGGGGCACAATAAGGGAAAACTCTGTGACCTGCAGACTTTTTATTCACCCTAGGGACACAAAGTCGCCCTGCACCTTGAAAATGCAAAGCCGGGCCGGTACATAAGGTTTAAATAGGTCAGCTGGACTGCGGTAAACCAGAAAATAGAACATTGCCGGAGTTCATTCTAGAAGAAACAAATGCATCAGGGTCTCAGGACAGGAGGGGGCGAATTTTCACTATATTTTGCAGGTGGAAGAAAGCAGTCCTCATAATATTTCTAATGTGGAGGTCAAAGGACAATGTAGGATCGAAAAGGTTCCTCACTTTGTGTGATGTATGTCACATGAGCCTAGGCTCAGTGTTAGCTGGTCAAATTGATGCCGATGTCTCACTTGAAGAACCATCATTTCAGTCTTGTCAGAGTTTAAAAGTAGGAAGTTGCTAGACATCCAGCTTTTCACTGACGCAAGGCAATCTTCAAGGATTTTATGTGGATGAGATTACAGCAGCTATTGGCATGTATAACTCAGTATCATCAGCATAGCAATGAAAGGTAAACCCAAAACACTGCAATATGTGCCCAAGGGGTGCTATATAAAGGGAGAAAAGCAGGGGGCCTAAGACGGACCCCTGTGGAACCCCAAATTTCATGTCACTAAGGTTAGAGGTAGTGTTACTGTACAAAACGGAATGAGAACGACTGGTCAGGTATGATGTCAACCATGCAAGGGTACTCCCAGTAATCCCAAAGTGATTCTCCAGCCTATCAAGTAGAATATGATGATCCATGGTATCAAAGGCAGAACTAAGATCTAATGGCACCAAAACTGTAGTGGTGTCCGAATCCATTGCATCAGAAGATCATTCACCACTTTAGTGAGAGCCGTCTCTGTGGAATGATATTTTCTAAAAGCAGACTGCAGTGGCTCAAAGATTATTCTCAGTAGGATAGTCCACGAGCTGCCGTGACACCACCTTCTCCAGAATTTCAGAGCAAAATGATAGGTTTGATATCAGCCTATATTTTTTCAATATACGAGGGTCAAGATTAGATTTCTAAAGTAATGTTTTGTTTTGTTTTTTACAAACATATTTTATTGGTGTTATGCAGTTACAGGATAACAGTGTAACAATGGAATCTTCAGCGGAGTTCCCTCATGTGTAACTGTGCAGTCTTTTTTTTCCCTCAACACAAGAACAAATACAAATGATCAATACGAACACAGGCAAGATAAAAAAAAAAGTAGTGAAAATTAAACAAACAAAACACACATCTACAGTAGTGTTCAGAATAATAGTAGTTCTATGTGACTAAAAAGATTAATCCAGGTTTTGAGTATATTTCTTATTGTTACATGGGAAACAAGGTACCAGTAGATTCTGTTGTGGCTGGGGTGCCTGGCTGGCTTTTGTTTCTGTCTTCTGTTTTTCCTTCCAGGTGGCATGCGTTCAGGACTGAGTGGCTGTGTGGCTGAGTTATTAGGACCTCACCCTGATCACCTGAGGCTGGTCATGTGCAGCTCGTCAGGACTCACAGCTGTGGTGCATCTATATGGATTGGGGCATGGTTGCATTTAAGTCTGGAGTACACAGTGTGTATTTGCCAGAGACTCGACCTTGTGACCAGACGGGTGAGATCGACGTTCAGAGAACCATCTCATCATCATGGATGCAGAGACCGTACCAGGTTTGATGCCATGGTCTGTGAAAGAGGAGGGGGTGAGGTCTCACGCTCGTCAGCACACTTCCTGAGGTACTTTAGGTTTTGTGACTAACATGAGTACAGTCAGTAAATGTGGTGTCCCTCACACCTTATTATATTGAGCTGTTATGTTAGTCGTTTAATCAGCTTCCACTGCAGTGGAGAATTGAACTGGGTGTTCCATGCCTGCAGGGTGGGAAACTGATTGGTGATTAAGCCAGGAAGTGTTTGCTGTTTATGTACACCTTTGAGTGGTCTCTCTGTGTGTGGAGTGGTGGACTCACATGATGGTTTCTTCTTTCACAGACTCGGTTGGTCGCGGCCACCTGGGGGGTGTCGGCGGGGTCCTTGGGTCCGAACTGTTCTGGCTCCGGACCGTTTGTGCTGCTGGGAGCGCACCGTTCTTCCACCTCGCCAGACCGCGCACTTATTTGTTATTAATTAGCACTCACTGTTATGTCATTAAATTCTGTTATCCTTTGAACCGTGCTCTGTTTCCTTTTTGCTGGGTCCTGTCAAACGCTGGTCGGTTCTCCGACTGCGTCCGACACATAAGATTCAGTAGATTCTCACAAATCCAACAAGACCAAGCATTCATGATATGCATACTCTCACACTTGGAGAGGGGAAAACTTATACACAGCCTAAAAAAATTATAGGCTGTTCATCTACAACGATCTCCAATGCTTTAAAATGGCCAAAAAAAAACCCCCAAAAAAACAGAGATGTGTGGAAGAAAATGGAAAACAACCATCAAAATGGATAGAGAAATAACCAGAATGGCAAAGGCTCACCCACTGATCAGCTCCAGGATGATCAAAGACAGTCTGGAGTTACCTGTAAGTGCTGTGACAGTTAGAAGACGCCTGTGTGAAGCTAATTTATTTGCAAGAATCCCCCACAAAGTCCCTCTGTTAAATAAAAGATATGTGCAGAAGAGGTTACAATTTGCCAAAGAACACATCAACTGGCCTAAAGAGAAATGGAGGAATATTTTGTGGACTGATGAGAGTAAAATTGTTCTTTTTGGGTCCAAGGGGCCGCAGACAGTTTGTGAGATGACCCCCAAACTCTGAATTCAAGCCACAGTTCACAGTGAAGACAGTGAAGCATGGTGGTGCAAGCATCATGATATGGGCATGTTTCTCCTACTATGGTGTTGGGCCTATATATTGCATACCAGGTATCATGGATCAGTTTGGATATGTCAAAATACTTGAAGAGGTCATGTTGCCTTGAAATGGGTGTTTCAACAAGACAATGACCCCAAGCACACTAGTAAACCAGCAAAATCTTGGTTCTAAACCAACAAAATTAATGCCTCGCAGATGTGAAGAAATTATGAAAAACTGTGGTTATACAACTAAATACTAGTTTAGTGATTCACAGGATTGCTAAAAAAGCAGTTTGAACATAATAGGTTTGAGTTTGTAGCGTCAACAGCAGATGCTACTATTATTGTGAATAGGGATGGGTATCGAGAACCGGTTCCTTTCGGGTATTGTTAAGAAATTATTCGATCCACCGACATCAATAAGCTTTGTGCTTAACGATTCTGTTATCGGTCCTTCAGAGTGGCTGTTGTTTTGGCGGGTGTTTGTCAGGAAAATGATCATTTCTCTACATTGATTACAGACCCTGCTGCGGGTCCTTAATCAACTTTTCTGCAGCACGGCTTTGCTTTGAACCTTGAACCAATCGAAGCGTGGTTCGCAGATTGAAGCAATGCTTCGGTCGATTGCTTCGTTTATTTCTTTCGCTTAATTTTCCCCCGCTAAAACCCTAAAGAGCATACGTCTGTGAGTATTATTTACCTTTTCTATGTTAAACCGACCTGTTATGGTCTTCTGAAACAGTTGATAGATGTATTTTATAACTTAAAAACGGGAGCGATGCTAACGTGTTAGCATATCTATGGCATTTTCAATGTTAAAACTTAGCATTAAGCAGCTCTCATCACGTTCGGGTGCATTTGTTTTCAACTTGTAATATTCCTTAAATTTATTTTTGCTTATATATTAATAATCTAATGATTATTATATACAATTTTAGAGAAAGAGACAAAAAGAACCTGAATAGAAACACAACAGAAAATATACAATATCAACTAACATAAATAAATACATACATAAATAAGTGTTTCCTGTGAACACCGAGTGACTCTTACACCTCCATTTCATCCCTGTCTTACTTAAGTTTGTTTCGGTCAAACCATATTTTATGTGTTAATTTCTTCAGTGATTTCTTCCAGAACTATCTGACAAACTAGAAAACTGCTGCATCCTATAAGAGCAGAATACTACTGGAATGAATTTGAATAAGGAAAGTTTTTTTTTCTCACTAAATGGATGCTGCACTCACTGCAGTTTACTGTCCTGAATAGTCCCAGATTGCATTTCAGAGCTTCTAGAATTCAAACATTTTCCTGCAGGTGGTGTTGGAGGGTAATTTTGGGTTTCAGCTTTTTTTGTTTTTCACCACTTTCATCCCTGAATATGAGTTGTGATTCACTTTTGTGTGGATTAAAGTTACTAACTGGGACTCCTGTCTCGTTGCGAGAAAGAAACGAGAATCGTCCTCCGTTCTGTTCACACAGCTCCAAACGTTGCGCGGCTCTCTGACGAGTCAAGATAGAACGATAGAATTCAGTCGGAATTAATAACTTCAAAGTGAAACACCGTTTTGTTTATTTTTATTTACGTCCAGAGATCAAGGATACAGTGACCAATTTCATATTTATTTACTTTAAGACTCAAGCAAATACATAGAAAACCTGTAAAGGGAATCGATAAGGGCATCGATATCGATAAAACCTTATCAATACCCATCCCTAATTGTGAACACCCCCTTTTCTACTTTTTTTTTTACTAATAGTCCAATTTCATAGCCTTAAGAGTGTGCATATCATGAATGCTTGGTCTTGTTGGATTTGTGAGAATCTACTGAATCTACTGGTACCTTGTTTCTCATGTAACAATAAGAAATATACTCAAAACCTGGATTAATCTTTTTAGTCACATAGCACTACTGTTATTCTGAACACTACTGTATTGATCTGTATTATCACATGTGCCATGTGAGATTTTATTGTCTGATTTTGAACTTTTGCCGCAAACCAAATTGCCCTCTGGGGACATTAAAGAGTTTCAATCAACAGAATTTGTGATATTCACACCAAGATATTTAAATTTAGTAGTTGTAACAGTAAATGGAAAATTTGCATGAGGTATGTTCCCAGCCAATTGATTTATGGGAAAACATTCACTCTTCTGTATGTTTAGTTTATAACCTGAGAACTTTCCAAAGGAGTTGAGGATTTTGATAATTATGCGGATGGATTTTAGTGGGTCATACACCTAAATCAAAAGGTCATCCGCGTACAAGGATGTCTTATGCTCAGTGCCATCTCTCAAAACCAGAGAAACAATTGCTACGTTTGAAAGCGACTGCTCATTGCAATGGCAAAGAGCAATGGCAATAGTGGACAACTGTAGTGGTTCCTCGGAGTAGAGGAAAAAAAGGCAGAGCGTTGGCCATTAGTCATTACACAAGCTTTGGGGGAAGTATAGAGCAGGTGTATCCAAGAAGTGATTTTGTCCCCAAAATGTCATGATTTTGGCCGGCTCTGGGCTTTGATTCTATTTTTTCCTCCTTCGTTTACCCACCATCTGCCCCAGCTCTGTTTTATTAGTTATTTATCATGTGTTTATTCTGTTCTGTTTTGCTTTGTCACCTTGTTTCTTTGTTACTTTTCATACTTTAGCGATGGTCCAGTTCCATTCTTGTTTTGTGCAGCCAGTTTGTGTTTCCATTGTTTATCTCTTATTTATTTTGTACTTCTCATTTGTTTAGCCATTTTGTTTTCTTAGTCAGTTCCAGTCTTGTTTTGTCCTTGGGTTTATTTTCTCATTATCCTCTGATTAATTTTTATATTCTGTTCATAGACCTCTGTCTCACTCCACATCCTGCACCTGCCATTTTGTCTTCATCCCTCACTCGTATCTGATCATGTTCTCACTTCACATCACTGCACCTGCCCCATGTCTTTGTCTCTCGCCTTGTTTATGTCTGCTTTCTGTTTTCGTTCACTCCCGCTCTTACACCAGCTCACGTGTCTTTGTCTATTACATCGCTCCTTTGTGCACTCCCTTCCTCACTATCTTGCCACATCCATACACTTTGTCCAGAAGCCACTCCCCCTTTCTAGATCCTTTTCCTCATGTGCACCTTGTTAACATCTGCTTATTTAATCTTCTCCCATTCACTACACATTTGCCAGATTGTTGTCTTTGTACACTTTCCAGCGCCCTTCACAGTCCTGAATTTTTTTTCTGCGTGTTCCGAATTCTGCTCTGTATTCTTCGACCATGCCTCTTGCCTCATCCCAGATGTCTGTTTGCTCATGCCTCTGAACCCTGCTCATTTATGACTGCTTCTCTGCCTAATCCTGCTAGTACTTCTGCTGTGCTGACTGACCACATGTGTACCAAAACCATGCCTGGAATAAAGACCATGATTTCGCTTTCACCAAAGCCTAGTCTGGGAGTTTGCATTGTGGGTCCAGCCGCTCCAGGTGCCGGGCAGCTGCCCATCCTGGCAGTACAATCTGGCCAGAACATGGACCCCGCAAACTCCACTCCTGCCATAGACTCTGATGCTGTGCTTCCAGATATTGAGGTGATGAAGAGGATATTTTCTGACCTCTCATTTTTTTGTTTGTTTTCGTGACTGTTATGCTGCTAGAAAGAAGTTTGATTATCTGGAGCAAGCCTGGGATCTTGTTAATTCACACCCATGGCTATTTCCTAGAGATTCTGAGCCTGGATGATGTTTTTTGTGAACCGAAGCATCCAGATTGGATGAAGCACCCTGAGGTGTACCTGCCGTCTGATAATTATGTTGTTACGGCGCACGGCCCGCTGCTTGAAGATGATGTCATCCTGGCGCACAGCCCACCACTTGAAGAGGGAACCGTCATGGCACGCACCGTGTTGTCTTGTCCTCCTATCGGAAGACCCACACCTGACCCAGCTTCTCTGCCACCTGCAGCCTGCTCAGACTCTGCTTCCGCGTGCATCACAGCCACCTCGCTGATGACGTCATGCCCATCTGCTGCCTCACCCTCGCCTGCGGTCGTCATAGCTTCACTGTGCTCCACCACAGGGGGGACCCTGGTGGCTGCTGAAGGGGTCTCCCTGCATCCTGTGTCTCGGCCAGAGGTGGCTCCAGAGGGGGGTGGCCGCCCCCATACAGACAGCGTCCCTGAGCTTCTGCAAGCTGCTCCAGTGTCAGTCCCAATGACAATTTGTTTTGGTCAAACCATATTTTCAGTTTGTTAATTTCTTCAGTGATTTCTTCCAGAACTATCTGCCAAACTAGAAAACTGCTGCATCCTAGTAAGAGCAGAATACTACTGGAATGAATCCGAATAAGGAAAGTTGTTTTTTTTTTCTCACCTAAATGGATTCAGCACTCATTCCAGTTTACTGTCTGGAATAGTCCCAGATTGCATTTCAGAGCTTCTAGAATTCAAACATTTTCATGCAGGTGGTGTTGGGGGGTAATTTTGGGTTTCAGCTTTTTTTGTTTTTCACCACTTTCATCCCTGAATATGAGTTGTGATTCACTTTTGTGCGGATTAAAGTTACTAACTGGGACTCCTGTCTCGTTGCGAGAAAGAAACGAGAATCATCCTCCGTTCTGTTCACACATCTCCAAATGCTGTGTGGCTCTCTGACAAGTCAAGATAGAACGATAGAATTCAGTCTAAATTAATAACTTCAAAGTGAAACATCGTTTTGTTTATTTTTATTTATGTCCAGAGATCAAGGATACAGTGACTAATTTCATATTTATTTACTTTAAGACTCAAGCAAATACATAGAAAACCTGTAAAGCCTACTTTTAGTACAAAATTCATGAGGTATCGATAAGGGAATCGATAAGGAATCGGATCGATAAGCAGAATCGATAATGGCATCGATATCGATAAAACCTTATCAATACCCATCCCTAGTGCTAACCGGGCACTTTCTGATTGGTTTCTCCTCCTTTTCCCTTCTGGGACTTATTTTTAGCCAACCTCATCTCTAGGTGTGTCGGTAATGTTGTCAAATACAGCGATGCATGAAAATTCAGTCTTGGTAGTGTTTATTGAAAGTGGACAAAAAGATTGCCCGGGAGCTGCCTCGTGTACAACCACTCTACTCGGTTGCCATACCGGAAGTCCTAAAGTAATGGTTTAATAACTACAGATTTGAAACATTTTGGAACAGATCCAGAGGTTAATGACAGATTAATAATTTCCAGCACAGTTGGCCCAAGAGTGGGCCACAAGTCCTTAAACAGTTTTGTTAATGAGCAGTTTGTGCTTTATGTAGATGTTACAAGTTTCGTCAGCACATCCAGTGAGATATACTATCAAATTCTGAAAATCTAGGTAATACCTCAATGATGACACCCACCTCAACTGCAGGCTGTAGTGTCTGGGTTAAGGCATGCTGGGATACGTTTAACCTAATGTCGTCTATTTTCCTCTTGTTTTTGTTGATCAAATCAGAGTAAAAGGTCCACTTTGTTGCCAGTAATGCATGCTTACAGTCTAAGATAGCATCATGCCACGCAAGGTGGAATACTTCTAATTTTGAACTACGCCATTTTCGTTCTAGACCTCTAGCCTTATGCTTGAGCACGCAAGTAATCATTGAACCAAGGTGACTGTTTTTGGGGGAGCGTGGTTTTAACAAAGGTGGCGCAATCATGTCGAGTGTAGTTTTGAGTGCTGAGTTTAAACTATCCACAACACTGTCTACTGATTGGGCATTTCAAAACGTGAAGCTAAGACATTAGGCAGTCTAGCTTCGAGTTCAGTTGAGGAGTTGATGCATCGCCACAATGATAAATAAGGTTGTTGTTGTACTAAACATGGCAACGAAACTAAACTTAATAAGTGAGTGATCAGACACCACTGATGTAAGAAGCATGATGTCAATATTTGTGACAGCAATACCACGTGCGAGAACCAGATCCAGGGTATTTCCACTAATGTGCATCAAATCCTGAATCTATTGCTGGAATCCCAATACATCCACAATTTCCATAAATGATTTGCAGAGGGGATCAGAAGGCTGATTCATATGAATGCTGAAGTCACCAATAATCAGAATGTTGTCATTACCTGACTTCTGTCATTCACAGAAATCACACTTCCAATGTCTTTCCATTATAGCCTTGTACTCTTCCTCCTTCAATGCCAGACAGCCTTGTTGGAACTAGCGTGGACATTCATCACAACCACTCTGTTGGAGGAAAGAGAATGGCAATATATCACTTTTCTCTTTGGAAATCTCACCTATTTCTTGGTGACTTGGTAACTGCCTATTTGCTATTGATCATGAGCAGTATTTTAGGGATTTTTAAGTATACATTAATTACGTATTCCATGATCATATCACAGATTGATTGAGGAGAAATCATTTTTCAATGAAAGACACAATATTTCATGTTCAGTTTGATTTAGTGTTCCAATATTAATGTATGTTCACGAAGGACAACATTTGAATCCCAACAATCAAACTTACCCACTGTATTTCTTGAGTTTCCCCACTCACATCAGCATTGTGAGCAAAACTGGTCAACTGGTTCTGCGAACACAATGGAAAGACATGAAAATTAATAGTTAATTTAACACAGACAGCAATGTCTTTAAAGTACTGTCAGGTGATTTACTTACCAGATGACTGCAGTATCCTCCCGAGCTCGAGCCGCTGCTCCTCCACATCGAAAGGAGTCAGTTGAGGTGGCTCGGGCATCTTTTCCGGATGCCCCCTGGACGCTTCGCTGGAGAGGTGTTCGGGGCACGTCCCATTGGGAGGAGGCCCCGGGGAAGACCCAGGACACGCTGGAGGGACTACATCTCTCGGCTGGCTTGGGAACGCCTTGGGGTTCCCCCGGAGGAGCTGGGGGAGGTGTGTGTGGATCAGGAGTTCTGGGTGGCTTTATTTGAGCTGCTGCCCCCGCGACCCGACTCCGGATAAAGCGGAAGAAAATGGATGGATGGATGGATGACTGCAGTATTTCCTGTGCCATCTCCAGGCAGTAGTCCTGTACTGCTGTAGCTGTCCCTAATATGCTGATTTGCTCAGGCACATCTGGGAAGCTGGAAATGATGCCTCTTGCAATCTGTTTTACAAACCAAAATGATGCACGCTGACATTAATTATCCAGACATTTCAAATACTTTCTCAGCATATTTGATGCTGACAAATACAATATGTTTGCATTACAAACTGTTCAGTATTTCCATTTTCTAATTGCTGGCTCTTTGAACTTGGGAAGAAGTATTAAATGGATTTATTTTATTTTTATCCAGAGACAGTAGCTGAACACACCCTCATCACAAATACTCCACAGCTGGATCCATCCTTCTGAAATGAGTGCCATGGAGCTCCTGGCTCCCATTTCATGTCTGTCTGTCCATCCTTCCTTACCAAGACGATTTCTTCTCATCCTGAAAAAATTGCCTGTAAGGGATAAAAGCTTTTAAATAATGTTTTCAAATATGCAGCATTGCAATCCATGCTTATATCATTCATTAAAACTTTCAGGTTGATTACCACTTTGCTCACTTTAAAGCATTAACTGTCTGCAGTTTCTCATCCTCATCTGCAGTTGTCAAAGGGTCAAGAAGGAAAGTGTTCTTGGAAATGGTATGCAAGTACTGTGTGTGCTGTCGTGGTTCTCAGGAGTGCAGGGCACAGCAGGAGGCACAATGCAAACTCACAGACAGGTGGTTGGATATAGAAGGCTTTTTCAAAAATACTGGCAGAGGGTCTGGTACACAAAAAAAGCAGTCGGCGAGGCGAAGGTACAGGCAGGTGTAATACAAAGGCGTCGTCAAAAATACAGGCTGAGGTCAGAGCACGGCATTCAAAGTTTCAAGGGCAAGACAAAAGACGAGCTCAAGAAAAACAGGCATGGTCGGCAACAAGTAGTGTTGGGCGAAATGAAGCGAGGCTCCGAAGGCTGTATCGAGCAAAAGGGGGTGTTTCAAATGAAGCCCCGCTTCGAGGCCTGTATCAAACCACGTGACTACAGTTAAACGAGGCCTCATTTCCTGAAACCATGTGACTGCTTTGTTGAGCGAATCGATTCGCTGAAAAGCGCTCGAAAAATGCAGGAAACGTTTGGTGCTTGCCCGGTCCAGCGCGTGGAGGAGAGTGATTGACAGGTTCAATGCCTGCAGCTGGGATGCAATTTTATGGATTGTTTTAAATTGTTGATTATGGACTTAGCAGCCCCTCTCTCCCCAAAATAGTCTTTCATTGTTATAAATTATTATTTGAAACCACCCCACCTCGCGCTCTGTGACTGCTGGGATAGGCTTCAGCCCCCCGCGACCCTTAATTGGACTAAGCGGTAGAAGATGAATGAATGAATGACATTAATATATGTCTCAAAACTAATATGTCTAGGGCCTTATTGGTTTAATTCACTCTGTCATTTGTTTATTTCACTAAGTTAACAAACAATATTATTCTTGGTTTATTAATTTATTGTTTCAAGTATTTGTTTGCACAATTTAAGATCAAACATCAAATCCAGGGTGTCGTCAGAGTAAATTCATCCTGTGCATTTCTTTCGTCACTTGATGGCAGCACAGCAAACCAAATGCTGTGCGAGGCCTCGAGACATGTATCGAAACGTTTGATGAGAAGCCTCGAGTCTTGAATGGGGCTTCATTTGCCCATCACTAGCAACAAGGAACTATGGCTAGAAACAAAGAACAATATTAAGTGAGCTGGAACGGAGATAGGAACATCAACGAACAAGCAAGAGACATGAAAAGTAGCAGGGCTTAAATACACAGTAGTTTAATTAGGAAGTGATTTGGATCAGGTGTGGTGAGCAGGCAGGAGGAGGGTGTGGACAAACAAAGATGAAACACTGTGATGCAAGAGAGCACAGTGACAAGATGGCAGACAAAACAGGGTGTGGCCAACAGAGATGAGGAAGTGCAGGACAAGAATGCAGGGATCAGAGGGAGACAGTGATACAAATGAAACTAGGCGTGATTATATGAACAGTGTAGACAAAGGAGTGCAGAGACAACATGGACATAAGCAATAACCATAAACTAACAATACAGACATAACAAGACCGGGAAAGAACTAATGGACAAAGGATACATTGACTCTTTACAAGAAAAGATTAATACTTGGCCATGAAAAGAAAAGCAGACATCCAGAAATTCAAAGGCCCAAAACTAGAACAGAACTGACATGAATAATACAACTGAAGACTAATGTGGTAAACCTGACAAATCAAACTAGTGACAAAAGCAATCATCAAACAAACAAAAACAGTGGATTAAAACTAAACAAGAACGGAAAACAACAAGCTGCAACAAAAGCAATAATGAACAAAAAAAATCAAAGACAGTGGATCAAAAGCTAAACTACGAGGTCTATTAGACAATAAACCGACCCTTTTATTTTTTTTTTAACTATATGGATTTGAATGACATGCGATTCCACCAATCATGCTTGAACCCTCGTGCGCATGTGTGAGTTTTTTCACGCGTGTCGGTGACATCATTTCCCTGTGGGCAGGCCTTGAGTGAGATGTGGTCCCGCCCTCTCGGCTGAATTCCTTTGTTTCACACGCTGCTCGAGATGGCGCACGTTGCTTTATCAAAAATTTTTCTGGACCTGTGAGGAATATCCGAGTGGATACTATTCGAGAAATTAAGCTGGTTTTCGGTGAAAAGTTTAACGGCTGATGAGAGATTATGGGGTGTTTGTCGGTGTAAGGACTTCCCACAGAGCGGGACGTCCTGCAGCGCTTCCAAGCGCCGTCGGCCTGTTTCGACCTGAAAACATACTAATTTAAGGCTTAATTCACCCAGGACGTCGTGAGAGAACAGAGAAGATTCAGAAGAGGCCGGCATGGGGACTTTATGCGGACATTCCACTGTTTAAGGACATTTTTTAATGAAAGACGTGCGCGCAAATTCGCCGAGTCGTTTTCGTGACGACTCGGCAAATCTGTGTGCGCCGCGACAGGAAAAACACCTCCGTGTTGAAAACCATTTGTAAAATTCAGGCAGCTTTTGATGGCTTTCAACAAGTGAGTAACTGAGAAATTGTTTAACAGCTTGGGCATGTTCCAACTTGCCCGTTAAGGTTTCCAACGGAGGTGTTTTTCCTGTCGCGACCCCCCGCGGTCGGGTCCGGCCCGACATGCGACTCTGCCCGCACGTTCTTTCATTACAAAATGTCCGTTAACAATGGAATGTCCGAATAAACTCCTCATGCCGACTTCGAAAGTTCTCTGTTCTCTGACGACTTCCTGGGTCAACAGAGCCTGAAATGTGGAAGTTTTCAACTTGAAACGGTGAGACGCTGCCGCCTCGAAGCGCAGCTCGACGTCAGGCGCCGTGGGCCGTCCTTACGGCGACACTACCAGACCAAAATCTCTCATCAGCCGTTAAATTTTTTACCGAAAACCAGCTGAATTTATCGAATGGTGTCCACTCAGTTGTGCCTTAGAGTTTTGAAAAAATTTGATCAAACAAAGCAGCAGTCTCTGAGCCATTCCTAAACAATGAAAAAAACAAGAGGGTGAACGACTCCTCACTCAAAGACTGCCCACAGACGAATGACGTAACCGACAGGCGTGAAAAAACTCTCGCATGCCCACGAGGGTTCAAGCATGTCTGATGTAATCACACGTGGTTCAAATCCATATGGTTTTTGAAAAAAATAAAAAGGTCGGATACTTTTCTAATAGACCTCGTAAACCAGAATGAAACTCAATATGTGGTTGAACAGTGATGAACTGAAAACCAGCAGCTGTCACAAAGCAAAATAAACAGATGATCAAAAAAGCAAATAAAAGAACTCAAAGACAAACTGAGAGAAAATCATGATTGTGGACACAGCAGGGACAAATCATGACGTGCAAAAAAGATAAATGAATAATCATCATTATGCACAAGTAAAAACTGTATTCATGAAGTTAATAGATAGTATATCACCCCCACAGCATTCTCACCACACGTTTCCAGTGTCCATTGTCGTTGTAAAATCCAACAGCCCCCTGATCATTCTGTAAGTCAACAGTTTTTAGTGTTTGTCTGTGATGTTGCTCTGATGTTCCATGAAGAATGACTTGCACGGTGTCATGGTTCAAGGGAAGCAGATGGTTCTTGGAGTATTTTTTAATACTCAATAATAGGTAGAACTCCACTGCCTGTCAATATAAAAAAAAATCCTGCATTTGATACCATGTGGTAGTACTTCATTCATTCTCAGGGGAAGGTATTCGTTAGTATTATCAGCAAGTACCATATAGGGCTTAAAGAAATAAAAAGGTTAAGGAAATATATAAGGCACAAACTTAAGTTTGACAGGCGACATGGCAGTTGCTCAAGCATCTGCAATTCAGGAATGAAAGAATGAATGACGAGAAGGAACAGTGCAATTCAGGTAGAGGATATATGACCATTAAATATCACTATTAAAAAGAACCATCTGAACAGAAACAGTGGACAGTGTTTTCTGTCTGCTGTATTTGTTTGTGTAAAAGGGGGATGGGGAGACTAAATAGAAGTGCAGATGATTCATGTTCTGTCACATGTTACTGTATCAGACAAGTGCACTTTAAATATGAGTTTTGTGCTCACCTCTCCAACAAGCCACTCAGCCTGGGCCAGTGTTTGGAATTCAGATAGACAGAGGACTGCTCGCTTCCTGTCTACAGTGACAAGCACAGCTCCAGTTTCTTCAGAGAAGACTTGTTCCATAGCTTTTGCACCAGACAGAAAAGACCAAATAGTTCAGTCCAGGTCACCGAATGAATGCATGTGTAGAATGGATGTCATATATGCAGCATTCGAATTTCTCAGATGGGACAACAAATCATCTTCATGATAGTAAAGGTTGCATTTACTTTAAAAAAAAAAAACACCTCTGTGTTGGAAACTATTCAGAAGATTCAAACGGCTTTCGGTGGCTTTTCAGTCGAGTGACTATCTGAGAAATTGTGTAACAGCTGGGCATGCCACAACATGTCCTGTGAGACTTCCAACACGGTGTTTTTTTTGCTGCGCATCCTGAGCGGCTCCATGCCGACGCACGAAATCCTCCGCACGTCTTTCATTACAAAATCTCCTGTAACAGTGGAATGTGCCACAAAAGTGCTATGTCCAGCTCTCTTACCATTTCTGTGGTAGTCACATGATGTCCCGGATCAACACAGCGTTCAGTTTGGAAATGATCTGGTCGTTCCAGCCTGTTGATGGCTGCTCAGTGTGCCGTGTGCCCTCCGCCACTGTGGGTCGTCTTTAAAAAGGTTTTAACAGTCCTTAATCTGTGTGACGCCGACAGAATCTTCACCGAAATCCATCTGAATCTTTCGAATGGTTTCCAACTGGCTGTCTCTAACAGTTTCTGAAAAAAAATTCATGGAGCAAAGCGGCAGTCTCTCAGCCATTTCACTGACAATAAAAATCCGACGAGGGGGGTGGACCAGTGCTCACTCAAAGCCTGCCCACAGGCGAATGACGCAACCGACAGGTGTGAAAAAACTCACGCATGCGCACGAAGGTTCAAGCTTGTCTGATGCAATCACACGTGATTCAAATCCATATACGAGGTCTATTAGAAAAGTATCCGACCTTTGGCCGGGGGAAAAAACTGGCTTACCTGGAGGGTTGGAAACCTAATCACCCTCGAAGTACACTCCTTGGGACTCCACACACTTCTCCCAGCGGTGTCGCCACTGTTGGAAGCATTCCAAAAACGCCTCTTTCGGGATGGCGCGCAGCTCCGCCGTCGTTGCAGCCATGATGTCCTCCCTCATCTCAAAACGCGTTCCTTTTAATGGTCTTTTAATTTTTGAGAACAGCCAGAAGTCGCAAGGGGCCATGTCAGGAGAGTATGGAGCCTGTGGAACCACAGGAGTTTGGTTTTTAGACAAATAAGTCCGACTCAAGTTGGAGGAATGAGCTGGCGTGTTGTCGTGGTGGAGGCGCAAATTTCCTGTGGCCCACAATTCCGGTCTCTTGCGCCGTACAGCATTACGGAGGCGACGGAGGACATCCCTGTAATACTCCTTCGTTACTGTTTGACCCTGTGGTGCGTACTCGTGGTGTACTACACCGCAGGAGTAAAAAAAAAACAGTCAGCATTACCTGCACGTTGCTGCGCACTTGGCGCGCCTTCTTCGGTCGTGGCGACGTGGAATGCTTCCACTGTGACGACTGGAATTTCGTTTCCGGGTCATACCCGTACACCCAGGACTCGTCGCCGGTGATAATAGTGTCCATAAAGCTGGGATCAGTGTGAATGGAGTCCAGCATGTCCTGTGAGACTTCCACACGGAGGTGCTTTTGCTCCGCCGTCAGCAACCTCGGCACGAACTTCGCAGCCACTCGCTTCATGCCCAAATCTTCTGTAACACTGGAATGTGCCGAAAAAGTACTGATGTCCACTTCATCCGCAATTTCTTGGATGGTCACTCGACAGTCCCGCATCACCACAGCGTTCACTTTGGCGCGCTCTCCACCGTTACGTGTCCGTCTTTAAACCGGTTTTACCCCTCCTTAATCTGTGTGGTGCCCATAGCTTCATCCCCGAAAGCCGTCTTTATCTTTCGAATGGTCCTGGGCTGGTGTGGTTACACGTGGTCTGCGGTTGTGAGGCTGGTTGGATGTACTGCCAAATTCTCTGAAACGCCTTTGGAGGCGGCTTATGGTACAGAAATGAACATTCAATACATAAGCAACAGCTCTGGTTGACATTCCTGCTGTCAGCATGCCAATTGCATGCTCCCTCAAATCTTGCGACATCTGTGGCATTGTGCTGTGTGATAAAACTGCACCTTTCAGAGTGGCCTTTTATTGTGGGCAGTCTAAGGCACACCTGTGCACTAATCATGGTGTCTAATCAGCATCTTGATATGGCACACCTGTGAGGTGGGATGGATTATCTCAGCAAAGGAGAAGTGCTCACTATCACAGATTTAGACTGGTTTGTGAACAATATTTGAGGGAAATGGTGATATTGTGTATGTGGAAAAAGTTTTAGATCTTTGAGTTCATCTCATACAAAATGGGAGCAAAACCAAAAGTGTTGCATTTATATTTTTGTTGAGTGTATATATATACACACACTTTTTATGAATATATAAAAAGTTTCCATCCCCCTGTTCTTCATACTGTGTGTTGCCCCCTTTAACCTCACTGACAGATTGGAGTCTTTTGTGGTAGTTGTGGACGAGGCTCTCTGATGGTGAAGCTGCCACTGAATGTGTTTCGGACTTTATTTACATCATTTACAAAGAAATACAAACAATATGGCACTCTGTGGTAAATCTGCATGGAGTAGACTTCTCAAAAACTGAGTGACTGTGCAAGAAGGAGAAGAGTGAGGAAAGCCACCAAGACACCCAGACAACCCAGAAGAAGTTATAGGCTTCTCTGGCTGCGATTGGAGAAATTGTGCACAGTGCAAGCTTTACATTTTGTATCACTAGTTATCCATCTTCATGATGAAGTGGTACAGCGAGGATTTTCTGAAAAAGAAGAGCTGAAAGTTTAGCTACACATTGCCAGAAGGTACATCTGAGATGCAAACCTGGATTTGATCTGTTTAGGTGAAAGAAAATCCTTCTCTGCTCTGCTCCACTATGAAGCTAAGAGTCGTGATACAAAATGCAAAGCTTGCACTGTGCACAATTTCATCCACAACTACCACAAAAGACTCCAAGCTATCAGTGATGTTAAAGGGGGCAACACACAGTATGAAGAACAGGGGTATGTAAACTTTTGATCAGGGTCTTTTGGGTAGTTTGGGTTGTCATTATGATTTAAAAAGAGGAAACACAGTTGTTTGACAATAAATGGCTTCACACAACGACTAACCATGAGTGAAAAAAAGTTTTTGTGTTATTGTTCATATTCTCTGGAAAATGGCCAAAAAAAAACAAACAAAAACAAACAAACAAAAAAAAAAACTAAACTTCTGCCAGGGTATGTAAACTTTCGGGCACAACTGTATATAACATAAGAAGGTACGCTCATTTGCTCAGTGTTAGATTGAAGTATTAGTGTTTTGGGAGTGAGGGAAAACTGTTCAGAAGTAAGACATAGCTACACATTTAATTCTAGAAAGCAAGAACAATTGATAGTGGAAATGATTCTGGATTCAAATCAAATTTGTGGTATTTGTAAACGCAGTATGTGTTTTGCCATTAGCTGTTTTTGGTTGTGACAAGAGTTTAGTCTTGTTTGACTCTAAATTTGGAATGCCTGCATAATTTCTGCTATCACCTTAATCACATGTTGTGATGTGGGTTGTATTTGTTGTCATTGTTGTAGATGTAGTATCTTTCTCCTTCAGTCATTTACCTGATACAGCGCCTGTTGTGCGTCCAGATGACATGGGGCCTCTCTCTGGTCTTGT
Organism: Thalassophryne amazonica; assembly: GCF_902500255.1. Classification (NCBI taxonomy): domain Eukaryota; kingdom Metazoa; phylum Chordata; class Actinopteri; order Batrachoidiformes; family Batrachoididae; genus Thalassophryne; species Thalassophryne amazonica. The sequence goes on from NC_047112.1 coordinate 116,899,932, forward strand.
TGCTCTTGAAGATGGTTTGCTTGCAGACTGCTGTCCCCATAGGTTTGCCTGTGCTTCTATTTCCGGACAGATGACAAATGTTAGTAAGCAGCATTCCAGTTTCTGTATAACGTGGAAAAAAAAAAAAAAAAAACAGAAAAAAAAAATAGAAAAAAAACAAAATATACATGTACGCAAGGAGTAGATTAAGGTAAGTTTATAGTGAATTGAGCGGGAAACTAATTCAAATACTGAACTGTGAGCAGGCAAAACTGAAAATGAACACCATAAAGCATAAAGTTGCACAAAGAAATACTGAAAAGGATGATAAAGCTGCAAAAAGAAACTCAGGGACCAGTCTAACTTGGAAAAGGTAACAAAAAGACAGTGAGAAATGCAGAATAAAGACTTAAGTGAACAAAGAAACTGCCAACTCCAAAAAGACAAAAAACAAGTAACCCACCGTAACAAATCACAAAAACCAGTAAAGAAACGTGAGGAAAAATGTTTGGCAAAAGAACACAAAAAATGTGAAAACCAACACAGAAAAACCAGAATGTGATCAAGAACAGAAGGAAGGGAATTTACCAAACCAAAATGTGGCAACTTAAGCTGTTTTGAACATAATCCTAACCAGAAGAAAACAAACTTACTACTTAAAAGGTCAGTCATTGTTATCATGAACCGGGCTAGATGTTTTAGCAGATAAAGTGGATTTAACCAGAGGATGCTAAACAGTTTATCCAAAAGACATAAGATGTAAAAAGAAAAGCATGATCAAGACTAGAAAAAATGAAACACCAACCATCCAGAAAACTGTGAATCCAATGGTGGTTTGAGGAGATGACACTGATGGTTGGACCAGGACAGGAGGTTCAGGAGATGCTGGCTGGACTGTAAGTTCAAGTGGAACGTGTGCTGAGGGCGCGTCTGATGATGTGCTTTCTGGTGCGGGTAGTGATTGCTTAAGTACCTTGGATAGCTCTGCTGCTGGGAACGGAACAGGTGCCTGAGCGGGTTGTCCGGCAGACGCCACAGGAGGTCCAGGAGCAGAGCGCGGTGAGGAGTGTGATCCGGACGACTCTGTGAATGGTGCTGGGAAGTTTTCACCTGGTTCTGCTGGCGACTTGGTCGACAAAGAAGGTGCGTGCTGAGCTGAATGCTTCAGCGGCCTAATTCTTTCAGCAGGCTCCTCTGCCTGTGGTTCCGGGTCCCCTGGAGGCACGGGGGCCGTAGAAGGTGCTGGGAGCATTGCAGATGGGCCCCTCTGTTCGGGCGATTCTGCCTGTGGAGCTGTGATCATCTGGATCGCTGATTTTGTGGGAGGGGCACTCACGGCTGGAACTTGAGTTTGAGCGCGTGCCGCCGGTTCGGCTGATGAACATACAGTGATGCGCTGAGCTGACAAAGCTTTTCCTGATGGCTTAGAAAACAGTGCTGGTGGAGCCGTGGTCTTCAGGAGCGTGGACTCAGAGGGAGCTGGATGAAGTGGTGGAGCGCGTGCCGCGAGTTCTGCTGGCAGACAAGCAGCGAGGCACAGCACTGACGAAGCACTTCCTGATGGCTCTGATGAAAACTCCGGAGTTTGTGGAAGTGGAATCTCAGAGGTGTCAGGCAACAATGGAGCTCCTGCTCCGGTGTCAGATGCGCCCGGGCACTGCGGCAGTTGCGCTCGGCGTTTACGTGGTGTTGGCACAGGGGGCGTGGCCGTAGACGGTGCAGAGATATGCCTCGGTGCAGGTATGGGTGTCTGGCACGTCGAGGGTGATGTGAGCACTGAAGGCTGACTGGGTGCCGGCGAGGAAAATCTGAGAAACGAGGCGACTGCGTCAGACAGAGTGATTGATGAGGGTGTGTCATAACAGAAGTCATTAAGCTCTGATTCAAAAAGGAAGTCCATGGGATCTTCAATATAGGGAGGAACGCGACCTTGCTTGAACCACGTCTTAATCTGAGCCAGATCCGGGTAAGCAGACACAACATCAGGTTCTGTTTGCAGGATCTGGTCAAGTGCAGAGAAAATCCGTTTTCTGTTCTGCCGGTCTGGGTTGTCCCGATATTCCATAAATAAGTCTTGTATCCTGAAAAATATATCTGCCGTGTCTTGGAGAGCCAGGCCTTCAGCTTCGGATGATGTGTCATCTTCGATGTCAGTCCATTTTGATTCGCTGTCATCCAGCGGAGGGAGGGCCGGCAGGTGCAGTGCTGGTTCTTTAATCCAGGCTGGGAGTTTTGCTAAGAATAAGTTGTCTAGCTCTTCTAACTCTGGAAACATCAAACAGCCAGGAGTTTGTCTCTAGAGCTTCCCACGCTTGATCTAAATAATCAAATTTCTCCCTTGGAGAGAAACAGTCACGAAAACAGATAAAAAAGAACTGTAGATCTGAGAAAATCCTCTTGATTGCAGCCATATCCGGGTTTGAGTCTGCGGAATGACTGCTTACTGACATGACGGGATCTGAGTCCGCTGTGTCCGGGTTCTGGCTAGTTTGTATAACGTGCTGGGAAATGCAGCAATGGAAATGTAGACAGAAAGAACATCAAAAACAGGGAAGAATAGTCAAGAATATATGGGGAATATTAGTGAAGCAGATAAGTATGATTTCTGGCCAGAATTGTTCACTTGGTGATGCAAGCATCAAATTTGGCATGAATGTTCTTCATAAATCAGTGTTTGAGAAAAAAGTGCTGGCCACTTGAAAATCCAATATGGCGGCCAGGTAGGGGTCAATGAAGAATTACACAGGGGTCAAAATCTAAAAACACTCCAATCATATTGAAAAGTATAACATTATTTGTCTGATCATAAATATTCCAAAAAGGTATAGTTTGGACTATCTATGTCTGACTGTTATGGAGTTATGGGGTAAAAACAGCAAGAATGGTGACAAAGGTCAGTTTTAGTTTGTATAGGGGTCAAAAGATAAAGTTGCATCAATTTTTGTAAAATGTGATGCAAATTATTAGTTGAGTTAATAGTGTTTTAAAAAGGAATAGTTTGCACCATGTGTCATGCTCAGTTGTCACGTTACAGGGTAACTGTCACATGCCATAGAATCCAGTGGACGTCGACATTGTTTGACATTTACTTTGCAAACCAAACATTCAACACAGTCAAAACTATTCCATTTATTAATCCTATTAGTTCAATAATTTGCATCAGGTTTTACCAAAATTGGGGCAAGTTTAACTTTTGACTCTTGTACAAACTGAAATTGACCTTTGTCACCATTCTTGCTGTTTTTACCCCATAACTCGAGAACATTCAGTCATAGATCATCCAAACTGTACCTCTTTGCAATCTTTGTGACCAGACACATAATGTGGTATAGCTTTCACTATGATTGGAGCATTTTTAGATTTTGACCCCTGTGCAATTCTTCATTGACCCCTACCTGGCCACCATATTGGATTTTCAAGTGGCGAGCACTTTTTCCTCAAACACTGATTTATGAAGAACCTTCATGTCAAATCTGATGCTTGCATCACCAAGTGAAGGATTGTTTCAGTTATCTGCTGCACTATATAGGGAGGGGGGAGGTGATGGTCTCGTGGTTAAGCATTGGGCTTGAGACCAGAGGATCCTCGCTTCTAAACCCAGCCAGACTGAAAAAAAAAAATCACTAAGGGCCCTTGGACAAGGTCCTTAATCCCCAAGCTGCTGCCGGTGTGTAGTGAGCACCTTGACATTGGTGTGTATGTGTGACTGTGTGAATGGGTGAATGTGAGGCATCATTTGTAAAGCTTTTTGAGCTTCTGGTGCAGATGGAAAAGTGCTAAATAAATGCAGTCCATTTACAATTATATACACAACTTACTCACTGTTTTAACATTTATACAGTTATAGGACCTGTTAGAAAGCAGTGCTGCTCATGGAAGAGGGCCTCTTAATGTATTTGCATCCCAGGCTTGATTATTGACAGGAACTTTGAGGACTTGGCACGACAGGCAGGTGGACACAAATGCAGACTCATGGCTCAGAGGACGGATTTAGAAAAAGGTTTAATTCAAAAAACAGGCTCTGGTTGATACACAGGGTCACAAGCAGGCAGGCGGAGGTACAGACAGTCGTGAGGCGGTGGCGTGGTCAGTAACGAGCAGAGTTCCAGCACGGGCAAACAGGTGTATCAGAGGAGGCAAAAAAACGGAGTCAAAAAACAAGCAGGGTTCAGGCACAGAGAAGCAGGTTAACTGGCTCAGGCAAAAGGCAAGGTCAAAACAGGCGAAGGTCATACACGGCAAGAAAAACAGACTATGGCAGAAAACACGAGAGGCTTGGAACTTAATGTGGCTGAAGAGTAACAGATCATAAAACCAAGACCAAAGTGGAAGAAACAGAAAATAAACACTCAGAGCCAAACAGAAGGACCAAGACAGGGAAATGGATGGAGACTGGGGGGCAAAAGCAGATTTGGGGCAGGTCCAGGGCTAAAACCTGACAATTATCACAGAAAAAGAAGGATAAAATACATCCACTTACCCTTGCGGGGGTATTGAAGGCTGCTGACACTAGAGAGAAAACTGACCCACCTTTCGTCAAAAAAGTGACAGCTGCCAATCAAAATCGGCCACGTCACTAAGCCCCGCCCCCTCTATGACGTCATAGCCAATCAGAATCGATGACGTCACTATGTCCCGCCCCTAAGCCCCTCCCCTAGTCCCGCCTCCAAGCCCCGCCCCTTATGACGTCACAGCCAATCATAATCGATGACGTCATTATGCCCCGCCCCTAAGCCCCGCCCCTGATCCCGCCTCCGAGCCCCCGCCCCTTATGACGTCACATCCAATCAGAGTCGATGACGTCAGTATGCCCCGCCCCTAAGCCCCGCCCCCAGCTCCTCCCCTAGTTCCGCCCCTGGCTCCTCCCCTAGCCCCACCCCCAAGCTCCTCCCCTAACCCCGGCCAAGCACCGCCTCCAAGCCATACCTCCCCTCCCACCCAGGGTCTAATATTTTAATGTCATTTTATTTCATGAATTAAAGAACGATTAAAAATACCTAGATCTTTTTAATGTATTAAAGAATTAACTAATTCTGAAATAATTAAACATAAATCACTGTCTATTATTTAATGACCCTTTAATATCTTTAATTCTTAAATTATTACGTTTCCTTTTCTGTTTTTTAATTCGTAAATTAAAGAAGGGGAACAAATACCCGTCTCTCTCGGCTGTAAGTCTTTGCAGCAAGACGGTCAAATACCCACGCATAGAGCCGCTCGCGGAAACATGACCCTGTGTGTGTGTGTGTGTGTGTGTGTGTGTGTGTGTGTGTGTGTGTGTGTGTGTGTGTGTGTGTGTGTGTGTGTGTGTGTGTGTGTGTGTGTGTGGCGGGACACCCGCTGAGCGGAGATGCTGCCCCGAGGTGATGAACCCGAAGAACAATAAACAATGCTCCTTATCACTCACGCCAGATGATGTTTTCTTTTAAGATATTAGCCGATCGATCATGGGGCGCGGGACACCCGCTGAGCGGAGATGCTGCCCCGAGCCCGAACAATAAACAATGCTCCTTATCACTTACGTCCCTGGGAACGAGTCAGCGAGCATTTCCACTACGACCGGTGAAGAGTGAAGATGCCTGGACCCCCAGCTATGGGTATAAAATAGAATAAATTTGCGGAAAAAATCCTGGAAAACCATGTTGTTTAATTAAGTTTTCTTGTCTTCGAGCAGAGTGCGAAAACCGCATCAGCTTTCAGGGTAAGTGATTTAAGTAATCTGTTTTGATAGAAATGAGTGTTTTTAAATGATGCACGCCGTCTGAAACTGTTTTTTTTTTTTTTTTTTTTAGACAAAACCACGCAGACGGTCCAGAGCGCGTTCGGACCCGTCCTCGGTAATATATTTGAAATAGTACAGAATATCCGCTTGCGAGGGTGATGCTTTGTATTCATTTATTTATGTTAATTCTAGAAATCAAGTCAGAGCCCCCTGAAGAAGTTCGAAGGCTGGAAGCCCCGACTTCACCACGCAGATGTAAGTACAGCGATCGAGATTAAATCACGATTAAAACTCTGGAATAACCCGATTTTTTCTGTCACAGCCCATGGAGAAGCGGGTCAGTGGGAGAGACCCGTAAAACGATCCGCGGATGTACACGGTAAGGAGTCGGAGTTTATGTATTTATTTATTTTAAATATTTAATAACTAACGATTTTCTCTTTTTTCAGCACGCGGTGGAGGGAGACCGTCTATTTTCCACAGAGACGCAAGGCTTGAAGATATTCTGAGCTGGGATTAACCTCATCACGCAACTTTCTTGAAAATGTGTAGTCTGTTTTTATTTTTTTATTTTTTCTCTTATTCCGATGGAACGGGAGAATTCATTTGAAGAGGTATATTAACTGAATTTCTTGAGGTAGATTCTTCCTGCTACAGATTTTAAAAGATGGAAGGAGAGAATTCACATCGGGAAAATAACTTCGGACGTGTATTGGATTTAAACGCTTCAATAATCGACTCAGCGGGGAGCGCTCCTGGAGCAGATGGTCCATTACCCGAGGCGTTAAATTCGCCGCCTCAAAATAACATCGAGTCCGGAGAGAGACTTTTAAGCCGTGTTCGTTTAACACCGTTAAATGAGGCTCTTAACAATTTAGCGGCTGAACGAGAATCGGAAGAAATTAACCCCTACATCATTTCTGCGATTAACGCTATAAATTCGACGGTCCAGTCTGATACTGAAGAGCCCCCTGACCCCCCGCACACCTCACCTCCAGACGAGTCCGGTCCCGCGGCGTTGAACCAGGTACGTCTGACTCCGTTAAATAACGCCGTAAACCTCCTCGCGTGTGAAGTTAATCCTCACGTCCAATCCGCGGTGGATGAATTAAATCAAACGCCTAACGACGCTCGCGCTTTTTCACCTTTAAGAAGTCCCTCCCCGCGCAATGCGCGCGGAGAAGAGATTTTAAACAGAGCTCGTTTAACCCCGATAAACGCGGCGATCTCTGTTTTGATGGAAGACGGAGATGATGCACGACCGGGACCCAGCCGACACTCTCCCATGACGGGTGGTGGGGCTGCTAACGTCATCAGGAGACCTGCTTTTAACAATATCGAAATCAGGCTGCCTCTCAATTTCCAGCGCGCCGACGAAATTCCCGACTACGCGGAATTTTACCGTAACGTCGTTGGGGCTCTTCATAACTCGGTCGAAAAGGCTTTAACACACGCCAGGGCCGGGGACTTTATCCAAATGGAGATTCGTGGGGACTCAGTCTACAACGAGGCCGCTTTGATCAGCTCATATAACGACGCTGGCGATGTGACGGGCTTCCAAAATCTGTTAGAACGATTGATACAATCAAATTCCAACGTTTTAGCCGACGAGTCTCTGGAATTAGTGGTTCAAGTCATCCGCAACCAGAACGGCGCGGGGAAGCGCAGAATAGATGACCTCCTCCATCACGAGGTTCTGAGGAAAAAATCCAAATGCCTTAATATCGTGTATAATCCTGACAACAGTTTATGTTTCACGATAAACCTCGTTCAGTTATTGAATCCTCATCTGAGTACGCACGAGGCGGAGCAGCGCGGACTGGCGTTACAAAATAGCGTCGGATTAACGGAAGCTACGCCGGTATCTTTAGAGCAGGTGGGAAAATTTGAAAACGCTCTGGGTTGTAAAATTGTGGTGTTTTTCAGAGCCGAAGGGGAGAGAAAGCTGACAAAATTCCAGACAGGAATACCGGCGCAGCAGAAAACTCTTTTCGTTTTTCTGTTTAATAATCATTTTTACGGAATCATCGATTTAAAGAGATTTTTGGGAGTGAAATATGTATGTAAGTTTTGCTTTGAGGGGTACAATAACCACGCCTCCCATAATTGTCCGTCATATTGTAAAATTTGTGAATCCACGCAGTGTTATGAGAAAAATAACCCTGTATTCTGCAGCGAATGTAACAAGGAGTGTCGCTCTCCCACCTGTTACAGCCTGCATAAACAGCCGAAGTATCGTCCTTCCGCCGGTAAGTTCGTTAATGTGTGTGATAACAGAAAAAAATGCTCTCGATGTAAACGTGAGTATTACATAGCGTTTTCTAAAAACAGCGCTCCGCACGTGTGTAAGCAGAAGAGGTGTCATATATGCGGCGAGGCTCTCCAGGAGCCGAGCGAGGGTCACCTCTGCTATATGACCCCGCTCAAAGCTGAAGAGACGCATTCAGAGAAATATGTTTTTTATGATTTTGAAACGTATGTCGATAATAACGGGGAACACGTACCGTTTTACGTCAGCGCTGTAACAAAGACGGGTGATTTTTGGAGCGCATGGGGGACAGACTGCGTAGCCCGCTTCTTTAAACATTTTAGAACGAGAAAATTCAAAGAATACGTGTTCATCGCTCACAACTCAAAAGGTTTTGACGGCTATTTGCTTCTAAAGTATTTAGTCCAGCAGGGCGTAACCCCCGCTGTGATTATGACTGGGAGTAAACTATTACTCATGACAGACGCCGCCTTTAAACAGAAATATATAGATTCGTTATCTTTCCTTACAATGCGCTTATCTCAGATGCCTAAAGCCCTGGGGATCCGGCTGAAAGACGAAATCATCCGCAAAGGTTACTTTCCGCACCTGTTCAGTTCAGAAAAAAATCTGAACTATGTCGGTCCGTACCCTGACTCAGCGGCTTACGGGGTCGCAAATATGTCAGAGGGAGAAAGAGAGGAATTTAACGCGTGGTACGTGCGGAAAAAAAAACGCAATTTTCGATTTTAAAGCCGAGGCCGTTATGTATTGTGATAACGACACAAAAATCTTGGCTGCAGCCTGCTCCAAATTTATGTCTGAATTCATCGCTGAAACACGCGTGGATCCTTTTACCTGCGTTACAATCGCCTCGGCGTGTATGAAAGTCTTCCAAACTAACTTTCTTGCTCCAAAAACGCTGGCGATCCCCTCCGCCGACAATTATAGAACGAGGCATAAAAAATATTCGGACGTGGCCGTGCAATGGTTAGAATGGGTTGCTGAGACGCAAAACATTATCATCGATCATGCTCTAAACAGGGGCGAGAAAAAAATAGGAGGTTATTATGTTGATGGGTATGCTCAGATTGACGGCCGGATAAAAGTGTGGGAGTTTCTCGGATGTTTTTACCACGGGTGTGCAAGGTGTTTTACACAGCATGAAATAAACCCTCTCACAAACACCTCATTTGGAGAGCTCCACGCAGCGTGTCAGAAAAAAATAGCCTTTCTGCGGGCTATGCCGGGCGTCACCCTCAACGTAATTTGGGAGCATCAATGGCTTGAAATGAGGCTGAGGGATGAGAGCGTTCGGTGTTTCCTCGCCCGCAGGGGGTTACCGCCGCCCCTCGAACCTCGCGACGCTTTATACGGCGGTCGGACTTGCGCGGCCCGTCTGAGGTACACGGCTGAGCAAGATGAGACGGTCTATTACGTCGACGTGACCTCGCTGTATCCTTACGTTAACGTAAATTTCACATATCCCACGGGGCATCCGGAAATTATAGAGAGAAATTTCAGAGACCCCAGGACTTATTTCGGGCTCATCAAAGCCATCGTGTACCCGCCCCAGGGGCTAAAATTCCCCGTCCTCCCACACAGAACTCCTCACGGTAAACTGGTGTTTACTCTGTGTCGCACCTGCGCTGATGAAAATAATCAAGCTGCAGCGTGCACACACAGTCAGCAGCAGAGAGCTCTGTCTGGGACTTGGACGACCCCGGAATTCCACAAAGCTCTGGATACAGGCTATGCTGTAGCTAAGATTTTTGAAGTCTGGCATTTTGAGGAAAAAAGTGATAAAATCTTTGAGGGGTACATAAACACCTTCTTAAAACACAAGCAGGAAGCCTCTGGTTTCCCTCCCGAATTTGATAAAGACTCCGAGAGCAGAGAAAAATACATCACGGACTACTGGCTGAATCAGAAGATTCGTTTAGACCCAGAAAAAATCAGTCACAATCCGGCAAAACGTCAGATGGCTAAGATCTGCCTCAACTCCTTCTGGGGGAAATTCGCCCAGAGGGCAAATCTGACGCAGACCGCGCTCGTTAAAAATGCTGACGATCTGTTCAGGTATCTGTTTTCTGAAGAGTACGAGGTCACATATCTAACATTCCTCAGCAGTCAGGCGGCTATGGTTCAATGGAGGTACGGCCCGCGGCACGTCAGCCGACCGGGTAAAACCGTCAATATTTTCATCGCGGCGTTTACAACGGCGTACGCGCGTTTGACCTTGTACGGTTTTATGGAGGCTGTGGCAAATCCTGACAGGATTCTGTATTATGATACCGATAGCCTGATTTACGTTTGTAGGCGGGGTGAAACCCCGCTGCCTACCGGTAATTATCTGGGGCAGCTCACCGACGAGTTGAACGGCGATGTCATCACAGAGTTTGCAGCGGCGGGACCTAAAAGTTACGCATATAAAACCGCACGAGGTAAAACGGTCATGCGTGTGAAGGGGATCACTCAAACCCACGAAAGCTGTCAGAAAATAAACTTTGACAGCGTCAAAGATCTGGTCGAGGGTTATATAAAAGATCCCGCCCTCGCTGCATCTATCATAACGCCGCAGCAGGGAATTAAACGTCATAAAAGCAGTTTCAGTTTGACAAACGTGTCATTTCAAAAATCCTTCAGGGTGGTGTATGACAAGCGGCGTCTTTTAAAGGACGGGGAAACCGAACCGTTCGGATTTTGAAACATGTCTCACTCTGGAAATACGGTGGAGATTGACCCCAGACTTCAGCTCCCATTCTCCTGTCTCATCGTTGGACCGAGTGGTTCGGGAAAGACTGTGTTTGTGAAAACATTGCTGGAAAATTGTAGCCACGCTATGAGACATGTGCCTGACAACATTGTATGGCTGTATACGTCTGAACAACCTCTGTATTCTGAACTGAAGAATAAAAATATTAAATTTGTAAGAGGACTCCCTGACTCATTTCTGGACGACAGCCTTTTCCCTGAAGGTCAGAGCCATCTGGTTATTTTGGACGATCTCATCTTTCAAGCAACGGATCATCCTGAAGTTGTAAGAATTTTCACCCAGTACAGACATCACCGGAATATGAGCGTCATCATGATCACACAGAACGTGTTTCATAAAGGGAAATACAGTCGAACCATCAGTTTGAATTGTAATTATATGGTGCTGTTTAAAAATCCCAGAGACAAGTTACAGATGAACATTCTGGCTCAGCAAATGTTTCCCGGCAGAAAACAATTTTTTTTGGAGGCACTTGATGATGCTACGAGCGTACCTTACGGGTATTTATTACTGGATTGCACGCAGGAGTGTCCAGATCAGTTCAGACTGAGATCGGGATTACTCCCGCACGAGTGGCCCACAGTTTATTTACAGAAAGATAAACGGATATGAGCTCTCTTTTAAAAAGGAACGCCCCCGCTCTTAAAGCGCTAATCAGAGCCGGGGCGAGGGAGCGTCACCACAGCCTGAAGACCTGCAGGGCGGAGCTTCTGAAAACTTTATCCGAGATCGCTTTGAATATATTAAAGGGGAATATCGCCTTGAGCGACTCTCAATTCCGGGCCTTGAAAAAACGAAAAAGAGTTTTACGTCTTCTGGCCGACAGAAAAACCAGTTATAAAAAGAAGCGGGGAGCGCTGATTCAGACGGGCGGCTTTCTCCTGCCTCTGCTCGCCGCGGCCCTGCCCGTTATAACGAGTCTAATAGTACCCAGAGGATAATGGCGTTCAAAGCGGCGCAAAAGATGTTTTTACTCACTCCACAGCAGATGCTTCAACTCAGTCATTCCGTTCCGCCGAGCGGAAATAACATCAGACAAACGGCGGAAAATGATTTAGACTCGCGAATGCGAGGTATACTGGAAGAACGTACTCACTCTCCTTATGAAAAAATTAAAAAGTATGAGGCTCTGCTGCAGCGCTATTTAACCCTGATCAAGCAGGGGGAACTCGAATCACGCGTTTCACCCCCGCAAGAGACTCGCGTCGCTAAGCAACCTGAGGAGGAGGGGGTGGAGGAGGAGGAGGAGGAGGATGAGACTGTCACAGAGGTCCTGAAGAATATCCCCTCCAGAGAGCGTAGAAACGCTGAATATATTATGAGGAAATTATCGAAGGGTGATACGCGCTGGAGTCCGTCGGGGGAATTTATTTACAAGGGGAAAGTCGTGAGGGGGTCTCACGCCATAGATCTTATGAAACATCTCGGATCCTCGTTCAAGAAATCGAGCCCTCCTACAGGCTGGGTGAAGTTCCTCAATATTTTACAGGAGCGGAACATCCCGGTGGCGTGCGTATCAAACCCGCAAGCCCGCGAGCAGCTTCAGAAGCTTAAAAAAGGCCGGAGCAGCTCGCCGGATGAATCCCTTCTTTTAACCGATTCGCCGGCCAGGAAGAAACTTAAGAAAAAAAAAAGACTTCCAACGCTGGGAAGGTTTCTCACCATAAAAGGAGGGTATCGAATTAAAAACTGACTGGATATTATGATCAAGATTCTTTAAAATACATCGCAGTCAGTCACGTTTTTGTATATTGTTACTAATAAAACACAGACTGAAACTCATCTCCGGCCTTCATCACTTTTATTCGGTATACGGTTTAAAAAACAACTTTCAACACTTCTCTACTTAATAACAACGATGCAAAAACATTAAAGGTATGATCGGGGGTGCATTTTCTACACATTCGGAACATTTTTCACAAAAAACACATAAAAAAAAATCAAAGGTCAAAGGTCAAAGCTTCTTTCTACGTTTAAAAACGGGGGTTTACATCATGCAAACGCGATAAAACTTTAAAGGTATGATCGGAAGGCCGCTCTCACACATCCACCCCGTTTTCAGGCGAAAAAAAACATAAAAAAAATTTAGGATCAAAGATTAACACTTCTTTCTGTACTTAATAACAATGTTTTAAAGCGTGCAAACGCGATAAAACTTTAAAGGTATGTTCGGAAGGCCGCTCTCACACATCCACCCCGTTTTCAGGCGAAAAAAAACACATAAAAAAAATCAAAGGTCAAAGGTCAAAGCTTCTTTCTACGTTTAAAAACGGAGGCTTACATTATGCAAACGCGTTAAAACTTTAAAGGTATGATCATTTATAGCGTTAATCGCAGAAATGATGTAGGGGTTAATTTCTTCCGATTCTCGTTCAGCCGCTAAATTGTTAAGAGCCTCATTTAACGGTGTTAAACGAACACGGCTTAAAAGTCTCTCTCCGGACTCGATGTTATTTTGAGGCGGCGAATTTAACGCCTCGGGTAATGGACCATCTGCTCCAGGAGCGCTCCCCGCTGAGTCGATTATTGAAGCGTTTAAATCCAATACACGTCCGAAGTTATTTTCCCGATGTGAATTCTCTCCTTCCATCTTTTAAAATCTGTAGCAGGAAGAATCTACCTCAAGAAATTCAGTTAATATACCTCTTCAAAATGAATTCTCCCGTTCCATCGGAATAAGAGAAAAAATAAAAAAATAAAAACAGACTACACATTTTCAAGAAAGTTGCGTGATGAGGTTAATCCCAGCTCAGAATATCTTCGAGCCTTGCGTCTCTGTGGAAAATAGACGGTCTCCCTCCACCGCGTGCTGAAAAAAGAGAAAATCGTTAGTTATTAAATATTTAAAATAAATAAATACATAAACTCCGACTCCTTACCGTGTACATCCGCGGATCGTTTTACGGGTCTCTCCCACTGACCCGCTTCTCCATGGGCTGTGACAGAAAAAATCGGGTTATTCCAGAGTTTTAATCGTGATTTAATCTCGATCGCTGTACTTACATCTGCGTGGTGAAGTCGGGGCTTCCAGCCTTCGAACTTCTTCAGGGGGCTCTGACTTGATTTCTAGAATTAACATAAATAAATGAATACAAAGCATCACCCTCGCAAGCGGATATTCTGTACTATTTCAAATATATTACCGAGGACGGGTCCGAACGCGCTCTGGACCGTCTGCGTGGTTTTGTCTAAAAAAAAAAAAAAAAAAAACAGTTTCAGACGGCGTGCATCATTTAAAAACACTCATTTCTATCAAAACAGATTACTTAAATCACTTACCCTGAAAGCTGATGCGGTTTTCGCACTCTGCTCGAAGACAAGAAAACTTAATTAAACAACATGGTTTTCCAGGATTTTTTCCGCAAATTTATTCTATTTTATACCCATAGCTGGGGGTCCAGGCATCTTCACTCTTCACCGGTCGTAGTGGAAATGCTCGCTGACTCGTTCCCAGGGACGTAAGTGATAAGGAGCATTGTTTATTGTTCGGGCTCGGGGCAGCATCTCCGCTCAGCGGGTGTCCCGCGCCCCATGATCGATCGGCTAATATCTTAAAAGAAAACATCATCTGGCGTGAGTGATAAGGAGCATTGTTTATTGTTCTTCGGGTTCATCACCTCGGGGCAGCATCTCCGCTCAGCGGGTGTCCCGCCACACACACACACACACACACACACACACACACACACACACACACACACACACACACACACACACACACACACACACACACGCACTCACACAGACACAGCGTCTGCAACAGGTTTTACAGCCGTGGGGTCATGTTTCCGCGAGCGGCTCTATGCGTGGGTATTTGACCGTCTTGCTGCAAAGACTTACAGCCGAGAGAGACGGGTATTTGTTCCCCTTCTTTAATTTACGAATTAAAAAACAGAAAAGGAAACGTAATAATTTAAGAATTAAAGATATTAAAGGGTCATTAAATAATAGACAGTGATTTATGTTTAATTATTTCAGAATTAGTTAATTCTTTAATACATTAAAAAGATCTAGGTATTTTTAATCGTTCTTTAATTCATGAAATAAAATGACATTAAAATATTAGACCCTGGGTGGGAGGGGAGGTATGGCTTGGAGGCGGTGCTTGGCCGGGGTTAGGGGAGGAGCTTGGGGGTGGGGCTAGGGGAGGAGCCAGGGGCGGAACTAGGGGAGGAGCTGGGGGCGGGGCTTAGGGGCGGGGCATACTGACGTCATCGACTCTGATTGGATGTGACGTCATAAGGGGCGGGGGCTCGGAGGCGGGATCAGGGGCGGGGTTTAGGGGCGGGGCATAATGACGTCATCGATTATGATTGGCTGTGACGTCATAAGGGGCGGGGCTTGGAGGCGGGACTAGGGGAGGGGCTTAGGGGCGGGACATAGTGACGTCATCGATTCTGATTGGCTATGACGTCATAGAGGGGGCGGGGCTTAGTGACGTGGCCGATTTTGATTGGCAGCTGTCACTTTTTTGACGAAAGGTGGGTCAGTTTTCTCTCTGACACTTTATACTTTTGTTTTTCTCTCACATTCTGGAGGAAAACTTCATAGTCCTCTTGGAAATCAAATCTGAAAACAAAGTAATCCATAGCATTATGGATGTCATTATCATTGTTTGGATGGCTCAGCTGATGGAGGACTTCCTGTTGCTGGAGTACTTCAAGCGTGAAGTACTGAGGTTCTTCTATGAAGGTGTGCTTTTGAGCCCTCACCCATTCAAGACCAGCTTCTACGCCCTTGACAATGTCTGTAACATGTACAATATCCAACTTCAGCACAATGGAAATCAAAATGGACTTGGTTTACAGAAGGTGTAACTGAATTCTGGTCATCCTGTGTGAATACATATTTAGACGCTGTGATTTATTTGGGTCATCTCATATCGGTTAAGTGTAATTTTGCCTGTTTCTGAAGAGACAAAACTGAAACACGAATTGTTCTGTAATCACATGCAAACTGTTGTGTGTCTCCTGTCTCTGTCCCCAGGTGGTGCACTGCGGCGCTGATTGGACACACCTGCACCTCATCTGCTCACCAGCATAAAAGCTCTGTTTCCTCACTGCTTCATTGCCAGATACTCAGTGTTCCTACCTGGTAACCTGGCTCCTCTGTCTCCGTATAGAGTTCTTGTTATTTCCTGACAGCATTGTTCATTCTGCGTTCCTACGCAACTATTTCTGTAAATTCTCTCAGGGACTTACACATTGCCTCTGGACAATTTTTGACCTTGTTTTTGCAGCAGCTTGTTACTGTATGTTTGTGTGCAGCTGCACGTTCACTCACCTCTCTGTCCTCTGTCTCTCAGTGACTCCACACCGTCCACAGCTCTGCAGGTAAGAGAGAAAAGAAGGACTACTGATTCACTTTGCCCTGTGAGTCACAGTGCCCTGGTTCCCCCTATTACTTTATCCTTTTAGAAAGAAGTTTTGTTCAGAAGACTTACTTTATCCTTCTTAGAAAGACAGTTTTTTTTTTCCAAAAAGAGTTTTGAGTATGGAGAAAATAACAGTACTGTCGGAATCTTTAGGTGTATAATTCCAGAGCAGCGGCTGGACTGCTGGTGACCGGAAACAAAAGTAAAGAACAGTAACTGAAGTACAAGGGACGTGACAAAGAGCCACTGTAAAAGGAAAAAAAACAACAAAAAAAAAAACAGAATTGTTTGGAGGTGCAGAGAAACACTCTCTTGGTAAACAAAGAAGTCATTGAAGGCAGTGTGTTGGACAGGAGACGTGTGACACAGCAACCTCCCAGAGTGGACATGAGACTAGTGTGTTTTAAACATACATCAGCATGTGTTCACACAAACACGTGAGCTTGTGAGATGGTTGTAAAATAAGCTGGAAGCTCCCAGGCAAGATGAGGAGAAATGAAGGGAGGGGGCCCCAGCTACACACACACCTTTTTTTACATGCATACATCACTTATTGTATACACACACACACACATATATATATATATATGAGAAGAGGATACAGCTTCTTTTCCTACAGTAAGAAGCTGTACTGATGAATAACTATATATGAAAGTTGGCTGCTTTGACTTTTCAGAAAGTAGAAACGTTGAGGATTGGACTGTCAAAAGTGTATCTTTCAACAAATAAATAATTAATAGCAAAGTAATGACAAATTGGTGAAATAAATTTAGATGGTGATGAACTTTTAGCCCCTTGATCATATTGAAAGTCAGGGAGACAGTGACTCGTGGTAACACAACACACTCGGCTGCAACAAGCATATATTGATAAGGAAAGCAACACAATTAGAGATGAATTTAAAACTGAGGCATATTACAAAAAAATTTAAATCTAGCTAAAGAGGAATTTCCTTTACTACCCCGGGAGAAACTTATACAAGATGTGTGAAATCTCAACGCTTTAATAAGAAAATCAGAAGCTTGGTGCACAAATCCAGTAACTGTAATAAAGTTCCCTCTGCTTCAGGCTTTGGGGTCCCAGAGGGCAGGTCAAATTAAAGGGGTCATAGTTGCTTGTTTAGGTGACAACCATTCAACAGGAGAACGGTAAATTAAACATCACACCAAGTCCTCAGCCAAAGCCAGGACTGAAACTAACATACAATCATCACAGAATACCAAAAAGTTAAACAATTAATAGTATTAATAATAAAAAACAAAGGACAGAGGTGCTAATGTGGTTCAAGGTGTGTGTGTGGGGGGGTACTAAACTAATAAAAAGAGCAGCAGGTCACGCCCTCCACTCTGACAGCTCACGTGACAAAAGAACTGGCAGGACAGCGCCCTCTGCTGGGAGCAGGAAACACAGCAGAAATTGTTAAACAGGCCTGCGTGGGAAAACGAATCCTGAACTGTGCCCTGAAGAGTCCAGTGACAGTGATGAATAATTTAATTAATTTAAAGCCTGATTGTTGCAGCTGCTGATCTGTAACTGTGTCATGCGATGATGTGTGTGACAGTTTTAAAGTTCTCCGTCCCTGGATTTTGCTTTATTATTGACTAATTCAACCCTTGACAAGCTTTTCTTTCTCCAATCATCACCTCCAAATCAAAGGCAAGCTGTACAACTTCCTCTTTTTTCCAATTGCAGCCTGATGTGCACATCCGAGTGCAGGTCCGAGTCTGAGCAATGTGTGAAAAACGAAACGGTCGGGCTTTTAAGAGCAGCTGACTGAGAAAATCAGCAATGGGGTCAGCGCCGCCGTTCGGCATAAGCAGACTACGCAGCCTGCGTGGGGCACCAACCATGTTGCACTAGTTTGCAGGGCCTCCAATTGACTGAAAAATGTGTTAATTATTACATTTCAAAATCAATATGAATTATTTATGAATAGGCCCATCGTTTTTGTCTTTAAATGTTGTATAGGCCCCTAACCCATTACTTAATTGGGGCAAATTAACAGTTTTTTTTGCCTAATATAAAGCCCCCATCGACCCCCGCCCCGATTCCCTGTAATGGTACAGCCTTGTTTGCGTCTTTCTGTTCGCTGTGTCGCCTAACCAGCGTTGCCAGATGTGACGATTTCCAGTCCAATAAATGCTCAAAAATGCATGGAGGCACTAAATCCTGCGCAATTTGAACTGATTTTTAAAATGTGTGTGGCAATTTTAAACAAAAAACTCGTCCAGTGCCATATTTTTACCCTAAACAAACCAACTGGATGGGAAAACACCGGGTTGACAGTTTGTTCCTGTCTTTGGATGACCTGATCAGTGATTTTACTGCCAGGAAAGCTCACCATGCACTTTTGTAAAGCCTTCTTCTTTATTTATGAGCAGAATTATTTTTGTTCATCAGCCATTGTTTGGAACCTGCGGTTGATTTGATTTTATTTTTTTTAATTGTAAAGCCGTCTTTATTTATTTGCATAATTATATTTGCTCATTGTTTATTTGGAATCTACAGTGTTTTTTTATTTAATTTAATTCTAATGCTGCTGTTAAAGTTATTAGTTATACATTATAAATGGTGCTGCTGTTCTTTACTGTTATTGGCCTTACTTATTATAACATTGTAAATGTTCACTGCTATGTGTATTTAATATGAATTTTAATAAATAGTAACGGTTTGAGTAGAACTTTTGTGTGGGGGGGCCCCTCCCTGACCAGTTATGCTTAGGGCCTCCAAAACCTTAGCAGCGGCCCTGAATGGGGTTGGTGGATCTTGACAAAGCTATTCAGACATGCTTATTTAGGTGAAAAATAGCATTTTCCAAAGTATTTTTGAAAAATTTAATTTGGTTGCCATGGAAATGAGCTATGCTGAAAAAGGGGCTAAATTAGCCATTGTGGCCACTCAGATGGTCGCATTTTCAGCACTTTTCATGTGCAAATTAGAAAAAGATTTCCTAGACCTACACATGAATGGTACACATCCCTGAAATGTGCATGCTGTATATTTTCAAATGAGGTGCAACATACATACATGCCCGTAAAGTGAAAAGAAAATATTTGCGTTTTATAACGTGACCTCTATTTAAAATATTGTCAATTTTCCTTACGCAACTGCCAGTGTTAGGACCATGGTAGGCAATTTCGCTAACATACGAGGTCTGTCCAAAAAGTAACGGACCTTTTTATTTTTTTCAAAAACTATATGGATTTGAATCACGTGTGATTGCATCAGCCAAGCTTGAACCTTTGTGCGCATGTGTGAGTTTTTTCACGCCTGTCGGTTGCGTCATTCGCCTGTGAGCAGGCTTTGTGTGAGCACTGGTCCACCCCCCTCGTCGGATGTTTATTGCGAATAAATGTCTGAATGATTTGGAGCTTTGCTGCATCAAATTTTTCCAGAAACTGTGAGACAGCCAGGTGGACACCATTCACTAAATTCAGATGGCTTTCAGGGTCGATTTTTATGGGGATCACACAGATTGAGGAGTGTTACAGCCGGTTTAAAGACCGCCCACAGCGGCTGAGAGCGCGGCGCACTCCGAGCGGCGATCGACAGGCTCAAACGACCAGATCATTTCCAAACTGGACGCTGTGTTGATCCGGGACATCATCTGACTACCACAGAAATAGCAGAAGACGTGGACGTCAAGACTTTTTCAGCACATTCCACTGTTACAGGAGTTTTTGTCATGGAAAAAGGAGCAGAGGAATGCGCCACTGTGCCGCGAATGGCGCGGGACAAAACCACAGGAATTTGCACGTCAGGACGGAGCCGCATGGTGCAAAGCAACGCCATGATGAAGCCTCACAGGACATGTTCTGGCATGTCCAGCTAATCCACAATTTCTCGGATAGTCACACGGCTGAAAAGCCACCGAAAGCCGTCCTGTGAGACCAACACGGAGGTGGTCCCAGTGAGTACTGATTCTTGTGAAGGGAGTCCCCAAGTTAAAACTTATGAAAACATGCCTCAGATCCACTGTAAACAATAAGAGCTTAAGCATTGAGTTGAGGAGAGCAAAAGCACTGAGTGTGGACTCATTTGTTGACCAGTTTGCCAGAAATCACCAAAACCACAGTATACAGTTGTTGTAGTAGCAGAGCAGTCGGTGTATCTGTAACTTTGGACTGAGAAAGTGAACCAAGGCTGCACTTAACACTTACTTTCAGTATCAATTGATCTGCTGATCAAGTCAGTACAGTTTGTAATTTTTTTTTTTTTTTGTCAAATCTATTATTTTGAATCATTGACTTTGGTTACAACAGTTAATCACTAGTTTTGTGAAAATAAAAATAAATAAATAATAATAAAAATAAGATTTTAAATTTGTTCTTTTTGCCAGGCTCCCTCAGTAAAACTGGTCTTGAACCACCACTGGGAGAAAGTCACTTTCAAATTAAAAGCGCTCATGCAGCAGCTTTGCAGTGATTCCGTCCAGTTTTCTGATTTATTTTTATTTTTCTTTGCCTTCTTCCCACTGACGTGTTCTGCACAGGATGTGCGTTTGTGTGCAGGTGTTGATTCAGAAGGCAGAATAATACACCGTTGGTGCGCTCTGAAACACATCTGTTTGGTGTCATGAATCAAACCTCCAGCTCTTTAAAAATGCAAAAGTAACCTGTGTGTCTGCATTTGCTCCTGACTACCTGTGAATCATGACATTATGTCCAGCATGTGTGGGACATGTGACTCGCACACTGGCACTCGTTGAAAAATTTCAGCATGCCCAAAATGTTTTGAAGAGCTTATTAGGACGTACATCAGTGTGTTTCAACTTGCTCTTAACTTATATAAAAAAAAAACTTACCCATAACTTACTGGACTTCTGCCAGCTTTTTTTTTTTTTTTTTTTAAATACGGTTGGCATACGCTGACTAAATCAAGGTGTGACAGGGCCTTTTGTTAGGTGATACTGAGTGCCAGTCTGCGCCTCACTTTCAAATTTGAGTGTGATTGGGGCATGTTTGATTAAGATGTAAAATTTACTTTAAATGGCCACAAAATCTGTAATCTGGATCAGATCCAGATCAAACTTTCAGTCGATAAAGGAAACCAGCCTACATACTGCTCTCAAACATGAAGTAAATTGGATCTTTTTTTGAAAGTTTGTCCAGTGTTAAG
The DNA here is from genome assembly GCF_902500255.1 of Thalassophryne amazonica. NCBI lineage: Eukaryota > Metazoa > Chordata > Actinopteri > Batrachoidiformes > Batrachoididae > Thalassophryne > Thalassophryne amazonica. The sequence goes on from NC_047112.1 coordinate 116,921,149, forward strand.
ATGGGATTCGTCCAGACTTGGCCCTTGAAAATTGAATCCGTTCTTACCTATCAGGATATGAATCTTCAGTAAAAATTTCATAACGATGTATGAAAAATTGTGGCCTCCAGGCTGTTCAGACAGAGATAATACCTGCTTAAACCTTGATGCAGAGAGTGACGGTGCCATTAACCCTCTGGAGGGCAGAGCTGTTTTTGAGATTTGACTGTGCTTTTAGTAGTTCCCATTTGAACGTATTGTCATGGCCATGTGTCGCATATTATTGTCCTTTTAATAATAAATAGATAGATTAAAAACAATTTTCATGGCAATTTTGTGTTTATATAATTTTTTTTTCATTTCAGAAAGCAGGAGGAACCCATCCATGGATACAGTGGCAGCTGAGAATGAAAAGCAGATGTCCTGCAGGAAGACTCTTGATGGAGACTTGGACACGGATAAATGTACGTCCATCACTGCTTCTCAAACCGTCCCCACTGGGTCAGTGGTGTCAAGTGAAATGACCTCTGCCCCAGTGAAAGTCACACCTGCCAGTCAGGACCACCAGCCCATCTCGTGTGCAGCCACAGTCTCAGGTCCTCAAACATCTTCATCTTCCCTCATGGTGATACATAAGGTTGTCCCCTCAATAGGACTAGTGAGCACCAGTGGACCACCAGAGGGAACCAAACCACTGAGCGAGAGGACTTCTCTGAACCCAACCGCAGGAAGGACTCTGGTGATAACTGTACCCGCAGCAGCACCTGCACAGCTTGTAGCTGCAGTCCCTCGACAACCGCAAGCTGCTTCTACAAAGCTCTCAACAAACATAAGCATTCCACCAGGTGAGCTCACTGTTCATGACTTCTGCCTGTCTGTCGGTGGACAAAATATCAAGCAAAGATGGATTTTTGTTGTGTAAGTAGGTTTTGATCCAGATACTATAAAAAGAAAAGCTTTAGAGCTGGATAGTTTGCTCCATTATGAGGTTTCTAGTATCATCATGACCTCACTCGGAAGATTTTGATAAAACACAAATTCACTAAATGTTTGCAAATCAAACATGAACGTCTCTTGACAAACCATGAGAGGGACTTCTGCTCAGTGATGGAAGTTACAGAATGACTCCAAATGAGCGGCCCAGGTGTGAGAAGTAAATCTGTAAATGAAGCAGGAAGTGATTAATTACATTTATAAATGTGTTTTTATTGAGGTTCTAACAGACAATGCATCTATTTCAGTTCAATGCAATTGTAGAACCATATTTTTTCCAACAAAGAGAGTGCAGCAGGTCACATCAAACAGAAATCATAAAATTTAGAGGGGGGGTATACAAAGCAAGACTGACACAGATCTAGGCTGGCATTATGATGACCATAATACATTTCCCATGTGGTCAGTTAAATAAGACACAGTTCAGTCTGTCTGGGTCCCCCAAGGTGTTCCCAAGCCATCCGAGAGATGTAGTCCCTCCAGCGTGTTCTGGCTCTTCCCCGGGGCCTCCTCCCAATGGGACGTGCCCGGAACACCTCTCCAGCGAGGCGTCCAGGGGGCATCTGGAAAAGATGCCCGAGCCACCTCAACTGACTTCTTTCGACATGGAGGAGCAGCGGCTCGACTCTGAGCTCCTCACCCTATCTCTAAGGGAGCGCCCAGCCACCCTGTGGAGGAAACTCATCTCGGCCGGTTGTACTTGCGATCTTGTTCTTTCGGTCATGAGCCAAATCTCATGACCATAGGTGAGGATCGGAACGTAGATCGATCGGTAAATTGAGAGCTGTACCTCGATTTACCGATCAAGCTTTGTCTTAATGTCTGGATTCACCCATTCATGTAAAAGTTTGGGCCCCCCTGATGATTTCCATGATTTTCTTTTATAAATCTGTCATGCCCCGCCCAGTTCCAGGCTTCAGCCCTTATTTTCCCTCTTTATTTGGTTCTGCTCCTTTTGCCCCAGCCTTGTTTTATTAATTGCTATTTTCATCATGTTTGTTTTATGTTGTTTTTGCTTTGGCACTTTGTTTCTTTTATACTTCAGCCATGTTCCGTTCTATCAGTCTGTGTTTTTATGGTTTATCATTTAGTTATTGTTTGCCTATTTTTGCTGTTCTCATTTCTGTTATGTAGTGCTGTTATGCCAGGTTTTGTTATCACTTAGTTTTTTTTTATATAGTTTTGTCTGTCTGTTCTGGCTTAGTTTTGTCAGTGTTTTAATTTCCTATTCTGTTTATCATGTTCTGGTATGCTTTTCAGCCCTGTTCAAGTTTAGATTCCTGTTCATGTTTTTCTTTGTATGATCTCTAGTTGTCATGTCCAGTTTCATTGTTATCACAGTCTCTTTCTGATCACTGCACTCATGTCTCGCACCTGCACTTTGTCATCACTGTTGGCCACGCCCCATTCATCTGTCATTTAATTGCCCATTTGTCACTGCCTTTCTGCATCTCTTTTGCCTCTTGTCACCTGGCCACGCCCCCTTCCAGGCCCTTCCTCCTCCACATGCACCTCATTATCTTATTTAAACTGCTTCAGTTCACTTCCTCCCTGCTCGTTTGTTGAGTTCACTCACTTACCAGCACTTTGTCTCGTCCTGTTTTGCAAAGCCGTGTTTTTGACTCAGCTCTGTGTACCTGATCCTGCCTTTTGCCTTAGCCCTGACAACTCTGTTTGCTCGTGTACTGACCCTGCTTGTTTTTGACCACGTCCTCTGTCTTGTCCCTGCCTGGTACTTTTGCTCCGCGGACTGCCTTCCTGTTACTGAACCCAGGCCTGAATTAAACCATCCTTTACGCATACGTCCTGTGGTGAGCCTGCATTTGTGTCCAGCCTCTGTCTGTGTCTCGCCTCCGCTCAGTCCTGTCAGAACAAACGAGCCAGACATGGACGCAGCGGGCTCGAACCCCGTCAACAGGAACCAGGACGCCGACGCCATCAAAAGGATTTTTGATGACATTCAATTTTTCTTTGTTTCCGCGACTGCTACTCTCCGAAGGAGAAATTTGATTTTTCTAGAGCAGGCATGGGAACTTGTGGAAGCAGATGTTTGACTTTATGAGCTCTTCCCTGATCTGCAGGACCTGGACGTAATTTTTTCTGGCCAAAGACTTCCCGACTGGATAAAACATCCAGAGGCCCACCTGTATTCTCAACACCTGTCCTCTGATGACGACGCTGAGTGGAGCGACTGTGATGAAGATGACGATGATGATTCTTCAGAGCAGTTTGCAGTCCAGGACACGGTAAATGTGTTATTTAAGATACAGGACCTATTTTTTTTTTTGAATATCAGGACAATCTGAGTCCACAGAACCGACGTCGCGTTCTGTCGGCCCTTGATCAGCTTTTACAAGCCGAGTCAGACGTGGTCCGCTCTTTTCCAGAACTGAAGAACATAAAATCTCATTTTAAGCAGGGCCAAGTTCCTCCATGCATCGAGGATCCAATTGATTTTTTTTTTTTTTTTTTTTTTTCACCGCTGCCTGTTCAACCACACCGCAGTACATAACAATTTCGGATGCAGCCTAGTGCGCATCAGTGCAAAAACCGGCCGCACCATCTCAGCCGGAGAAACCGGGATCACAGCCACGCTCAGCACCCATTCTGGCCCCTTCACGGGCACAACCTAAGCCTGGGCCGTGTAAGACTCATGTGGATTCCACGGGCCGAAGCGGAGCCAGTCTCCACCGTTTTGACGCCATCAGCGCGTTGGCACCAGGAAGCCCCAACCGTGCTCACGCCTTGGACTTCCTCATGCCTGACTTCTCAGCATCTCCCTGAACTGACAACGGCTGTTCCAAGCCTACCACCTGTACCAGCCCTTCGTAAGCCTCGTGCACCTGTGCCACGAAAGACCGCGCGCACTGCACCAGCGGCTGAGCCAGTCTCCATGCTAGCGGCACCTGCGGCTGAACCAGTCTCCGCACCTGCGGCTGTACCAGTCTCCCCGTGCCAGCAGCACCTGCGACCGGACCAGTCTCTGACCACACTGCTTCTGCGGCACCAGCCGCCGGACCGGCCTCAGTGCACGCCGCGCCGCAGCCAGTTTCGACGCCTGACGGTGCGTCGGTCGTATGCACACTGTCTGATCCTTCCTCTCCGGAGCCTCCTCGTCCTGATCCAGCTTTACTGTCGGCTCAGAAGACAACGTCCGAGGACACAAACCGAGGGATGGTTAGTGACTTCATTTGAACTCTGTTCTTTACGGGTTTACTTTGTGCTTTCATGTGCCTCAGTATATTGTCTGTTCAAAGCCCCACGCCCACTTCTGGGGTGGGCCATGAATGACCATGACACACAATGTTTGAAGGTCTTGACTTGGATGCAGGATAAAATAATTTTGTTCCTTGGGATCTCCCCAGGGTTTGGTTGCGGGTTCCTGGAAATAAATTCCACCCAGCGTCTAAGTCCTCTCTCTGGTCCCTGAATACATTCAGCACTCTGAGAAAGCACAGGTTTTTCTAGTTGGTTCTTTTGTTGGTCTGGTTTTGGTTATTGTGTTCTGTCTGCATTTTTGTTCATTTATGTGGGTTCTTTGCTTTTTATGGTTTTTGTTCAAATACATTTATTCAGCATATGAGTGTTTTCTGTCTCTTTAGTCACTTTCTTAGGGTATTATGCATATACCTGAATATCATGTTATGGATTCTTACGTTGGTTTGATTTGGTCAGTACCTGGGATGTGGATGCACTTTGGTTTTCTTTTGATGGGCTGTTCGGCTTAGCTCTTCTCCTTTTTGCCCAGTGGCTTCTCCATACTGTGGGACTCCTCCTTGGGAGGTTGGTTTCTTCACACCACTGTTTTGGAGTAATTTGTCCTAAATCTGGCCCAGATTGTTTCTCTGGCACCGCTCTGGGGGTCGGTTTGTCCCATAGTCGAGTCCCTGTTACTTCCCAGGTCCGCCCTCCTGACCCGGTAGTTAATCACGACCCAGTTGTATGTCATGTGCCCAGGCCCTGTGTTGAGCAGCATGGTCGCTCTCCTGAGCCGCCTGGAGGTCTCTTTCCTACCATGGTTATGCACTATTTCGGATCCCACGGCCACCTGCCAGGTTTTTGTTGTTTGGGTTTCCCCCCTGCCTGTTTTTCTGGGGTCTGTTGTTGGTCATCCTTGGGGCCTCCTGTTTTTTGGGCCCTGTTATGGCTCTCCTGCCTCGGTTTGCCCACCGTCCTGGGCCCCCGGCCGCCCACCCGGTGTCGGGTCATTTTTTGGGCGGGTGCCCTAGGGCAGGGGGGAGGGGTACTGTCATGCCCCGCCCCGTTCCAGGCTTCAGCCCTTATTTTCCCTCTTTATTTGGTTCTGCTCCTTTTGCCCCAACCTTGTTTTATTAATTGCTATTTTCATCATGTTTATTTTATGTTCTGTTTTTGCTTTGGCACTTTCTTTGTTTCTTTTATACTTCAGCCATGTTCCGTTCTAGTTTTGTTCTATCAGTCTGTGTTTTTATGGTTTATCATTTAGTTATTGTTTGCCTATTTTTGCTGTTCTCATTTCTGTTATGTAGTGCTGTTATGCCAGGTTTTGTTATCACTTAGTTTGTTTTTTATATATATAGTTTTGTCTGTCTGCCCTGGCTTAGTTTTGTCAGTGTCTTAATTTCCTATTATTCTGTTTATCATGTTCTGGTATGCTTTTCAGCCCTGTTCAAGTTTAGATTCCTGTTCATGTTTTTCTTTGTACAACCCCTGGCAAAAATTATGGAATCACCAGCCTCAGAGGATGTTCATTCAGTTGTTTAATTTTGTACAAAAAAAGCAGATCACAGACATGACACAAAACTAAAGTCATTTCAAATGGCAACTTTCTGGCTTTAAGAAACACTATAAGAAATCAAAAAAAGATTGTGGCAGTCAGTAACGGTTACTTTTTTAGACCAAGCAGAGGAAGAAAATATGGAATCACTCAATTCTGAGGAATAAATTATGGAATCACCCTGTAAATTTTCATCCACAAAACTAACACCTGCATCAAATCAGATCTGCTCGTTAGTCTGCATCTAAAAAGGAGTGAACACACCTTGGAGAGCTGTTGCACCAAGTGGACTGACATGAATCATGGCTCCAACATGAGAGATGTCAATTGAAACAAAGGAGAGGATTATCAAACTCTTAAGAGGGTAAATCATCATGCAATGTTGCAAAAGATGTTGGTTGTTCAGTCAGCTGTGTCTAAACTCTGGACCAAATACAAACAACATGGGAAGGTTGTTAAAGGCAAACATACTGGTAGACCAAGGAAGACATCAAAGCGTCAAGACAGAAAACTTAAAGCAATATGTCTCAAAAATCGAAAAATGTACAACAAAACAAATGAGGAACGAATAGGAGGAAACTGGAGTCACCGTCTGTGACCAAACTGTAAGAAACCGCCTAAAGGAAATGGGATTTACATACAGAAAAGCTAAATGAAAGGCATCATTAACACCTAAACAGAAAAAAACAAGGTTACAATGGGCTAAGGAAAAGCAATCGTGGACTGTGGATGACTGGATGAAAGTCATATTCAGTGATGAATCTCGAATCTGCATTGGGCAAAGTGATGATGCTGGAACTTTTGTTTGGTGCCGTTCCAATGAGATTTATAAAGATGACTGCCTGAAGAGAACATGTAAATTTCCACAGTCACTGATGATATGGGGCTGCATGTCAGGTAAAGGCACTGGGGAGATGGCTGTCATTACATCATCAATAAATGCACAAGTTTACGTTGATATTTTGGACAATTGAAAGGATGTTTGGGGATGATGAAATCATTTTTCAAGATGATAATGCATCTTGCCATAGAGCAAAAAACTGCAAAAACATTCCTTGCAAAAAGACACATAGGGTCAATGTCAATGAGCAGATCTGATTTGATGCAGGTGTTAATTTGGGGGATGAAAATTTACAGGGTGATTCCATAATTTTTTCCTCAGAATTGAGTGATTCCATTTTTTTTTTTTCCTCTGCTTGGTCTAAAAAAAGTAATAGTTACTGACTGCCACAATCTTTTTTTTTTCTTGATTTCTTAGTGTTTCTTAAAGCCAGAAAGTTGCCATTTGAAATGACTTTAGTTTTGTGTCATGTCTGTGATCTGCTTTTTTTTTCTACAAAATTAAACAACTGAATGAACATCCTCTGAGGCCGGTGATTCCATAATTTTTGCCAGGGGTTGTATGATCTTTAGTTGTCTTGTCTGTAATCTCATCACCGCTCACTTGCACCTGCCTGTCATTCTTTGTCTACACTTCTCTCAGGTCTCTAAGTTGTCATGTCCAGTTTCATTATCAGTCTCTTTCTGATCACTGCACTCTCATGTCCCGCACCTGCACTTTGTCATCACTGTTGGCCACGCCCCATTCATCTGTCATTTAATTGTCCATTTGTCACTGCCTTTCTGCATCTCTTTTGCCTCTTGTCACCTGACCACGCCCCCTTCCAGGCCCTTCCTCCTCCACATGCACCTCATTATCTTATTAACACCTGCTGTCGGGTTTAGAATACTGTATCTTTGATAAGAGGAAGAGACAACCAGGCCTTAAAACAAGTGAGAGATAGAATTCAATTTTAAGCTCGCGAGGAGTGCAGTCAGGCTGTACACCAAAGCTACACTAAAGTCTGGCCTGCGCTCCCGCTCTTTTTATTTAGGACTTCCCTACATACATGGGCGGTACAGCTCCTAAGGGGAAGAGTGATAGCGCGTGAGCTGTTGCCGCAGAACCGCTGATTGCACAATACATTCAGGACGTTCAGAACCTTTTTAATCTTGGGCTCGATTAAGATGTGTTTAAGACATCTAACGATTAATCACACTTCTTCTGACACAAGGACTAATGTATCATCACACTGTGGTTGGAACATTCAATTCTCTATTCTTTATCTCACTGCTCCGCTTACGGCTGCATCCTGCCTGGGTCATCTTCACATGTCCTGAAAAAGAGCTTAGCGTGCACACAGAGATACCACAACTTGCAGAAACACGTCATGTCACATATCTTAAGTAACCTTCACCCATCACATCAGGACAATACACTTTATCAGAGCAGAGAGAACTACATTCTACCAGAGCAGAGAACACAAAACATGCATGATAAAAATAAAACAGTGTATCTACAGAATAACTCCAACACCTGCTCTTATTTAAACTGCTTCAGTTCACTTCCTCCCTGCTCGTTTGTTGAGTTCACTCACTTACCAGCACTTTGTCTCATCCTGTTTTGCCAAGCCGTGTTTTTGACTCAGCTCTGTGTACCGGATCCTGCCTTTTGCCTCAGCCCTGACAACTCTGTTTGCTCGTGTACCGGATCCTGCTTGTTTTTGACCACATCCTCTGTCTTGTCCCTGCCCGGTACTTTTGCTCCACGGACTGCTTTCCTGTTACTGAACCCAGGCCTGAATTAAACCATCCTTTACGCATACGTCCTGTTGTGAGCCTGCATTTGTGTCCAGTCTCTGTATGTGTCTCGCCTCCGCTCACTCCTGTCAAAATCATTGGTTGTTTGGATCAGTAATTTCAGTTAAATATATCATATAGCAGACATTTGAGAAGTGAAATGAAGTTTATAGGATTTACAGAAAGTGTGCAATAATTCTTGAAACAATTAGGCAGGTGCATAAATTTGGGCACCCCAACAGAAAAAAAAGCATCAATATTTAGTAGATCCTCCTTTTGTAGAAATAACAGCCTCTAAACACTTCCTATAGCTTCGAATGAGATTCTGGTTGAAGGTATTTTGGACCATTCTTCTTTACAAAACATCTCAGGTTTGTTAGTTTCTGAGCATGGACAGCCCACTTAAAATCACACCACAGACTTTCAATAATATTCAGGTCTGCGGACTGAGATGACCATTCCAGAACGTTGTACTTGTTCCTCTGCATGAATGCCTTAGTAGATTTTGAGCAGTGTTTAGGATCGTTGTCTTGTTGAAAGATCCAGCCCCGGCGCAACTTCAACTTTGTCACTGATTCATGAACATTGTTCTCAAGAATTTGCTGATATTGACTGGAATCCATGTGACCCTCAACTCTAACAAGAATCCCAGTACCTGCACTGGCCACACAGCCCTACACCATGATGGAACCACCTCCAAATTTTACTGTAGGTAGCAAGTGTGTTTGTTTTTCAGCCATGCATACTGCCCCTTTATGTCCAAATAACTGTTTTAGTTTAATCAGTCTGCACCTTATTCCAAAATGAAGTAAATGATTCCGCTCTAACCTCCTGGTTGGAGTGGAATCATTTACTTCTGTTAAATACCTGTGAACTCAAACATCAACATGTGGACAGCAAAACTATTTACCTTGGGTCACACACCCCATGTATGCATTGATGCGAAATAAGGAAGTTGGTCTCAATTTATAATGTACATTGTCCCAGAAGACAGACCTCTTACATGGGAATTTATTGACAAATTATTATTCAGAGTGAGTAATCAATCAATGTCAATTTTTTTTACATAGCGCCAAATCACAACAAACAGTTGCCCCAAGGCGCTTTATATTGTAAGGCAAGGCCATACAATAATTATGTAAAACCCCAACGGTCAAAACGACCCCCTGTGAGCAAGCACTTGGCTACAGTGGGAAGGAAAAACTCCCTTTTAACAGGAAGAAACCTCCAGCAGAACCAGGCTCAGGGAGGGGCAGTCTTCTGCTGGGACTGGTTGGGGCTGAGGGAGAGAACCAGGAAAAAGACATGCTGTGGAAGGGAGCAGAGATCGATCACTAATGATTAAATGCAGAGTGGCGCATACAGAGCAAAAAGAGAAAGAAACAGTGCATCATGGGAACCCCCCAGCAGTCTACGTCTATAGCAGCATAACTAAGGGATGGTTCAGGGTCACCTGATCCAGCCCTAACTATAAGCTTTAGCAAAAAGGAAAGTTTTAAGTCTAATCTTAAAAGTAGAGAGGGTGTCTGTCTCCCTGATCTGAATTGGGAGCTGGTTCCACAGGAGAGGAGCCTGAAAGCTGAAGGCTCTGCCTCCCATTCTACTCTTACAAACCCTAGGAACTACAAGTAAGCCTGCAGTCTGAGAGCGAAGCGCTCTATTGGGGTGATATGGTACTACGAGGTCCCTAAGATAAGATGGGACCTGATTATTCAAACCTTATAAGTAAGAAGAAGAATTTTAAATTCTATTCTAGAATTAACAGGAAGCCAATGAAGAGAGGCCAATATGGGTGAGATATGCTCTCTCCTTCTAGTCCCCGTCAGTACTCTAGCTGCAGCATTTTGAATTAACTGAAGGCTTTTTAGGGAACTTTTAGGACAACCTGATAATAATGAATTACAATAGTCCAGCCTAGAGGAAATAAATGCATGAATTAGTTTTTCAGCATCACTCTGAGACAAGACCTTTCTGATTTTAGAGATATTGCGTAAATGCAAAAAAGCAGTCGTACATATTTGTTTAATATGCGCTTTGAATGACATATCCTGATCAAAAATGACTCCAAGATTTCTCACAGTATTACTAGAGGTCAGGGTAATGCCATCCAGAGTAAGGATCTGGTTAGACACCATGTTTCTAAGATTTGTGGGGCCAAGTACAATAACTTCAGTTTTATCTGAGTTTAAAAGCAGGAAATTAGAGGTCATCCATGTCTTTATGTCTGTAAGACAACCTGCAGTTTAGCTAATTGGTGTGTGTCCTCTGGCTTCATGGATAGATAAAGCTGGGTATCATCTGCGTAACAATGAAAATTTAAGCAATACCGTCTAATAATACTGCCTAAGGGAAGCATGTATAAAGTGAATAAAATTGGTCCTAGCACAGAACCTTGTGGAACTCCATAATTAACTTTAGTCTGTGAAGAAGATTCCCCATTTACATGAACAAATTGTAATCTATTAGACAAATATGATTCAAACCAGCGCAGTGCCTTTAATACCTATGGCATGCTCTAATCTCTGTAATAAAATTTTATGGTCAACAGTATCAAAAGCAGCACTGAGGTCTAACAGAACAAGCACAGAGATGAGTCCACTGTCCGAGGCCATAAGAAGATCATTTGTAACCTTCACTAATGCTGTTTCTGTACTATGATGAATTCTAAAACCTGACTGAAACTCTTCAAATAGACCATTCCTCTGCAGGTGATCAGTTAGCTGTTTTACAACTACCCTCTCAAGAATCTTTGAGAGAAAAGGAAGGTTGGAGATTGGCCTATAATTAGCTAAGATAGCTGGGTCAAGTGATGGCTTTTTAAGTAATGGTTTAATTACTGCCACCTTAAAAGCCTGTGGTACATAGCCAACTAATAAAGATAGATTGATCATATTTAAGATCGAAGCATTAAATAATGGTAGGGCTTCCTTGAGCAGCCTGGTAGGAATGGGGTCTAATAAACATGTTGATGGTTTGGATGAAGTAACTAATGAAAATAACTCAGAACAATCGGAGAGAAAGAGTCTAACCAAATACAGGCATCACTGAAAGCAGCCAAAGATAACGATACGTCTTTGGGATGGTTATGAGTAATTTTTTCTCTAATAGTTAAAATTTTGTTAGCAAAGAAAGTCATGAAGTCATTACTAGTTAAAGTTAATGGAATACTCAGCTCAATAGAGCTCTGACTCTGTCAGCCTGGCTACAGTGCTGAAAAGAAACCTGGGGTTGTTCTTATTTTCTTCAATTAGTGATGAGTAGAAAGATGTCCTAGCTTTACGGAGGGCTTTTTTATAGAGCACAGACTCTTTTCCAGGCTAAGTGAAGATCTTCTAAATTAGTGAGACGCCATTTCCTCTCCAACTTACGGGTTATCTGCTTTAAGCTACGAGTTTGTGAGTTATACCACGGAGTCAGGCACTTCTATTTAAAGCTCTCTTTTTTAGAGGAGCTACAGCATCCAAAGTTGTCTTCAATGAGGATGTAAAACTATTGACGAGATACTCTATCTCACTTACAGAGTTTAGGTAGCTACTCTGCACTGTGTTGGTATATGGCATTAGAGAACATAAAGAAGGAATCATATCCTTAAACCTAGTTACAGCGCTTTCTGAAAGACTTCTAGTGTAATGAAACTTATTCCCACTGCTGGGTAGTCCATCAGAGTAAATGTAAATGTTATTAAAAAATGATCAGACAGAAGGGAGTTTTCAGGGAATACTGTTAAGTCTTCTATTTCCATACCATAAGTCAGAACAAGATCTAAGATATGATTAAAGTGGTGGGTGGACTCATTTACTTTTTGAGCAAAGCCAATAGAGTCTAATAATAGATTAAATGCAGTGTTGAGGCTGTCATTCTCAGCATCTGTGTGGATGTTAAAATCGCCCACTATAATTATCTTATCTGAGCTAAGCACTAAGTCAGACAAAAGGTCTGAAAATTCACAGAGAAACTCACAGTAACGACCAGGTGGACGATAGATAATAACAAATAAAACTGTTTTTTGGGACTTCCAATTTGGATGGACAAGACTAAGAGTCAAGCTTTCAAATGAATTAAAGCTCTGTCTGGGTTTTTGATTAATTAATAAGCTGGAATGGAAGATTGCTGCTAATCCTCCTCCTCGGCCCGTGCTACGAGCGTTCTGGCAGTTAGTGTGACTCGGGGGTGTTGACTCATTTAAACTAACATATTCATCCTGCTGTAACCAGGTTTCTGTAAGGCAGAATAAATCAATATGTTGATCAATTATTATATCATTTACCAACAGGGACTTAGAAGAGAGAGACCTAATGTTTAATAGACCACATTTAACTGTTTTAGTCTGTGGTGCAGTTGAAGGTGCTATATTATTTTTTCTTTTGAATTTTTATGCTTAAATAGATTTTGCTGGTTATTGGTAGTCTGGGAGCAGGCACCGTCTCTACGGGGATGGGGTATGAGGGGATGGCAGGGGGAGAGAAGCTGCAGAGAGGTGTGTAGACTACAACTCTGCTTCCTGGTCCCAACCCTGGATAGTCACGGTTTGGAGGATTTAAGAAAATTGGCCAGATTTCTAGAAATGAGAGCTGCTCCATCCAAAGTGGGATGGATGCCGTCTCTCCTAACAAGACCAGGTTTTCCCCAGAAGCTTTGCCAATTATCTATGAAGCCCACCTCATTTTTTGGACACCACTCAGGCAGCCAGCAATTCAAGGAGAACATGCGGCTAAACATGTCACTCCCGGTCTGATTGGGGAGGGGCCCAGAGAACACTACAGAGTCCGACAGTGTATGCAAATAATTCTAGCAACAGGTGTACAAGGCATACGAGGCAGCTACAAATTTACATGTTTTGGATTTGATTCCTGCTTCATAATCACTTCCTGTGCACTTCAACCAAATTTGCATTATGTGTGAAGGGGCCCTAAAGTTCTGTCAGTATAAGGTGAGTGTGCAAGGTTCTTGTTGGCTTGTTGTTGCAGCTTGTTTGTTAAACAGTTTGGCTGACATGAGTGTGACATGGGTAGCGGTGTCAATGATGGCTTCCTGCTGGTACGAATTCCCCGGTTTTTCGGGCATACATAGCTTTTGTGCTCTGCTTTTTTCAGACAGGTTGCACAAAAACTTGCATTCATGTGGCTCGTTTATGCTGACCACTTCCAGGTTGACCTTTTCTTAGTGTCTGGTCTTGAGTTTTCAGTCTAGGTTCTGCAAATCTAGGACTCTGGATCTGTGTTGGAGTTGAGTTGTGATCTTCCTCAGTCATGTGAGACTGAGGAGATGATGCTACATGTGAAGGTGGAACTGTATAGGTGACAGATAACACATCAGCTTTAGGTTGATGGTTCTCTTCTCTCAACTTGTAGCTGATGTGTTGTAGGGGCTTTAGCATGTCCTGCAAAACAGTATAGTTCTCATTTATCTGCAGGTGTAGTCCTGCCTTGGTATTGGTTATCAGGTGCTGTGGGAGACGGCTGCCTGTCCAATAGCGCTCCTTTTTTGACCTCTTTTTAGCTCTTTTTCCTTTCTACCCTTCTGCTCTTCTCATGAAGACATTGTACTATATACATATCTCATAGATATTTTTAACGTTTCAGTGCTACCAGGAGTCAGCTTTTTCACTTATTTGAGACAGGAACTACTGGCTCTGAGAACAAATGGATGGCAGAGTTAAGGAGGAGACCCAGGGGCTGCAAGGACAGGGCTAAGCTAAAGGCTAGGCTACCAGACAATCGGAGGTGCTACAAACCATCGATTCCCTCCGTGATTATAGGAAATGTGAACTCATTGCCAAACAAGATCAATGAGCTGTCCACACTGAAAAACCACAGGATTTACCATGAGCACAGCTTGTTAATCTTTACGGAGACGTGGTTAATCCACCTCGTACTGAATGCTAACGTGGACCTGCTGAGATTCACTGCCATGAGAGCCGGAAAAAGTAAAGGCGGGGGGTCTTATCATGTATGTTAACAACCGCTGGTGTAACCTAGGACACATCTCCGTAAAGACGGTACTGTGTTGCAAAGATCTCGAGCTGCTTGCTGTAAAGCCCCTTTCACACCAGGGTTGCTCCCGGTTGCGTTGTTGCTATGATGACGCCACGTGGAAGCAACCTAGTGCCGAGACGATGCAGCTCAGCGCCACAACGGCGCGAGGGGCACAACCAAAAATGAAACATGTTTCATTTTTGTTTGCGTCCTCTGCTCGACGCAGAATTAAGTGGTTTCAGCGCAAGTCAGAGCAACAGGATGGTACTCAGCATGACTGGAAGCCACACCTTCACAAGACAACGTTACCCGACGCCAATTTATGATTCCTGCTGTGTTCCATTGTTCCCGCAGTATAAATCACGCAGGATTGTTTTTATACCGTGTACTCAATGCAGTAAAAACTACATGCTTAAAAAAAAAGACTCCAGTCCACTCATGGACAATTCGTGCACACGTGTGAACAACTAAAAAAAAAATTGTCTGGCTGCAGGGAGGTAGTTCCTTGTTCTCAAACTCTTATCACAGTTAAAGGACATAAGTCCTGCTCACAGACTGATTGTCAGAGACAGGACATGTCCACATCAACTATAACTCCAGACATCTCCACATTTACTCTCGGATGCTTCGTTCGCATGTGCATCTCGCGGTCACAGAGGAAAGATGAACTTGGAGCGAAGACGTGCAGCTCAGCACAAGAACAAATATAAAGCAGAAGAGGAATCAGAGTGTACAGTCAGTCTGCAGCCCAACTATGCACTTTGATTCCTCTGTGCAGAGAACCTGCAGGCTGCGTCCTCACCTCCTCTCTGCCCCTTGCTGCGCGGTCCTGACACAGATATTCCTGTGTTGTCATGATGCAACTGGGAGCAGCCCTGGTGTGAAAGGGGCTTAAGCCTGTGGACATACTATCTATGAGGGAGCTGAGTCATGTGATCACCATCTGTGTTTACATCCCCCCGAGAGCAGATGCAGCCACTGCGTGTGCATGTGAGAAGATTCACACTATCACAGCAAGGCTGCAGACAAAGCACCCTGAGGCACTGATGATCATTTGTGTGGATTTTTACCATGCAACTTTGGACCCTACTTTGGCTGCTTTTCACCAGGTTGTGGACTGTCCAACAAGAAACACAAGGACAATTGACTTACTGTATGTTAATGTGAGGGATGCATACTGAGTTACACCCTTCCTCTTTCTAGAGAAGTCTGATCAGTCTGGTCCACCTACAGCCACAGTACACCCCTCTGGGCCAAAGGCAGCTGGTAACCACTCGCTCTGTCAGGAGGTGGTCCCCTGAAGTGGAAAGTTCCCTGAGAGACCACAACACCACAGTCTAGGATAAGCTGATCAGCCCGCATGGTGAGGACATAGAGGGGCTGACACACTGTCTGACAGATTATCTTAAGCACGGTGACGTGGGCAGCACGGTGGCTTAGTGGCTAGCACTGTTGCCTCACAGCGAGAAGGTCATTGGTTGATTTCCACCTGAGACTTTTGTGGTTCTCCTCGTGTTTGCATGGGTTCTCTCCAGGTGCTCTGGCTTCCCTCCCACATCCAAAGACATTGCAGGTTAGATGGATTGGAAACTTAATTGCCGTAGGTGCCATTTGTGTGTGTGTGTGTGTGTCTCTGTATTGGTACTGTGTGGTGACAGACTGGTGTCCTGTCCAGGGTGTACCCCGCTTGCGCTCTATGACTGCCGGGATAGGCTCCAGCCCCCTGTGACCCTTAATTGGACTAAGCGGTTGATGAGTGATAAGTTCAGATGTTGTCTGCCCAACCAACACTGTCCGCTGTTTTACCAACAACAACCCATGAGTAATGTGGGAAGTCAAAGCTGTCCTCAGCAGGAAGACTGTTGCCTTCAGAAGTAGAGACATGGAGGGAATGAAGGCAGCAGAGCAGGAGATGAAACTCTGCATGAGGGAAGCAAAGCACAGTGATGGGAGAAAAGTGGAGCAGAAGCTGAAAAAATTAAAATGAGGGAGATCTGGAAAGGTGTGAAAACCATCACGGGCCATAAAACAAAGACCAGCGACACAGAGGGACAATGGAGAGGACGAACAAACTTAACTTCAACTGGTTCAACCAGTCCATGCCTCCCTCACTGCAGACATCTCCCCCCCCACCTCAACACGACTTCCTCCATACATCACTGTGAACCACATCAGAGAACAGCTGAGGGAGCTTCATCCCAGGAAAGCAGCAGACCCAGACAAGTTGTGTCCCTGACTACTGAAGAGCTACGTGACTGAACTGGGAGAATTGCTACAATGTAACTTTAGCCTGCAGCTAGGGTGAGTGCCCACCCTCTGGAAGACTTCATGCATCATCCCAGATCTTAATAAGAACCGGCCCAGTGAGCTGAATGACCAGTGGCACTCACTTCACACCTGATGAAGACTTTGGAGCGGTTCTTCCTCAACTTCCTCAAACCCCAGGTACAACACGCCCAGGACTATCTGCAGTTTACATATGAAGCAGGTGTTGGTGTAGAGGATGTCATCCTCTACCTGCTACACCAAGTCCACTCACACCTGGATAAGGGAAGCGGCACAGTGAGGATTTTCTTCCTGGACTTCTCGAGCGCCTTTAACATCATCCAGCCCCTTGTGCTTCAGTACAAACTGAACAGGATGAGCGTGGACTCCTGCCTGCTCACTTGGATCTCCAGCAACCTCACCGACAGGTTGCAGCATGTCAGGCTGATGGACACCACATCTAACACTGTGATCAGCAGTACTGGAGCACCCCAGGGCATGGTTCTGGCCCCTATTCTCTTCACCCTGCACACCTCTGACTTCTGCTACAACTCTGAGCTCTGTCACATCCAGAAGTTCACAGATGACACAGCCATTGTTGGGCGCTTCAGGGATGACAGAGAGGAGGAGCACAGGGAGCTAGTGAGGGACTTGCTGCCTACAGCCTTAAACCATCTACAGCTCATCACCTTGAGACAAAGGAGCTGGTCACTGACTTTGGGAAGTCCAGACCAGTCGTGACCAGTCCTGATTGAGGGAGCTGTTAACTGCCAAAATGTGAATGGCTGCAAATCCTGAATACCACAAACCGTTAATTGCAAAACGTGAATACTAAAAAAATATCTCCCAAAAAACATGCAACGCGGGTCTCGCAAAACATGAATATCATTTATCATGTTTTGTGAGCCTCGAAGCCTCCTGTCCTCCTGCTGCACGGCAGAGGACCAAATCTCTACAGCGGGTGGTAGGGGAGCACATCGCCACCCTCTGTCTGAGAGTTATGCTGCAGGCTTCAGAGGAAAGCCAGCTCCATGTCTGAAAGACCCCCACACAACCTGGACATCAATGTTCCCCCCCTCCCTTCTAGAAGGAGACATGGCACGAGGTGCACGAGCCAACAGACTGCTCAATAGCTTTTACTGCAAGTGGTCAAGTGTATAAATCCTTCTTTATTTGCACCCGATGGACATCAGCACTTTTTCTCTAATAAGGCACTTTATCTAATAGCACATCCAGCATCTGTTGTGTGTGTGTTATTAGTTCTGCTTGGTTGGAGGTGATTTTGCTCATTTTTATGATATGCTGGCCTTCTTAATGATTTGGTGCTGAAGAGATGCTGCTAAAATGAAGTTTCATTGTGTCCACAATGACAATAAAGGTCTATTCTATAATATATATGTATTTACCAGTTTAAGTAGTTTATGGATTTCAGTTTACCGGTCAGTTACTGTAGGAAATCTTGATCTCAAACCCTATCACTGCGAAAAATGAATTGATTATTATTATGTATTTGTAGCGGGGGTGGTGTCACTACAGCCAGTGAGATGGGGAGGTGATCCGAGCAACTCTCGCTTCTGGTGTCAAACACTTGGTCCTGCTGGGTGTGTCCCACTCCTGGGACAGGTGTGATGTCACCAAATTCACTGAACACATCAATGGTCCCCTGTTGGTTATACTACAGCACTCAGTTTGGAAAAATGTACAAAAATTGAATTTTACATCTGCAAGAAAGTCCTGCAGATGTTCCACCAGTCTGTAGCAGCCAGCGTCCTCTTTTACACCATGGTGTGCTGAGGGTCAGTACATCCAAGAAGGACTGAACAAACTGTGACAATGGGAGAGGCTGAGCATGTGGAGGAGGATCGTGAGGTGGGTTTTCAGGAGTCTCACAATACCTGTTAGTTTTCCTGATGACATCAGTCTGTTTCAATGAAGTCCTTTGTGCATCTCTGTGGAGAGAAATTTGTGTGTTTCTCCCATTTGTTTTTGGTCAAGGTCATCCAGCTGTCTGAGATGTTCTATGCAAGAACTGTAATTCTTGTCTCAAGCAGAACACTTCTTAGCTCATGAGCTTCAGCTACTGGTGAGTTTTATTCAGGCAAGAGTTTGTGTCAATCAGATGTTTGCAAAGATCATGGTTCTTTGATCTTTCAAGCACCATAACTTCTCTGTATGTTTTAGTCTCATTCTGCAGGCTTTTGATTTTGCAGCATGCCTGCTTGAGGTGGTCTCATAAGTCAGTGATCGTCTCGTCATGTTTACCGATAGTTTCTTCCAGGGCGAGGACCTCCATTGCTGGGTACTGTGACTAAAGCATTTTCATCTTTGATGTGCTCTTCAGCAAGGATCAAAGTCTTTCTGTCTCATCTAGTCTGTTTCAAACGTTGGTTCCCCTCTTTCTGTGACTGAGATTGAGAAACAGACTATGATACAGTTGTATGTAAAAGCTTGTGCCCCCCTGATGATTTCCATGATTTTCCTTTATAAATCATTGGTTGTTTGGATCAGAAATTTCAGTTAAATATATCATATAGCAGACAAACAGTGATATTTGAGAAGTGAAATGAAGTTCTAGTATCTACACAAAGTGTGCAATAATTATTTAAACAAAATTAGGCAGGTGCATAAATTTGGGTACCCCAACAGAAAAAAATACATCAATATTTAGTAGATCCTCCTTTTGCAGTATTTTGGACCATTCGTCTTCACAAAACATCTCAGGTTTGTTGGTTTCTGAGCATGGACAGCCCGCTTAAAATCACACCACAGATTTTCAATAATATGCAGGTCTGGGGACTGAGCTGGCCAGTCCAGAACATTGTACTTGTTCCTCTGCATGAATGCCTTAGTAGATTCTGAGCAGTGTTTAGGGTTGTTGTCTTGTTGAAGGATCCAGCCCCGGTGCAACTTCAACTTTTGTCACTGATTCATGAACATTGTTCTCAAGAATCTGCTGATATTGACTAGAATCCATGTGACCCTCAACTTTAACAAGATTCCCAGTACCTGCACTGACCACACAGCCCCACAGCATGATGGAACCACCTCCACATTTTACTGTAGGTAGCAAGTGTTTTTCTTGGAATGCTGTTCTTTTTCAGCCATGCATACCATCCCTTATGTCCAAATAACTCAATTTTAGTTTCATCAGTCCACAGCACCTTATTCCAAAATGAAGCTGGCTTGTCCAAATGTGCTTTAGCATACTTCAAGCGACTCTGTTTGTGGCGTGTACGCAGACAAGGTTTCCTCTGCATTACAGCATCATACAGCATCTCTTTGTGCAAAGTGCACTGTATTGTTGAACGATGCACAGAGACACTATCTGCAGCAAGATCATGTTGTAGGTCTTTGGAGCAGGTCTGTGGGTTGACTGACTTTTCTCACCATCCTTCGCTTCAGCTTATGAGATTTTTCTTGGCCTGCCACTTTTGGCCGTAACTAGTACTGTGCCTGCGGTCTTCCATGTCCTCACTATGTTCTTCACAGTGGAAACTGAGAGCTGAAATCTCTGAGATAGCTTTTTGTATCCTTCCCCTAAACCATGATGTTGAACATTCTTTTTCAGGTCATTTGAGAGTTGTTTAGAGGCTCCCATGTTGCCACTCATTAGAGATGCAAAGAGGGGAAACATTTGCAAATGACCACCTTAAATACCCTTTCTCATGATTGGATTCACCTGTGTAAGGAGGTCAAGAGTCAATGAGCTTACCAAACCAATTTTGTGTTCCAATAATTAGTGCTAAATTTATTCAATGAATAAAATGACAAGGGTGCCCAAATTTATGCACCTGCCTAATTTTGTTTAAATAATTATTGCACACTTTCTGTAAATACTATAAACTTCGCTTCTCAAATGTCACTGTATTTGTCTGCTATATGATATATTTAACTGAAATTGCATGCGATTTTAAGCTGGCTGTCCATGCTCAGAAACCAACAAACCTGACTGAACTGGAGATGTTTTGCAAGAAGAATGGTCCAAAATACCTTCAACCAGAATGATATATTTAACTGAAATTGTTGATCCAGACAACCAATGATTTATAAAGGAAACACGTGAAAATTATCAGGGGTGCCCAAACATTTGCATACAACTGTAACAGAGGTTCAACACGCTTGAGTTTGGCAAAAGCAGTTATGGCTAATTTTCCAAGCGCTTCAGTTGTTTCCTTGTAGGGGTGAGTTCACAGCTTCACTGAAGATCTCAGTCATTTCTGTGCTCACCTTCTTCTGCGTAGCAGATCAAGGTTCATCAGCATATCCAGGTAATAACTCTGTGGTTAGATTGAGTAAAACCTGTGCGATTGAATCATCTGAATTCGTGTGGCTGGAAGTTTTCATAGCCACTGGGTGTGCGTTCTTTGCAGACGACTGGGGCATTTTCACTTCCTCAAAGAAGTAGAATTAACAGATAAACACAAAACACACAATTATTTACAAAGCACCAGCTGCAGGTGCATATGTAGAATTTGATTAGCTGTGAGGGATTTCTCAACTTTGTTTCAACAGAAAATTTCAAAATCTGAAAAGGGAAAAGAAGTTTCCTTTTTATTAGTGGTATCTGGAAGACAACACCCAAAACTTTGAATTAAGCTAAACATTTGGATAATTTGTGATTTTAATTAATTTAATTATTCTTTGAATTTGATTAAGTATTTAAGAAATTTGCAAATATGTTTGTTTGAAAAAATGTTTCAATTAAAATATTGGCTTTCGTCAGTAAACAATGATTGTCTGATTAATCCAATGCTGAAAGCAGGATTAGTTTAATAGAGACTTCAGTTTATTTTCATTTACTGTATAAAGCGCCAAATCACAACAGTTGCTTCAAGGCGCTTCACACAAGTAAGGTCTAACCTTACCAACCCCCAGAGCAAGAACACAGGCGACAGTGGTAAGGAAAAACTCCCTCTGAGGAAGAAACCTCAAGCAGACCAGACTCAAAGGGGTGATCCTCTGCTTGGGCGATGGTACAGACACAAATTACAAAACAATTAAAACAAACATACAGGAAATGTTGCCGTGCACAGGATGGTTTCTGGTGCAGATACTGCACCCATCTCTGGATGGAGCCGTACCCCAAACAGAGAAAAAAGAAAGAAAAAAAAAAAAAAGAATCAAGCATCAGTCTGCGGGTCTGTGAACCGCAGACTTTTTATTCACCCTAGGGACAATAAGTCGTCCTGCACCTTGAACGCAAAGCCGGGCTGTACGTAGGGTTTAATTAGGTCAGCTAGGTAGGGAGGTGTCAGTCCATGAACAGTTTCATAGGCTAGGGGCAAAACCTTAAAATCTGATCTCACTGGGAAGTGAAGAGATGCCAAAATGGGTGTAATGTGGTCAAACTTTCTGCTTTGTGTCAAAACTCTGGCAGCAGCATTTTGAACCAGTTGGAGAGCCCTAATGCTGGACTGCAGTAAACCAGAAAATAGAATATTGCAGTAGTCCAACCTTGAAGAGACAAACGCATGAATCAGGGTCTCAGCATCAGCCATAGACAGGATGGGACGAATCTTCACTATATTTCGCAGGTGGAAGAAAGCAGTTCTTGTAATATCTCTAATGTGGAGGTCAAAGGACAATGTAGGATCAAAAATTACCCCAAGGTTCCTCACTTTGTCAGTGTGATGTATGACACACGAGCTGAGGCTGAGCATTAACTGGTCAATTGATGCCAATGTCTCGCTGGACCAAGAACCATCATTTCAGTCTTAGAGTTTATAAGTAGGAAGTTGCTGAACATCCAGCTTCTCACTGATGCAAGGCAGTCTTCTAAGGATTTTATGTGGATGAGATTACCAGCAGTTATCAGCATGTATAACTGAGTATCATCAGCATAGCAGTGAAAAGTAATCTAAAACGCTGTAATATGTGTCCAAGGGGTGCTATATAAAGAGAGAAAAGCAGGGGGCCTAAGACGGACCCCCGTGGAACCCCAAATTTCATGTCACTAAGGTTAGAGGTAGTGTTGTTGTATAAAACAGTGAGAACGACTGGTCAAGTATGACGTCAGCCATGCAAGGGCACTCCCAGTAATCCCAAAATGATTCTCCATCCTATCGAGTAGAATATGATGATCCACGGTTAAAATTAATTTGAAAAACTCAAAAAACAGTAAAAATGTAAAATCAGATAATTACATAAAAATACAAAGAAATGTATAATCTCAAATGTATTAAAGTGAGGGAGACAGTCAATTCATGCTGTTAGTTCCAATTAGAAATAGGACTGTACCATCTTAATTAGATTAAGAGTGATTAAAACTGTTAAATCAATGTGTAGTTGAGCAACGTTAGTTATTTGTGGAATTAAACTGGCTAAGC
The DNA here is from genome assembly GCF_902500255.1 of Thalassophryne amazonica. Classification (NCBI taxonomy): domain Eukaryota; kingdom Metazoa; phylum Chordata; class Actinopteri; order Batrachoidiformes; family Batrachoididae; genus Thalassophryne; species Thalassophryne amazonica. The sequence continues at coordinate 116,944,062 of NC_047112.1, forward strand.
ATTAGCCTTTTGGAGTCAGATAGGATGCAATGTGGTCCACCACCTCTCAAGACTTTGAGATTCAAGAGGGTGTGGTGGTTCACCCCACGGCTTCCTGTTTGTGTTCCGGTCTTCTGTCTTTGAAGCATGCTGTTAGCTCTAAATTTAAAGAAGAAATAAACTTGAAAAAACTAGAAATAAATCTTGGATTTTGGGTTGTGTGGACTGTCCCTTAATCACTACAGCTTTTACAATACACTTCAACAGGAACTCTTATTTCCCCTTTTAACAGTTTTGTTATAAATAAATATATACGTCTTAGTAACATAATACAGTGATAGATTAGCACCAGGGCACACCAGTTTTTTTTTTGTTTTGTTTTTTTAATTGGAGCAAGATGTAGCGTGCAGTGTGTTGTCAGACTGAGGATTCTGATGATGGAGATGATCCTTCTCAACGTTAGCTTCGGTTTTGTTCAGTTCCTCTTTCGTCCCTTTTGCGCTCTTGCTTCGCAGGCTATTCGGTGATAAAGAGCTTTCATCCATGTTAAAGAATTCTAAAGATACTTACCAATTATTAATGTCTTTGAGCCTGTCTTTCATATATATGTATGTATGTATATATGTGTATGTATACGTGTATATGTGTATGTGTGTATATATATGTGTATGTATGTATGTATATATACGAGGTCTGTCAATAAAGTAACGGTCCTTTTTATTTTTTTCAAAAACTATATGGATTTCATTCATATGTTTTTACGTCAGACATGCTTGAACCCTCGTGTGCATGCGTGAGTTTTTCCACGCCTGTCGGTGACGTCATTCGCCTGTGAGCACTCCTTGTGGGAGGAGTCGTCCAGCCCCTCGTCGGAATTCCTTTGTCTGAGAAGTTGCTGAGAGACTGGTGCTTTGTTTGATCAAAATTTTTTCTAAACCTGTGAGACACATCGAAGTGGACACGGTTCGAAAAATTAAGCTGGTTTTCAGTGAAAATTTTAACGGCTGATGAGAGATTTTGAGGTGATTCTGTCACTTTAAGGACTTCCCACGGTGCGAGACGTCGTGCAGCGCTCTCAGCCGCCGTCGTCAGCCTGTTCAAGCTTAAAACCTCCACATTTCAGGCTCTATTGATCCAGGACGTCGTGAGAGAACAGAGAAGTTTCAGAAGAAGTCGGTTTCAGCATTTTATCTGGATATTCCACTGTTAAAGGAGATTTTTTTAATGAAAGACGTGCAGACGGGTCCGCGCTTCGGGATGCAGCCGCCGCGATGCTCCGCCACAGGAAAAACACCTCTGTTGGAAGCCTTAAGGACAAGTTGGAACATGTCCTGCTGTTAAACAATTTCTCATATACTCACTCCACTGAAAGCCATCAAAAGCCGCCTGGATTTTACAAATGGTTATCAACATGGAGGTGTTTTTCCTGTGCCGCCGCACCGCGCCGGCTGCGTCCCGACGCGCGGATCCGTCCGCACGTCTTTCATTAAAAAAATCTCCTTTAACAGTGGAATATCCGGATAAAATGCTGAAACCGACTTCTTCTGAAACTTCTCTGTTCTCTCACGACGTCCTGGATCAATAGAGCCTGAAATGTGGAGGTTTTCAGCTTGAACAGGCTGACGACAGCGGCTGAGAGCGCTGAGCAACGTCTCGCACCGTGAAAAGTCCTTAAAGCGACAATCACCTCAAAATCTCTCATCAGCCGTTAAAATTTTCACTGAAAACCAGCTTAATTTTTCGAACCGTGTCCACTTCGATGTGTCTCACAGGTTTAGAAAAAATTTTGATCAAACAAAGCGCCAGTCTCTCAGCAACTTCTCAGACAAAGGAATTCCGACGAGGGGCTGGACGACTCCTCCCACAAGGAGTGCTCACAGGCGAATGACATCACCGACAGGCGTGGAAAAACTCACGCATGCGCACGAGGGTTCAAGCATGCTGACGTAAAAACATATGAATGAAATCCATATAGTTTTTGAAAAAAATAAAAAGGACCCTTACTTTATTGACAGCCCTCGTATATATGTGTGTGTATATATGTGTATATATGTGTGTATGTGTATGCATATTAATTACTGAATTAATCACTGAAGTGCTCACACACTAAAATGACATTTTGCTCATATGAAGAATGTGAGAGCATAAGCCTTGTTTTTTGCTAAGCACAGATGTACATTTTAGTTAACAGAACGGCCTTGGGCAGGGAACGATGCAGCCTGTACACTAGCTCAAGGTTGGTGCTGTTATGTTTCATTTCTGATAACAATTCATATCAATGTGAGAATAGACTGGGAGACACCGCTATGTTTTGTATATTGTCTTCTGTAATATGTCAGTATGCGACCTTGCTGTGTCGGTATGCAACTTGGCTTCAATAAATTCAGGAGATGAGTGGGCGGGGCCCTTCAGAGCTGACTGACGAGCAGTGACGAGGGTCATGCTCGCTGGCTCTCTCCTGATCAGGAAAGAAATTCAGTGTTTCCTGCGTGGTCATTCTCTGCAATAATTTGAGCTGTCTCTTTTACCAGGTTTAACCCTGACATTTTCATGGTCCTTCAGAGCCGGATGCCAATAGACCTGGGAGTCGTCAGCCCGTGATGGAGGACCCCGTTGCAGACCGCGGCTGGAATTATATCCTGCTGAGAGACCCTTTCCGGGGACGGACTCCTCCCTGACAGGTTGGCGCTTACCGGGGTGAAGGCATTCGAATTTCAGCGACAGATCGACCACGGGTGAGAACTGTTTGTCTTGTCGTCAGCCTTTCGAGCTGAAAACTTCAAAATTTAAGCCTCTGTTGACCCAGGACGTCGTGAGAGAACAGAAGTTTCAGAAGAGCTCGGGACTCGGCAGTTTATTTGGACATTCCACTGTTAAAGGAGATTTTGTAATGAAAGACGTGCGGACGGATTGGCGCGTCGGCAGGCAGCCGCTCATGGCCCGGCGCCACAGGAAAAACACCTCCGTTGGAAGCCTTAAGGACAAGTTGGAACATGTCCAGCTGTTAAACAATTTCTCAGATACTCACTCTACTGAAAGCCACCAAAAGCCGCCTGGTTTTTACAAATGGTTATCAACACGGATTTGGAAATTTGGAGGTTTTCAGCTCGAAACAGGCTGACGACGGTGCCTCAGAGTGCGGCGTGACGTCCCGCTCCGTGGGAAGTCCTAAAAGCGACAGTAAGACTCCATAATCTCTCATCAGCTATTAAAATTTTCACCGAAAACCAGCTGAATTTCTCGAATGGTGTCCACTTCGATCTGCCTCACAGGTTCTGAAAAAAATTTGATAAAGCAAAGGGCCAGTCTCTCAGGAAGAAGTCAGACAAAGGAATTCCAATGAGGGGGGTGGACCACTCCTCACTCAAAGCCTGCCCACAATTGAGTGAATTCCTCCGCACATCTGTCTCAATGTGCCGGAAAAAGTGCTGATGTCCACGTCTTTTCACAATTCCTGTGCTAGTCAGACGACGTCCTGGATAAAACACAGCGTCCAGTTTGGAAATGAACGGCACATTCCACTGTTACAGGAGTTTTTGTCACGGAAAGAGGAGCGGAGGCTTCGCACGTCGCGGCGGTGCCGCATGGCGCAAAGCAACGCCATGATGAAGCCTCACGGGACATGTTCTGGCATGTCCAGGCACATCCACAATTTCTCGGATAATCACTCGATGGAAAAACCGACAGCTGTCTGAACACATGTCAAAGCCGTCCTGTGAGACCAAAACGGAGGTGGTTTTGTCTCGCTCCAGTAGCGAATCCATCGTGATGCGCGAAGCCTCTGCTCGGCTTTCCATGACAAGATCTCTTGTTAAAAGTGAAATCTGCCAGAAAATGGTTGATGTCCAGCTCTTGTGATAACCAGAGAAATGGCACACGATGGTCACGGCTCCAGACAGCCATCCGTTTAGAAATGAAATGGTCGTTCAGCCTGTTGATGGCAGCTTCGGAGCGCGGCGGGCCCCACAGCCGCTGGGGGCCGTCCTTAAAGCGACAGTAACACTCCTTATTCTCTACCAAGCCCGTAACATTTTCACCGAAAGCCAGATAAATTTTTCTAATGGTTTCCACCTGCCAGTCTCTAACAGTTTCTGAAAAAATTCTGATGGGGGAAAAAAAGCCCAAATCATTCCGTCATTTCCTGGCAATGAAAATCCGACGAGGGGGCTGGACCACTCCTCACTCAAAGCCTGCTCACAGGTGGATGACGCAACCGACAGGCGTGGAAAAACTCACGCATGCGCACGAGGGTTCAAGCTTGTCTGACGCAATCACACGCGATTCAAATCCATATGGTTTTTGAAAAAAATAATAAGGTCGGATACTTGTCTAATAGACCTCGTGTGTGTGTGTGTGTGTGTGTGTATATATATATATGTGTGTGTATGTGTATATATAATCAGTGGAGGATGCTGGTCTTTCAAGGAGGGGAAGCTCAATTTCGGCCTACATCATAAAATGTCAGTTTATTTATACGTAAATTCTACCCTCCGTTCCTTTTCAAGAAAATGATCTGTGACCCCTGTCGTACCAACAAGGCATCTTTTCCAGTGACTTGACTAGTGTCCTCTCAATGGCCAGCAGAGCTAGGCTGCTTAAACAGCCTTGGCCCATGGTGTTGCGGGTGTAAGACTTGAGCCGCTTTAAACAAGAGAAGCTCCTCTCTACACCTGCAGATGTAACTCCAATCGTTGCCACTAATGACAATAGTTTGTACACCTGAGGCATTGCACTGTCCAACTCCATGTCTTTCAGAAACAGCAAGAAATCACACAGCTTTCCCGTTGCCCTGCAAGTCCTGGTTTGAATATAGGACTTGAAGTTCAGACCTCAGTCTCCCTGAATCAAAGAACTGGCCAAAACTTTTCAAGACACTCTGAAATGCCTCCTCTGGAAACACTTGTCTCATCTCATCAAATTTCCCTGGATTGACCAATTCCAAGAAGTGCAGACTTTCCAAATTTGCAAAACGCCAAGGTAGCTGCTCTGAGATTGTCTAGGATGGCCATGTACAGATTTCTGTAGTTGTGACAGACGACGTTTTCTCATGGGCTCAGTTTGTGGGTCTGATGTGAGATCTGCTGCTTTGGCATAAACAGCTTGGAAAGCCCCCTCTAACCTCTTCTCTTTGACAAAAGCAAGAAGAGATTCAATTCTTTTCTTGCAGTACAGAACATCCATAGTTCTCTGCTGGACAATGTCAAACACCACATCAGTCTCAGAGATTTGTTCATATGTGTACAATATGAACACAAACTCAAAATCCTCCTATTTCATCCGAAGGCCTTTGGCACAGTCTAATGTCATCATCCATGGACTTATCTGCAATGATCATCTCAAAGGTTTGCAGGAGGGCATCATAATTGTTTGCCACAGTGCTCACTATCTGTGATGTGAAATTCCATCGAGTAGGAGCATTTCTGGGCAACCTTGAGCAGCCTGCAAACTCAAAAGACATCCTCTTTGTGGATTTTGAGAAAAATGTGGCAAACCCAGAGAGTGATGCAAAAAATATTCTGCACTCAGATAAGCATTTAGCCCCCTGAGACAGAACCAGATTCAGTCTGTGTGCATAGCAATGCACAAACATTGACCTGGCGCCACCGTGTTGAAGCCTCACAGGACATGTTGTGACATGCCCAGCTCGTCCACAATTTCTCGGATAGTCACACGACTGAAAAGCCACCGAAAGCCGTTTGAATCTTCCGAATGGTGGATGAGCTGGGCATGTCACATGTCCTGTGAGGCTTCAACATGGTGGCGCTTTTGCTGCGCCATCAGCTTCATGCCGATGAATTTTGCTGTAACTCTTTTCATGGCAAAATCTTCTGTCACAGTGGAATGTGCCGAAAAAGTGCTGATGTCCACCTCCTCCTCAATTTCTCGGATAGTCACACGACGGTCCCGCATCATCACAGCGTTCACTTTGGAAATGATCTGGTCATTTCTGCATGTTGATGGCCGCCCGGAGTGTGGCTCGCTCTCCACCATTGTGCAGCCGTCTTTAAACCAGTTGTACCACTCCTTAATCTGTGTGATGCCCAGAGGATCGTCACCGAAAGCCGTCTGAATAATCCGAATGGTTTCCACCTGGCTGTCGCCCAGTTTCTGGCAAAATTTGATGCAGTCGTGCTGCTCCAGTCGTTCCGCCATTTCCTTGCAAAGAAAAAATGCAGAGAGACTCCACCCATTCTCACACAAAGGCTGCTTACAAGCAAATGACGCAATCGACAGGTGTGAAAAAATTCACGCATGCGCACGAAGGTTCAAGGTTGGCTCATGCAAGCACACGTGATTCAAATCCATCAGGGTTTTGAAAAAAATAAAAAGGTCCGATACTTTTCTAACAGACCTCGTGTGTGTGTGTGTGATTTTACTTAATATTACTTTCCAAATTAATCACTGAACTGCTCACATACTAAAATGACCTTGTGCTGATATGAAGAATGTGAGAGCATAAGCCTTGGTTTTTGCCAAGCACAGATGTACATTTTAGTTAACAGAACGGCCTTGGGCAGGGAATGACGCAGCCTGTACACTAGCTCAAGGTTGGCGCTGTTATGGTTCATTTCTGATAACAATTCATATCAATGTGAGAATAGACTGGGAGACACCGCTATGTTTTGTATATTGTCTTCTGTAATATGTCGGTATGCAACTTGGCTTCAATAAATTCAGGAGGTGAGTGGGTCAGTGTTTCCTGCGTAGTCATTCTCTGCAATAATTTGAGCTGTCTCCTTTACCAGGTTTAACCCTGACAGTCCACCTTTTCTCAACGAATTGTGACTTTTTTTTACTTTTTTCCCTTTGTTCAGGAAACGTTGTGTGACTGGGCCATAAGGAATAAGGTGGTCTAGGATTGCTCGATGTGAATCTGTATTGCATGTCATTTGAAATGGTCATATTGGTTAAACACTGGGAAAATATCAAGCATGCACAAGAATGGGTAGCTATTGAAAAATTTGATCCTAAACATAAACTGTGCCAGAAATCTGACACTACTAACAACCCAGTACTTGCTCATTCTGGCCAAGGATGGATGTGTACAGAAAATGTTTAAATTTCAACACAAGTACACATCAATCAAAACCGATCCCACTGAAGGGCTACCTGAAAGGGTCCCCAATGCCAGAGGCCAAAAGGGCAAAAACAGAAAAGCTGCCCAGGGGGTGACAGTCCAGTCAAAACCACAGCCGGGGGTCGGTTAAGAGGTAGACCAACACCAACAGCAGGAGGGTGACCATGAAAACCAAAGGTTCCCAACTTCTTGGGGAAACGGTGGGAGGGCCGACCAGAAGGGCGGCAGGAATGGAGGAAGGCCTAAAGGGAGAAGCAGGAGTCAAAACCTCAGAAAAACCAGACCCCTTACTGGGAACAAATCGTTGCGGTCGGGACAAATTAAAGGAAAAATAGACCGAAAAGCCATGCGTACCTGTCTCCAGAATGAAAACATAAAGCGGGGGATCAAAAAACCAACCACCAAAAACCAAGTAACCCAAAACAACCAAGAGGAGGACTGGTGAAAAACAAAGGCGACCTGAACCCCAGAAAAACAAAATATACCATGTGAGAAATAAGGATCTTGGCCAGAAGTAACCTAGGTTCAGTAAATCAACAAAAGAATTGAGTGAAAACCAACAAAACACTGGGGGGGTAAATCAACATAATAAATGGTCAAAAACGAAAAAGCCAACCAGAAAAACCATAACCAGAGCAATAACTCAGGAACAGATTAATAACCGACCAATACGGGGCTCCAAACTGAGAAGAGATGAGGCAAGAAAAACAAACACACCATAAAGGGGGGGCAAATGAAAACAGACAAACCGCCGGAAAAGATGGGGGGGAAAAAGACCAAAAGACAAATTGTACTTGGAACTGGGGCCCAACCAACGCAGAAAACAAAATACATTATGAAAATACTGAAACACCAGTGAACCAAAACAATTTAAATGGGACCCAAACCATAGCAGGCAAATAATGAAAAAGAAAAACAAACTGGTGGAATGTACTTGAAGACAGAAAATGTGTAACTTAAGCCAGGAACTGAAGAAGAATTTAACCCATACATCATAATGGGAAATTACTGGTTTCCCTTTTGATTTTAAGACACATAAAAACATGAAAAACAGGGCGTACCAAACCAGAGAAAGGATTATAACTGATGTAACATGACTAGACAAAAACGGAACCAAACATTGCTTAAAGAGACCAGACTGTATGTCTAATGAAAATAACACAAAACAGAGCCAGCAGAGTTGTCCAAAGGAATAAAAATAAGCAAAATTCAGTCATGAAGACGATGGGGTCGGTGGTTTGTTTTGCTGAAACAGTAGTGCAAGGAAGTAGTGTTTTGGGGTGAATTCTCCTCCCTGGCGCATGCTGGAGATGAGCTGGTTCGGGGGCTGTGTCGCAGGAGTCCGTGGTGGTGTGCGTGCCTTGATGGTGTTGGTGGGTGGTGCTGCGGAGAGCCCCACTGAGATGCACCGAGGTGTCGGAACCGGAGCTTCCCGGAGCTGGCGCACCGGTGGAGGCGGAACAGATGATGTCAACTGCTTTGATGACGTGTCGCTTCCTGAAGGCCCTGCTCGGACAGGGAAGTCAGGTAACGTTACGGCTTCCGGAGGCGGAGTGGTTACGGGTGCCGTTGACTGGAACTGAGTTGCATGGACTTTCCGTGGAGCTGGTGTGGGTGTGGCCAGCACAGGTGCCGCGTAAGATTGTGGGACCGGTCACAAAAGCACACACACGAAAAAAATGTTATGTCTGCAAAAATCTCCTTAATGGTGCCGAGATCTGGACTTTGGGCTGGAGTCCCCTGTGCCCAAGTTCTGACAAGTTTGTACTGACAGGGCTTGAGGATGCATGGCACAAAATATGGGAGGGCACAAAATGCAGACTGGAGGACAAGCTGTTATCAGTAGAAAATAAGCTTTATCGTTTTCACAGGCAGGGGTACAGTACACAGGAAGGCAGGAAGCGAAGCAGAGGTACAGATAAGTGCTAGGCAAAAACGTGGTCAAGAGACAGGCTCAGTTCAAAAACACGGTGAGATACTGTACAAAGGCAGAGGCAAAAACAAGGTTTGGTACACAAAGCAAGGTTGTAACACACTGAGGCAAAAACGCGACAGAATCAGGAGGCTAGAACGTGGATACATGGATCGCGACGAACTGGCAGAGGAGCGGAGAAAGTGAAGGCCTTAAATACACAGATGAGATAATAAGGTTAACAAGGTGCATGGGTGGATGAAAGTTCCAGAAGGGAGGTGTGGTTGGGTGAATCCAAGAGGAGCAAAGAGATGCAAGAGAGTGAGGGAGAGATTCAGGGGGACTGTGACAAAGATGAAACAGACAAGTGCAAGAGTGTAAGTGAACCTATGGAGAAAACGAAGACAAAGATGAAACAAGCACGTGCAAGAGTGTAAGTGAACATGGGGGGGGCAAAGAAGAAACAAGCACATGCAAGAGTGTACGTGAAGGAAATGCAAAGGGTGACCAAAATCAGTGACAAAGGAATGAACTAAACACGTGGCTAAAGTAAAAAAGATAAACATTGCAAAGAACCTATAAATTACCATCTGAACTGTAAAACGGAAAACAAAACACAAGATAACCATATAAGCTTTGTGAAGAACAAAAGAGGACTGAAACAACTACAGACTACGTTATAAGAATCAGGAGACAAACCAGAATGTATAACACAATGGAAACAACCATAACTGGACAGAAACAATGAATGAATAAACTACGACTAAAATATGAAAAACAGAAAATCCAAAAATAAACTGAAAACAGAACCAGAGATTACAGAATACAGAACAGAAAATAAATGAACTCAGAATGAAACTAATAACTAGAAAATTGAGCTGTGAACTTCAGACTTCAGACAACTTTATTGATCCCAAAAAAGGTCAATTACGTTTACACTCCAATTACCTCAGACAAGATACAGCAATTAATCCACAATTATTACTTGTTTACCGTAATAATGGCACACATCAAAATTAAAGACAACACATATACATTGTTTATGTGCACTAAACTTGAAGCAGTCTGTCATCCGAATTGAGGTAAAGTGGATGATGGCCGCTGCAACTGGAGTCGCGCTGCCGCTAGCTTGGGGGGAACGGGGACCTGCCGCAGCTAAAAACCGTGCAGCCCCCGGAGGGAAAGGGGTGGCTGGGATGGGGTGTGTGATTGGGGGGGGAGCAGGAAGGGAGGTAAAGGGAAAAATGAAGCATGCTTCAGTCTTGTCCATGTGTAAGTCTGTCAGTCTTTGTGGGTTGAGATAAGGAGCTGAATAATCTCACCAAGGCCTGAAGACATTCCTCTGGAGGAAAACAGTGGGCAATTTGTCCTTGAGGCTAGATAAGCCTGGAGTGTTGTGGTTGAGCAGTGAAAAACACTCTTAACAGTTCCACTTGAACAGCCAAATCCCAATTATGAATTAAGAATATTCCCAATTATGAATTAAGAATATTCACCGGCCTCTGAAATCTTCAGCTTCAACTGCAAGGCACGCATCTGCTCCAAGATGTCATCCAATTTGCTTCGAGTCATTGCAGTCTGCCAACCTCGTTAATCATGACAGACAAGCGAGGGGGCGTGGTTCTTGATGCCACTGTCTTGCCAATTTTCCGGTAGATCCGAGCAGCACATAAGACAAAAAGTACCAGCCCTGCTACCATGAGACCAAAAATGAATAAATCCTCGACGTCCTCAACGGAAAAAGGCGCCAAGCATGCAACACGCCAAGACCCCCAGGAGTCGAGGACATAGCCCGCAGGATACGTTCCATCTGGGCAGGTAGGATCCCCCGCTCCTGACCTTCTAGTAGAAAAATGGTGTCAATAGCATTCAGAGACCAGCTGATCAATTCCATAGTTAATCCAATAGTAGTCCAATAGATACAGAATCCAATATAATTTGAGGAATTCACAGTCTGGTGAAGTAGGGACTTGAAGGTTAAGGGAGAGTGGAGGAGATGCGACCGCCCTCGTCGGAGTCCCAAGCTGTGGAAATGGGAAATAAGAGAACCAACCCCACACCGGGGTTGGAACCTGACAACTATTATGTATGTATGTATGTATGTATGTGGGCAATTTATATGTTATGCAAGTCTTGTTCAAAAATAAAAATTGGAAGGGAAGGGTGTCATGCTTTAGCCCCGAATCTGGTTTTGTTCCCCAGTCTGTCTGTTTCCCTCTCTTTGTCCTTCTGTCTGACCCTGAATGTTTATTTTCTGCTTCTTCCACTTTGGTCTTATCTGTTACACTTCAGCCATGTTAAGTTCTGTCCTAGTTTAGTCTCAGCTTTTTATTTAGTCATACTGTGTTATCACATTAGGTTTTGAGGATTATGTCACACATCAGCCACCTACTGAGTTCTGTTCTAGTTTAGTCTTTGTCTTACTTTCTGGTTATTCAGTCACTCTGTTTTCAGCACATTAGTCCCTCAGGTTTTTCTGTACACTCCTGCCACATGTTGAGTTCTTCTCTAGTTTTGATCCAGCGTTTAATTTTCTGTTCTGTTTCTGCCTTCTCATTTGTTGATTCTGTTTCTCACTTTTGGATTTTAGGAATTTAACATTTGTTCTGTCACAGTCCTCTCCTTGCTGCTTTTGTCTGACACGCTCACCTGTCACTTCACTCTTGTCTCACTCAGCCACGCCTTCTTTCCTGCACCTGCTAGTTCGTTGTGCATATTGCCTCGTTCCAAGCCTCTCGTGTTTTCTGCCATAGTCTGATTTCTTGCCGTGTATGACCTTCGCCTGTTTTGACCTTGCCTTTTGCCTGAGCCAGTTAACCTGCTTCTCTGTGCCTGAACCCTGCTTGTTTTTTGACTCCGTTTTTTTGCCTCCTCTGATACACCTGTTTGCCCGTGCTGGAACTCTGCTCGTTACTGACCACGCCACCGCCTCACGACTGTCTGTACCTCCGCCTGCCTGCTTGTGACCCTGTGTATCAACCAGAGCCTGTTTTTTGAATTAAACCTTTTTCTAAATCCGTCCTCTGAGCCATGAGTCTGCATTTGTGTCCACCTGCCTGTCGTGCCAAGTCCTCAAAGTTCCTGTCAAAAGGCAACTTTTGCAAATACTTACAAATGCGACATTGTGTTGCCTCCAAATTTAAAGAGGGGGTGAAAATATAATTTTAGAATACATTAACATGCCATGGGAATGGCACACAGCTTCAGTTTTACAGGCTCGTGAACGATGGTCAGAGTAGTGACTACATAAATGTCAAAATTGTGTGGCAGAAAGACCTGAAAAGAGTTCTCAAATGAAAGATGGTCAGATATTTTGTCAGGCAACGGGAAATATGTGAAGAAAGTCAGAAGCAAATGTATACAGTATAAACTTTTACACAGATACTATCATAGCTCGGTGAGATAACACAGTATGATACTCGTATCTGATGATTGTTGTTGGAAATGTAAAACTGAGGTGGAAACATCTTTGATAACATTTTGGACCAAAATTATAAAGGTGTTGAGTGGCTCACAGGTTTTAGCCCAGAACTGTGCTTATTAGGAGAAAGGTACCAAGGGAGTGTTCATTCATATGACTGGGCTGGTGACAGCATCCAGGATAATCCTGAGACACTGGAAAACCATGGTACACCCAGAGCTGAAAGACTGGATCAACGTGATGACAGAAATGGTCTCCTATGAATCCATGCTGTGCAAACTGAAACCTAATACAGAGGATGAAGACACTGACTGGGACAACTTTTGGAACTACCTAAAAATACATCAAAATTCCACCAAGAATACAAGGACTGATTGAAAATGAGGCCAGAATTTGAATGTCTGGCTCTACCTCTTCCCCTTTTGTCTTGTCCACTATGTTTGTACCTGTAATATGCACTTGTAAATGGGGGGGGGGGAGTGCACCAGCCAATTTTTTTCAGTTACCTGTTTGGCTACTTTTGTTTTTTTTAATTTTCTTAAATCTTAAAGTAAAGAAAAATGTAAATTACAAAAAAAAAAAAAAAGGAAAAGGAGGACATTAATGTATTTTTGATTTTGTGAAGACGATTTTGACGTCTGCTTCGTTACAGCCTTATGGGGATTGTTGGTTGGAGTTCATCTCATCAGTTAACCTCTTTCAATGATGAAAGTGATCTTTTCGTGGACAGTCGGTGATGGTGTCCCGGGGCCTTGCAGTGCGTACAATGCCACATTCTCACATCACTGTTGTTCTTCTGGTGTCAGACGGGAGAATCCAGTTTGTTTCGGCTCCTTAGTGGTAAATGCTGAAATGGGACCCAACTGCTTGGTAAGCAAGACTAGAGCCACAGAAGATGACCCCGATAGAGTGGAACATTGCCGGCACCTCATTGTGGTCTGTAGTTCCATCTTGCGCTCATGTGGTCTCCAGCCAATTTTTGCAATTTATGTGGATAGTGCCACCGTGTGGTCCATATCTGGAAGCAGGTTGAGCGGGGCTAGGTGCTCTTTGATTTGCTCACAGTCCATCAGTCTCCTTGTCAGCTACCACTGCTGTATGTCTCAATGATTGCCCAACAGCTGCTTGTGTGTCTTGAACTTAAAGTCCCACAGGACCTTAGCCCTGTCGTTCTCAACCACTTTTGGAGATATGTCCCGTCAGGACTTGGGGACTTCTAATCCATATTACATCCTTCTGCTATGTGCTGAACTGTCTCTGAGGCACATTTGCACAGCCTGCACTTTGGTTGCTGTCGGCTGTGGTTGGTGCTTCCCTCCATGGTTTGTTCTGTGGTCAGTTAATAATTTGTAATTTACAGTAGATGGTGTGTGTTGTTGCAGGTATGATGTTGATCCGCAGTGACAGTGGTCAGTTGATGCTCGTGTCCCAGCAGGCTTTGGCTCAGGCTCAGCAAGTTCCAAGATCCACCAGCAACCAAACGTCCAGAGTCCTTGCACCACAGGTACGTCTGTTACCTCTGTTATTTAATATTTCAGTATTTGAACAAATGCCAATTATTAACCCAAAGATTCAATGTAAACATCTGTTGTTTAAAATATTCTAGTAATTTACCCATGAAGCAGACAAATCTGTAAAGGTGTTTTCTGAGGGAATTTATGGTCTTAAGGTTAAGTGTTGGGCTTGAGATCAGAAGATCCTGCTTAAACCTCTAAAGAAAATCATGAAGGGCCCTTGAGCAAGGTCCTTGATCCCTCAATCAAGTGTTCAGTTGAACACCTTGCATGGCAGCATTTTTTTTTTTTTTGTCATTCAAGTTTTTATTAATTTTCTTTTTTCACACAACCAACATCTTATAACAACCCAAAAAAGTAAAACAAAGTTAAAAAAAAAAAAAAGTGTGTAAAATAATCAATGGCACAATCATGGTATTTTGATGATAGCAGAGTCTTGTTCTTTAACCCTTTACCTACTGAGGCTATTTTTTATTATAGCAATAAAATTAAGAAATAATGTTCTATGTTTGTGTGCTTTGGTACCCTTTTCCAAGAGTACCTGAATTTCAATTATATTACACCTGATTATCTATTTATACACATTATTTGTACGTTTTAGCATTTAAAGTGAGAAAAAAACACAAACGAACTTGATTTTTGTTTTTCAGTTTTTTAGTGAAAAATGATTATGTAAAGAAAGTTTGGATTTCACATTTTTAGCAGGAAGCTGTAAGTGTTTACAGTCAAAATAATTAATTTTGTGTGTCTAGAACTCAGAAACAGTGCAGAAGTAAACATTTTACAAGGCGAAAATATGCAAAAAGTAACCAATTTTAAAGTGCAGAACCAAACAATATGAATAACAACAAAGTGCAAAACTATATATCAATTATTATCTGTATTATTAAAATGTGCAATAAATCACTCATCTGATCACTCATTTTGTGCAAAATTATACAATAGGAATAAAACAAAGTGTCAAACTATATACAAATATATAACCAAGAATCAAAATTAGATCTAAACTACATCAGTCAGTGTGGTACTGTTTGTAACAGTTTCTGTCTGGCTGAAGACAGAGGCCAATTTTACAACCCATTCCATAAAAAATTATGGAATCACCGGCCTCGGAGGATGTTCATTCAGTTGTTTAATTTTGTAGAAAAAAAGCAGATCACAGACATGACACAAAACTAAAGTCATTTCAAATGGCAACTTTCTGGTTTTAAGAAACACTATAAGAAATCAGGAAAAAAAATTGTGGCAGTCAGTAATGGTTACTTTTTTAGACCAAGCAGATGGACTATTTGCAGGCCATGACATTGACCCTGTGTCTTTTTGCAAGGAATGTTTTCACAGTTTTTGCTCTATGGCAAGATGCATTATCATCTTGAAAAATGATTTCATCATCCCCAAACATCCTTTCAATTGATGGGATAAGAAAAGTGTCCAAAATATCAACGTAAACTTGTGCATTTATTGATGATGTAATGACAGCCATCTCCCCAGTGCCTTTACCTGACATGCAGCCCCATATCATCAATGGCTGTGGAAATTTACATGTTCTCTTCAGGCAGTCATCTTTATAAATCTCATTGGAACGGCACCAAACAAAAGTTCCAGCATCATCACCTTGCCCAATGCAGATTCGAGATTCATCACTGAATATGACTTTCATCCAGTCATCCACAGTCCACGATTGCTTTTCCTTAGCCCATTGTAACCTTGTTTTTTTTCTGTTTAGGTGTTATTGATGGCGTTTGTTTAGCTTTTCTGTATGTAAATCCCATTTCCTTTAGGCGGTTTCTTACAGTTCGGTCACAGACGTTGACTCCAGTTTCCTCCCATTCGTTCATTTGTTTTGTTGTGCATTTTCGATTTTTGAGACATATTGCTTTAAGTTTTCTGTCTTGACACTTTGATGTCTTCCTTGGTCTACCAGTATGTTTGCCTTTAACAACCTTCCCATGTTGTTTGTATTTGGTCCAGAGTTTAGACACAGCTGACTGTGAACAACCAACATCTTTTGCAACATTGCGTGATGATTTACCCTCTTTTAAGAGTTTGATAATCCTCTCCTTTGTTTCAATTGACATCTCTCGTGTTGGAGCCATGATTCATGTCAGTCCACTTGGTGCAACAGCTCTCCAAGGTGTGATCACTCCTTTTTAGATGCAGACTAACGAGCAGATCTGCTTTGATGCAGGTGTTAGTTTTGGGGATGAAAATTTACAGGGTGATTCCATAATTTATTCCTCAGAATTGAGTGAGTCCATATTTTTTCCCTCTGCTTGGTCTAAAAAAGTAACCGTTACTGACTGCCACAATTTTTTTTTTTCCTGATTTCTTATAGTGTTTATTAAAGCCAGAAAGTTGCCATTTGAAATGACTTTAGTTTTGTGTCATGTCTGTGATCTGCTTTTTTTCTACAAAATTAAACAACTGAATGAACATCCTCCGAGGCCGGTGATTCCATAATTATTGCCAGGGGTTGTACAAAGTTTGCACATCCAGCAGGTTGACCTCTTGCAAACCTTGTGGATCGTGGGCAAATTGGGTTTCCACTGCTGGCACCGGGCAGTGGCTTGTGGCTGATGGAGCCATCACACCCACACAAACACGCACACACACCTTCACAAATGACACTAACACCCTGCCTTTTCCTCAAAAATTACTACATTTCTGTTTGCTGTCTCTCTGTACTTTTCTGTCACTTTTGTGCTCTTTTTCATACTTTTCCCTCGTTTCAAAAGTCACCGAACGCACTTTACTGTAATATATGCAACATATAGCATACTGTTGGACAGTGTTGCCAGATAGGAAATATGCAACTATTGTACCAAAACCTCAAAATTATCGTATTTTGGGAGAAATTATTGTACACAAACAAAACATATACAACGTAGCTATTTTAGCATTTTTTTTTCCTCCAATGGTGATGGGGGTGGGCTAAGCTACGTATGTGCGCATGTGCAGCCAAAACAGTCTACATTACAGGTCAGTTGTCTCGGGCCCAGGGAGGGAGGGGCAGGGCCGAGAATTGGGAACTCATTACTTTGTATGGAGAAGGGGGCGGGCTTTCAAATGACTTTGTCCCCGGCTGGCAAAGCTAGCGGCAGCCCTGTGTGTGGTGTGTCTTTGATGCCGCCTGAGTTCAAAGCCTGCGAAATGATTCTTGGGTGTCAGAGAGAGATGCATGTTTGGGCAACCACCTGAAATTATTGTACATTTTGGATTTTTTCCCATTATTGATCGTACATCGTACAGAGGGCAAAACTATCGTACAAATACGATAATTATCGTACATCTGGCAACAGTGCTGTTGGAAAGCATGGGTTCTTGGCTTGCTGTCAGTGTTGAAATTTTTCAGATTGAGGGCTTACATGAGAATTTACGGTAATGAGAATCAGCGGCACACTTGTGTGAAACTTCTGTGTTTTTCCTCTGCGTTATGATGTCACAGGCTTACGTTTACACCATATATCATTGGAAAGCCCTTGGTGTTAGCTTAACAATGCACTTTGAATCATTCCGATTGGACAAACTATGGCGGAGTTACGGTAAAAAAAAAAACGCATATGGAAAATATGGTGTGTGCGCCATCGCTGTAGATAAAGGGTTAAGAAATGACATGAAATATAGCCACATTTTACTGGTTTTATCATGGACCTTATGTATTTTGGAGATGAATGCCTCATAGGCTGCAGTCTCTGACATCAGTGTAATCCAGTCCTCAGGTTTAGGCCTATGGGGGCTCTTCCAAATCCATAGGATTGATCTGGTGGCCACTATAAATGCAACATCAAAAATCCAAAGTTCGTTTGTAGATGAAGGGGGCAGGAAGGACTTATCTCCCAACAGGCAGAATTGTGGTACTGCCGGGATAGTTATCCCAGTCCATTTTTCCAGGTTGACCAATGGACATTCCCATAGACAGTGAAGGTACATTCCTATATCTGTGCCACATTTCCAGCAAACTTTACTTTGTAGTAGTCCCATGTTGAACAGCTTTGATGGTGTAAAGTAATATCGATGTATCACTTTGTAATGGATAAACTTGCTTCTGGCATCTCTAGTTGCCCAGCCTATGAAATTATATCACTCTGCCTTTCTTCACTAATTTCAGTTTCTAAATCCCTTCTTTATGGCCCAGTCACACAGCACACGATGATTCCTGAACCAAGGGAAAAAAGTAAAAAAAAAAACAAGTCACAATTCGTTGAGAAAAGGTGGACGAAAGAGCTTTTATCACCGAACAGTCTGCGAAGCAAGAGCACGAAAGAGGAACTTAACAAAACTGAAGCCCATGATCTCGACGCTTTAACAAAACATGCCTGGAGCCACAGCTGGAGCAGTGTGTGTCTGCATCTCTGAATTCCAGGACTCGGTGCTGGGACAGAGCTCATAGCACCTGAGTCCTGGAGAAACTGCAAACAGAAGCTGTGGAGATCTGTGTGCACATCAGTGGACCACCTGCTCTGGTTCTTGGTCCAGAACAAAAGAGGGATCATCTCCATCATCAGAACCCTCACTGTCTGATGACATGCTGAGCACTACGTCTTACTCCAATTAAAAAAAAAACTCTGGTGTGCCGTGGTCACTGCTGTATCACTGTATTACGTTACTAAGCCGGTTTCAAGGATTCAAAGGAGTTTGTCATATGCACATAGGAACATGTTCCCTGCACAATGAAATGTGTTTACTTCATTTAACCAATCCTAATTGCCAGTTAGGAGCAGAGGTCGCCTTTATGGCGCCCGGGGATCCAGCTCTAGATGTATGCCCCTGCCCTGAGTCACGAGCAGGGCTGAGCAAACCTTGACCGGCTTCATGACACACTTAACAAACAACACACATAAGCCGGTCCGGTACATAAACACACATAAAGCACACACAAGGAAAGTATATATTGATTTATAACAGAAAACTGTCAAAAGGGGGAATAAATAGAAGCGTAAAGATGATTGAATATATCAGAGCAGTAAATTGATCAGTCCGTGTGAACTCCCCATGTGTGTGGTTATTTCCACCAGCTGCATCTGATCCACAACGTGAATTCTGTTTTCCAGAACAGCTCTTATATAATCATCTGAATCATCTACCTGTTGCCACATGTACAGAAGGGCTGGATTATCATTCCTACACTCATATTGTTATATTTGATAAAAAATAATGAGCGCACGCAGGAGGCGGCCGCTGCTGCTGCATTCAAGTACCGTCGGAAATTACACAACTTTTTTGTTGTTTCAAATTCAACAGTTGCTTGTGGCAAAATAATTAATTGTATTCAGACAAAATATTAATTCTGGCCTGTCTGAGCCCAGTGAAGCTGACCCCCCACACCCAGATAAAAAAAAAAAAAAAATCCAAGCAAACAGACTGAGTTTATGGTAAATGAACGCAGCGTCAGCAGTAGCACTTACAAACCGGCTTCTGCACTGTGTGAAAACATTCAGCTGGTCGAACGAAGTCAAACTAAACAATAACATTATAAAAACTAAGCAAAGGATAAGAAACCATCAAGAATGACAGCAAAATTAAACCCAGACGAATTGAGGTTTTTGTTGCCCTTCGTTCAAATTTTTCAACAGTTTAAAAATCCTGACGAAGCGCCAGCTGCAGGAACGAAGCTGCGCGAAGGTTAAACGATGCCAACGAAAGTCAAAGAAAGTCCAGAGTTCTTGTTTTGTTAGGGCTTTGTTGCTCTTTAAGTGTCGTTTGACTGGGCCATCAAACTTTATCAAACTGTTACCACCACATTGCTGAAGCAGCGTAATGTCCATGTGGGGCTCCGTGCTCTGCTGTCTGACACTGATGCACAGCCCGCAGCCCGCCAGGGCGAGTGGATCTGAGAAGTAGACGCAGCTCCCCCCTCGCACTGATGCAGAAGAACAGGTCACGACACCAGTGTAACTGTGCTGAACTTGACCGTGTGTTAGTCCAGCTCGGTTCAAATAGATAAAACCCAGCTCCTGTTCGTTTTCTCTCTGTGCTGTGTTTGGGAAATAACCAGGCGATGGGATGAAGTAATTGCTGTTTAATCTGTGTGGAACACAATATGTACTGGTCACTATTAACGGGTTCATCACAGCAGGTACTGCACTCACGAGGAATAGCATTTTACATTCAGGGTTGTGAAATGAAAATTGTGAAATCCAAGGAAAATTTGCAGGGGGTCTGGGGGTCATAGGCCCCCAGGAGCTGGGGTCTCAGCCCCGTGGGATCCCAGAAAACAAATTAATTTTTTATCTAATGATACAT
Organism: Thalassophryne amazonica; assembly: GCF_902500255.1. Classification (NCBI taxonomy): domain Eukaryota; kingdom Metazoa; phylum Chordata; class Actinopteri; order Batrachoidiformes; family Batrachoididae; genus Thalassophryne; species Thalassophryne amazonica. Next base: position 116,964,209 of record NC_047112.1, read on the forward strand.
TTTCAGCATCTCCTGAAACAAATGACCCTGTATTCAACCTTTCATTTAAACTGTCAATGATCATGATGAAATAACAGAATATGACGTGGAAGTATAGGACCTGGAATGATTTTCCTTTTAATTGTAAACCAAATTATACATTAACTCAGAACAATGAAACTACATGAAATTCATGAAGACTGAAACGACTGTTACAGCATTTCAAAAACCACAGCTAAAGCTTGGAGAATATTTTGAAAATCAGGGTAAAATATCAATAACATACCTTTATAGTAAAAAAAAAAAAAAAAAAAAAAAAAAGTCTGTCAGGCTTTGTTAAGCTTACAGGCACTGAATGACTGGACACAATTACAGGACTCACAGACACAAGCGTTGGAGTAAGAAAAAGCTTTATCTTGTAAACAGGCTTAGGTCTGATACACTGGCGGACAGTCAGTGAAGCAGAGGTACAGGCAGGGCAAGACCATGGCGTAGTCCAAGGCAGGCAGGGCTCGGTGGCACAGAGACAAAGCAGTCAGAGCAGAGGCAAAAACTAGGACACAAAAACGAGGCAAGGTCATACACAGCTGGTCAGATCAAAAATCAAAACTAGAGCAAGGTTACTGAGGCTGGAACGAGGGCTGAAACACAGGGTGACGAGCACAAGAAACTGGCAGAGAACAGAGAAAATGCAAGGCTTAAATAAGGTGTGATTAAGTAAAGTGAAAACAGGTGTGTGAGAAAGTTCAGGAAGGAGACAAAGCTGAGACAAGCAGGAGCAAGAGAGTGCAATAAAAAACACTAAGTGGCATGGAAGAAAGAGACAAAGATGAAGCAAACAGGTGCAAGAGAGCGCAGAGAAGTAAACACTAAGCAGACGGAAAGAAAGTGGAAGGTGAGTCCCAAACATAATGCAAGAAAATCAACACCTGGAAGGAGCAAAGAAACAAAATCAAGACGACAAAGGTGAGAACTGAAAGTAATCAACAAGAGAATTAAAGGCTGGGGCTGAAACTAAAACAACTAATATGTGGCAAAAGCATAACAAACAGAAATGACAAGTAATGATTATAGTGGTAAAATGCAAAATAAAACCAGTGACTAAAGTAATCCTAAACTGAAAATCAAAGACAGGGGACATGAGCACAGACAGAACCAAGATGAAAACCCAGGCCTGGGGCAGTTCATGACAAAGTCACACGTTGTGTAAATTCCTGTAAAGCCACTCAAAGCCACAGTGTCTTTTTCCCATGAAAAAAGTCTACATTAATAAAAACTAATTTACATTCTTGTGTAAATCCATTAAAGCCACAGTCTTTGTTTCCAATGAAAGAAAGTTAAGATTAATGAAAAAAGTCTCACAATGTTTTCTTAAATCCTGTTTGAACAGCACAATGTTTATTTTCCAGAGAGAGAAAAGTGAACTGACAGCACAGTTCACTTTTCCCGTTTCTTTTATCTTTCAGGTGTGTTGATGAAGCCACGGATTCTTGTCCTTACCAGACTTTTTCCAAACCGTCTTTCTCGCCATCTTCGCTCTGTCTGATGTCGCTCTGTGACACAGGGATGCTGTAAAATTCTTCTTTTAAAACTTTAGAGCTCTAAAGGTTTGCGATGTCCACATGCTATGTTTAGCTTTAGCATCTTGCAGGAGCCACACAACTGTCACAACAGCCAGGGTTTGAGTGTCATTTATTCTCCTCGAAACTCTGCAGATCTGAGGACACTGATTTGTGCCTGTAACACACAGATCAGTGTCTGTGGACTTATAAAACTTGTCATAAAAAAGAACATTTTGCGATAGACATTTTAAAAACTCAGTGACGATCACGATTACAGAGTAAAACACTAACACCCCCCTCCATGATGAAATCCACAGAATTTTGCGGATCTGCAGCGATTTCACAGCCCTGTACATTAGCATCAAGCTAACAGGTGTTTCAAAATATTAAGCTCATAAATGGTACAGTATGCCACTCATTAGCATCTTGATAACCACAAACACACACTACAGTTAGCCAGTGACGATATAATGGACAATGGATTATAATAATACAATAACATGCTTTTGGAGGGCGGTATGCATGTTCAGAGGCCCGACGTTCACGCCCAGTCGCCCAGTCGCTCGTCTAACTCGGGCGAATAGCTGTCAATGCAGGCGACTGGCCGTGAACGGAGGGACACAGAAAATGCATGCCGCACGACAACAGCATGTTATTTGCATTATTATCACTTTTTACTGAGATACACAACACGTAACGTGTACATAAAAAGTCGGCTCACTTAACTTTTGTCGTGTCAGCTGAGCTAGTTAGGGGTGCACTGGTTGTCTAACTAGGCTGCTGCCATCTAGAACCCAAGTCCATGGTGTTGTGGACACACTGACCCACTGACACCAGCACGCTCCCAGACTTGACTTGTACACAAAATAACTCTTTTGGGAAAGAACATGAGGAAAATCCTTACTTGTACAAAGTTGTCAAAACCATTGAAGTGAAAGACTTCTTTCTGGTTAAGACATCAGCTGCACATTATTTGTTTAAACGATTGCTCATAGTGAGTAATTAGTAGGATTGTATGACGGCAAACATTCATCAACTTGACTGGATCATATGAACATGAGTCACTCTACCCCTCATTGTTCATCCAGAGACCACGTTGAACTTATGTCCACTTCAGAAAGTCCAGCACTGCTGGTGAGCACAGGATGACATGCTGTCACTCAGTGTCATAAAGTTGAGTCCTCCTCACCACCGTGTGGCACTGATGAGGCCTCACAGTCTGTTGGTTTGGGAATCTTTTAGTATGAAAAGTATTAAGTAAACAAGACGAGTGTTTGCTGTGGACCAAGAAAAGTGAAGTGGAACGACCTCAAACGTGTAGCTTCACCTTTGACCCTGGTGTATATTAAATACAAGTTTGTGATGTTGTGTGTCGTTCAGGTGATTGGTGCGGCTTCAAAACCGGCTGCAGTTCAGACTCTGGTGAAGCAGCCAGGGCCCACAGGAACAAAGACCGAGCCAAGAGCCACCTTTAGTCAGGTAAGCATAAAATATAACCCAGAATCAGAAAGGGGAAAAAACAAATACCCCACAGTGACTCTTACGTTTCCTTTAACTTCTGTTTAATTTCAGACAGTATGAACCAAAGATATTTACTGTTTTGTGTGGTCGACTTCATTTCTTTAATATACATCCAGTCTTGCATTTCAGGTTTGCAGCACATTCCAGAAAAGTTGGGAAGGTGCAGTTTAGGGCTCGTAATGAGGCTAAAAATTTAATGTTGTCAACAGGTGATTGCAACCACGATTTGGTTAAAAAAGCAATTTCCATGAAAGTCTTTGAAGAGCAAATATGAGCATGAGATCTCTGGTTTGTCAACAAATGCATGAGAAAATTACCGAAATGTTTAAAAATAATGTTCCTCAAATAAAAACCAAAACTTCGAAGGGATTTGCGTAATTGTCCCAAGAATTTCAGAGCAAGGGTGCAAAGCCAAAGCTGATCCCCGTGATCTCTGATCCCTCACGTGGCACTACACTTTTTAAATTCATGCAGTCCATAGTCTGTGTGACTCAGTCATACCCCTCCTGACTTTTATTGCCCTTACCTCTCCTGACTGTGTCACCACCTTCCCAGGCTGCAGTATTGTCACTGTCGATCACAATGCCATCTGTGAGCATTACACTCCATGGAAACTCCTGTCTGATTTTGTGCATCAACCTGTCCATCACCACTGCAAACGAGAAAGGGCTCAGAGTTGAGCCTTAATGTAATCCCAGTCTCACCACACTTTCAAGCTTATTCTCATATTTTTGTTAAATTTCACTGGACCATGTCCACTGCACAGCTACGTTTTGGCCCTAAGCTGTCATCAATGTGTAGTGAACATCAGAAAGGAATACACACATTTTTGAAAAGGGTAATGGGTGAATCTTATGATGTCATCTGATTAGCTGCACACTATGCGCCATGCAAGACACATGACAGTGTCAGACAAACAGACAGTACAAAATAGCATCATGCCAGGCCATTGTCAGTGAGCACATGCACATCATTAGGTCCACAATCAAACAAGTGTAAGAAGGGAAACAACCCCAATATAAACTTTTTTTTTTCTTCCATGTCTGATGGTACTCACGGTCCGTGAAACAAAGTAGTCCTCTGATCCTTGTGTTTCCTCACGATTCATGTGAACAGAGAGTCAGCTGAAGGTGTGAACTTTTCCCATAGAAATGGTGTTATTAAACCTTTGCCTGATGTTGGACACTGCCAATTGAAAATTGCCAGTGCTCTATGCATTTTGACCCATCTACTGGATGGCAGTATGCATGGCGCCCGGTTATATCACACAGTAGTTGCTGAATCACAACTTAACAAACAGAATTTTCAGTTTTGCAAATGCCTTTTTTTTACAAATGAAAAAAATGATTTATTTGTAAAAGCCAACACACGCATGTTGGTTTTTACATATCATGAATCAACCAATCAGTGGTGAGCAGAAGCTCAATTTACCCATAATGCTTTTTGGCATTTGTGTATGTTAATGTTCAAAACTTCAGAATTAGTGTATTATTTTAAGATTAAAAGATGTATTGACTTCCGGTCTGACGGTGTGATGGAGTAGATGTGCTTGGCCAATACTCCGGCTAAAACTACCTTTTAGTGCTACCATGCCCTCCAGATCTACTTTTATGTGGCATACTGCGCACCTGACCTCCATTGTACATTTATTTAACGACAGTGTAACCAACTTCAAACCTAATTACTGCATCAGACACCGAGTGGTGCATAGGCCGCATTAACAATGAGCATTTGGACCAGTGTATCAAAAAATTTAGGTTCGCTCTCTAGAGAATTGAGTATTTAGACTGAAAACCAAGTAGCAAGAATAAGTGAGACTCATGGACAACAGGTAGGTTTTGTAGAACACTGCTGTATTAGTTAAGTGAGGAACATAGAACATATGATAACAATAATAAAAAAATGTTTTGACAATCCAATAAGAGCAATCGGTGAGATGAGGTAGCTTTTAAACCAGATGACTTTTGAAACCTTTTGCAGTCAACTTTTAATCTAGTTAACCCTAACTTCAGTCCTATTTTTAATATGTTAAATCTAATTTTAAAACTTTTTTTAAGGCAACACTGGAAAATGCACTATGTGGTTATTGAACTGAACCTTGGTGTATTTAAGACACTTTATGAACAAACAAACAAAAACATTTTGAATACACCTTTAAATCAAATGAAAACCCTCTCAAAGGGGAAGGAATGTGTGTACATTAACTCAAACTTCACATCAGTTCACTACACATCAATGACAAGGATATTTTTCACAGCAATACCTTAAACAATCAATTCCACAAAATCTTGTTCTTTTTTTTTTTTTTTTTTTTTTAGTCCAAGAAGAGGGAAAAAAGTACAAGGAATGGTCTGTAACATGTCCTTTAACGCTTGCAATTATCAGTCCTACCAGATCCTTGAAGACAGGCACAGTCCACACAACCGGGCTTTTCACCACAACCACGGCCGTAGCGTGGAGGAACAGCAGAAGAACTTGACTCCTTGACTCCAACACAAGCAGAGGGCAGACACACACACACACACACACACACACACACACACACACACACACACACACACACACACACACACACACACAAAGAACCGGCCAGAAGGTTCAATCTTAAGCACAGTCTCCTACCAGGTGAAAACTCAGACAGAACTCCAGGTTGATCCAGTCCTTTGAAGTTGCACTGCAGACTGCACACGTAGCTACATCTCTGTCCATCCACCACAGATCCAGAAAAAGTCAGACAAAACTTGTGTCCTCGTGAAGAAACAACTCTCCATTAGACTCCACAGGGCAATATTAAGGATAATCCCTCACGTGTGTCTCGTCACTCTCAGCATGTCGCTCTCCCCAATAACCAGCGTGGAAAAATAAATAAATTACAACTCTCCAGGCCGGCTGCTGACCACACAGAAACCTGAATCCTGATTGGCCAACTACGGCCTTCATCATGTAGGTAATACATGAACTAGCTAAAGGGCCATTTCACTCAAAATGTCACCTGAAGTCTGCAAAAGATGGAAAACTCATTCACGCCCATTGAATTGGAAAAAATAGCTTCCAATATTAAAAATTAATGTTGGGTTTTTTTCATAATGCGCTGTTTCATTTAAATGGTGCCACACTTATTCTTTTAAAGAATAACAATTTAACATTGTAAAATCTTTTTTTATTCCTTTTTCAACCTCATGTTCTAAGCCTAGTGACCTGGGTTACACCAGCTTATTTTAAACATGTCTCAAAAGTCGTCGAAGTTGAGCAAGAAGGAGGAGACTAATGCTAACGTAACCCTCGAGGCTATTACATCGCTACTTGAGGAGCAATCCACTGAGTTCAAAGCCACTTTCAGACAGCTCGATGCCAAACTGGACCAGACCCGGCTTGCAGTAGAGGAACACAGCCAGCAGGTCTCATCACTGGAACTTGCCACTGACGACCTTATCCAGCGCATGATGTCTAAGGTCGTGGAGAACTCCTGCTCAGCTTTATGGGAGGAGAACACTAGGCTAAAGGCTAGGCTGGCGGAATTGGAGAGCAGGAGCAGACGGCAGAATATTCGTATTCTGGGTCTGCTGGAATCTATCGAGAGCGGACGCCCCACAGACTTATTGTGCAGCATCTACTGCCGTGACATTCTCCCATCCCCACCCGACCTGGACCAAGCTCACGATCCCTCACCCCAAAACCCGGACTGGACCAGAGGCTGTGCCCAGTTGTCCTTTGCCTACACCGTGTCCAGGTGAAGGAGCTTCTCATCACAGAGGCTCAATGCAGAGGAAAGCTTGAATACCAGGGGAAACCAGTGCAGCTTATGGAGGATTACTCCCCTGAAGTTCTTGCCCAACGTGCAGGATATAAGGGCATGATGGCTTCGCTCTATTTGTTGGATCTTAAGCCCACTTTGCTTTTCCCTGCCCGACTCCGTGTGACTCTACCCGGGGGAAATAGAAAGTGGTTCGGCTCTGTGGGCGTAGCGCAGAACTCCATCAACACTTGACCTCAGTCTTCACAGCGCAAGTAACCATTAAGATCTGACTTATCTCTTGACTGAAGAGCAATGCGCTGACTTCACGCTGGCCATGTTTATGTTCATGTTCATGTAAAATTTCTGTTAACTTGGTGTCGGTGCACACGTGAGTACAGGACCCTGCCCATGCTGTGATGTTTATTTAACATGTTCTGGCTGTCAGTGCCTTAAGACTGTGATTTTACAGTTTTGCGTTTATACTTGTATAAATAATTGGCGTTTTTTTTAAACGTACAATAAGTGTGAAATATATACTTTTTCAATATGCATATTTTAATTTAGCATTCTTACCTTTTTTTGTTTGTGTTTTGACTATTTCACTTTCATATCTCATGACTGTATCTTTGTATGTATGTGCATGTTTACACATATTTATCTTTGTACTTTCTGATTCAATAACTGCTATTACTCAATATTTTTTCATGAGTTGCTTATACATTAACAAATTTTTGAAGTATGGTGGCCCTGAAGTGCAAAACACAACAGCAAATTAAAAAAAACACAACAGCAAATTGCACAGCACAACAGCAAAAGAGAAACGACAACAACATTAACCAAAATGGAAAAGATAGGTACCTTTGGGCAACACGAATCGTTGCTGATTGGACAGTGGTCCATCCTGTCCTGTGAACTGGAAGACCGTATACTCAGGCGCCAGAAGAACAGAAACAAACAAACATGCCACGATGTATTGCCAAAACTGTGGCAAAGAGTTCAAGGAAATATTAAAAACGTTCTTTAATAGAGTAGGGGATTATAATCTGAGCGGGGAGTTTCACTTAAAACATCAGTGGGCACGTACAACATTAAAAGGTTTTTGTATTTTTGTTTGTGGAGTGAGGATGTGGAACAGATTGAGGGTGGAGCTCAAGCAATGTCCATTGTCCAAGCATGATCCAGGTTAAGCAGTGGTATAGGTACATGGTTTTTTCTAGGTATAAGGAGGAGGAAGGGTGTTTTGTTGATCATTGTTTAGTTGTGTGCACTTTGTTTTTCTATCTTGTAAATATGTAGTATAAAATCACACGCATTGCATATGTATGTAGGTATGTGTATATATCAAATCAAATCAGTTTTATTTATATAGCGCCAAATCACAACCAACAGTCGCCCCAAGGTGCTTTATATTGTAAGGCAAAAGCCATACAATAATTACAGAAAAACCCCAACGGTCAAAACGACCCCCTGTGAGCAAGCACTTGGCAACAGTGGGAAGGAAAAACTCCCTTTTAACAGGAAGAAACCTCCAGTAGAACCAGGCTCAGGGAGGGGCAGTCTTCTGCTGGGACTGGTTGGGGCTGAGGGGAGATATATGTATGTATCTACACGAGAGATGTTTATGATGACGGGACTTGAGTTTGTGTTGTGTTAAATGTGTTTGTATCATGGCCCAAGCAGAGGGTCACTCCTAGAGTCTGGTCTGCTTGAGGTTTCTTCCTCAATACATCAGAGGGAGTTTTTCCTTACCACTGTCGCCTGTGTGCTTGCTCTGGGGGTTGGTAATGTGTATATATATGTATGTATATAAGGGGTGGGCGTTTATAAGCTTTGCTTCTGCTCACCCCCTTTTGGTCACACATGTCATGGTGGAATTGTCTTGTGTATCAGTTTTTCGTTGCTGTTGAGTTTGTGTGCCAAATAAATTCATTCATTCAAACTTCTGCAGTGATTGTGGGGAAAAGGCTAAAAGAAGACGGTGACGACACTCACGCATGACCTTCAAGTTTAAGAGCACATACATTTTCACTAGTGGTGCTCATATTTTGAAAACATGTAAACCTTCCGGTTCACAAGACAGGACGGACCACTGTCCAATCAGCGACAATTTGTGTCGCCGAAGGTACCTACCTTTTCCGTTTTGGTTAATGTTGTTGTTCTTTCTCTCTTGCTGTTGTGTTTTGCACTTCAGGGCCACCAAATTGAAGTGATACTGGAGCACTAGTTATTTAGAAGTTAGACAGGAAGAGTTCTATTTTCCTATGGAGCTTGCAGCCTTTGTTTTTTGCAGCTGTCGGGGGTGGGGGGGGGGGGGGGGGTTCTTCACTGCCACAAATTCACTTTTTCTTTCACTTTGCCAAGAACTACACAGTTTATGTACATCTTCACTTTCAGTTATGTTATCCCTTGTTTTTCTTTTGTAAATATCTGGTACCGTGAGCGGTCAGTTGTTGCTGTGAAGCTGAACGTTACGGGTCTGAATCATCCTGTTAAGAGAAAGAAGGTGCTCTCTCATCTAAAACAAAAAACAGACACAGCTTTTCTCCAGGAGACCCACATAAGATGTGAAGATAATGAACAATTATTACAGAGGTGGCGTGGGCAGAGTTTTCATTCCTCCTTCTGAGCAAAGGTTCGAGGCGTCTTAATTCTCATTAGTCAGGACATCTCTTTTGAACCATCTTAAGTTAATTCAGAAAATGTGGTCATTATGTGATTATTTGCGGTAAAATGTACAATACACCAGTCGTGCTTATGTTTACGCTCCAAGTACAGATGATGCAGGTTTCTTTGAGAAATTATTCTCATTGCTTCCAGACCTCAGCATATACTCACTGATACCTGGAGGTGACCTAAACTGTTGGTTGGGCTCAATTTTGGACAGATCCTCTACTAACCCTGCCACCAGTAAGTTGTCCCTCACCATCCGGGCCTTTTTATCCAATTATGGGGTGTGTGTGATGTGTGGCATTTCTTACACCCAGTGGAGAGAGAATATTCTTTTTTTTCTCTCATGTCCATCATACATATTCAAGGATTGATTACTTTTCATCGATAAACTTCTCCCGTCTGTCCGTGACTGCGACTATCACAGCCTTGTCTTCTCAGACCACGCCCCTGTGACTCTGGCCCTGATGTCCCTTAGAGTAGACACTGGAGATTCAATTCAACTTTATTGTCAGACAATGATTTTGTCCTATTTCTAGAGAAAGAAATAATGTTTTTTCTTTTCACCAACAGAACTCCTGAGGTTTCACTCTCAACTGTTTTGGACACGCTTGAGGCTTATCACAAATTATTTCATATAGTGCCCACCTGAAGCAAAAATGTCAAAAAGAAAGAACTGATCTGGCCCAGCAGGTAAAAGAAATTGATAAACAGTATGCTCAAAATAAATGACCTAATCTGTACAAAAAATGACTAGAACTTCAAACTAAGTTTGACTTATTGTCTACATACCCAATAGAACAATCACTTTTGAAGAGAAGTCCATATTTTACATACATGGAGAAAAGTTGGGTAAATTACTTTCAAATCAGCTGACGGGCACCATAGCTAAATAAAATATCCCCAAGATTCAATTAAAAAATGGGAGCATAACTCTGGATCACTTACAAATCAGTGACGCTTTCAGAGACTTCTAAACCCATTTATACACTTCAGAATCCAAAACTAGCAAGAACTCAACTTCTGATTTCCTCGATTGCATTAATATGCCCAAACTTGCACCCAACTTGAAAGAGGAGCTAGAGATCCCAATATCCCAGACAGAAATCATGTCTGCAGTTTCAAGGATGCAGTCTGGTAAATATCCAGGCCCTGGTGGGTTCCCTGCAGAATTTTTCAAGAGATTTTCTATGTCACTCTCCCAACTCCTACACTCAGTCCTCTTGGAATCGATCAGCCATGGACCCCTTCCAACATCCTTCTCAGAGGCCTGCATTACCCTCATTGCAAAGAAAGGAAGAGATCCCACTCAATGTTCCTCTTACAGACTCTCTCATAAATACAGATGCCAAACTTTTGGCCAAAGTTCTTGCCTAAAGGTTGGAAAGCATCCTTCCTTCTCTTTTATCTAAAGACCAGACTGGGTTCGTTAAGGGCAGCCAGTCTTTCTTTAATATAAGGCGTCTCTTTGACATTATCTATTCCCCTTCAACCAATGTCCCTGAATGTGTCATCTCCCTTGACACGGAGAAAGCATTTCACCGTGTTGACATGCTACCTGTTCAACGTTCTTGACAAGTATGGTTTTGACCCCAATATTATTACATGGGTTCAGTTACTTTATTCGCATCCCATCACAACCATTGGCACCAATTCCCAAATTTCTAAACCATTAGATTGGGGAATTGGTCAGGGCTGTCCACTGAGCCCTCTGCTTTTTGACTTGTCAATTGAACCCCTTGCCATTGCGCTATGGACCTATGACAATATCAGGAATTTGGAGAGGTGGTGTGGAGCATAAGGTGTCGCTTTACGCTGATGACCTATTTCTCTTCCTCTCTAATCCGAATAACGCACTTCCCTCCGTCTTATTTTTGCTCAAGAAATTTGGAAAACATTCTGGCTACAAACTAAACTTAAAAGTGTAATTTTCCCAATTTACACCCTGGCACAGAATCTGGACTTCAACACTTGGCCTTTTAAAATTGAGAATTCAGCATTTTCCTACCTGGAAGTTATAGTTACAAGTTGGATGTCTAGAAACTTCCTACTTTTAAACTCTGATAAGACTGAAATGATGGTTCTTGGTCCAGTGAGACATCGGCATCAGTTTGACCAGTTAACACTCAGCCTAGGCTCATGTGTCATACATCACACTGACAAAGTGAGGAACCTTGGGGCAATTTTTGATCCTTCGTTGTCCTTTGGCCTCCACATTAGAAATATTACTAGGACTGTTTTCTTCCACCTGCGAAATATAGTGAAGATTCATCCCATCCTGTCTATGGCTGATGCTGAGACCCTGATCCATGTGTTTATCTCTTCTAGATTGCACTACTGCAATGTTCTATTTTCTGGTTTACTGCAATCTAGCATTAGGGCTTTCCAATTGGTTCAAAATGCTGCAGCCAGACTTTAGACATGAAGCAGAAAGTTTGACCACATTACACCCATTTTGGCATCTCTTCACTGGCTTCCTGTCCCAGTGAGATCAGATTTTAAGGTTCTGCTACTAGCCTATAAAATTATTCATGGACTGGCACCTCCCTACCAAGATGACCTAATTAAACCTTACGTACCAGCCCGGGCTTTACGTTCTCAGGGTGCAGGACTACTTTGTGTCCCTAAGGTGAATAAGAAGTCTGTGGGTCATAGAGCTTTCTCTTATCGTGTCCCTGTTCTGTGGAATGATCTCCCTGCGTCAATAAAAGTCAGATTCTGTGGAGACTTTCAAGTCCAGACTTAAGACGCACTTATTTTCCCTTTCATATGGCTAGCATACTGGTACAGTTTTGTTTTATGCTTTTTACTCTTTTAATTCATGTTATTAGTAATTGGAGCGTGCCGCGGCCTCAACTTTACCTAAATTCTGGGTCTTTTAGTGAAGTTTAGGGCTAGTGGTCAGCGATCACCTTAGTATTTCTTCTGTTTTTCTTGTTGATTAATGCTGACAAATTATACTGTATTTTTTGTCTTTCTGATGCCTGATTCTGTTTTTTCTTTGTTTAAGGTGCAGCTCCATCCAGAGATGGGAGTTGTTTGTGTTGGCGACCCTCCTGTCCTGTGCGCCAACAGCATTTCTTGTACATTCGTCTGTGAATTGTTCTGTGAATTGTTCTGTAATTTATGTCTGTATCATGGCCCAAGCAGAGGGTCACCCCTTTGAGTCTGGTCTGCTTGAGGTTTCTTCCTCAGAGGAAGTTTTTCCTTACCACTGTTGCTCTGGGGGTTGGCAAGGTTAGACCTTACCTGTGTGAAGCGCCTTGAGGCAACTCTGTTGTGATTTGGTGCTATATAGTTAGACATCAACCTGTCCAGGGACTATAGGTGGAAATGAGTATTTTTGCTATGACCTGGCACAAAGCGTCTTTCCTGTTTTTGAGGTCAGTGTATTATTGTGCACTGTCCCTGAGAAATAAAATCATACCATACCATAAATGAAAATAAATTGAAATTGAAGGCAGTATAAAGATTTCTATCAAGAAAACGTGTCTGTCTGCTGAGTCAGACAAAGCAGGCCTTTCCCGGTGGTCACCGCGCTCCATGTCGCTTATAGGTCGCATTAATTCAGTCAAAATGGTCACTTTGCCTAAATTTCTGTACCTTTTCCAAACCATTCCTGTTTTTATTCCTGGATCGTTTTTTTGTGCAGCTGGAGTCCATCGTCTCATCTTATCTATGGCAGGGAAAACGTCCATGTAAGACACGCCTTCAAAAAACTAAGGCTGCTGACAGCCTTGCTCTCCCAAATTTTCGCCTTTATTGTTGGGCAGCAAATTTACGCTGTCTTGCATTTTGGTTGTTTTGTTACAAAAGGCCTGACTGGGTGGCAATGGAGTCACGCTGCGGGGAATGCTCCACCCTGGCCTTCTTGGGGTCCTTGCTCCCACTTCCACCACTTAAAACTGTCACAAACCCGGTTGTGAAACATCCACTAAAAATTTGGGCACAATTTTGAATATGTTGTGACCTTCCTGTCATGTCTAACTACCTTTTCAAACCCTCATCTCAGGACTCTTTTTAAAGAATGGCATAAAAAGGACACAGTACACTTCAAGGACATGCTTTTTTTTAATAACCTGCTTGCATCATTTCAACAACTAAGTGAAACATTTGACCTTCTCCAGTCAAATTTCTTTAGGTATCTTCAAATATGGCATTTTATCAATTCTCATTTTTCTAGCTTATCCACCACAACAGACATGAATATTATTGACATTGTTCTCTCTTTAAACCCTAATAAAAAAAAACAAAAACATATTTCATCCATTAACAGTGAATTACTGGACTTGACATGTACCTCCTCAGACAAACTCAAAGCTGCCTGGGAGGAGGATCTGGGCTCCTTTATTTCAGAGGAGCCCTGAACCTCCATAGTCAGACTGGTGAGCTCCAGTTCTCTGTGTGCTAGACATTGCCTGATCCAGTTCAAAGCGGTGCACAGAGCTCATATCTCTAAAGTGAAACTCTCCTCTATGTATCCTGATGTCAGCTCGTACTGTGTGAGATGTAAACATGCTGAAGTGTCCCTCATACACATGTTCTGGTTCTGCTCATGCCTGAACAAATATTGGAGGGAAATTTTTCAGACATTCTTGTGTGCTGAATACACATCCGAGGCCCGACCCTCTGATTGCGCTGTTTGGCATCGCAGAGGGAGGAGTTAATTTAAACAAGAACAAATGACACATCCTAACCTTCACCTCTCTTCTGGCCAGATGAGCCATCCTGCTCAGGTGGACATAAGCTTCTCCACCTACTCACACTCAGTGGCTGGTGACATCATGTCCTGTTTAAAACCGGAGAAAATCAGAATCTCGCTTCAACAGAAAGAGAGGGAAAATTTGAGAAGGCTTGAGGACCGTTCTTGAAACTATTCCAGTCTCTTTGACAGCACAATTTATTTTGAGTAGTGTTGGCAATTTTTCTTGGCAATTTTTTTTTATTATTAACAACCCCCTGTTTTGTGGCAGGGATGGGGAGGGATTATTTTCTTTGATTATTGTTCTGCACATATTATGCTTTACATTCACATTGACTTAATTTGTTAATACCCTCACTAATATTTCTATGCAAATGTGTCATTGTCAATATTGTCGAATCTTGATCTTGTTTCTTTTTTTGTTTTTTGCAAAAATGAAAATCAATAAGAAAGATTTTGAATTTAAAAGATGTTGTATTTTCACTTTGTACAAATTACAGAGATGACATTAATGTAGTTAAATTATCCAGATTAATTTTGTTTATAAATCAAAACCATAAGTCAAACCTGCTTTCCTTTTGAGGACTTCAGCTTCATGTCTGGATCGCTGTATGCTGTGAGTGTAAATTACTTTTTTCTAGCAGCCTGGCAGCCAGCCAGGTCCCTTCTGCTGGGGTCGAGTTGAGCTCAGCTGCTTGCTGCAAAATACATAGCAGACAGGAACCAGCATGTATGATTTTAGGGTTTACAAATGTTTTTCAGTGTTACTAACTATGCAAAAAAAATAAAAAATTGTGGAACAAAATTTAGTTGAAGCTAATTGGTCCACTGATGTTTTTTGAAGTTAGCTGAAAAGCTAATCTGCTAACAAAAAAGTTAGCTTTCATTAATTTTTTAGTTTACAATGCAGAACAGGAAAATAAAGAACACAGTAAACAGAAGACACCATTGGAACAAGAGGGGTTACTACCTGTATCACAGACTTATTCGTATGATCTAATAACGACTTAAAACACAAAGTATCCTTCATCTTGTATGCAGTTCATTTGGACCATAATCTTGTATGGATCTCTATTTTGGTCCTGAGAGAGAGAGGGATTGTCAGTTTTTCTGTTTAATATATCTCCTCTACAATGTCCTGCTATTGATCTTGACTTGGTGGATCACATTTCAGTCAGTTCCTAGTAATTGCCTTTTGGCATGCAAGAATCAAAATTTTGAGGAGATAAGTATCCTAAATTTGATCCGTGGCACCAGGTATTAAACCTTCCCCAGACGGTCCATGACTGACTATCGCAGCGTTTGTCATCTCAGACCATGCCCCTGTGACTCTGGCCCTGTGTCTCCCTGATGTTCCTCAGAAGAGTAGACAGTGGAGATTCAATCCAACTTTATTGTCTGACAGTGTCAGACCCCAGCACAGTCCTGGGGTCTTTTAGTATTTTGAAAAGAAATATGTCCTCAAAAGACTGAACTCTGTCTCCAAATGGTTGCAGTTTTATACATGACCAAAACACATGACAGTGATTGGCATTCATGTGCTCACATGGTCTCCAGCAGGGCTGCTGCACTCCTGATTGTTTATTTTTAATATGAGGTGTCATGAAAATCGAGTTCCTCCAACCAGATTCTCTCCATCTCTTAGGGCTAGTGGAATACTGTGTTTTACACATGGACCATCAGTCACTCTCCAACAGCTGAATGTTCATTTTCTGCTCCCATTTTAATTTAACGTGCAATGAATTTCTGCCACTTTGCCTGTGTAAACTCTCATTCAGTTTTTTTTTCAGGGATATGTTTATATGCAGTCATCAACACATCAATCAACTCATTACCTCCTAATGAAATTCTTTTTTTAATTTCTGTATCATCGACCTGTCTCAACTGTAGATATGTATACAGGTCCTCATCCTCTAAACTGTATTAGGTTTTGAAGGTTCTTCCAGGGGCAGATCCGGAGCGGGGGGCAAAAATCCCGCTGAATGCCATTTCTGAACGCTCTATTTAGCAACACTTCAGAAACACATTTGTTTTTCCTGTATCAAGACTGGCCAGGGCTGCACTTAGCCTGTTCTGTGATGTGCAGGGTCCACCTGATACTTTCTTCCTTTTTATAAACCAAGTCTGATCTTCATCTATTAGTTCAGGGAATAAGTGTTCAATTCTTTTTGAAATTTTGAATGTAAACAGTTTGTAATCAATGTTCAGTATAGAAATTGGGTGACGGGACTCGTAATGTACTTTATTTGTACCTTCTGTAGGGGGAACTGATATCATGGCCTCTCCCACCGATGGTGGTATCACAGCTTTGCTGAGGGTCCAATTTAAGGACTCAAGCAATACTCGGTAAAGATCCTCTTTAAAGGATTTGTACCACTCACTTGCAAAGCCGTCACTCCCTGGACATTTATTAAGGCCCCTTCACACATAACACGAATGTGAGTGCAACAGACCAAAACAGGCCGAATGGGCGAAACATGAAAAATTCCAGCTGCGGTCGGAGGGACAGACTGTTGGACAGCCGTGTACGGATGCCGTAATACCGTTGATAATGTGGGCGTATCCTGCAGCGACTGATTCATTCATGAATGCGGTGCAACCACAGTGAGAGGTGTGAGACCACATCACCCTGTCACAGCAATGGAAGCAATTAAATGTTGCACAAATGTTTAGGAATTGAATAAAATGTCAGAACAAAATAATGAGACTATAGGACATAAGAACAATGAATGTACTGTTGAAATGTAAGACAATCATGTTACTGCTAATGATGTTTAATTGATGCTTGATGATTTGACTCTGGGACGGCATCTGTGTTGGAATTGAGGAAACAAATGGATTTCTATTTGTCTGTTAAAATATTTAGTTCCTGTTATAAGTAGTAGAGAATACAATAATTGTCAACCTTCTGCTCCAGAATTGTTCATGAGCCACACCTATGGAAGTAAACAAGGAATTAATGAAATGACATGAATGAGATGAAATAAAAACATCCCTCCCTGTCTCTTGCAGGCAGATGTGAGGCGTACATGCACTCACATCATGAACACATCAGCCAGCCACACGGAGGGTCCTCACGTCCAGGTGTCTCTGACCGCTTGGCATGCGGTGTGCCTTCCATTCCATTCTTGGAATGCTGTGTTCTTTTTCAGCCATGCATACTGTCCCTTATGTCCAAATAACTCAATTTTAGTTTCATCAGTCCACAACACCTTATTCCAAAATGAAGCTGGCTTGTCCAAATGTGCTTTAGCATACCTCAGGCGACTCTGTTTGTGGCATGTATGCAGAAAAGTGCGCTGTATAGTTGAACGATGCACAGAGACACTATCTGCAGCAAGATCATGTTGTAGGTCTTTGGAGCAGCTCTTTGGGTTGACTGTGACTGTTCTCACCATCCTTTGCTCAGCTTATCTGAGATTTTTCTTGGCCTGCCGCTTCAGGCCTTAACTAGTACTGTGCCTGCGGTCTTGTATTTCCTCACTATGTTCCTCATGTTGTGTGGGCCGCTGAAGAGGAGGTACTGCTGGCCCACCACCACCAGAGGGCACCCTGCCTGGAGTGCGGGCTCCAGGCACAAGAGGGCGCTGCCGCCTCACAGGAGCAGCCGGGGTGACAGCTGTCACTTATCACCTACAACAGCTGTCACCAATCATCTGATCTTCAGTGGTATATCAGCAAGACGACATCTCCACCTCTTTGCCGAGATATCGCTCTACCGAGGAGGTAACGTACTCAGCCGACTTTGTTGTCTTCCTGACAGGAATACCTGTTGCTTTGTGTGTTGGATAGCAGATATTTTGTTTCCTTTTTTCCGACGAGAGGTGGAGGTGGTTTTCCACCATACGTGTTGCTGGGTGCAGACGCACCCACATCTAACTGTTTTTGTTCCTCGCCAGCAGTACCAGATCCGACAAGCGGAGGCAGTGGCCACCTGGGAGTTCGGGACTTGGCGGCTCCAGTATTCCCGGGGTTTGGTGGCAGAGGAAATCATGTGGTTCCGGTTCTGCTTTGGACAGACGTCTCTTATCTTCGAGCCTGCCCACGCGACACATTTTTGTGAATTGACTTCATTGACTATTATTGTAATCTGCTGTGTTTGTTGTGCTTATTCACAACAGTAAAGTGTTATTTGACTTCCTCCATTGTCCGTTCATTTGCGCCCCCTGTTGTGGGTCCGTGTTCCTACACTTTCACAACAGGATATCTCGGCCACCTCGTCATGGACCCCGAGGGGCGTCAACCGGCTGTTGAACGGCCAATGGAAGAGCAGGGCGCACAGGCGTCTGCAGGAGGCATGATCAGTGAGTTGCAGCGAATCCTCACCGCTTTTACGGCTCGGTTGGATCTAATGACCGAGCAGAACGTCCTCCTTAACCGCAGGGTGGAGGCTCTCGCCGCGCAGGTGGAAGCGCGCCCTCAGGGTGCTGCTGCGGCTCCCCCTCCTGTCGATCCTGTGCGCAACAGTGAAGTTCCACAGGTCGTTCAACGACCCCTCCCACCTTCCCCTGAAGCATACATAAGCCCTCCGGAGCCGTACGGGGGTTGTGTGGAGACGTGCGCGGACTTTCTTATGCAATGTTCGCTCGTCTTCGCACAACGTCCCGTCATGTACGCGACTGATGCTAGTAAGATAGCTTATGTGATTAATCTGCTTCGCGGTAAGGCACGCGCTTGGGCTACAGCGCTCTGGGAGCAAAATTCACGGCTCCTTCTGATGTATGATGGGTTTGTGAGGGGATTCAGAACAGTGTTCGATCACCCAAATAGAGGAGAAATCGCTTCAGCCGTGCTGCTGTCAATGAGACGGGGCGCCGAAGCACAGCTGCTTATGCAGTCGACTTCCGCATCGCGGCTGCGAGGTCCGGCTGGAATAGCACTGCCCTCCGTGCCGCCTTCGTAAACGGACTGTCGTTGGTCCTGAAGGAGCACCTGGTGGCTAAGGACGAACCGCGGGATTTGGACGGGCTTATTGATCTCGTTATACGATTAGACAATCGGTTAGAGGAACGCCATCGGGAGCGAGGCGAAGGACGTGACCGGATACGTGCCGCCCCTCTCCCTTCCGGGTTCGAAAAGGGGCCGCCCTCCCCACGCTCCACAGCCGCAGCGCTTTGTGGGGCAACAGCTCCCCCTGTTGACGTTGTTAGGGAAACGCACAGGGCCAAAATGGGGAGGCTGATCCGTGGAGAGTGTTTTCTCTGCAGCTCAACAGAGCACACACAGAGAGACTGCCCCAAACGGCCAAAACGTCAACACTCGCCCTTAGAGACTGGGCTAAGGGGGGGTCAAGACATTCAAGTGAGACACACACAAATTGCCACACGACTCCCAGTCACAATCCTGAGCGGGGATTTAACCCTTCAAGCCCGAGCACTGGTGGACATGGGGTCAGAAGGGAATCTGCTAGACAGCAGATGGGCAAAGGAGGTAGGGCTCCCTCTGGTGCCGCTTCCTTCGCCGTTGCAGGTGCGGGCACTAGATGGCACCCTCCTCCCTTTACTCACACACAAGACACAACCAGTAACTCTGGTGGTGTCTGGAAACCACCGGGAGGAGATTGAGTTTTTTGTAACTCCTTCTACCTCCCGCGTGATTTTGGGCATCCCATGGATGTTAAAGCACAATCCCCGGATCGATTGGCTGTCTGGGGTGGTGGTTCAGTGGAGCGAAACCTGCCATCGGGGGTGTTTAGGATCCTCGGTTCCTCCCGGTTCCCAGGCTAAGGAGGAGGTCAAAGTCCCTCCCAATCTGACGGCAGTGCCGGTTGAGTACCACGATCTTGCTGATGTCTTCAGCAAGGATCTGGCACTCACCCTTCCCCCGCACCGTCCGTACGATTGTGCCATTGATTTGGTTCCAGGCGCTGAGTTCCCGTCCAGCAGGCTGTACAACCTCTCACGACCTGAGCGCGAATCAATGGAGACCTACATCCGGGACTCATTAGCTGCCGGGCTGATCCGGAACTCCACCTCCCCGATGGGGGCAGGTTTCTTTTTTGTGGGCAAGAAAGATGGCGGACTTTGTCCATGTATTGATTACAGGGGGCTGAATGAGATTACGGTTCGCAACCGATACCCGTTGCCATTATTAGATTCCGTGTTCACCCCCCTGCATGGAGCCAAGATCTTTACTAAGCTGGATGTTAGAAATGCGTATCACCTGGTTCGGATCCGGAAGGGAGACGAATGGAAGACGGCATTCAACACCCCATTAGGTCACTTTGAGTACCTGGTCATGCCGTTCGGCCTTACCAACGCCCCCGCGACGTTCCAAGCCTTGGTTAACGACGTCTTGCGGGACTTCCTGCACCGATTTGTCTTCGTATATCTGGACAATATTCTCATCTTTTCTCCGGATCCTGAGACCCATGTCCAGCATGTACGTCAGGTCCTGCAGCGGTTGTTAGAGAACCGGCTGTTTAAGGGCGAGAAGTGTGAGTTTCACCACACTTCTTTGTCCTTCCTGGGGTTTATCATCTCCCCCAACTCCGTCGCTCCTGATCCGGCCAAGGTTGCGGCGGTGAGAGACTGGCCCCAACCCACCAGCCGTAGGAAGCTGCAACAGTTCCTCGGCTTTGCGAATTTCTACAGGAGGTTCATTAAGGGCTACAGTCAGGTAGTTAGCCCCCTGACAGCCCTGACCTCTCCAAAAGTCCCCTTCACCTGGTCGGATCGGTGCGATGCCGCGTTCAAGGAGTTGAAACGGCGCTTCTCGTCTGCACCCGTTCTGGTGCAGCCCGATCCTAGTCGCCAGTTTGTGGTTGAAGTGGACGCCTCGGACTCAGGGATAGGAGCCGTGCTATCCCAGAGCGGAGAGTCCAATAAGGTCCTTCACCCGTGTGCCTATTTCTCCCGCAGGTTGACCCCGGCTGAACGGAACTATGACGTCGGCAATCGAGAACTCCTTGCGGTGAAAGAGGCTCTTGAAGAGTGGAGACATCTGTTGGAGGGAACGTCCGTGCCGTTCACGATTTTCACTGACCACCGGAACCTGGAGTATATCAGGACCGCCAAGCGGCTGAACCCCAGGCAAGCCCGCTGGTCACTGTTCTTCGGCTGTTTTGACTTCCGGATCACCTATCGCCCCGGGACCAAAAACCAGAGATCGGATGCCTTGTCCCGGGTGCATGAAGACGAAGTCAAAACGGAGTCGTCGGATCCACCGGAACCAATCATCCCGGAGTCTGCTATCGTGGCCACCCTCACCTGGGACGTAGAGAAAACCGTCCGGGAGGCCCTGGCACGGAGTCCGGACCCTGGAACCGGGCCGAAGAACAAACTTTACGTCCCACCAGAGGCCAGAGCTGCAGTCCTGGACTTCTGTCACGGCTCCAAGTTCTCCTGTCATCCGGGGGTGCGAAGAACCGTGGCAGTTGTCCGGCAGCGCTTCTGGTGGGCGTCCCTGGAGGCCGACGTCCGGGATTATATCCAGGCCTGCACCACCTGTGCCAGGGGCAAGGCTGACCACCGCAGGGCATCGGGACTGCTCCAGCCGCTGCCTGTGCCTCATCGCCCCTGGTCCCACATCGGCCTGGATTTTGTCACGGACCTCCCACCGTCCCAGGGCAACACTACCATCCTCACGATAGTGGACCGATTCTCCAAGGCGGCCCACTTCATGGCCCTCCCGAAGCTCCCGACTGCCCAGGAGACAGCGGACCTCCTGGTCCACCACGTCGTCCGGCTGCATGGGATTCCAACAGACATCGTCTCCGATCGCGGTCCCCAGTTCTCCTCGCAAGTCTGGAGGAGCTTCTGCCGGGAACTGGGGGCCACGGTGAGTCTCTCGTCCGGGTATCATCCTCAGATCAATGGGCAAGCAGAACGGGCCAATCAGGAAGTAGAACAGGCCCTACGCTGCGTGACGGCCGCGCACCCGGCGGCCTGGAGTACCCATTTGGCCTGGATCGAGTATGCCCATAACAGTCAGGTGTCTTCAGCCACCGGCCTCTCCCCTTTTGAGGTGTGTCTGGGGTACCAGCCCCCGCTGTTTCCGGTGGTTGAGGGAGAGGTCGGTGTGCCCTCGGTCCAGGCCCACCTGCGGAAGTGCCGTCGGGTGTGGCGCGCCGCCCGTTCTGCTTTGCTAAAGGCCCGGACGAGGGCAAGAGTCCATGCAGACCGTCGGCGGACCCCGGCCCCTGCGTATCGGCCAGGGCAGGAGGTATGGTTGTCGACGAAGGACATCCCCCTCAAAGTGGACTTCCCCAAACTGCAGGATCGTTACATCGGTCCCTTCAAGATCCTTAAGGTCATCAATCCGGCCGCAGTGAGGCTTCAGCGTCCGGCCTCACTGCGGATCCATCCTGTTTTCCATGTGTCCCGGATAAAGCCGCATCACACCTCACCCCTCTGTGCTCCGGGTCCGGCACCGCCTCCTGCCCGTATCATCGATGGCTAGCCGGCTTGGACTGTGCGCCGGCTCTTGGATGTCCGTAGGATGGGCCGGGGCTTCCAGTATCTGGTGGACTGGGAGGGGTACGGACCTGAAGAACGCTCCTGGGTGAAGAGGAGCTTCATCCTGGACCCGGCCCTCCTGGCCGATTTCTACCGCCGCCACCCGGACAAGCCTGGTCGGGCGCCAGGAGGCGCCCGTTGAGGGGGGGGTCCTGTTGTGTGGGCCGCTGAAGAGGAGGTACTGCTGGCCCACCACCACCAGAGGGCACCCTGCCTGGAGTGCGGGCTCCAGGCACAAGAGGGCGCTGCCGCCTCACAGGAGCAGCCGGGGTGACAGCTGTCACTTATCACCTGCGACAGCTGTCACCAATCATCTGATCTTCGGTGGTATATCAGCAAGACGACATCTCCACCTCTTTGCCGAGATATCGCTCTACCGAGGAGGTAACGTACTCAGCCGACTTTGTTGTCTTCCTGACAGGAATTCCTGTTGCTTTGTGTGTTGGATAGCAGATATTTTGTTTCCTTTTTTCCGACGAGAGGTGGAGGTGGTTTTCCACCATACGTGTTGCTGGGTGCAGACGCACCCACATCTAACTGTTTTTGTTCCTCGCCAGCAGTACCAGATCCGACAAGCGGAGGCAGTGGCCACCTGGGAGTTCGGGACTTGGCGGCTCCAGTATTCCCGGGGTTCGGTGGCGGAGGAAATCGTGTGGTTCCGGTTCTGCTTTGGACAGACGTCTCTTATCTTCGAGCCTGCCCACGCGACACATTTTTGTGAATTGACTTCATTGACTATTATTGTAATCTGCTGTGTTTGTTGTGCTTATTCACAACAGTAAAGTGTTGTTATTTGACTTCCTCCATTGTCCGTTCATTTGCGCCCCCTGTTGTGGGTCCGTGTTCCTACACTTTCACAACACCTCACAGTGGAAACTGACAGCTGAAATCTCTGAGATAGCTTTTTGTGCAAAGAGGGGAAACATCTGCAAATGACCACTTTAAATACCCTTTCTCACGACTGGATTCACCTGTGTAAGGAGGTCAAGGGTCAATGGGCTTACCAAACCAATTTTGTGTTCCTATAATTAGTGCTAAATGGGTTCAAATCAACAAAATGACAAGGGTGCCCAAATTTATGCACCTGCCCAATTTTGTTTAAATGATTACACTTTCTGTAAATACTAGAAACTTCATTTCACTTCTCAAGTATCACAGTGTTTGTCTGCTATATGATATATTTAACTGAAATTTCTGATCCAGACAACCAATGATTTCTAAAGGAAAATCATGGAAATCCTCAGGGGTGCCCAAACTTTTACATACCAGTGTGTGTGTGTGTATATGTATATATATATATATAATATATACACGAGGTCTGTGAGAAAAGTAACGGACCTTTTTTATTTTTTTCAAAAACTACATGGATTTGATTCATATGTTTTTACGTCAGCCAAGCTTGAACCTTCGTGCGCATGCGTGAGTTTTTCCACACCTGTCGGTTGCGTCATTCGCCTGTGGGCAGGCTTTGAGTGAGCACTACTCCACCCCTCTCGTCGTTGTTTCATTGTGAGGAAATGGCGGAATGATTTCGGCTTTTTTTCCATCAGAATTTTTTCAGAAACTGTTAGAGACAGGCAGCTGGAAACCATTCGAAAAATTTATCTGGCTTTCGGTGAAAATTTTACGGGCTTCACAGAGAATGAGTGTTA
Source organism: Thalassophryne amazonica (assembly GCF_902500255.1). Lineage (NCBI taxonomy): Eukaryota > Metazoa > Chordata > Actinopteri > Batrachoidiformes > Batrachoididae > Thalassophryne > Thalassophryne amazonica. The sequence continues at coordinate 116,988,484 of NC_047112.1, forward strand.
CTACAGCTTTAAGGATGGCCCACAATGGTGCATGGCGCGCCGCGCTCCGAGCTGCCATCAAGAGGCAGAAACCACCACATCATTTCTAAACGAATGGCTGTGTGGAGCCGGGACCGTCGTGTGCAATTTCTCTGGTTATCACAAGAGCTGGACATCAGCCATTTTCCGGCAGATTTCACTTTTAACAAGAGATTTTGTCACGGACAAGTTGGGACATGCCTATCTTGGCTTTCAGTGCTTACCAGTCAAGTGAGTATAAGAGAAATTATGGAGAGCTGGGCATGTCCCACCTTGTCCTCTGGCACTCCGAAACTGAGGTGTTCCTTTGTCTCGCTTCATCAGCGAATCGGTTGTGATGCGTGAAGCCTCCGCGCGGCTTTCCGTGACAAAATCTCTTGTTAAAAGTGAAATCTGCTGGAAAATGGCTGATGTCCAGGTCTTGTGATAACCAGAGAAATTGCACATGACGGTCCTGGCTCCACACAGCCATCCATTTAGAAATGATGTGGTGGTTTCTGCCTCTCGATGGCGGCTCGGAGCGCGGCGCGCTGTGCGCCATTGTGGGCCGTCCTTAAAGCTGTAGTAACACTCCTTATTCTCTGTGAAGCCCGTAAAATTTTCAGCAAAAGCCAGATAAATTTTTCGAATGGTTTCCAGCTGCCTGTCTCTAACAGTTTCTGAAAAAATTCTGATGGAAAAAAAAGACCAAATCATTCCGCCATTTCCTGACAATGAAACGACGACGAGAGGGGTGAAGCAGTGCTCACTCAAAGTCTGCCCACAGGCGAATGACGCAACCGACAGGCATGAAAAAACTCACGCATGCGCACGAAGGTTCAAGCTTGGCTGACGTAAATCATATGAATCAAATCCATATAGTTTTTGAAAAAAATAAAAAGGTCCGTTACTTTTCCTCACAGACCTCATGTATATGTATGTATGTATGCATGTATGTATGTATGTATGTATGTATACACACAGTACATATTTCATATTTAGACTTTTTTTGTGGTGTTCAGTTTGCAGCAGCACCCCCAGTTTCCTGTACACCCCCTGGTACATTGACAATAAAAACTATTCTGTACTACCCAAACCTAATAAAAATTTAACTATATGAAATAACTGTGGACCACTATCTATCCTCAACTTAGAAATTTGAATCTCTGTTAAGTCTCTGTTTTTTTATTGCTCTCCCCGAGGAAGTTAACAGGTGCATTTCCGGAAAACGTCTGTCTGTCTGCAAAACAGAAACATCTTGATGACTGACAGAGCAAAATGACTGCGCTTATGCCCAGCAAATGAAGCTTCTGAACTTTTGAAAGTGATGGCTCGGATTTACAGAGGAGATGACACACTTCACTTCACTTTCCACAACTCTTAACTTTTTCAGAGTCTGTGGGATTTTGGAAGCTAAAGTGTCTTGACACTGCTGTTTGTGTCACAGGATGCTGGTTTACGGCTGCTGTAATTATGATGGACATGGACTGTCTCCACCACACTGCTTTTACAGACTGCCTGGATGCCCAGATGTATGTCTCCTATTGGAAAAACTCAGAAGATGCCATTTTCAGGAGATAATGGACAATACCACAATCGTGACAGAATTTGAGATGAAGGCAGGGCTGCGATTGGACATTATGTGCATGCCATCACAACCTGATGGCAAGTGGATTTGGACATTATTCTCTGGCCAGCCTTCCGTACCTGAGGAGTAGTGGAACTTGAAAACAATCTCTGAAAGCATCTTGTCATTGTCAGTTCATGTTCTTTTAGGGGAGTTTTCTCTGCTTCCTTCAGGATGCCAGTATGTTTCCTCAGTATGTGGAACCAGTCGTTTTTAAAGTCGTTTATCCCTTCAAATTTAAATGCTCTGTAGGTCTGCCATGTTTATATTTATTTATTTAGTTATTCTTGCTATCCACTTAACTCATTAAGTCTGTTTTTATTTGTTTTTATTTTTGTGTTATTTTACAGACTGCTCAAATGTAATTGCCCCTTGTGGAATTAATAAAGTTGTTTGATTGATTGATTGATATTTCTGGCTGTCGATCCGAGTGAGGACTAGTGGACCCTTTCCTTGGCCGGCGATCGTGATGCATGCGCGGGTGTCCTTTTATGTTGTGGACGTTGTATTTGGAAGTCTTTACAACAGGATGAGTGTGGGATGTTAATTTTTTTTCATCTTTTCTTTGTGTTCCTTTCAATGGAGCTTTCAATGAAAGTAAAATTTGTATTTTACTTTGAGTCTGTGTGTGCATGCATGTGTGCCCACAGCATGCTGTTTTAACAAGCAACTCAGCTGTTTTGTTGCTGCTGTGAACATGGATGTGAAATATCACAGGTCTGATCACATCTGTCTGATCATCCATATTCATAAATGCAGAGTATTTAAAAGGACCCCCAATTTACATGGACCTCTGGCTGAATTTGATCAATATATAAGCAGTATTTAGGTTATTGACTCTCCCAAAGGTCATAAAACTCAATCTCTACAAAGAACTTTTTAAAGAGAATTAATGTTGAAGCATCCCTTAAAAAAAAAAAAACGGCTGACATGCAAGTTAAAATGGCTGCTGTGCTGTTTTATGTCTCCATGACATTGTTTTTCTTAGGCAACATGACGCAGATATATATAATAAGATTTTTTTTCACGGGGCAGTGAATCAATAGCTATATCTGTAAAACTACATATATATTTGCAGCAGTTATGCCATATTTTTATGCATAAAGACATCCCCCTTATAAATTAGTGTTTTGTTTTTGGATACATTCAGGGTAAAACTAAGTGGCAAGTGAAGTCAGTTTTTTTTTTTTTTTTTTTGTGGATGTCAGTGTCTTTTTATTTATTTCTCACAACAGAGCAAAGGTGGCCCAAAAACTTGTTCTTAGTTAGAAGACTACCCCATCCAACTGACGAGTATGTGTTATGTCTTCTCCAGTTTATCAGATACTTGATAATATGACTCGTGTGTCACGTGCACCTGGGGCCACAGTGAATCAGTCTATGTAGAAAGTGATTTACTAAGCCCCAGTATCAAGTGGATGACAACTATTACTTGTTAAAGTTTATACATTTATTTTTCCTTGAATTATTTCTATAATTTGTCTATAAACATCTGTTTTCATGTTTGAACTGAAATGATGACAGTTGTATTTCTAATAGTTTCTAAAGGACTTATATCACTATATAAGACACTCACACATGACATAGCTGGTTTGCTGGATTATGGTTTGTATATGCATCAGAATATATTAATAATGTTGAAGAAGTCTTTATAATCGTGTGTTTTTTTTCATAATATTCTAAGTTGATTCACCGTGCCCCGGACACTGATTCACTGTGCCCCGTGAATTAGTGTCTGGGGCACAGTGAATTCAAAATTTTAAAATCCATTTTAAACACCTGTAAATTACACTTGGGGAGACAAATAACACAGCCTTATAAATAATATGTTGTATTAAATCCACAATAGAATGACCTAAACCTATGCATAATGTGTTTATGCTGTCACAAAACATTTCTGACACACTATGCCCCGGCTTCCCCTACAGTAGAACACTTAAAAGTGTTTTGTTTTGATTTTAACAAGCTGCGTTTTTGACTCGTGGCTATGCAGGTGCACTAAACCTTCTCAGGGCTGCTGCTTTTACTGTGACTGCATCAAAATGAACAGTTCTCATTTAAAACAGTCATCATAACACAACATCACACTTATGTAAACTTTGGAATTAATCTGTGCCTCATTTCTTAATGTTAGCAGCTACATTTCATTCAAGCTCACACTGGGATGCTTCTAATTGTCACGTCATGGCAGTCAAACACACGAGTACTCACAAGTACTTTTTCAGAAGTCTCTGTAGCTGTTTGTTGCAAATGTTGTATACTTTGAAACCCACAGTTTGAAAACCACTGTTTTAGAGGAATAGATAAAATTGAGTCAGCTATAGATAGATGTTCTTATCCCCCTAAATCATTACAACCGCGTGTGTCAATAGTGAAGATGGACATACTTCTATGGATCAGTTTCTTTTCCTCCATGTTACCTTTGCCAACTCCACTTTATTACTGGGACAAAATTCACTGTTTGATCTCCATATTCATCTGGGGTACCGTGGGTCCACACATTAGACTGACAGCTCTTCAGCACCATAAATCAGAGGGTGGGCTCGAAAGATTATTCCCGGTCACTCGTTTTAAGAGCAGTATCAGTTTGGTTAAATCCTGGTTCTGCCACCTGTTGGAAATCACCACATAGATTGGACAACCTAATCTACTCTGCAGTACCTCTGAAATGAGCTAAGATGCACCTTGGCCTCATTATAAGTTATATATTGTTTGTATGGCAACAGGCAGAGAAGGCAGCTAATATTACATGTAAACGGCAGAAAAAAAGCCCAGTCTTCAATAACTATTCTCACTGAATGGATCCCAATTTCAAATACATTCCAGAGCTCAAAAGGGCTTCATATATTTACCGACATATGTAATGACAATGGGCTTCAAGTTTTAATGACCTGAGACTGTCTTACAATTTACCAGGCTTGTCTTTTAGCTATATATGTTCAACTGCGCTCTACCATGAAAGCATATCATGGAGTACGCTGCTTGCAACCCATGTCTTGGACTCTGTTGTGGGAAACAGTGGTGACAAAAGGTGTGTGTGTGTGTATATATATATATATATATATATATATATATATATATATATATATATATATATATATATATATATATATATATATATATAAAATTCATACAAAGAACTGTCCATCATACGTTTGAACTAAGGACCTGGAACATTGCATTGGTGAGAACCTACTTGACTGGAACAGGAAATGGTCTTCCATTGTACTGGCCTCTAAAAACCTGGACCACAAGCAGATACATTTCAGCTATATTCACAGGACTTATGTCACTCCAAGGAATGCCTTCTTCATGAAGCGTTTAACTTTGCCAGACTGCACATTGTGCTCAGATAACCTCATAGGTTCATTTATGCATATGTACTGGGACCGTAGAAAGGTGAAAATCTTTAGGGAAATGGTATGTGCTGCTCTGTCTGATATCTTGGACTTAAATGTGCTGTGTTCCTCCATACTGTTATTTTTGAATGAGACCATTTGTGGTTGTAAAGTGTGTGGGTCGCTCAGAAAAAGACACCAAACTTTATTACAGTTGTATAAAATACTGATCAAAAGTTGGCTATTGGGTTCAAGGCCTCTGGCAGACAAAGCAGACAAACACAAGTTGGACTCTGACTAATGCCTGTCACATGATATTGGACCAACAGGAGATGATGGACAATGTCAAGAAGTGCAAGAACTTTCTGGTGACTCTGATCAAGCTGGCATCCACCAACTCCAAGTCTGCCAACCTGGGAGATAATGTTCGAGGGCTGGAGTTTGTTGGTACACATCTCCACTTCATTCTTCCATACATATCAGGCATTTGTATTCCACTGTTTTTATGTATGACACATTGTTTTTATTGTATTCTTTAATCACTGCCTGTGATTAGAACAAGAATGTTACTCTTTGAGCTACATCTACTTCACACATCTTCTCTGAACAAAGTCAATATTTTTCTATAGTTGCTCAACATTTCAGTTAAACTTAATTTTTTTTTTTTTTTAAGCAGTTCCAAGTAACAAACTAATCTATAAGCACTTAACTTCTGTTGTAATTGGACCTCTTCTAAATATGCAGGAAGGAAAAGTCGAAGCTGAGGCGTTTACAGAACATCTCTACCGTGAACTGAAGTCGACTCCTCAGCCGTGCTTGGTGCCGTTCCTGAAGGTGGGCTGATTACATGAGCACCTTCTTGTTATATCCTCATGTATTTCCAGGTCTTCCATTCATCTCATCTCAAAGAATGTTTTCTAAGCTATAGAGCTTTGCTATGTAGTTTCACAGCAGGATGAAGATATGATTGACTGTATCAGGGGTCACCAACTCTGCTCCTGGAGATCACCTGCCCTGCATGTTTTCCTACTGCTCCCAGCTCCTCCCACTTCTATTCAACAAAATAGGATCAATCAAGAGCTAGGAAACACCGACCCGACTAATCCCCTGTGACTGCAGCAGGTGTACATAGAAACCTGCAAGGCGGTGAGCCCTGACCAATTCCTGTACAGTGGATTGTATTCTTCAGCTGTTGGACTGTTTATCTCTTACTTTTTTCTAAAGCAAGACAACTTTCATTCCATCAGAACTACCACCACTACATTTTTCAGTGTTATAGAGGCAGCTCAGCTGGTTGCAGTTGGTCTACTGATTTTGTAAAACAACCTGTTGACATCACACCTAATCATAGCTCTTCAACAGATCAATAAGTATTCTTAATGAGCTTATGACCTGTTTCATTATGAACACTGCATCAGTTGTTCTTCTATATCAAAACAAACTGCTCCTCACTGAGGTCTCCTCAACAAACTTTCCCAAGATCTTCATTGTATCTCATGTTTTATATAGTTTCCACACTTGCTAAACATCTCCCCTCTTCTTAAGCCCATTTCACACCAGTGCAAATGTGGAGTTGCATTGTGTTGTGTTCAGAATACACCCGAAATGCATGCGTACTCTACGTTTTTCCTGTGTAATCACGTGTCATTGCATTCGTAGATTTACTTGCAGCTGCGTGTGTTTGCATGCAGCCCTTGCCGCTATTCAATTCTTTTTCAGTTCACTACTGCCAGCTGTGCAGAACACATTGTGCGCTTGGAAAACAGTGGACTGTATCGTGGTTTTTACGGTTGCATTACTGACATGTATGTAGCCATAGCTGCTATTTTCTGCCTCTGTGGAAGTGCGCTTTGTTCTCAAAACGGTTCATGAAAAGCAAACGACACTCACATTTTCCGACACACAGCGGGACACACTGCTGTCTCTCATGGCTCGTAACATCAGATCACAAAGTTCAGAGTCTGTTCCCTGTGCAGGTTAGTGTGTGATGGTGCATGGCTGCATTCCTAGACTTGCTTATAGTAGCGTACTGTTGCTCTGTCAAACCAATTATTAACAAGGCTGGTATAAATTAATGCAGCTGTCACACCTTGACCACCAGCGTATGCTGGCAGCCCCGTTTACCACGGACTGGTTCAGGTCAGTACTGCACAGTGTGGTGTGGGTCAGAAACAAAGTCATTTAACATTATTTTATTTTTTTGCTCTGGTGGATCATTTTCATTGCGTATAGAATGCTGATGAGTCTGGTTGTTTTACCACAGACAGACTGCTGTCGTGAATGAAGTGCTGCAACTCTTTAAACTTTTAAAGCGCTGGTTGCTTCCTGATGGGGTCCGCTGATCTGATCAGACCTGATCAGGTTTGTGATGACCTGAATATTGAAGCGCTGTGATGATTTAAAGTTTTAAAGTGCCATTTGGCCGCAATCAGGTGTCTGATCACACCAACAGCGACTGCACTTTAAAAATCATCACAGCACTTCTGCATCTAATCGATCACATCGTTTGATGATTGAACAGATAGTGACAGCACTTTAAGGAGTCACAGCGCTTATTCAGGTTTGATCAGACCTGATCACACCTGATCGATCATGTCATCTGATGATCGCGACAGTGCTTTTAAAGAGTCGATTCAGGTTTGATCAGACCTGATTGCGGTCAACTGGGGCTTTAAAAGTTTAAATCATCAGTGCTTCTGTCTGACCAGATGAGAGCACAACACCGGCATCCTCTAAGAAAACGCACCTGGAGCAGAAAAAAAAACACACACAGAGGGACCTGTTTTAAAACACTACGTTTCCAGCCACAACAGGAATTAAAAATATTTTCAGATGTCGTTTTCCAAAATCAGAAGCTTTATGTGTATCTGTGTCCGTCAGACTGTGATGATGAATTGGACTGAAGCAAACAGGTAACATTTAATCCATGTGTGAATGAAACAGTTCAGAGCAATTTTCAGAGTCTGCTGTGTGCCCCCCCCCCCCAAAAAAGTGGAAAATGTATGTACAAAATTTGAGTTGAGGTTCGATTACCTGTTTTGACCACACACAAGTGTTCTGAGCACACAGAGGCGCTGCGGGCTTATGCGCACTCCGTTTTTAGATGCGTGCAGTAGCATCGTGTTGCGCAGACCTGCTTAAAACTGTGTGCTTTCTGCATTCAGCACTCTACATAGAAAAAATTAATCAGGTTTATTTCTTAGTGTTCTCCGCGCATAGACCTCAGCATACTGCTGCGTGGGGAGCACAAACTCACCGTAGAGCTGCTTAAACTGGGCGTAGAGCTCCTTAACTCGGTATAGACGGTACGCCACAATACACAATTCTACATTTGTGCCAGATGTTTATCATCATATTCAACATTTCTCGTCCCTGTTCTCCTAAAGTTTTGAATGCTTATTTCACTGAGTCAAGATACCTGCTAATTATTGGATTTATCTTTTCGTTTATTTCAAATTCCTTTGGACTATGTCACCAAATACTTCACTCTTGGATTTTCTTTATTCTGCATGTCTGTTACAGGTGTGTTTAAGGGGAATTTGTTGTGACTCAATAGTCCAAACTGACAGAATATTAACTTACTATATAGCATCATTATGCCGAATGGAGAGAGAAAAATACTGACCTCCATTAGCTGCAGTTTAACCTGTTTATTCTGCATGGAGCATGAACAAGCCAAATGGATGTGTGTAGCATCCCCTGCTGGTGTGGAGGACTAATGCCCTTTTATACAAGACATCACATCTCCTCCCCTCTCTTTCCATTGCTAACGATTTTCAATTTCCAACCTTCATTACAAACTTTAAAACTCATAAAACTACCTCAGACTAGGGGGTAGACTGCCCCATGGCCTGGAGTGGGTCAAGGGATTATTCTGCCCTTTTCTTCTGACACCACTCACTAACTGAACACATTTACCATCAGTTCATCAGTTTAAAGATTCAGTCTCTCTGATGGTTTGTGGATCTGACTCGGGTATCTTCTTACTGTCTCTTGTGATGTTGAGGTGTCGATCTGTGTATTGTCACACTGACCTGTAGGTGCAGTGATACACTCACTGACAGGGTTAGATGTTTCCAGCATTTTCCCCATTTCAGTGGGAACAGGCAAACTGTCCATGGCCAATGCTGGTAGCACCTCCTCTGCAGACTGGACAATGCTGAGATGACATGCAATCATCTGGTCTGCATGCAGATTCCACACTTGTGTAGGTCCAACATTGACCTGGTAGGAAACCAGAACAGACTGAGATGTAACCATTCCTGCTGTTCACACCCCCCGGTAATCCTGGACAAGGACTGGGCCACCAACACTGAATGTTCTTCCCCTAGCAAACGTTGTTCTGTGCATGCACTGGGCCTCTTGTGCCTGCTCAACCACCATTGCAAGACTCTGTTTAAGAAGATCCAAGTGAGTATGAAGCTTCCGGTGCAGAAACAATTTGCAGATGTCTCATGAGTAGTTGAATGAGGTGTATTCCTATATTGTAGCAGGAAGGCTTCTAGTCACTTTTGAACAGCTTTGGTTCCCTCAGACCCTCAGATGATGTCAGTGAATATTTAAAAGTCTGTACGAAGCATTCAGCTAGACCATTGGTTGCTGGATGGAAAGGACCTGAACAAGGATGCTTAATGCCATTTGATGTTAAAAAGTTGTCAAACTCCTCTGATGTAATTCTCTGCCATGAGACTGAGTGTAGAGGTGTCAAACGTGGTGTTCTCTGTATGCACTGGCATGATACACAAGTTTTACATTTCTCTTCAATTTGTGCATCAAGATGTGGCCACCACATGTCACTCTGTGCCATGGCTTTCATCTTGACCACTCCCAGATGGCCGGTATGTAGTTCCTCCAGCACCTGTTGGCGCAACGTAGGTGGAACTATCACCCTGTTTTCCCACATTAACCAGCCTTACAGTAGACACAACTAAATCTTCCATACCAAGTACGGTGATAGACTAATGCCTATTCCCTTGTCTGTGGCAAAACGGTCCATCGACACCATCTCCATAACCTGCGACAGTGTGATGTCGGATATAGTATCTTTTTTCGAACATCAGCACAACACACTGGTAGGCAATCGAGATGTTTAATGAGAAGCATGTCAACTGAGCTTTGCCCATCCTTATGTTGTACAGGCAGCGGCAAGCAGAACAAACTGTTCACGTTGCCATAGTCTACAGCATGTTGATACTGGATGCTATAATTGTGCCCTGCCAGTATCAGTGCCCAGCGTTGCAGTGTCACTGTGGCCATTGGTGGAATTTCTTTACTCGGGTTCAGTACGGTTGTCAGTGGATGATGATCAGTAAGCGACCTAAAGTGACACCCATACAGGTAGGAATGAAACTGTTTCACACCACATACAACCTCAATTCCAATGAAGTTGGGACGTTATGTGAAATGTAAATAAAAACAGAATGCAATGATTTGAAAATCCTCTTCAGACTATATTCAGTTGAATACACCACAAAGACAAGATATTTAATGTTCAAACTGATAAACTTTATTGTTTTTGTGCAAATATTTGCTCATTTTGAAATGGATGCCTGCAACACGTTTGAAAAAAGTTGGGACAGGGGCAGCAAAATACTAGGAAAGTTGATGAATGTTCAAAGAACACCTAATTGGAAACAGGTGAGTGTCATGATTGGGTATAAAAGGAACAAAAAGGCTCAGCCAAAAGGCTCAGCCATTCACAAGCAAAGATGGGGTGAGGATCATCACTTTGTGAACAGCTGAGTGAAAAAATAGTCCAACAGTTTAAGAACAATGTTTCTCAATGTTCAATTGCAAGGAATTTAGGGATTCCATCATCTACAGTCCGTAATATATACTACGGCAATATATATATATATAATATATATTACGGCAAGGCTGAAAACCAACATTGAATGTCTGTGACCTTTGATCCCTCAGGTGGCACTGCATTAAAAACCAACATCATTGTGTAAAGGATCTTACCGCGTGGGCTCAGGAACACTTCAGAAAACCATTGTCAGTTAACACAGTTTGTCACTACATCTACAAGTAAAAGTTAAAACTCTGCCATGCAAAGCGAAAGCCAAACAACAACATCCAGAAATGCCGCCGCCTTCTCTGGGCCCGAGCTCATTTGAAATGGACAGACGCAAAGTGGAAAAGTGTGCTGTGGTCTGATGAGTCCACATTTCAAATTGTTTTTGGAAATCATGGACGTCGTGTCCTCTGGACAAAAGAGGAAAAAGACCATCCAGACTGTTACCAGCGCAAAGTTCAAATGCCAGCATCTATGATGGTATGGGGGTGTGTTAGTGCCCATGGCATGGACAACTTACACATCTGTGATGGCACCATCAGTGCTGAAAGGTACATCCAGGTTTTGGAGCAACACATGCTGCCATCCAAGCAACGTCTTTTTCAGGGACGTCCCTGCTTATTTCAGCAAGACAATGCCAAGACACATTCTGCATGTGTTACAACAGCGTGGCTTCGTAGTAAAAGAGTGCAGGTACTAGACTGGCCTGCCTGCAGTCCAGACCTGTCGCCCAGTGAAAATATGTGGCGCATTAAGAAGCGCAAAATACGACAACAGAGACCCCGGACTGTTGAACAACTGAAGTTGTACATCAAACAAGAATGGGAAAGAATTCCACCTACAAAGCTTCAACAATTAGTGTCCTCAGTTCCCAAATGTTTGAGTGTTGTTAGAAGGAAAGGTGATGTAACACAGTGGGAAACATACCACTGTCCCAGCTTTTTTGAAACGTGTTGCAGACATTCATTTCAAAATGAACAAATATTTACACAAAATCAATAAAGTTTATCAGTTTGAACATGAAATATCTTCTTTGTGGTGTATTCAACTGAATATAGGTTGAAGAGGATTTGAAAATCATTGTATTCTGTTTTTATTTACATTTTACACAACGTCCCAACATCATTAGAACTGGGGTTGTATAATGCCAAGTGTTTCACTTTCAATTTGAGCATAATTTTGCTCTGTATTTGCTCAACATAAGACAAACGTTATGGGCTTTTCTTCGCCACTCTGCAAAATGTGGGAAACAAGAGCGCCCACACATAGGATCAAAGTGGATCAAAGTTTTGGATCAAAGTGGGTTAACACATTGTAGCTTGCAAGTTGTTGTTTTGCTTTCAGTCACTTTTGTGACCACTCCCACTTTGCATCTTTGTGGAGTAAAACATTCAGTGGATGCAGCAATGCTGACAAGTTTTAAACAAAACATGCATAATAATTGAGTCAGTAAGTAAAGAGTGCAACTGACTTATGGTGGTTGGCTCAGGAGTATCCATTATAGGACTAATTTTAGCAGATGACTTGTGAACTCCTTTAGTGTCCATAACGTGCCCTCCAGAGAACTCTTAAAGAACTCATACTTTTCTCTTTGGACTCAGAGTCTGAACTGTTTTGAATGACCAAGTACCACTTTCAGGTTCTCCAGGTGATGAGCATCATCCCTACTGGTTACAAGGATGTCATCTAAGAGTGCACATTAGGTCATCTTGTAACACTTGTTCCATAATTTTCTGAAAAAATGAACGGCGCTGATGTTATTCCAAAAGGTAAGTGATTATAGCAAAAAAAACAAGCCTTTATTGTGATTGTGAGGTATTTCCGGGATCATTCACTAACAGGCACCTGGACATATGCCTCTGAATGATCCAGCTTTTTAAAACGTTCCCATCTGGACAAAGACACAAACAAATCCTCAGTCCAAGGTATTGGATAATGTTGGACATATAAGGGAAGATTGTCACTTTGAAACCAGGCCAGCGGGATTTCAATGTCAGGGATGTCTCAAACCCTTTAAGGGTTCTAACTTTTCACCAGTGTTGCCACAGTTGCTTTGAAAAGTTACTTTTTTTTTTTACTTTATACAGTTACTTTGTACAATTACTTCATTAGCAGCTTTATGCAGTTACTTTATTAGCAACTGCCTACAACTTATAATTAACAGGTATTGAAAATAATAAGGTAACTAGCAATCTGACTTGGTTACTCTTAAGATTGAGTAATCAAAGTCCATAGGTCCTCCAGTTACAATCAGTTTGTAATTTTCTCTGAACCTTTTCATTATGTTAGGTTCCTGTCCTGGTTGGGTAATTTGGGTATAATGTTCATGTGTTCCTTGTTCCCATGTCTCGGTGTTCACCTGTTTTGTGAGTGTTTGGCCTTTCTCTCTCTCTACTGTACATCCTTTCCAGCTCTGGTCAATTTGTACAAGTCTTTTTCTCCTTCCACTATGTGCAGGTTGTTGTACAGCTTGCTATATGCCCATTCCTTACTCTTTGCCACTTCATTTTTGACCTGACACCACATCTCTTTGTTCTCCTGCCGAGTTTCAACATCTCTCTAACAGTTGCAATTCTTTTTTGTCTATTCTTCCTCCTTATACCTTCCTGAACATCTTCATTCCACCACCAAGTCTCTTTGTTTTCCTTCCTCTGTCCAGATGTCACACCCAGTACCTTCCTGTCTCCTTTGCTATGTTTGCTGTACTTTTCCAGTTGTCCAAAAATCACTATCTCCATTCGGTGCTTGTCCCGGTCAGTCTTCCTCCTTCAGCTTCCAACATCTGATCCTTTGTTGAACTCACTCTCTTCCTCTTCTTCACCTCTAAAATCATCCTACAGACCATCACCTGATGCTGTCTAGCGACACTCTCACCTGCTACCACATTACAGTCTCAGATTTCTCACATCTCCAACAAAGAATGTAGTCCACTTGCATCCACCTTCGTCCACCCTTATATGTCACCCTGCACTTCTCTTTCTTATTAAAATAAGTATTCACGGCAGCCGTTTCCATCCTTTTCGTAAAATCTACCACCATCTGCCCTTCCACATTTCTGTCCTTGATAGCATATCGACACATAATGTCTTCATCACCTCTGTTAGGGTCAGAAGATACAATGTTAGGGGGAGAAAGGATGCAGATGTAGATGTGTTTATAAACTTGGGGAGTGTGCTTAGAAAGTGGAGGGAATATTTTGAGTAGCTGATGAATGAAAATCAGGAATCACAAAATCAGGAAGTGCAAGAGATTAGTAAGGATGAAGTAAGGACAGCTGTGAACAGGATGGACAGTGGAAAGGCACTTGGTCCAGATAACATTGTAGTGGAGCTATGGAAACGTTTAGGAGAGATGGCAGTGGAGTTTCTAGTCAGATTGTAAAAAGAAAATCTGGGAAAGTGAGAGCATGCCTGAGGAGTGGAGAAGATGTGTTCTGATTTTAATGAGGAAGGGTCGTGCGTAGAGCTACAGTAACTACAGAGACATAAAGCTGATCAACAGCAGAGAGAGACTGAAGGAGTTGCATTATGTGTTTGTGGATTTAGAGAACACTTATGACAGGGTGCCAAGAGAAGCGTTGTGATATTGGAATGGCCGAGAAGTATGTGAGGATGGTGCAGGACAAGGACAGTGTGACAATGGTGAGATGCGCAGTAGCAATGACAGATTCATTCAAGGTGGAGGTGGGATTACATCTGGATGTAATCAGGATTGACTCTGTACCCTGTCTTGTTTGCAGTGGTGATCGACAAGTTAGTAGATGAGATCAGATAGTCTTCATAGACTGTGATGCTTGTTGATGAAATTGTGATCTGTAGTGAGAGTAGAGAGCAGATTGGCATAGTATGGTTGCAAGGGGTAGCAGTAGTGATGGTAGATGAGGTTAAATACTTTGAGTCAACTATCAATGTGATGGTGAATGTGGTGGAGATGTGAAGAAGGGAGTGTAAGCAGGATGGAGTGGGTGGAGAAAGGTGGAAGGAGTGATTTGTGATAGAATATCTGCAGAATTGAAGTGGAAAGTTTACAAGACTGTAGTGAGACCAGCTATGCTGTACGGCTTAGACACGGTGGCACGACCAAAAAGACAGGAGGCAGAGCTGAAGATGTACAGATTCTCTTTGGGAGTGATGATAATGGACAGGATTAGGAATGAACATAAAGTGGGTAAATTAAGTATTGAACACATTTGGTGAAAATTCCATGTCGGTAGCATTTTTAGAAATATATTCACTGAGAAAACATATGGACATGTGCAGAGGAGGGAGGCAAGGTATATATAAGGAGAACGATGCTGAGGGTGTAGCCACCAGGCAGGAGGAGGAGATGAAAGAGGAGGTTTATGGATGTGCTGAGGGAGGACATGCAGGTGGTTGGTGTGACAGAGGCAGATAAAGAGGACATGATAGTGCTGTATACTATGTGGTACTATAAATACTTTCCCCCGGCTTCATACCACATGAGGGTGGAGACTTGTCAAGTATCATTCAGTAGGAGTTCAGCAACACTTCAAATGCATTACAAAACAAACAAATAAATAAATACATAAATAAAGCAAAGCTCACCTAACATGTGACTGGTAGTAGTTGCTTATTTCATGTCTCTGTGTAATGTTTGCAGAAAAGCCTTCCTGCTGTGCGTCACTTGACTACAGATGCACAATTATTTATTCAACAAGCTTCAGCTCCCAGACAAAGTAGCAGCATGAATTCCTGTGAGACCACCGTCTGCACCCGCCAGGTAAACGCATCTGTCCGTCCGCCGCATTGGGAAACACAGGTTACAGTTGAACATGTGGCGTTACATTACAGGCCCACTAATTAACCACCGATAACTGTTTTCTGCATTAATTCAGTTTTGTGAAAGTGACACTTTTTTCCTTTTTAATTTTTGGTACTGCCTGTGTGAAAAACTAAAACTAATGAATCAAGTGACAAAATTAATTTATAGTTACTAGTTTTAAGTTGCTTAATTTAAACTGGTGATTGTGTTTCATTAGTTTCATTGAGATACCAGGTTGTCTCAGTAGCTCAGTAAGGTCCTGGTCTCAAGCCTTTATCAATAGAAAGGGTTAGTGGGTTTGATGGGGTAATCATTAAGTATTTGTAGAAGGAAACTCAAGTGCACAGTCGTGTGCTCAGCTTCCTCCAGCAGTAATTTCTATCATGGTATTCAATTATGTTAGTACTGCCTTGATCACAAGTTGATAAATTATGAAATATACACTGTTGTGAGTTTTGTGCTCTGGTACTGTTTGGAAATGAATACAACCAGGTCTTTTGCTGATGTAACCAGAATACCACATTGGTACTTGGTAAATAGAACATTGACAGTTTTGCCTTCAACATTTAAAAGTGGAGGGTTTATGCAGACCTAATATTGATGGTTTCATGGCTGATATGTTTTGGGGATGTTAGGAAAATCCAGATTAAGCAGGTGGACTCAATCGCAATGAGGCAGACCAAACTTAAAATGGCAAATGTGTTTATTACAATGTGTAAAGTGGAACCAAGTAAGAGGTACAGAATGAGGTAGAGGCACTGGGAGTCAGCCAGGGTGTGGTATGATTGTGGCCAGGTGGGCGTCCGTGGTGGTAGAGAATCTGGAGACAGGAACAAAAGTAGAGTATATTCACAAAAACACCATCCAAAACATGCACAAATAGCCCACAATGAACATGGGTTAATGTCACAAGTTATACCACTTCACGAGAATCAATTCTTTGGTGAGGATGGGTTGATACATCAGAGGCCTCATGTCCAAAGACTTTTGTAGATTTCCTAGTGAAACATGGCGTACACCAAAACCCAGAAACTGGCATAAGCACAAAACAGTTCAGATGTATCAAAGTGGATCCAAGGACATTCTTGTTGTACATCCCACTGAATGAGTCCCACTAAACTCCTCCCAGTCCACGCCCCTATTTAAATATGCAAATATATTTAAGTAGGCTGTGGGACCTGGGGATTTCTCTCTCTATCCAGAATGATCACTGTAAGAAAAGGAATTTAACAGAGTGTTAGCTACAGATGAAGTAGAGTAAATGATGTAGCGATACGTAGGGATACTTTATTTGGTACTCTGTCAACTGAAATAAATGTGAAATGGAAACAGCGCACATGAGGTGTGCCTCGGCTGACAGTGTGTGACATCACAGCTATACACATGCATTTATTGATAAATACTGAACACAGGGAGACAATTGTGTGCTCTAGTTTCACCATCAAGAAACAAACTAAATAAAATTAAAATAATAACCAACAACATATTTAAATGCACATATGCCCAAATGTCCCACACTGGTTTCATTCGGAACAGTTATGTGAATAAACTATTTATTCATCACGCACGTGCCAGATGGGGGCACGAAATGCAAGGTGACAGGGAGAATCTGGGGGGTTATAGTGAGGGTTAGGGGAGGGGAGACAGTTATGTTATGATTAGGGTTAGGAGAAGGGGTTAGGGTTAGAAATAGTAAAATAAAAAACAAAATGCGTCACAGAAATGTCACTCATTTTATGAAGGGAGCATGAAAAAAGCATGAGACTGGGCTGCCCCAACCACACTGTTAGTCAGGATGAATGAGTCATGTGTGGAACCAGGCCACCTAGTCACGATGTTCATTAGATGCATTTGAGCATCACATATGATTTGAACATTGTTGGAATGAAAATGTTCCCTAATAACAAAAACAAATTCATCATGTGATGGCACCTTTAGATTAGATGGAACTTTATTGATTCCTTGGGAAGACTCCCTCAGGGAAATTGAGGTTCCAGTAGCATTGTATTGCAGCACACAGAGTAAGATGCACACAAAGTGTCAAAAGTGGGGAAAAAAGGAAAAACACTTTTCAGATATACGAGGTCTGTGATGAAAAAAGCGGTCCTTTTTATTTTTTTCAAAAAATAAATGGATTTGATTCATATGTTTTTACATCAGACAAGCTTGAACCCTCGTGCGCATGCATGAGTTTTTTCACGCATGTCGGTGACGTCATTCACCTGTGGGCAGGCCTTGAGTGAGGAGTGCTCCACCCCGCCCATTGGAATCTCTTTGTCTGAATAGCCGCTGCGGACAGCGCGCGTTGCTTTAACATTTTCAACATTTTTTCTGGACCTGTGAGGAATATCTGAGTGGATACTATTCGAGAAATTAAGGTGGTTTTTGGTGAAAAGTTTAACGGCTGATGAGAGATTATGGGGTGTTTCTGTTGGTGTAAGGACTTCCCACGGAGCGGGACGTCGTGCAGCGCTTCCAGGCGCCGTCGTCGGCCTGTTTCGACCTGAAAACATCCTAATTTAAGGCTTAATTCACCCAGGACATCGTGAGAGAACAGAAGATTCAGAAGAGGCCGGCATGAGGACTTTATGTGGACATTCCACTGTTTAAGGACATTTTGTAATGAAAGACGTGCGCGCAAATTCGCCGAGTCGTTTCCGTGACGACTCGGCGAATCTGTGTGCGCCGTGACAGGAAAAAACACCTCTGTGTTGAAAACCATTTGTAAAATTCAGGCGGCTTTTGATGGCTTTCAACAAGTGAGTAACTGAGAAATTGTTTAACAGCTTGGGCATGTTCCAACTTGCCCGTTAAGGTTTCCAACGGAGGTATTTTTCCTGTCGCGACCCCCCGCGGTCGGGTCCGGCCCGACATGCGACTCTGCCCGTACGTTCTTTCAATACAAAATGTCCGTTAACAATGGAATGTCCGAATAAACTCCTCATGCCGACTTCTTCTGAAAGTTCTCTGTTCTCTGACGACTTCCTGGGTCAACAGAGCCTGAAATGTGGAAGTTTTCAACTTGAAACGGCGAGACGCTGCCGCCTCGAAGCGCAGATCGCCGTCAGGCACCGTGGGCCGTCCTTACGGCGACACTACCAGACCAAAATCTCTCATCAGCCGTTAAAATTTTTACCGAAAACCAGCTGAATTTATCGAATGGTGCCTTAGAGTTTTGAAAAAATTTTGATCAAACAAAGCAGCAGTCTCTGAGCCATTCCTAAACAATGAAAAAAATCGACGAGCGGGTGGACGACTCCTCACTCAAAGACTGCCCACAGGCGAATGACGTAACCGACAGGCGTGAAAAAACTCTCCCATGCCCACGAGGGTTCAAGCATGTCTGATGTAATCACACGTGATTCAAATCCATATGGTTTTTGAAAAAAATAATAAGGTCCGTTACTTTTATCACAGACCTCGTAAATATAGCAATATGTGTGCAGTCAATAGCTCTGACTACATTAGGGAAACCGGTGTCACCGACTGAACGGTCACCCCTAAAAATCGGTCGGCCCTGCCAATTATTGTCATTTGCATAATCACAGTATTCCTTTGGAGCATTTACCACATGATGAGGGAGGTTTCCACAAAGTTACAACTAAATATAAAATATTTTCTTGAGTCATATCTGCACTTTTGCACCTCAAAAATGTGAAAGTGACCTCTCAAACATAAATAAACTCTATTTTGGAAAAAAAATTACAGCCTGAAAAAAATTATATATATATGTGTATGTAATTGGGGGGATTTTATTCAGTCCAGCGGCAACATGCAGAGATGTGTGCGATATCAGAAGATTGCTGGCCTCACTGCAGCAATTTCTGTTTTTTTTCCCAGGCATCAATCTTGGAGATCCTGATATTGTTCCATGTCAGAGTTGTTCAGAGTTGGACCTGAAAAGAACAACTGTTTACGCACAGAAATGATCACGCAAGAGACACTGAATTTCTTTGTCCTCTACAGGAGAGGACAAAGGAGAAGCTCCTTCAGAAAGAACTGTCGTCCGTCCTAAAGGTCCCGCCCATTTGCCTCTCCTTTTATTGAATATCGTTACATACAGCATATAGGAATGACAATATCACAAAACAATGGAAAGACACAAAGTCTGGTCTCACATTGATATGAAAACTGTTATGGCTTTTGAGCCCTCAGTCTCCTAAGCTTTCCATAACAATGTCCAGCCCTTGAACCGTGTTCCAGTTACAATGCTCTTCTTCAAGGCTGAAAGTACACATCTGCAATTAGCCAAACATGACCCTAGCCAACCAGTCTGACATTCTAGAAAAACAATCTGCACATTGAATGGTCAAAGATCATCTGCTCACTTTTCTCGTTTGACAGTCTTAATGATCACTTGAACCATTCAGCGTATATGATTGCTTTTGACACTAAGTAATTATTTAAAGGAATAATGGTACATGAACTTTCACACATACATATACATATATATGAAAAATAGAGAACAGAATCAAAGACATGATTACAGAGAGTACATCAAAGTGGACATTAATATTTGATAATATATATATATATATATATATATATATATATATATATATATATATACGAGGTCTATTAGAAAAGTATCCGACCTTATTATTTTTTTTCAAAAACCATATGGATTTGAATCACGTGTGATTACATCAGACATGCTTGAACCCTCGTGGGCATGCGAGAGTTTTTTCACGCCTGTCGGTTACGTCATTCGCCTGTGGGCAGTCTTTGAGTGAGGAGTCGTCCACCCGCTCGTCGATTTTTTTCATTGTTTAGGAATGGCTCAGAGACTGTTGCTTTGTTTGATAAAAATTTTTTCAAAACTGTAAGGCACAACTGAGTGGACACCATTCAATAAATTCAGCTGGTTTTCGGTAAAAATTTTAACGGCTGATGAGAGATTTTGGTCTGGTAGTGTTGCTTTAAGGACGGCCCACGGTGCCTGACGGCGATCTGCGCTTCGAGGCGGCAGCGTCTCGCCGTTTCAAGTTGAAAACTTCCACATTTCAGGCTCTGTTGTCCCAGGAAGTCGTCAGAGAACAGAGAACTTTCAGAAGAAGTCGGCATGAGGAGTTTATTCGGACATTCCGTTGTTAACAGTCATTTTGTAATGAAAGAACGTGTGGACAGAGTCGCATGTCGGGCCGGACCCGACCGCGGGGGGTCGCGGCAGGAAAAACACCTCCGTTGGAAATCTTAACGGGCAAGTTGGAACATGCCCAAGCTGTTAAACAATTTCTCAGTTACTCACTTGTTGAAAGCCATTAAAAGCCGCCTGAATTCTACAAATGGTTTTCAACACGGAGGTGTTTTTCCTGTCGCGGCGCACACAGATTTGCCGAGTCGTCACGGAAACGACTCGGCGAATTTGCACGTACGTCTTTCATTAAAAAAATGTCCTTAAACAGTGGAATGTCCGCATAAATTCCTCATGCCGGCCTCTTCTGAATCTTCTCTGTTCTCTCACGATGTCCTGGGTGAATTAAGCCTTAAATTAGGATGTTTTAAGCTCGAAACAGGCCGACGACAGCGCCTGGAAGCACTGCAGGACGTCCCGCTCCGTGGGAAGTCCTTACACCGACAGAAACACCCCATAATCTCTCATCAGCCGTTAAACTTTTCACAGAAAACCATCTTAATTTCTCGAATAGTGTCCACTCGGATATTCCTCACAGGTCCAGAAAAAATTTTGATAAAGCAACGCGCGCCGCCTCGAGCAGCGTGTGAAACAAAGGAATTCAGCCGAGAGGGCGGGACCACATCTCACTCAAGGCCTGCCCACAGGGAAATGACGTCACCGACACGCGTGAAAAAACTCACGCATGCGCACGAGGGTTCAAGCATGATTGGTGTAATCGCACGTCATTCAAATCCATATAGTTAAAAAAAATAATAAAAGGGTCGGTTTATTATCTAAGAGACCTCGTATAGATTAATAACATATAGAAAATCCTGTCATTCTTCCCACCTGTTTATCGAATTTCAATGTCTGCATTGTCAACATCACAAAATCACCACCTCCGACTGTGGACTTTCAGTGGCCCGATCATTTACGCAGAAGCATCAAAACCTTACACTCAGAGGAAATAATGTACACAATTGACAGGGCGCCCAGTCTAGACGGGGCCACTTGAAGTATCATGTGATTGCAACAAGAAAATGTTGTCACGGTCCACCAGCAAACCATCTACTGTAGCAGAAATCATCCGACGAACCAACGACCGTACAATAGGGATCACGCAACAAATCATAACACTCAATACACCTAGAAGAACAGCGAGTGGGGCGATCATCCTCAACAGGATGTGGTACCACGATCCTGAAAAGAGCCACGTAGCCCAGCCATTGTCTGGAACAAAGTCTCCAACTACAGTGCGTCTTAACGTCAAATTTTGAATAGCCAAGCCAATGGACCCCCCATCGTCGTCATTATCAGGAATAAAAGTGCAACAGCTTTCACCCACCATGGCGCATACCCTGCCCGCAGCCGCATTCAGTTGATCTAAAACCATCCTATCCTGCATTTCCATGATCCGCAGAGCGGTCAACTCCACCCTTATGCCTTTTAGAGCCTCAACTGTGGAGTTCATGAAATAACTAAATCGATAATTTAGTGTCTCCACGCGCAGCATCACCTTGCCCATGCCCACCCAGGGAAAGAGTGAGAGTAGGATCTTCTGGTCTGTAGACCACAGCTTGGCATCTTGAGGCACGTCCGTTCCCCATATAGGGTCATGGGGAGCCAAGTCTCGCTTGAAGCTATGACTGGTCGTGGGGTGAGCGGCTATGACGTAGGATTGCTGAGCCATGGTTATTGGGGTGCATCTGCCTGTCCATCCTGCGGGGAGGGCTATGAAGGCATCATGGCCACACAACCAGTACATGCTCACCTGAGCGTAAGTCTCCGTCAGGTCCGGTGCTTGGAAGTAATCTACACACTTGCCCCCATAGGGAGCTTGAGTATGATTAAAGCTTCCATCCGGTAGGCGAGTGCATGGCCCCAGTATCACCTTACAGAACGGCTCAGCAACCTTGCCCATATCAGTAATTGGACCAGAGAACAAAGGCTGGTCATTTGCATAGCAGATGAGTTGAGCTCCGGGATCAAGGAAAAGATTAGTATGAACAGGTGCTGTCAGTGACCCTTCTGCTGCTAGGAAATTTTTAAATGAGATGTTGTTTGGTGCCTTGAGTGTGATGTAAGAGCCTGTATGTTCATGAACGGAGTCATTGAGTACCATGGCTTCCACTGCTGATGCTACCACGTGTGGAAACAAAAGACTAACATTCAACAGTGGCAGTGGTTTTATATGTGGGTGCGCGGCAGAGACAGGCATTAAGGAACATATATAACAGTTGTTCACCTTCACTCCGTCAGCCAAAAACTTAGCATACCTGTACCACATGTTCATTTGATATGGGTTACGAGGCGTATCAAGCATCCATTCAAAACTTCGTGGTTTCACTTTCTTCTGGTGTGACCTGTAACGGGGTTCATATATGTTTTCATACCACCACACAGTAAATGCCACAATCACAGCAATAATTGTCAAAATCATCATCAGGGTGCGCAGTTTGCAGCCTGCTCTGGCAGCAAAGCTCTCCATGGCTAAAACAGTATTTTGAACAACCTGTTGCTATGTCTTTCTCTCTCTTTTTTTTCATTCCCAGGGGCAGGGAGAGACAACAGTTCTGGTCTTGAAGATGTCTTCTTTCTTTGGTAACAATTCAAAAAGGTTCAGTTTGTCTGGGCTCAGGGGCTGAAGGTGACAGTTCAGTCTCAGTTCAGCAAGGAACTGAGGGACTCTGGAACTCTTTTCATATCTGTTCCCTTCAGCTGTAGTACATAAATCTGTACTATCATCAGTATGTGTAAAGCATGTTGCAAGTGGAAATAAAATAATGTGTCATGTACTCTGTCCTGTGCCCTGTTCTTGATGTTTTTTTCAAACACAGGTGCACAGGAATAGAACAAGATTGTCTCCCGTTCTCAAAGATGCAGTTTCATCTGCTTCTTTTCTCCTGGTCTGGTCACGTCAGTGCTCTTATTTCAAGCTTGTAGTACATCTGCTTCTTATCCTGGTTCAAGTTGACAGGCCTTTCCTTGGTCACAACTGGTTACTCGTCTGCTTCAGGACCCTGGCACCTGCTTCAACCTCTGGTCTTTGTCTTTGTTCACTCCCGGTCACTCCGTCTCTGTTGTGACGCACTTCCAGCCGTTGCTGGGCCTATAGGCCATCAGCCGTCACTGTTACACGTCGCTCCCCTTGTCTTGCTCGGGATCTTTCAGGTATCTTTGTCTTTTGCAGTGGGATAGATGCATCCAAGATGACCTTTCTGCAATTTTCACTGCAGTGGGGGTGGTTAGCAGCACTTGGAATGGACCTTCCCACCTCGGAGATGACCAGTTCTTCCTCTTAATAGTCTTTATCAGCACCCAGTCGCCAATCTGGATCTGATTCTCAGGGCCCTGCACAGAAATAGGAGAGTCTGGTATCGTGTTAGAATGTATAACATTCTTATGAGACAATACTCGTCTCCTTTAATCAACCAGTTCCTCATCCTCGCTATCAGGCCCAGCTATCTTCTGCAAATTTGGTATTCTATAGAGCCTGCCATACAAAATTCTGAATGGCATAAGGCCAGTGTCTGAGCTGGGTGTTATATGCATGTACAGTTTCACCAAATCTAAACAATAAACCCAGTTTTTTCCTGTTTCTTCCATACGTTTTCTGAGCTTACTTTTAATTGTCCCATTTGTTCTTTCCACTAAACCTGCACTTTGAGGATGATAAGCACAATGTGTTTTTGCATTTATTTTCATATGTTTTGTCAAATGTTGGATGATTTCATTTACAAAATGAGTGCCGTTATCACTGTACAGAACCACATTCTTTTGCTGAACAACAAAACTCATTAAGAAGAATTCACATTTTATTTTCAGTCATAAATTATATTGATATCACTGAGGTATCACACAGTCAATACGATGAAATATTTATATTTTATTTCAGTCCACACAAATCAAAGAAAATATGAGAGGCATCATGAAGGACCTGACACCTGCCTTCAGTTTCTATCAAGCTGCCAAAACTGTGGAAACTCACCAGCAAGTCCAGCGGGTTTGTATATGACATGATTTAAATTGACATGAAAGTTTTGTAGTTTCAGAACTGTGCACATTTAGTTCTTTTGCATCGTGAAGACATCCAGGATATCTGGGATCAACCGCGAGGCCTCACAGGCGGCATTCTACCACACGGCGGCTGACAGGATGACGCAGGTGACCGGAGACCACCAGCTGACTCTTGGATGCTGAGTCGAGCAGTTCTCAGTCTGGTAACGTGGACAGCTGTGTTCCCTCAGATAAAATAGGATTTAGAGTAAAACAAAAAACATCAATATTTACAGAACTGACTGAGTTAATTTTGTCAAATCAATATAACCACAGAAAGGTGAATATATCAGAGATACAGATGACAGAATAAAACAAACACTTATTTCCATTGTGGTCCATGTGAGGCTAAAACTTGACAACACTGAGGAGCTCGATTAAACACGTAAAGATTGCAAAGACATTATAATCTCATCAATTAATGTAAGTAGCAATAAGTGTGTAGTTCATATATATATATATATATATATATATATATATATATATATATATACTCAACAAAAATATAAACACAACACTTTTGGTTTTGCTCCCATTTTGTATGAGATGAACTCAAAGATCTAAAACTTTTTCCACATACACAATATCACCATTTCCCTCAAATATTGTTCACAAACCAGTCTAAATCTGTGATAGTGAGCACTTCTCCTTTGCTGAGATAATCCATCCCACCTCACAGGTGTGCCATATCAAGATGCTGATTAGACACCATGATTAGTGCACAGGTGTGCCTTAGACTGCCCACAATAAAAGGCCACTGTTGTTTGATATCATCAATTCCCAGCAGTATTTTGGCGTTTAAAGACCGGAAGTGAAGAACCCAAACTCTTCTCGCACACGCGCAGCACAACCTCAGCCCCCGAGATCAGAAGTTCCATCTCTCTACTTCTATTACACACACACACACACACACACAAAGTCCACTCTGCTGTAAGCTGTCTGGATGCATGAAGAGCTGGTCAGATGAAAAGATTTTTTGGCTGGACTGAGGAATTAAGGTCTTTTTTTTTTTAATGGAAGTCTGAAGTCAGTGCACAGCATCACTGGACTACATGTCACAATTTGGACTTTAGCAGCAGTGGAACAGCAAAATGTAAGTTCCCTTTTCTATTGTTTATGAAATTAATAAAATATCAAATAAGGATCTGTTTTAGCCATTGTATGAAACAAATGAATGATTTTACATTCTTTTAATGGAACAAATATTTAATTCAGTGAAAGCTGGAACATACCACTCAACGAGGCTTTCACCTCATGAAATATTTATGCCATTGAACTTATAAACATTCATTATTTGTATACCATTCTATATAATTTCACTTATGAATTATTCATTCAACAACCATCAATAATGGTATTTTCATCATAATCAGAACACACGACAGGGATGCAGTTAAATTCACGACATATTTACCCACATTAACAAAGTAAAATGACCCCCTGTAGGGTTAGGGATATTAATAATTTTGTTGATGTGACGAAGGTCACAAAAGGCTACAGCATGTTCCAACACAGCTAAATTTACCATTGAGCTACTGTCTTATGACAACACAGCAATGTGGAGGTAATTCTAATCTAAAATTTCAATGATACAAGATCCTTGCTGATGTATTTTACAACCCCAATTCCAATGAAGATGGGACGTTGTGTAAAATGTCAATAAAAACAGAATACAATGATTTGCAAATCTTCAACCTATATTCAATTTAATACACCACAAAGACAAGATATTTAATGTTCAAACTAATAGATTTTATTGTTTTTGTGCAAATATTTGCTCATTTTGAAATGGATACAACCTGGATGGTCTTTTTCCTCTTTTGTCCAGAGGACATGACGTCTATGGTTTCCAAAAACAATTTGAAATGTGGACTCATCAGACCACAGCACACTTTTCCACTTAGTGTCTGTCCATTTCAAATGAGCTCGGGCCCAGAGAAGGTGGTGGCGTTTCTGGATGTTGTTGTTTTAACTTGCACTTGTAGATGTAGCGACAAACTGTGTTAACTGACAATGGTTTTCTGAAGTGTTGCTGAGCCCACGCGGTAAGATCCTTTACACAATAATGTCGGTTTTTAAATGCAGTGCCACCTGAGGGATCAAAGGTCACAGGCATTCAGTGTTGGTTTCCAGTCTTGCTGCTTACGTGTAGAAAATTCTCCAGATTCTCTGAATCTTCTGATTATATTATGGACTGTAGATGATGGAATCCCTAAATTCCTTGCAATTGAACATTGAGAAACATTGTTCTTAAACTGTTGGACTATTTTTCTCATGCAATTGCTTGAGAATGGCTGAGTCTTTTGGGGATGCTCCTTTTATACCCAGCTCAGTCGCCATGTGTTGGAGTTCACTCCGGTGAAGGAGAGGGTCACGTCCCGATGCCTTCGAGTCGGGGACAGGTCTCTCACTGTTGTCTCAGCCTACGGGCTCCGCAGGAGTGTAGAGTACCCAACATTCTTGGAGCCCCTGGGAGGGGTACTAGATAGTGCTGGGGACTGGGGACTCCATTGTTCTCCTGGGGGATTTCAACGCCCACATGGGCGGTGACAGTGAGAGCTAGAGGGAGGTGATCAGGGAGCACAGCCTCCCCGATCTGAACCCGAGTGGTGTTCAGTTGTTGGACTTCTGTGCTAGTTACAGTTTGTCCATCACAAACACCATGTTCAAGCACAAGGCTGTCCATAAGTGCACGTGTCACCAGGGTGTCCTGGTGCCACGTGACCTTCGGCCACGTGTCTTGGACACTCGGGTGAAGAGAGGGGCTGAGCTGTCGACCGATCACCACCTGGTGGTGAGTTGGATCTGCTGGGAGGGAAGGAAGCGGATCAGACCTGGCAGGCCCAAACGTATTGTGAGGGTCTGCTGGGAACGACTGGTGGAATTCATACATACATATGCAGTAATGTAGACAGCAAGGTTTTAGCTTTATTGATAACTGGCCTTTGTTCTGGGGCCACCGTGGTCTGCTGATGCCGGACGGCCTCCACCCTACGGGGGAAGGCACCACCATCTTGTCTGCTAACATAGAGCTCTACAGGGAGGGTAACATTAGGAATCTACAGCAGGCCACGGAGCAGGTGATTAGAGACCCTGCAAGGCTTATGACAAATGTGGATGTGGAATCCATTAGCTTAGCGGGGAATTTAGTGCAGAAAATCCACTATGGTGATAGTGACGGTGGCCTGCTTCCATAGTCGTGTCCATAAAAATCATAGAGGGATATGCTTTGCAAACTTAATACCCATTACTGTACTGGATGATGTTGAAATTAAGCATGGCCCAGTGGATGTTCCAGCATTAGCAAAGATTCTGTGTGTGCTACCTGCAACGCGCGTGGAATGTCTCAAACCTAAACCTACTTCTAGGCATCTTATATATGTGACTCTGGAACCACCTCTAAACCCAAACAGTTCATCTGTCAACCCCACTGAGGTCCTTAGACTGGGTCTCATTAACATAAGATCACTGTCCTCAAAATCATTGTTGATCAATGATCTAATTATTGATAATCACTTAGATATGATTGGGCTATGTGAAACCTGGCTTAAACCTACAGCTGTCCTCCCCTTAAATGAGGCCTGCCCACCAGCATGTACATTTAGTCACGTCCCTCGTGAAGCGAAGCAAGGCGGGGGTGTAGCGCTTATTTATAAATCTAGGTTTAGCTTATTAGCTGTTGGGGGTTACAAATATAACTCATTTGAGCATCTTATTCTCCGCTCTGCTCAGGATATTACACATTGCCAAGGTCAGAAGAATAAAAATCAGTCGTATTACTTTGTCACTGTATATAGGTCTCCTGGCCCATATTCTGAATTCTTAGATGAATTTGCCGTGTTCATCTCTAATTTGTCAACTAGTGCAGATAACATTCTGATCATTGGTGACTTCAACATTCATATAAATAAGCCTTCCGATTCCCTCTGCAAATTATTTGTGGAAATTGTGGATGCATTAGGATTTTGGCAATGCATTCGGGGTTCGACGCACATTAGTGAAAGTACCCTGAATCTGGTTCTCGTGGTATTGCTGTCATGAATATTGACATCATGCCTCTTACATCAGTGGAGTCTGATCACTCACTTATTAAGTTTACAGTTTCGCCGCCGTCTTTAGTGGAACAACAACCTTATATATCATTACGGCGATGCATCAACTCCTCAAGTAAGACTGAACTTGAAGCTAGACTGCCTGTTGCCTTGGCTTCACATTTGACAAATACCCAGTCAGTAGACAGACTTGTGGATAGTTTAAACTCAGTACTCAAAACTACACTCGACATGATTTCACCACCTGTGTTAAGACCGTGCTCCCCCAAATCACAGTCACCTTGGTTCAATGATTATCTGCGTGACCAAGCATAAAGCAAATGACGGAAATGGCGTCGTTCAAAATTTGAAGTATTTCACCTTGCATGGCGTGATGCTACCTTAGACTATAAGCATGCATTATTGGCTACAAAGTGGACCTACTACTCTGA
This sequence comes from Thalassophryne amazonica, assembly GCF_902500255.1. Classification (NCBI taxonomy): domain Eukaryota; kingdom Metazoa; phylum Chordata; class Actinopteri; order Batrachoidiformes; family Batrachoididae; genus Thalassophryne; species Thalassophryne amazonica. Next base: position 117,017,680 of record NC_047112.1, read on the forward strand.
TTTGATCAACAAAAACAAACATAACTCAAAGTTCTTGTTCAACACGGTGGGAACAGTTATTCATGGACAACCACCTGTAGTTCGCTCTCCTTTTACAGCACAAGATTTCCTGGATTACTTTGGGAAGAAAATAGAAGACATCAGGTTAAACATATCCCATCATGCCTTAACCCAGCCACTACATCCTGCTATTGAGGTGGGCGCCATTACTGAGGTATTACCTAGATTTACAGAATTTGATAGTATCTCACTAGGCATGCTGACAAAACTCATAATGTCAGCAAAAAGCACAACCTGTTTATTTGATCCTATACCAACAAAACTGTTGAAGGACCTGTGGCCCACTCTTGGGCCGACTGTGCTGGAAATGATTAATCTTTTTTTAACTTCTGGATCTGTTCCTAAATGTTTCAAATCTGCAGTGATTAAACCATTACTTAAGAAACCTAATCTTGACCCTAGTGTATTGAAAAACTATCAGCCGATATCAAATCTATCATTTTTCTCTAAAATTCTGGAAAAAGTGGTGTCACGGCAGCTTGTAGACTATCTTCAAGGATTCAAGGATTCAAAAGAATTTTATTGTCATATGCACATAGGAACATGTTCCCTGCACAATGAATTGTGTCTACTGCATTTTACCCATCCTAATTGCCAGTTAGGAGCAGAAGTCGCCTTTGGGCGCCCGGGGACCAGCTCTAGATGTACATCCCTGCCTTGGTCAACAGCAGGGCTGAGCAAACCATGACAGGCCTCATGACAGCAGACGACACACACATAACACACAACACACATAAGCCGGCCCGGTACATGAACACATATAAAAGCACACACAAGGTAAAACTTGGGAAAGAAAAACCTTCATAGCTGCTGCATTGAATCACGCAGCAGCAATGCAGGAAAAAAAACCATCAGCACAATGAACAATGATCACACACAACAAGACGAGAGACGACGACTGAGATTTGTAAGAGTCCAGTTATCAGACAGAACACTCCGGAGGCAGCCTTTAGGCGCCATCAACTGCCTTGTCCGTCCAATCTGGAGGGAGGAGGGGCCCAGCCCTGAACAGTCCACTGTCCACAGTCAACGTCAGAGTTGGAGAAGCTGAGGGCGGGGGGAGACCAGGGAGTGAGGCATAAGTGTTGTTCTTCTTCCAGGAGGTTTTTATCACAGCGGCCTTGAAGTGCAGCTGTGTTTGGGAAGCTGAATGATATCCAGATTAGCAGACGCCTGAAAGATTCCACAGTGTGAGACAGAGTGGCTGTCAATACATCTGAATTAGTAGAGGAGATGTGGTCATTACTCACGATCAAAGCGGTTTTCCAGTGCAGCCATTCACCCGCCGACTGAGCTGACACTGCCCTTCCAATCGAATCAGTCATGTGGGGCAGCCTGGATGGGCCAATTTGTGCCGCTTCCACCTTCTTAATTTTCGGGTAAACCAGCGCCATGCCTGCTCCACACAGCAGAAATCCGGTCACCACGGCACCGAAAATATAAACATCTTCAACGTCCTCCACAGACAGCGTGTATAGGCACATGACCTCCCACTTCCTCCAAGCGTCCATCACATAACCCATCGCATGTGTCCCGGCAGGACAGGTCGGGTCCTCCGCTCCCGAGTGTCTTGTAGAAAAATAGTGTCAATTGCGTTCAGAGACCACTTTTTCAGATCCATTTTTGCCGTTTTCCAGAAGAGCAAAGCTGGCAGCCTCACAGACAACACGCCACAGAAGCAGGAAAGATAAGGAGGGAGGGAGAGAAGAAAAATGCGACCGTCTCGGCTGAGAGCAAGAAGGCCTTACTGAGAAAAATCTCTTTGAGCCATTGCAGTCTGCTTTCAGAAAATATCATTCCACAGAGACGGCTCTCACTAAAGTGGTGAATGATATTCTGCTTACAATGGATTCGGACACCACTACGGTTCTGTTGCTGTTAGATCTCAGTGCTGCATTTGATACAGTGGATCATCATATTCTACTTGATAGGCTGGAAAATCATTTTGGGATTACTGGGAGTGCCCTTGCATGGCTGACGTCATACTTGACCAGTTGTTCTCACTGTGTTTTGTACAGTAACACTAACTCTAACCTTAGTGACATGAAATTTGGGGTTCCACAGGGGTCTGTCTTAGGCCCCCTGCTTTTCCCCCTTTATATAGCACCCCTTGGGCACATATTACAAGGTTTTGGGATTACCTTTCACTGCTATTCAGATGATACTCAGTTATACATGCCGATAACTGCTGGTAATCTTGTTCACATAAAATCCTTAGAAGATTGTCTTGCAGCAGTGAGAAGCTGGATGTCTAGAAACTTCCTACTTTTAAACTCTGATAAGACTGAAATGATGGTTCTTGGTCCAGTGAGACAATGGCATCAATTTGACCAGTTAACGCTCATCCTCGGCTCGTGTGTCATACATCACACTGACAAAGTGAGGAACCTTGGGGTAATTTTTGATCCTTCGTTGTCCTTTGGCCTCCACATTAGAAAATTACAAGGACTGCTTTCTTCCACCTGCGAATATAGCGAAGATTCGTCCCATCCTGTTTATGGCTGATGCTGAGACCCTGATCCATGCATTTATCACTTCTAGATTGGACTACTGCAATGTTCTATTTTCTGGTTTACCGCAGTCTAGCATTAGGGGTCTCCAATTGGTTCACAATGCTGCAGCCAGACTTTTGACACGAAGCAGAAAGTACAACCACATTACACCCATTTTAGCATCCCTTCACTGGCTTCCTGTCCCTGTGAGATCAGATTTTAAGGTTTTGCTACCAACCTATAAAATTATTCATGGACTGGCACCTCCCTACTTAGCTGACCTAATTAAGCCTTACGTACTGGCCCGGGCTTTGCGTTCTCATGGTGCAGGACTACTTTGTGTCCCTAAGGTGAATAAGAAGTCTGTGGGTCACAGAGCTTTCTCTTATCGTGCCCCTGTTCTGTGGAATGATCTCCCTGTGTCAAGTCCAGACTTAAGATGCACTTATTTTCCCTTTTATATGGCTAGCATACTGGTACAGTTTTGTTTTACTCTTTTAATTCATTTATTAGTAATTGGAGCGGGCTGCGGCCTCAACTTTACCTAAATTCTGGGTCTTTTAGTGACGTTTAGGGCTAGTGGCTGGCAATCACTTTAGTATTTCTCTGTTTTCTTGTTTAATGCTGGCAAATTGTACAGTATTTTTTTTTTTTGTCTCTCTGATGCCTGATTCTGTTTTTTCTCTCTGTTTAAGGTGCAGCTCCATCCAGTGATGGGAGCTGTGTTCGTGTTGGCGACCCTCCTGTCCTGTGCGCCAAAAGCATTTCTTGTATATTCGTCCGTGAATTGTTCTGTAATTTATGTTTGTAGCATGGCCCAAGCAGAGGGTCACCCCTTTGAGTCTGGTCTGCTTGAGGTTTCTTCCTCAGAGGGAATTTTTCCTTAACACTGTTGCTCTGGGGGTTGGTAAGGTTAGACCTTACCTATGTGAAGCATTCTGAGGCAACTCTGTTGTGATTTGGCGCTATATAAATGAAAATAAATAAAAATAAAAAAAACCCTGCGTCAGCGAGGTTTTAAACTCCCACCTCCGGGAGAGCTTCTCCTAGATCCCGGGGGGGGTTGGAGACATGGAGTCCGAGTGGACCATGTTCTCCACCTCCATTGTCAATGCGGCCACTCGTAACTGTGGGCACAAGGTCTCTGGTGCCTGTCGCGGTGGCAATCCCCGAACCGGTGGTGGATGCCGGAGGTAAAGCATGCCATCAAGCTGAAGGAGTCCTATTTGTCTTTGTTGGTAAGTGGGACCTCGGAGGTAGCTGACAGGTACCGGCAGGCCAAGCCTGCTGCAGTCTTTGCGTTCACAGAGGCAAAAACTCGGGTCTGGGAGGCCATGGAGGAGGACTATTGGTCGGCCTCAAAGAAATTCTGGCAAACCGTCCGACGCCTCAGGAGGTGGAAGCAGCTCTCCACCGGCACCGTCTACGGTGTGGGTGGGGAGCTGTTGACCCTGACTGGGGATGTTGTCGGGCGGTGGAAGGGATACTTCGAGGATCTCTTCAATCCCATCGTCACATCTTCATAAGAGGAAGCAGAGACTGGGGACTCAGAGGCAGACTCATACATCACCCAGGCTGAAGTCACTGAGGTGGTTAGAAAGCTCCTGGGGTGGATGAAATCCGTCCTGAGTACCTTAAGTCTCTGGATTTTGTGGGATTGTCTTGGTTGACACGCCTCTGCAACATCAAGTGGTGGTCAGGGACAGTGTCTCTGGATTGGCAGACCGGGGTGGTGGTCCCTCTGTTTAAGAAGGGGGACCAGAAGGTGTGTTCCAACTACAGGGGCATCACACTCCTCAGCCTCCCCTGTAAGGTCTATTCCAGAGTACTGGAGAGGAGAATTCGACCGATAGTCAAACCTCGGATTCAGGAGGAGCAGTGTGGTTTGCATCCTGGTCACGGCACACTGGACCAGCTCTACACCCTCCATCAGGTGCTTGAGGGTTCATGGGAGTTCGCCCAACCAGTCCACATGTGCTTTGTGGATGTGGCGTTCGACCGTGTCCTTTGGGGCACCCTGTGGGGGGTGCTCCAGGAGTACGGGGTCTGGGGTCCTTTGCTAAGGGCTATCCGGTCCCTGTATGACCGCAGCAGGAGCTTGGTTCGCAAACCTGTTTCCAGTGCACGTTGGCCTCCGCCAGGGCTGCCCTTTGTCACCAGTTCTGTTCATTATCTTTATGGACAGAATTTCTAGGCACAGCCAGGGTGTAGAGGGGGTCTTCTTTGGGAACCACAGAATCTCATCTCTGCTGTTTGCGGATGATGTGGTTCTGTTGGCTTCGTCAAATCAGGACCTTCAGCGTGCACTGGGGCGGTTTGCAGCCGAGTATGAAGCGTCCGGGATGAAAAACAGCACCTCAAAATTCGAAGCCATGGTTCTTGAACGGAAAAAGGTGCCTTGCCCTCTTCAGGTCAGTGGAGTGTCCTTGCCTCAAGTGGAGGAGTTTAAGTATCTCGGGGTCTTGTTCATGAGCGAGGGACGGATGGAGCGTGAGATCGACAGACGGATCAGTGCAGCGTCTGTAGTGATGTGATTGCTGTATCTGACCGTTGTGGTGAAGAGAGAGCTAAGTAGGGGGGCAAAGCTGTCGATTTACTGATCTAGCTACGTTCCAACCCTCACCTATGGTCATGAGATTTGGATCATGACCGAAAGAATGAGCTCACGAGTGCAAGCAGCCGAGATGAGTTTCCTCCGCAGGGTGGCTGGGCGCTCTCTTAGAGATAGGGTGAGCAGTGCTGTCACTAGGGAGGAGCTCGGAGTCGAGCCGCTGCTCCTCCACGTTGAAAGGAGCCAGCTGAGGTGGCTCGGGCATCTTTTCCGGATGCCCCCTGGACGCCTCACTGGAGAGGTGTTCCGGGCACGTTCCATCGGGTGGAGGCCCCGGGGAAGACCCAGGACACGCTGGAGGGACTACGTCTCTCGGCTGGCTTGGGAATGCCTTGGGGCTTTGCTTGAGCTGCTGCCCCCGCGACCCGATTCTGGATAAAGCGGAAAAAAATCGATGGATGGATGGATGTATGGATGTATTCTGATTTTATTTACATTTTATGCAAAGTCCCAACTTCATTAGAATTGGGGTTGTAGTATGCTCTTCAGGAAGGATTTGTTGATGGATTTGTTTTGTGTGTGCATGGGCGCATCCACGAGGACATGTTTGTGTGTGCGCATGTGCGTGTGCATGCAGAGTGCAATGGTACCAACTGTATGGAACCAAATTTGCACTCTAAATGGAACCAAGCTGCACTCTAAGTGCAATGCAACACAAATGGGAGGAATTAATCCAGTGGTCTCCAAACTATTCCAGAAAGGGCCGAGAGGGTGCAGGTTTACTTTGCAGCCACTGACTCCAGCAGGTGATTTCACTGATGAACTCATCCCACCTGTTCAAAGGGATGTTAATCAGTGAAATCACCTGCTGAAGTCAGTGGCTGCAAAGAAAACCTGCACCCTCTCGGCCCTTTCTGGAATAGTTTGGAGACCACTGAATTAATCCATATCATGTGACATACAAAGCACCAATCAAATGACAAGGATCCACATAGCCCTTATATAATATTCACTATAAAACTGAATATGAGGTCTGTTAGAAAAGTATCCGACCTTTTTATTTTTTCAAAAACCATATGGATTTGAATCACGTGTGATTGCATCAGCCAAGGTTGAACCTTCGTGCGCATGCGTGAGTTTTTTTCACGCCTGTCGGTTGCGTCATTCGCCTGTGAGCAGGCTTTATGTGAGCAGTGGTCCACCCCTCTCGTTGGATTTTTATTGTGAATAAATGACTGAATGATTTGGAGCTTTGCTGCATCAATTTTTTCCAGAAACTGTGAGAGACCTCCAGGTGGACACCATTCAGAAAATTCAGATGGCTTTCACGGAAGATTTTATGGGGATTACACAGATTAAGGAGTGCTCCAGCCGGTTTAAAGACCACCCACAGCTGCTGAGAGCGCGCTGCGCTCCGAGCGCCGATCGACAGGCTGAATCAACCAGATAATTTCCAACGTGAAGGCTTTGTTGATCCGGGACGTCGTCTGACTTACACAAAAATGGCAGGAGACGTGGACATCAGTACTTTTTCGGCACATTCCACTGTTACAGGAGTTTTTTTCATGGAAAGAGAAGCGGAGGATGCTTTCAGTGGCTTTTCAGTCGTGTGACTATCTGAGAAATTGTGGTTGAGCCTGCACATGCCAGAACATGTCCTGTGAGGCTTCATCACGGCGTTGCTTTGCGCCATGCGGCACCGCCGCGACGCGCGGAATTCCTCCGCTCCTCTTTCCATGACAAAAACTGCTGTAACAGTGGAATGTGCCGTTCATTTCCAAACTGGATGCTGTGTTTTATCCGGGACGTCCTCTGACTAGCACAGGAATTTCAGAAGACGTGGACATCAGCACTTTTTCAGCACATTGAGACAGACGTGCGAAGGAATTCCGTGCATCGCGGCGGTGCCACATGACGCAAAGCAACGCCATGATGAAGCCTCACAGGACATGTCCTGGCATGTCCAGCTCATTCACAATTTCTCAGATAGTCACACGACTGAAAAGCCACCGAAAGCCGTCTGAAAGCCATCTGAAAGCCGTCCTGTGAGACCAACACGAAGGTGGTTTTGTGCCGCTCCATGAACGGCTCCATGGCGCATCCCTCCGCTTCTCTTTCCATGAAAAAAAAACCTCCTGTAACAGTGGAATGTGCCGTTCATTTCTAAACTGGACACTGTCTTGATCCGGTATGTCGTCTGACTAGCACAGGAAGACGTGGACATCAGCGCTTTTTCGGCACATTGAGAGAGACGTGCGGAGGAACTCCGCGCGTCGTGGCGGAGCCGCATGGCATGATGAAGCCTCACAGGACATGTTGGGGCATGTCCAGCTCATGCACAATTTCTCGGATACTCACGCGACTGAAAAGCAACCGGAAGCCGTTTGAAAGCCACCTGAAAGCCTTCCTGTGAGACTTACACGGAGATGGTTTTGTCCCGCGCCATGAGCGGCATGGTGGCGCAATCCTCCGCTTCTTTCCATGAAAAAAACTCCTGTAACAGTAGAATGTGCCGAAAAAGTGCAATGTCCACGCCTTCTGCCTTTTCTGTGAAAGTTAGATGACGTCCCGGATCAACAAAGCCTTCACGTTGGAAATGATTTGGTTGTTTGAGCGGGGTTTGAGCCTGTTGATCGGCGCTCGGAGTGCGCCGCGCTCTCAGATGCTGTGGGCGATTTTTAAACCGGCTGGAGCACTCCTTAATCTGTGTAATCCCCATAAAATCACAGCTGAAAGCCATCTAAATTTTCCGAATGTATGTATTATAATACATCCATTATATAATGTGTTATCATTATATAATGTATGTATATAATACATCCATACTATTTATACAGTGCTTTACACAGTGCTAAAAGACACTTTACAGAACAGCGAAAATAAAGAACAAAGCAACTATAATATAAAAACCCCAAGATTATAAACTCAAACCTTCACTGTGCCTTGTGATGGAATCACTATGATGACCGCTGCAAGATGGCAACTGCTTTTCTTGGACCTCAGCAACCAATGTGGCGTCTCTTTATAATGTCTATTTCAGCAGCTTATGTACATCACATTACTTGTCTGAACATTAGAGGATTTTCTCCTTTTTTCTCTTTTATTATAATTGTTGTCATTACTGTTTCTTTATTTCTTTCTTTATTTAAGGATCCCCATTAGTCTTTACCAAAGTAGAGACTATTCTTCCTGGGGTCCATTTTCAAATAAAAGTATTACAATTTATACAACTCACAAGCACCAACTGTACAATTCACAGAACATACACAAGTAACAGTTATTTCTTCACAAACAAACACCAACACTACCACACAACCACACACGACCACACAACAGAACAGTTGTCTAAGTGACAAAACACTAAAGACTGTAAAACTAATTTCCTTGTTGCTGTTGACATAAATTGAGCATTGCATTGAATTAAAAAGATGTTTCTGCTCATTTTGGTCACAATATTATTATTATGTGTTGTCCAAGATATCCTTTGATCCAAAGTCACCCCAAGCAATTTTATCTCAGTCACTTGTTCTAATAATTGATTGTGCAGAGAGAGGTTTAACTTCAGGGTGTCTCTTAAGATATGTTTAGAGCCTAAAATCATACACTTAGTTTTTAACACATTCAATTTTAACCTGTTTCCCACCACCCAGTCTTAAGTCAACATTAGCTCTTTTTGTAAAGTGCTGTTGACCTGATCCAGGCTAGAAGCAGAAACATATATTGTTGTATCGTCTGCATATACAGTCATACGGGCCCTATGTAAAATATATGACATATCATTTACAAAAATACTATACAGCAAAGGACCAAGACAACTACCTTGTGGAATGCCACATGTTAGGGTATCTGAAAATGAACCATTGAAAGCAACACATTGCTTTCTGTCGACCAAATAACTTCTTAAAAAACATAAAGCAGAGCTTTTAAATCCATATGCTGATAATTTCCCAATTAGAAGTTTATGATCGACTAGATCAAAGGCCGCACTAAAGTCCAGAAATGCAATTCCTATCAGTTGCTTACAATCAATTTGTCGCAGCCAGTCATCAGTCAGAGCTGTAAGTGCTGTACTTGAGTAGCATTCTTTATAGGCATGCTGGGCATCAGAATGAAGATGATTTACTTCAAAATAATTCTGAATGTTTGAACATAATCCCCTCCAACAGTTTACTCAGGTCAGGTAAGATGCTTATTGGTCTGCTGTTCTGCCCAGTCAGTGGCGCTTTGGAATTTTTTGTGAGGAATAATTTTTGCTATTTTCCATCGATCTGGTTAAATACATTCATCAAAACATAGATTGAAAATATAGCTTATTGGCCTGGCTATTGATGTAGCTGCAATTTTTAAAAGTCTTCCATCCATGTTATCAATTCCACCTGGTTTCTCACAGTTTACATTTTCCAGGAATTTTTGAATTTCATTGTCATTAACAGATTTAAAAACAAATGAACAACTCTTACCATACATAATGTGATTAGTTATGATTTCTTCTGACATTTTCCCACCAACTGAGGGCAGCTCATTTCTGATCGTTTTTACTTTGTCCTGGTAAATACTTGCTGAAGTAGTTTGCAATTTCAAAGGGTTTAGTAATGAATGTTCCATTCAGCTCAATAAATGAAGATATTTTATTTGTTTTGCTTCGACACATGCGTTCATTTATCATCCTCCATATTTGTTTACTATTATCACCACATTCTTTAAATTTTGTCTGATAGTACAGGTTTTACTTTTGCCTGTTAATTTTTGTTACTTTGTTTCTCAATAAACGATAAGCTTGCCAGTCTCTGGAGCTACAAGACACTCCAGCAACTTTTTTCATTTGATCTCTTTCCTTCATTATTTGCCTCAAACTCTCATCCACCCAAGGGGACCTGTTGGATCTTACACAAAGTTTTCTTATTGGGGCATGTTTATCACACACCTCTGTGAATAACTTACAAAAAGTATTTAATGCATGCTCGGCATGTGTGTTCTGAAGCACCAGATCCCACTTTACATTTTCCACATCATGGATAAAGTCAAGTTCTGAAAAAGATTTATACATTCTTTTAAAAATGACTTTAGCTCCGGCTCGTGGTATTTTTGTTTTAAAAGAGAAAGCAATTATATTGTGATCACTGAAGCCCACAGGTTCTGAAATAATACTAAAACACTTTTCAGCACAATTTGTATAAATATGATCAATACATGTAGATGTGGTTAACCCATCTCTATTGGTTCCAATCCTTGTAGGTGAATTTACTATCTGAACTAGATTGCATACTGTGATTGTGCTACTTAGATGTGATTTCATTGAACAATTCTCAGAAAGCCAATTAATCTGAATCATTGTACAAACATTGTTCAAGTATTCAACATTAGCACTTGGTGGTCTGTACAAACAGACCACCAGACTGTTCAAGTCTACTATTTGCTGTTTGTTCATTGTTGTTCAAGTATTACTTGAACAACTATCAGAGGAGCAGCATAGAGTCCAACAGGAGCTCCAGTGGAAGAGCCGTGCAGCCAAGAACGTGTATGGAGGGAAGATGGAGGAGCAGCTGGCCCAGAACAACGTCAGAGACGTGTGGAGATGCCTCAAGACCACCTCTGGATTTGGGCAGAGTACCAGCAGGACTACAGATGGAGATTCTCTGTTTGCAGAGGAGCTAAACAGCTACTTTAACCATTTTGGCTCCTCCACACCTGCCCCCCTGCCTGCTCCCGGCTCTCCACATGTCTCCAGCAGCCAGCCCTCCAGTCCCTCTGACCCCCCACCTTCTAACCTCTGCTCACCTCCACTGCACCCCGGACCTTATCTCTCCTCCCTCGGGACTGTATTCAGCACCAGCCCACCTCAGCTCACACCTCAGCTCCCCCCTCCCTCCCCCCTCCCTATAACTCCAACTGAGGTGAGAGGCCAGCTCCTGCAGCTGAAGCAGAGGAAAGCAGCAGGACCTGATGGGATCTCCCCAAGGCTGCTGAGGACCTGTGCAGATGAGCTCTGTGAGGTCCTCAGCCACATCTTCAACATGAGCCTCAGCCTGGGGGTGATCCGCACCCTGTGGAAGACCTCCTGTGTAGTCCCGGTTCCCAAAACGCCGCACGCCAAGGAACCAGCCCACTACAGACCAGTTGCCCTGACCTCCCACCTCATAAAGACCATGGAGCGGCTCATCCTGTTTCACCTCCACACCATGGTGAGCGACATCCTGGACCCACTGCAGTTCACCTACAGGCCCAACATCAGGGTAGATGACGCTGTCATCTACCTACTGCAATGAGTGCTCACCCACCTGGAGACCGGCGGGAGCGCTGTGAGAGTCATGTTCTTTGATTTCTCCAGCGCTTTCAACACTATCAGACCGGCACTGCTGTGGGGAAGCTGGAGGACAAAGGTGTGGATAGACATCTCGTCAACTGGACCATCGACTACCTCACTGACTGCCCGCAGTACGTGCGGCTGCGCGGCTGTCAGTCTGAGGCGGTAAGGTGCAGCACCGGGGCCCCCCAGGGTACCATCCTCTCGCCTTTCCTCTTCACCCTCTACACCTCTTCACCTACAACGGACAGCTGCCATCTCCAGAAGTTCTCTGATGGCTCCGCCATTGTGGGCCGTGTGTCTGAGGGGAACGAGCTGGAGTACCGGTCGGTCATCACAGACCTTGTGGACTGGTGTGAGCTCAACCACTTGTGTCTTAACACCAGTAAGATGAAGGAGATGGTGATCGACTTCAGGAGGAAACCACCACCTCACCCACTGGTGAACATCCAGGGGGAGGACATAGAGACTGTGGACAGTTTCAAATACCTGGATGTTCACCTCAACAGCAAACTGGACTGGACTCACAACACCGATGCCCTGTACAAAAAAGGACAGAGTCGCCTCCACCTCCTGAGGAGACTGAGATCCTTTGGAGTGAGCAGGCCTCTGCTTAAGACCTTCTATGACTCTGTTGTAGCCTCTGTTCTCCTCTATGGTGTCGTCTGTTGGGCCTCAGGCAGCACAGAGTGGGAGAGAAAGAGACTGAACAAGCTGGTCAGGAAGTCCAGCTCTGTCCTGGGCTGTCCTCTGGACTCTCTGGAGGAGGTGGCTGAGAGGAGGGTGTTAACCAAGTTCAAATTCATCATGGACAACTCCTCTCACCCTCTGCACCAGACTGTAGTGGAGCTGAGCAGCTCATTCAGTGACAGACTGAGGCACCCTCAGTGCAAGAAGGAACGATACCGCAGGTCGTTCCTCCCTGCTGCTGTCAGACTGTACAATAACACTGTGAAATAACCACATGCAATAATATGTCCACAAATCATGTGCAATATTAATATGTCCCCAAATCACGTGCAGTATTATTATGTCCACAAATCACGTGCAATATTATGTCCACAAATCATGTGCAATATTAATATGTCCACAAATCATGTGCAATATTATGTCCACAAATCACGTGCAGTATTATGTCCACAAATCATGTGCAATATTAATATGTTCACATATCACGTGCAATAACAACTCGTTTACAAATCCCTGCACTAATGTCACCTTATCACATCTAAACTACATTTCACATATTGTAAAGAAGATGCTCCTATCTCTTTTTCAATCCCAGTCATGTTTATACGTATACGAGGTCTATTAGATAAGAAACCGACACTTTTATTTTTTATTTTAACTATATGGATTTGAATGACGTGCGATTACACCAATCATGCTTGAACCCTCGTGCGCATGCGTGAGTTTTTTCACGCGTGTCGGTGACGTCATTTCCCTGTGGGCAGGCCTTGAGTGAGATGTGGTCCCGCCCTCTCGGCTGAATTCCTTTGTTTCACACGCTGCTCGAGACGGCGCGCGTTGCTTTATCGAAATTTTTTCTGGACCAGTGAGGAATATCCGAGTGGACACTATTCGAGAAATTAAGCTGGTTTTCGGTGAAAAATTTAACGGTTGATGAGAGATTATGGGGTGTTTCTGTCGGTGTAAGGACTTCGCGCAGCGCTTCCAGGCGCCGTCGTCGGCATGTTTCGACCTGAAAACATCCTAATTTAAGGCTTAATTCACCCAGGACATCGTGAGAGAACACAGAAGATTCAGAAGAGGCCGGCATGAGGACTTTATGCGGACATTCCACTGTTTAAGGACATTTTTTAATGAAAGACGTGCGCGCAAAGTCGCATGTCGGGCCTGACCCGACCGCGGGGGGTCGCGACAGGAAAAACACCTCCGTTGGAAACCTTAACGGGCAAGTTGGAACATGCCCAAGCTGTTAAACAATTTCTCAGTTACTCACTTGTTGAAAGCCATCAAAAGCCGCCTGAATTTTACAAATGTTTTTCAACACGGAGGTGTTTTTCCTGTCGCGGTGCACACAGATTCGCCGAGGCGTCACGGAAACGACTCGGCGAATTTGCGCGCACTTCTTTCATTAAAAAATGTCCTTAAACAGTGGAATGTCCGCATAAAGTCTTCATGCCGGCCTCTTCTGAATCTTCTCTGTTCTCTCACGACGTCCTGGGTGAATTAAGCCTTAAATTAGGATGTTTTCAGGTCGAAACAGGCCGACGACAGCGCCTGGGAGCGCTGCGTGACGTCCCGCTCCGTGGGAAGTCCTTACAGTGACAGAAACACCCCATAATCTCTCATCAGCCGTTAAACTTTTCACCGAAAACCACCTTAATTTCTCAAATAGTATCCACTCGGATATTCCTCACAGGTCCAGAAAAAATTTTGATAAAGCAACGCGCGCCGTCTCGAGCAGCGTGTGAAACAAAGGAATTCAGCCGAGAGGGCGGGACCACATCTCACTCAAGGCCTGCCCACAGGGAAATGACGTCACCGACACGCGTGAAAAAACCCACGCATGCGCACGAGGGTTCAAGCATGATTGGTGTAATCGCACGTCATTCAAATCCATATAGTTAAAAAAAAAGTGTCGGTTTCTTATCTAATAGACCTCGTATATTCTATTTCTACCTCATTTCTTATGTCTTGTATTGTTATAAGTATTATTATTATTGCTTATCTTTGCACACGCTGTTTGATGAACATTTTCCTTTACTTGCACCCATCTTGTGTGTTTTTTTAAGAGCTGACGTAACGTGAATTTCTCTTCTGTCAGATTAACAAAGTTTTATCTTTTGCCAGCACCTACCTCACTTTTTCATTGCTCTTTCCTGAGTATTGTACATGTTTCAATGTAAGGGGTTTCATTTTTTTCTGTTTGTCTCAGATTCATAAATAAGTCATACTTAAAGAAGGTACACTGACCCTTGAAGCCACCAGGATAGCTGTTGCTGAGCAGTGTAGACTGGTGCAGAAGGTTCTAGCCTTGGAACCCCCCAACTGCAGCACACACCAACCCCGATGACCCATGCCCCCGGATGACTAAGATGTTCTTTGTCTTGCTGACAGATGAACAACAATCAAATGTGGGATTTTCTGTCCGAGTGCAGCATAAACCGAACAAGAACGGTGTTGACCGTTGAATGGTGTGTGTTGAGGATCTGGATGGCCTGAGGATCCAGCTGTCTCTTCAGTTTCTCATTGATGGGCATATGACTGCAGAACTATCTGACTGACCTCAGTAGTCTAAACAGTCCATAGGTGGGGTGTGAAGTGTCCCTCATGATGTTGTGGGCTCGAAATATCACTTTCTTAGGGTAGAGGTTCTGGGGGGGGGGGGGGGGGGGGTGCTCTGATCATGTGTTCAGCTGACTGTAAAGGCAACACAATTCCCATACCAGGAGGTGATGCTGCTTGTCAGGACACTCCACGGTTGAGGACTAAAAGGTCCCTGGGATGGAGAGGGGAGACATTGAATTTGCACAGTTGACTGAGCAAATGGAGCCTCTGTCTGGATTTTTGAGTGTGTGCTGGCTGTGAAGAGTCCATCTGAGGTCATCAGTATGTGGGTGCTGAGCTACTTTACGTTGGTGGCTGTTGGTTTGTCAGCAGGGTGTAACTGCTGCCTGCTGCCATGCTGCCTCCTTAAGTCCACTCCAGTTGCCTTGGTCTTGCTGATGTTGAGGGATGGGTTGTTGGACCGGCACCACATTGTTCACGTGGTTCATTTAGGCCTGATGTTCTTATGATCCAAAGTACTAAATAAACCTCCTCTATTTCAACAGAATGAAGGAACCTTTCTAAAACATGGGCTGATGACATTGGCTCAGTCCCAGTTTTTGGTATCTAAAAGCAGCACGCCCACACCCAACCACCACACAGGTAACAACAGTCACACTGAAATTGTTAATGTTCTTTGGCTTAAATGACACAAATTTATAAAATCACAATTAGAATGTATTTTATCCATTGTTTTCTTTATAGGGTCATTTGGTATGAAGCAACCTGTTGTTTTTGATCAGCCCTCATTAATAAAATATCCATTCAAAGACGGTTCAGGATCTTACAAGTAATGGAACCTGTTGTCATGAAATAGATGTAACGTGTGCTCATTACCATCATGGCTGAGCTGGATTCTTTTTTTATCCTTTATTTTATAGAGACAATGATGACATTAATGATGTAGCTTCAATGGCTGGAGTCAACCTCAGAGAGGAGAATGCCCGGATCTTCACCACTCTGGTCGGCTCTGTCGTGCACTCGTGTCACGATCAGCCTTTCCTGTCTACCAACCTGTTGCTCAGCCGAATCCTGTGCACAGGTAGGCAGAGGAACTGCCCTAAATACCTCACGAATTGCAGGGGAACACATACAGTTGCAAATACAAGTATATGCAATAGTCTATAAAATTAAAGAAGACCACACCTCACATTAAGAAATTAGTTCAAAACAAGGTGAAAGAAGGCTTAAAAGGAAGCCTAAAAATTATATGTGTTCCAGGTAAAAAGAGTAAGTCTAGCAATAACATAGGGCAATAGCACTTACATTTTGACACCACCACCAGTACTATGGTCTAGCAGGGTGCTGATGGAAACTGTCCTACAGTTGGGTGAAGGAGACGGGGATCATGTTTGTAGACATCAAGAAAGAGAGGAGGGATGTTTGGAGATGAGAGTCAGAACTTTGAATGCTGACAGTCTGCCTGATATCAGGGCAGAGCTACACATGTGGATAAGATTGTTGGTACCACTATATTTTATGTGCACAGTTTAGTCAGAAATAAGTGCAACAAAAGCAATTTTGTTTAATTAAAGTATTTTTTTAAAATGCTCAAAGGCATTTGGCAACAAGAACAAAACACAGCGCTTTCATAAAGTGAAAAAAAAATGCTGGCATAAAATGTATGATGCACACAATTATTGGCAACCTTTAATGAATTTATGGTAACTTTTCACTTTTACAGCCAATCTTCTTTACTGAATCAGGGGATGGATATATGAACATTTCTAAGTGACTGAATATGTCTTGGACATTAGATCAATCTTTAAGAAACAGTATGACACTATGTGGTAAATCTGTCTGGAGGAGGCCGTTCTCAAAACCTGAGTGACTGTGCAAGAAGGAGACTCGTGAGGGAAGGCACCAAGACACCCAAGACATCTCTGAAGAAGTTCTAGGCATCCGTGGCTGTGATTGGAGAAACTGTTGCATCACCAGTTCTACAGCTTCATGGTGAAGTGGCACAGGGGAGGATTTTCTTTGTGAAATTTCAGCTCCACTTTGCCGGAGGGTACATGAGTGATGCAAGACTAGATTTCTTTTATTATATGGAAATCCATCTCTGCTCCACTTCACTATCAGGCTGTGAGTTGTAGTACTACAGACAAAAGTTGCACTATGTACAATTTCTCCAATCACAGCCACAGAAGCTGACCACATCCAGAGTCGGGCACGATGGAAACCTAAGTCCAGACACTTTGTTGGCCTGAACAGAAGGAGGCAAACTTTGTTCTGAGACTCAGTTCAGAGGTAGGCAGTTCATGAGTACCATTTTAGTCCATCACACTAAATAATACATAACAGAATCTTTCAACAAAGGAAGGTGGAAAAAATCTACCTCAACACAAACCCACAGATCATGTATTTAAAAGAACTGACTGGGAAAATTAATGTGCAAACTGACTGACCGAGAATATAGAATAGAAGAAAACGTGAAGTTCAGTGTACACTTTTCCATTCAAAAAAAAAAAAAGGCTTTTGAGTGGCAGGCAATAAGAGTGGCACTGGCAACCTGAGAATCCAGAGCACAATGACATGAAGCCCTGTTGCTTGTGGCAGTGAGCGATTGCAATATTATGGGAAAGCAGTGGCAACACACCTGCATTCTGCCCATGTAGTGCTGGCACAGGTCCACGATCTCACCCCTGTCCCGACTTTCGGATGTGCACTTATTTTGTATCCCACGTTTGTGTCACTTCAGCTCTTTGATTCTGTTCACAGTGTAGTTCTGATTGTCATTTGGGTTCTGATCACCCCCTGAGTTTGTCCTGAGTTGTCATGTTTGTTCTTCCCGTCACTTGTTCACTTCCGTTTTACGTTTGTTTGTGCATTAGCATTTTGGTTTTATTTATTTATTTTCCACTTACCCTTTGATGTCGTTTATTTATTTCTGACTGTCTTATTTGCTTTTGGTCATCTTGTGTTCTGCTCCTCTCTCACATGCATCTGTTTCCTGTCTTTACTTCCACGCACCTGTTTTATCCTTGTACATTTAAGCACTTGCCTTTTTTCTGCTGGTTGCCTGCTCCTTGTCCTTGCCAGATGTCATCTCTCGTTCTACTCTCTCTCGCACTGACTTTGTTCAGTTGTAACACATGGAACCTTTTTTTTTAAATGGTCACCAATTTCAGTGGAAAAGCACGGGTTGTTCCACACCTTAATTCTGAATTTACGTAATGGAGCATGTTTATTGATTCGCTTCAGGAATTCAGTATAAAGAACTGCCAGGCCCGCTCAATATCAGCAAGAAGAGATATCTGGTTCCATCCGATAATAGATCATACAAGAAAGCCAGTTGACAAAAATATTTAAAATCTCTTTTGAGTAAGGTTTAGTTTTGGGGAGCTGGGCATTCCTGACTACTGCCATCGCACAATGGTCACTCAAGTCATTCCCAAAAACCCAGACAACAGGATACTTGTAGGGGGTATTTGTTATTATTAAATTGAGGAGCGATGATCGCCGAGTTGGACTGTCTGTTAGCTGTTTTAAATTCAGTGAGTCACAGATAGATTTTAGGCTGTCTGAGTCTGAAGACAACCAGTCTAGGTTTAGGTCTCCCGCTAGCACTAGCTCACCAGAGTTTAGCCCTGAAATGCAGTTATTTAAGGAGCTTAGCGCTTCACAGCAGGCTGAGGGGGGCCTGTAGCAGCCCATGACTGTTAGGGACTGTCTCTGCTGGAATTCAAGATTCAGTCCCAGAAATTCGAGCTGTTTGCTAATTGATACAGAGGAGAGGATAGCAATATTGTAGTCTGAGACTGATTTACCCAACCAAGTCTCAGATAACACGAGGATGTCAGGTTCAGTTATTTGTTCCCAGATTAGTACTAAATCAATTTTAGAAAGCAGGTTCCTGATATTCAAATGCAGACTGCTAAGGCCTGATCTGGTTCTGAAACTATCAGGAGTGTCGATATTTTTCAAAGAGGGTGAAGGACCTGGATTAGCCTGAACATTGCCAGACAATATAAGTAAGTAAACTTTATTTATATAGCACTTTTCACAGACCACGGTCACAAAGTGCTTCACATGATAAAATCAATAAATACAAAATAACACATACAAACATTTAAAAGAAAATCAAGCTAAAATGCAATTTTAAAAAGGTGAGTCTTAAGTTGCTTTTTAAAAACATCGACAGAAGAAGAAACATTTTCTCTTTACATTAGGAATTGAGCCCTTGTTATTGATGTTGGAGATTTTCAGGTCAATGAGTGAATTTTCTGTGTATGTGAAACTGCCCTGTAGGACAGATGTGCACATCAGAGATTGTAGATTCAATCAGTTTAATCCTGGCAGATAGTGGTATAGGTCCCTGATCTGAAGAAATCCAAGGATGGATAGGGGACGTGCCTATGCACCCCACTATCACAGTTTGATAGTACTACCCCACACAAAACACATGAAAAACAAGAGGTAATACAAGAATTAGATTCATTGTTACGATCTGCTAAATACGAGGTCTGTCCAAAAAGTATCGGACCTTTTTATTTTTTTCAAAAACCATATGGATTTGAATCACGTGTGATTGCATCAGCCAAGCTTGAACCTTCGTGCGCATGCGTGAGTTTTTTCACGCCTGTCGGTTGCGTCATTCACCTGTGAGCAGGCTTTGTGTGAGCACTGGTCCACCCCTCTCGTCGTTTTTTTTACTGCGAATAAATGTCTGAATGATTTGGAGCTTTGCTGCATCAATTTTTTTTCAGAAACTGTGAGAGACCTCCAGGTGGACACCGTTCGGAAAATTAATATGGCTTTCAGGGACGATTTTGTGGAGATTACACAGATTAAGGAGTGTTACTGCCGCTTTAAGGCCGGCCCACAACTGCTGAGAACGCGCCGTGCTCCAAGTGCTGATTGACAGGCTCAATCAACCAGATCATTTCCAACGTGAAGGCTTTGTTGATCCGGGACGTCATCTGACTTCCACAAAAAAAGGAAGAAGGAGTGGACATGAACACTTTTTCGGCACATTCCACTGTTAAAGGAGTTTTTTTCATGGAAAGAAAAGCGGACGGATGGGCCACCGTGCCGTTCATGGCGTGGGACAAAACCACCTCTGTGTTGGTCTCACAGGACGGCTTTGAGATGGCTTTCAGACGGCTGTCGGTGGGTTTTCAGTCGTGTGACTAACCGAGAAATTGTGGATGAGCCTGGACATGCCAGAACATGTCCTGTGAGGCTTCATCACAGTGTTGCTTTGCGCCATGCGGCACCGCCGCGATGCGCGGAATTCCTCCGCTTCTCTTTCCATGACAAAAACTCCTGTAACAGTGGAATGTGCTGTTCATTTCCAAACTGGACGCTGTGTTTTATCCGGGATGTCCTCTGACTAGCACAGGAATTGTGGAAGACGTGGACATCAGCACTTTTTCGGCACATTGAGACAGACGTGCGGAGGAATTCCGCGCGTCGCAGTGGAGCCGCATGGCACAAAGCAACGCCGTGATGAAGCCTCACAGGACATGTTCTGGCATGTCCAGCTTATGCTCAATTTCTCGGTTAGTCACACGACTGAAAACCCACCGACAGCCGTCTGAAAGCCATATCAAAGCTGTCCTGTGAGACCAACACGGAGGTGGTTTTGTCCCGCACCATGAATGGCACGGTGGCGCATCCATCCGCTTTTCTTTCCATGAAAAAAACTCCTTTAACAGTGGAATGTGCCGAAAAAGTGCTGATGTCCACGCCTTCTTCCTTTTTCTGTGGAAGTCAGACGATGTCCCGGATCAACAAAGCCTTCACGTTGGAAATGATCTGGTTGATTCAGCCTGTCGATTGGCGCTTGGAGCATGGCGCGCTCTCAGCAGCTGTGGGCGGTCTTTAAACCAGCTGGAGCACTCCTTAATCTGTGTAATCCCCATAAAATCGGCCCTGAAAGCCAACAGAATTTTCTGAAAAGGTGTCCACCTGCAGGTCTCTCACAGTTTCTGGAAAAATTTGATGCAGCAAAGCTCCAAATCGTTCAGACATTTTATTCACAGTAAAAATCCGACGAGAGGGGTGGACCACTGCTCACAGGCGAATGACGCAATCGACGCGTGAAAAAACTCACGCATGCGCACATAGGTTCAAGCTTGGCTGATGCAATCACACGTGATTCAAATCCATATGGTTTTTGCAAAAAATAAAAAGGTCCGATACTTTTTGGACAGACCTCGTATAAATCAGTGAAGAAGAAGAATGAGGGGAAAAATAGGCTGGGGTGCCTCAGCGATTCCAGAGGGCCTGCAGGCTTTAGCAGTGAGTGGACCAGCAGCACCCTGCTCAGCGTGCTGCTCTGGTTGGAGCAACATCTTTGCTATTTTGGCGTTGTGGGACAGCTCGCTGGACTACTTTCACCTGACCCAACGCTGAATTTGCCGACATGAGAAGATGCTGCTGGATGAGTGTGAGTATATTGACTTATGATCATTTAGGTGTAAAAACACATGAGTTCTTGTGTCAAATACAGTAGTGTTCAGAATAATAGTAGTGCTATGTGACTAAAAAGATTAATCCAGGTTTTGAGTATATTTCTTATTGTTACATGGGAAACAAGGTACCAGTAGATTCAATAGATTCTCACAAATCCAACAAGACCAAGCATTCATGATATGCACACTCTTAAGGCTATGAAATTGGGCTATTAGTAAAAAAAAAAGTAGAAAAGGGGGTGTTCACAATAATAATAGTGTGGCATTTAGTAAGTGAGTTCGTCAATTTTGTGGAACAAACAGGTGTGAATCAGGTGTCCCCTATTTAAGGATGAAGCCAGCACCTGTTGAACATGCTTTTCTCTTTGAAAGCCTGAGGAAAATGGGACGTTCAAGACATTGTTCAGAAGAACAGCGTAGTTTGATTAAAAAGTTGATTGGAGAGGGGAAAACTTATACACAGGTGCAAAAAAATTATAGGCTGTTCATCTACAATGATCTCCAATGCTTTAACATGAACAAAAAACAAACAAACAAACAAAAAAAAAACAGAGACACATGGAAGAAAATGGAAAACAACCATCAAAATGGATAGAAGAATAACCAGAATGGCAAAGGCTCGCCCATTGATCAGCTCCAGGATGATCAAAGACAGTCTGGAGTTACCTGTAAGTGCTGTGACAGTTAGAAGACGCCTGTGTGAAGCTAATTTATTTGCAAGAATCCCCCGCAAAGTATCTCTGTTAAATAAAAGACGTGTGCAGAAGAGGTTACAATTTGCCAAAGAACACATCAACTGGCCTAAAGAGAAATGGAGGAATATTTTGTGGACTGATGAGAGTAAAACTGTTCTTTTTGGGTCCAAGGACCACAGACAGTTTGTGAGACGACCCCCAAACTCTGAATTCAAGCCACAGTTCACAGTGAAGACAGTGAAGCATGGTGGTGCAAGCATCATGATATGGGCATGTTTCTCCTACTATGGTGTTGGGCCTATATATCGCATACCAGGTATCATGGATCAGTTTGGATATGTCAAAATACTTGAAGAGGTCATGTTGCCTTATGCTGAAGAGGACATGCCCTTGAAATGGGTGTTTCAACAAGACAATGACCCCAAGCACACTAGTAAACCAGCAAAATCTTGGTTACAAACCAACAAAATTAATGCCTCGCAGATGTGAAGAAATCATGAAAAACTGTGGTTATACAACTAAATACGAGTTTAGTGATTCACAGGATTGCTAAAAAAGCAGATTGAACATAATAGTTTTGAGTTTGTTGCATCAACAGCAGATACTACTATTATTGTGAACACCCCCTTTTCTAGTTTTTTTTTTTTTTTACTAATAGCTCAATTTCATAGCCTTAAGAGTGTGCATATCATGAATGCTTGGTCTTGTTGGATTTTTGAGAATCTACTGAATCTATTGGTACCTTGTTTCCCATGTAACAATAAGAAATATACTCAAAACCTGGATTAATCTTTTTAGTCACATAGCACTACTATTGTTCTGAACACTACTGTATTCTCCTGTTTTTGTTACCCATGAAAACGCACTGTCATCGCAAATACAGCATTGTTTGGGAACTACGTTTTGTGCAGGAATTCATCAAGCATGTTGGCCGCGGGCTCATACAAACAAGAATATACAAAAACTGTATAGTTGTTGGGCCAAAACGAGCGTGTCCCATTTTAGCTTGCCATAAGCTAAGCTAGTGGTGTTCGTGAGAGTGTGGGCCAGTGGGCCTTGATGACTCCAGAGAGTCTACAGGGGGTTTTCAGGGCCCTGTACAGCGCGGCCAGGTCCGACCTGAAAAGAGGCATCAGAGAGGCCAAGGCTGCCTACACGAGAAAGATAGAGGACCACTTCACTGTAAATGACCCCAGAAGGATGTGGCAGGGAATAAATCATATAACCAACGACAGAAGCAGCAACCCAGGAAATGCTAGGTCTGACGCCTCGCTGGCAGAGGAGCTGAACCACTTCTTTGCCCCCTTCGAAGCAGACAGACCAGCAGCAACTCCACACCCACCATCCTCCAGCACTAGCACACTAACACTTCAGGAACATGAAGTGAGACGTGCTGAAGGCGGTGAACCCCAGGAAGGTGGCCGGCCCCAATGGTGTACCTGGAAAGGTACTCAAAGCGTGTGCTGACCAACTGGCTGGAGTTTTCACCTGCATCTTCAACCTGTCCCTGTCGCAGGCCATCATTCCACTCTGCCTCAAATCCTCCACCATCATTCCAGTCCCAAAGAAGTCAGCAGTGGAGAGCATAAATGACTACAGGCCTGTTGCACTTTCGCCTATGGTCATGAAGTGCTTTGAAAGACTGGTCTCTCAGCACATCAGGGCCTGTCTGCCTCCCACTCTGGACCCCCACCAGGACGCTATCACCACAGCTCTCCACACTGAGAGCTGGAGCACCAGGGGAGCTATGTGAGGATGCTCTTCCTGGACTTCAGCTCAGCCTTCAACCACATCATCCCGGAGATCCTGGTCCAGAAACTGACACATCTGGGCATCTCCACCCCCATCTGCCAGTGGATCAAGGACTTCCTCACAAACCGCCCACAGTCTGTGAATCTTGGCCCCCACCTTTTCTCCACCATCGCACTCAGCACCAGTTCCCCTCAAGGCTGTGTACTGAGCCCCCTCCTGTTCACTCTTTACATGCATGACTACTCTCCATCCCATCCCACAAACACCATCATAAAGTTTGCGGATGATACCACGATGATTGGGCTCATCTCCGGGGGGGATTAGACCGACTACAGAGACAAGGTAAATCGACTGACAGCATGGTGTTCAGCTAACAACCTGCCGCTGAACACCACAAAGGGTCCAAAGGGTCAGCTCCATCAGGTTCCTGGGAGTGCAGATCTCCGACAGCCTCTCCTGGACTGCCAACACCACAGTGGTGGTGAAGAAAGCCCAGCAGCGACTCCACTTCCTGACTCTGACTCTGTGGTATAACTCACAAATTCGCGGCTTAAAGCAGATAACCCGTAAGTTGGAGAGGAAATGGCGTCTCACTAATTTATAAGATCTTCACTTAGCCTGGAAAAAGAGTCTGTTGCTCTATAAAAAAAAAAGCCCTCCGTAAAGCTAGGACATCTTACTACTCATCACTAATTGAAGAAAATAAGAACAACCCCAGGTTTCTTTTCAGCACTGTAGCCAGGCTGACAAAGAGTCAGAGCTCTATTGAGCCGAGTATTCCTTTAACTTTAACTAGTAATGACTTCATGACTTTCTTTGCTAATAAAATTTTAACTATTAGAGAAAAAATTACTCATAACCATCCCAAAGACGTATCGTTATCTTTGGCTGCTTTCAGTGATGCCGGTATTTGGTTAGACTCTTTCTCTCCGATTGTTCTGTCTGAGTTATTTTCATTAGTTACTTCATCCAAACCATCAACATGTCTATTAGACCCCATTCCTACCAGGCTGCTCAAGGAAGCCCTACCATTATTTAATGCTTCGATCTTAAATATGATCAATCTATCTTTGTTAGTTGGCTATGTACCACAGGCTTTTAAGGTGGCAGTAATTAAACCATTACTTAAAAAGCCATCACTTGACCCAGCTATCTTAGCTAATTATAGGCCAATCTCCAACCTTCCTTTTCTCTCAAAAATTCTTGAAAGGGTAGTTGTAAAACAGCTAACTGATCATCTGCAGAGGAATGGTCTATTTGAGGAGTTTCAGTCAGGTTTCAGAATTCATCATAGTACAGAAACAGCATTAGTGAAGGTTACAAATGATCTTCTTATGGCCTCAGACAGTGGACTCATCTCTGTGCTTGTTCTGTTAGACCTCAGTGCTGCTTTTGATACTGTTGACCATAAAATTTTATTACAGAGATTAGAGCATGTCATAGGTATTAAAGGCACTGCGCTGCGGTGGTTTGAATCATATTTGTCTAATAGATTACAATTTGTTCATGTAAATGGGGAATCTTCTTCACAGACTAAGGTTAATTATGGAGTTCCACAAGGTTCTGTGCTAGGACCAATTTTATTCACTATATACATGCTTCCCTTAGGCAGTATTATTAGACGGCATTGCTTAAATTTTCATTGTTACACAGATGATACCCAGCTTTATCTCTCCATGAAGCCAGAGGACACACACCAATTAGCTAAACTGCAGGATTGTCTTACAGACATAAAGACATGGATGACCTCTAATTTCCTGCTTTTAAACTCAGATAAAACTGAAGTTATTGTACTTGGCCCCACAAATCTTAGAAACATGGTGTCTAACCAGATCCTTACTCTGGATGGCATTACCCTGACCTCTAGTAATACTGTGAGAAATCTTGGACTCATTTTTGATCAGGATATGTCATTCAAAGCGCATATTAAACAAATATGTAGGACTGCTTTTTTGCATTTGCGCAATATCTCTAAAATTAGAAAGGTCTTGTCTCAGAGTGATGCATATCTCTCACCCATATTGGCCTCTCTTCATTGGCTTCCTGTTAATTCTAGAATAGAATTTAAAATTCTTCTTCTTACTTATAAGGTTTTGAATAATCAGGTCCCATCTTATCTTAGGGACCTCATAGTACCATATCACCCCAATAGAGCGCTTCGCTCTCAGACTGCAGGCTTACTTGTAGTTCCTAGGGTTTGTAAGAGTAGAATGGGAGGCAGAGCCTTCAGCTTTCAGGCTCCTCTCCTGTGGAACCAGCTCCCAATTCAGATCAGGGAGACAGACACCCTCTCTACTTTTAAGATTAGGCTTAAAACTTTCCTTTTTGCTAAAGCTTATAGTTAGGGCTGGATCAGGTGACCCTGAACCATCCCTTAGTTATGCTGCTATAGACGTAGACTGCTGGGGGGTTCCCATGATGCACTGTTTCTTTCTCTTTTTGCTCTGTATGCACCACTCTGCATTTAATCATTAGTGATCGATCTCTGCTCCCCTCCACAGCATGTCTTTTTCCTGGTTCTCTCCCTCAGCCCCAACCAGTCCCAGCAGAAGACTGCCCCTCCCTGAGCCTGGTTCTGCTGGAGGTTTCTTCCTGTTAAAAGGGAGTTTTTCCTTCCCACTGTCGCCAAGTGCTTGCTCACAGGGGGTCGTTTTGACCGTTGGGGTTTTTACGTAATTATTGTATGGCTTTGCCTTACAATATAAAGCGCCTTGGGGCAACTGTTTGTTGTGATTGATATGAAAACTGTTATGGCTTTTGAGCCCTCAGTCTCCTAAGCTTTCCATAACAATGTCCAGCCCTTGAACCGTGTTCCAGTTACAATGCTCTTCTTCAAGGCTGAAAGTACACATCTGCAATTAGCCAAACATGACCCTAGCCAACCAGTCTGACATTCTAGAAAAACAATCTGCACATTGAATGGTCAAAGATCATCTGCTCACTTTTCTCGTTTGACAGTCTTAATGATCACTTGAACCATTCAGCGTATATGATTGCTTTTGACACTAAGTAATTATTTAAAGGAATAATGGTACATGAACTTTCACACATACATATACGTATATATAAAAAATAGAGAACAGAATCAAAGACATGATTACAGAGAGTACATCAAAGTGGACATTAATATTTGATAATGCATATATTGACCATATAGAGAAAAACCCTGTCATTCTTCCCCCCGTTTATCGAATTTAATATCTACACGCCTAACATCATCATCGTAGAATCATCAAAAACTTACAGTGTACTTAACCACCAGTTTTCCCCGTCGGGACGGGGTGACATAATTCAGTCTCCGATAGCAATCACGCAACATAGTAATGGTCTAGCAATAAGCCATCAACTGTGGTGGAAATCACCTGTTGAGCCATTGATCAAGCAAGAGGAATCATACAACAAATCATAACACATAGTAAGTCAATTCAGTGGTTTCCATCAGATACATACCCGTAGAACACTATTTCTTTGTATAAATATTTAAACTGATTGATATTTGGACATCATTGGAGTTTCTCAGGTAGCTTATTCCAGTTGTTTAGGCCACAAACAGAGACATGGAAGCATTTCCTGGTCGTCCTTGCCCACAGCTTTAAAATGATACAAATCCCTTAAATTATATATTCCTTCTCTTTGCATCAAATATCCTTGAATTCTGAAAGGTACTTGCTTATGTTTTACTTTATACATCAATCGAACAGTCTTAAATTAAATCATGTCATTGAGTTTCAAAAATCTTTGATTTAATAAACAATGGATTGGTATGATCCCGATAACCTGCATTATGAATTATTCTTAATCCTCTTTCGTTTTTTTTTTCCCTGTCTCTAAGGTTGAATAATGGTTGTACTGCAGTGTTGTAGTTATTGCCCTGTACTTCAGCACCATAAGTCAAGTAAGGTGCAATCAGTGTGCAACACAGAGTATGTAGTGCTTTCTCTTGACTATGTTGGATATGTGCTGTCTAGTTGATCCTGACATCGATGACCACCCCTAACGAGTTGTTCTCTCTGACAGATTCTACATTTACTCCCTGTATGTTTAACTGTATTTGTTCATCCTTTTTATAGTTTCCAAATAACATTATTTTAGTTTTTTTAGACCAACTTAGTGACAGTTTGTTCATATCGAATTGAACCAACTCTTCAACTGTATCATCTTCGATCCCAGAACGTCTAATCGTTATGAATTATCTCCTGAACAAAATAAGTTTGCATCATCTGCAAATTCGCTCTAAACAGATCTGAGACTTTACATAAATCATTGATATACAATATGCATGACTTATAACTTTGGTGCCTACACAGAACCCTGAGGAACTCCACAAATGACACAAAATCTATGTGTTTATTAATCGCTTCTATTGCATCTTAACCTATATTGACTATCATTAAGCAGGTTGTGTTGTCCAATAATCTGTTATTGCAAAGTTTTTCTGCTGTTTTTGAGAAGACACATGCATATAGTTAGTAAAGATGCTTGTCACCAAATTTGAATAAATGTATCACTTTCTTCTGGTCTGAATTGTAACGTGGTTCATATATTTTTTCATACCACCACACAGTAAACGCCACAATCACAGCAATAATTGTCAAAATCATCATCAGGGTGCGTAATTTGCAGCCTGGTCTGGCAGCAAAGCTCTCCATAACTAAAACAGTATTTTGAACAACCTGTTGCTATGTCTCTCTCTCTCTCTTTACTTTTTTTTCCCGTCCCCAGGGGCAGGGAGAGAGGGAGAGACAACAGTTCTGGTCTTGAAGATGTCTTCTTTCTTTGGTGACAATTCAAAAAGTTCAGTTTGTCTGGGCTTAGGGGCTGAAGGTGACAGTTCACGGTCTCAGTTCTGCTAAGCAAGGGACTGAGGGAATCTGGAACTCTTTTAATATCTGTTCCCTTCAGCTGTAGTGCATAAATCTGTACTATCATCAGTATGTGGAAAGCATGTTGCAAGTGGAATTAAAATAATGTGTCACGTACTCTGTCCTGTGCCCTGTTCTTGACGTTTTCTTTAATCACAGGTGCACAGGAATAGAACAGGATTGTCTCCCGTTCTCAAAGATGCAGTTTCATCTGCTTCTTTTCTCCTGGTCTGGTCACGTCAGTGCTCTTATTTCAAGCCTGTAGTACGTCTGCTTCTAATCCTGGATTACGTGGACAGGATTCTCCTCGGTTGTAGCTCGTTTCTCATCTGCTTCAGGATCCTGGCACCTGCTTCAATCTCTGGTCTTTGTTCACTCCTGGTCACGCTCTGTCTCTGTTACGACGCGCTTCCAGCCATTACTGGGCCTATAGGCCATCAGCCGTCACTGTTACACGTCGCTCCCCTTGTCTTGTTCGGGATCTTTCAGGTATCTTTGTCTTTTACAGTGGGATAGATGCACCCAAGATGACCTTTCTGCAATTTTCACTGCAGTGGGGGTGGTTAACAGCACTTGGAATGGACCTTCCCACCTTGGAGATGACTAGTTCTTCCTCTTAATAGTCTTTATCAGCACCCAGTCGCCGATCTGGATCTGATCCTCAGGATCCTGCACAGAAATAGGAGAGTCTGGTATTGTGTTAGAATGTATAACATTCTTATGAGACAATACTCGTCTCATGTAATCTTCCCCCCTCCCCTCAGCTTCTCCAGCTCTGACGTTGACTGTGCTCAGGACTGCTCAGGGCTGCCCCTCCCCCTCCAGGATTGTCGGACAAGGCCGTTGACGGCGCCAAACAGGCTGCCTCCGGAGTGTTCTGATAAACTGGACCTTTTCAAATCTTGGTTGTTGTCCTGTGCCCTTGTTTTTCTGTGTGATTGTTTTTCTGTGCTGATGGGGATTTTTTTCCTCATTGCCGCTGTGTAATGCAGCGGCTATGAGGGTTTTTTTTTCTCCTTTTCCCTCGTGTTTTGCTTTTCATATATATATTTATGTACCGGGCCGGCCTATGTGTTGTGTGTGTGTGTGTGTTGTTTGTTATGGGTCGGTGTTGGTTTGCTCAGCCGTGCTGTTGACCAAGGCAAGGATGTACATCTGGAGCTGGTCCCCGGGCGCCTAATGGCGACTTCTGCTCCTACTGGCAATTATGATGGGTTAAATGCAGTAGACATATTTCATTGTGTCAAAGGTCATTTCATTTCATTGCTCAAAGGTCTCCCCCTTCTGCCAGGGTGGACCTGTGTCAGGGGGCGACCCCTCTCTGGCAGCAGGTTTACAAAATACTTTGCATCTTTTAATGCACCACACACACGACAAATGGGGAAGGAGGGGAAGGGGAAAAAAAAAAGAAAATAATAATAATAATAATGATAATGATAAATTAATAAAAATGTTAAGGTAATTAAATTAATAAAATAAAATGAATGTAGCATAAATGTATATATGTATATGTATTATGTGTATACATGTGTGTATAGGTGATGTATGTGTGTATTTTGTGTATGTATGTTCGCATGTATGATGTGTGTGTGTGTGTATATATATATATAGAGAGAGAGAGAGAATTACCATCGACACACACAAGAATAGTCCTTTTAAATAGTCATTTTCTGAGTAAATGTGGGGAATTTATTGACATATGAAAATGGCTTAAGGAATGACACCAGCAATATCAATAGCAATAAAAAAAATGGTAGTAATAATAATAATAGAAATAAAAAAACAAAAAAAAATTTTTTGATTGACAATAATTATTGTCATTATTGCTGTCTATTATGGTGGGAATTGTGTTTATTATTATTATTATTATTATAGATACTCATCACTAATATATGATATCAATTACATAGTAATAAAAAAGGAATATTGGTCACACTCGGTAGTCGTAATAACGTATGGGTATTTGGGGGTGGGATTAAATAAGTCCGTCTTCATCCCACCCCTTTTCGGGTTAAGTGCGCGGGTATGTATGCGTGTATGTTTGTATCTCCTGTTCTTTTCAACCCAATGTGGGTAAATGTAGATGTCAAAGAAATGCTTATTTTGTAAAACTCAATAAATGATCAATCAGTCAATATGTATGTATATGTGCGTGTATATATGTATATGCATATATGTAGTATGTATGTGTATATATGTAGTGTATATTTATGTGTTAGTGGGTATGTATATAGGTATATATGTGAGTGTGTATATGTGTGTGTATAAGTGTATATATGTATATAATGTGTATGTGTGTATGTATGTACGTATACAGGTATATATGCATGGCCCGGGCAGAGGGTCACCCCCTAGAGCCTGGTCTGCTTGAGGTTTCTTCCTAAGAGGGAGTTTTTCCTCACCACAGTTGCCTAGTTCTTGCTCTGGGGGTCGGCAGGGTTAATATGGAGTGACTTGGGCCAAGTTTGCTGTGATTTGGTGCTTTATACATAACATACTTATACATGAATTGAAATGTTATTGAATATTTAAGTGTATGTCTGTGTTGATATTTTGTGTATATGTTGTTATGACTGTTATAATTGTTGGACTCATTCTAGCAGGGGTGGGCGTTGATAAGCTTTGTTTCTGCCCACACCCTTTCGGACTCACAGGCTTGTTTATATAACATTCATATTATTGGTATGTTTTTGTTCTTTCGGATTTGTGTGTGTGCCGAATAAATCCATTCATTCATTCATTGTGCAGGGAACATGTTCTTCTGTGCATATGACAATAAAATTCCTTTGAATCCTTGAATCAACTAATTCCTCATCCTCACTATCAGGCCCAGCTATCTTCTGTAAATCTGGTATTCTGTAGGGCCTGCCATACAAAATCTCGAATGACTTAAGGCCAGTCGCTAGTTTGCTAGCAGCTAGTCATGAGCTGGGTGTTATATGCATGTACAATTTTACCAAATTAAAAAAAAAAAAAACAATAAACCCAGGTTTTATTTTTTTTTCTTCCACAATGCTTTTCCCTGAGCTCACTTTTAATTGTTCCATTTGTTCTTCCCACTAAACCTACACTTTGAGGATGATGAGCACAATGTGTTTTTGCATTTATTTTCAAATGTTCTGTCAAATGTTGGATGATTTCATTTGCAAAATGCGTGCCATTATCACTGTACATTGTTTCAGGTAGTCCATGTCTTGGAATTATGTCTCTACAAAGTATCTTTGCAACTGTCAGAGCATCTGCATCTTTAACAGGCAACACCTCTACCCATTTGCATCAATCAATACTAGGTGATATTTTTCCCTTCACATTGGTTCAAGTCAATAAAATCCATTTGAAATGGGTATTAAGGTGTTGGAAATTTCCCTCGTTTTGGTCTCTCATTACCCTGTGAATTGTGCTTCGCACAGACTAAACCTGCTCCGCAGTAATGCTTTGCATATGCCTGAGATCCAAATGTCACAAAATGATTATTAACCAGTCCAACCATTTCAAAATTGATTGATTGGATGAATGATATGCATTGATTAACATCGATTATTACGTGCAGGCCAAACTTAATATGACACTTCAGTTCCCGACTATGATCCAATATTCCAATTAGATCAATACACTGCCTACCATGTAGGCATACGGGCAAATTTGACCCCACCACAGTACCCCAGTGCCATATTCTCATGTCCTAGTGAGTCAGAGCGTCACAGAGACAAGGTCGAGTAATCTTGACTGGGCCTGCCTTAGGTTGTCCCAGGGTTTAAGATGGGATCTTACCCATCATGGGCTCGCAGCCTTCCATACTGGGCGGGGGTTACAAGGGGTGGGGGAACACCCATTAAGAGGTGTCATGTCAAAACAGCTTTAATTGCACAGAACATTAAACATACAGGATCACTGTGAATTGAAGTATCTTTTAGCAATTTATCCCAGAATAGATGATTCTATTCTATTAATCCCAGAGTGGATCTGTTGGATTAATCAGTGCTTAAATACCAACAATAAATAGAATAAAAATAATGACAGAATTGGATACACAAACAATACTTGGTTTGCAGGAATGACTGACTCAGAATGGACAATAATAAAGTGAAAAGTTGTCCAACAATCTCTGTCCTTTAAGGCCAAACTTAATCTGCATGTATCAAATAATAATTAATAAACACTTCACTGGTCATCAATGCTTTATGAAAGCCTGCAGCTTCCTGTTTGATTTGCAGCAGGGGTTAGTTGTATCTCATGAAAGTTATTTATTTCAATCAGAACACAGGATGATCAGAATATTGAGTTATTATTATTTGTTGCTTCTATATTGCTGTCAGTTCACCCTCACCAACATTAATGTGTCTAACAGGAGCTCAATAAACACGTTACAATAATCAACATAGTTTTACTGTCTCACACGCTGTACAACCTTCTGCTCTGCTCTTCGGCTGGAGTGATAAATTACACTTTGTTCCCAAAACAAATCACGCTTCAAGAAATAGAACACTGAATGTATTTGGTAAAGTCAATGCAACGTAATACAAAACAACATTAAAGCTGGAATTGATTACATCAAATAAACAATATCTCTCTAAATTCAACAGTAACAAACACTTTTAAAACACTAGTATCAATTACATGTAAAACAACTGTATTTCATGTGTTAAAGCACAACAAAACATTGCTGCAGTGTTTCTCAAATCCTCAAGTTGTGGGGGTGTGGAGCGGCGGGGAGAGGAGGAGGGAAGTGAGCATTTAGAGCTTCCCTCAGCAGCTGTGTGTACACACTCCTCCTCCAACACCCCAGACCAGGAACAGAATACCACAACTACTACAACAAGCAAAATAACCCAACTCTTCTCAAATAAAAACCCAAAACGTCCAAACGTCCACAGGTCCAAAGAAGACCTGTGTTACATTACACACAACATATTATACACACATGTAGACCCGTAGACTTCAACGGAACTATTAAGTACAGTGAACTGATAGGAGACTCTCTTTTTTTTTTCTTTCACCAACCTTCTGTCAGGTTTGTTTGGGACCCGGAGGTCAAGAACCAGGTATGCGATCACAGTCTCACAATCAGTTTTTAATAGTCCTCAGAGAATCTACCACAACCACTGCTCCCTTCTGTCTGTTATGTCATCAAAAATAATTAGTGGATCAGTCAATCGACAATGTTTCAATCTTTTAGCAGTATTTAATATGTATACTGGGGAACTTATTCATAGAAATGTTTTATAACCCAAAGTCGTTATTGCCTAGATGAGCCTGTTTCCAGACGAGTTCATGAATACCCGCTGGAACTCATTGATCTAAGTGGTCAGTTCCACAGTAGCTCATTCATGATTACTGAGGCAAGATTGGCCAAATACTGCAGTGATCAGTTGAAGCAGTCAATCTGAATTTTCTTCTTTTCCCCCAGACAGAAAAGAATCACCTCACACAAATTTCAAAACAACACACAAAAAAATATATCACACAACAATAAGCCAGTCATTAATGGAATATAATCTTGATCAGCTTTGCTTAGAATCCGTTAAGTAGGTGAAACTAATAAACTTTTACACCTGATCCAGTGTACAAGAATCAACCATATTTTAACCACTTCATTGCAGTTGTTGGGAAAGTGTAGTGACATGGACCCACAACAGGGGGCGTAAATTGAACGGACAATGGATAAGCCAAAATATAACAATTTAATGTTGCGAATTG
The DNA here is from genome assembly GCF_902500255.1 of Thalassophryne amazonica. Taxonomy (NCBI): domain Eukaryota; kingdom Metazoa; phylum Chordata; class Actinopteri; order Batrachoidiformes; family Batrachoididae; genus Thalassophryne; species Thalassophryne amazonica. The sequence goes on from NC_047112.1 coordinate 117,051,806, forward strand.
TGCACAACGGAATACAGACAAATGCAGTTTGAGAGTGATAGTCAATTATACGAAAAGTGACGTGTGGGCAGGCTCGAGGATAGAAGATGTCCGTTCAGAGAAGGATGGGGAACGGTCCAATAAATCTGTCCTTAAGTTTGTGGGATTCCACTTGCAGTGGGATGTCTTTGGTGGATAGCCAAACCTCCTGCCCGGGCTGGTATACAGGGACCGGGAACGCCGGCGGTCTGCATGGGCCTTGGCCCTCATCCGGGCTTTCAGCAGGGCAGAGCGGGCAGTACGCCACCCTCGACGGCACCTCCTGAGGTGGGCCTGGACCGAGGGCACCCCGACCTCTCCCTCCACGAGCGGAAACAATGGGGGCTGGTACCCCAAACATACCTCAAATGGGGAGAGGCCGGTGGCAGATGAAATTTGGCTATTGTGAGCGTACTCGATCCAGGCCAGGTGGTTGCTCCAGGCCATCGGGTGCGCGGAGGTCACGCAGCGGAGAGCCTGCTCCAAATCCTGGTTGGTCTCCGCTCTGCCTGTCCGTTCGTCTGGGGATGGTACCCGGACGAGAGGCTTACTGTGGCCCCCAGTTCCCTACAGAAACTCCTCCAGACGTGCGAGGAGAACTGGGGACCATGGTTGGTGACAACGTCAGATGGAATCCCATGCAGACGTATGACATGGTGGACCAGGAGGTCTGCTGTCTCCTGGGCTGTCGGGAGCTTCGGGAGGGCCATGAAGTGGGCCACCTTGGAGAACTGGTCCACTATCGTAAAGATGGTGGTCATGCCCTGGGACGACGGGAGGCCCGTGACGAAGTCCAGGCCGATGTGGGACCGGGGCGGTGAGGCACAGGTAATGGCTGGAGGAGTCCCTGTGCCCGTTGGTGGTCGGCTTTTCCCCTGGCGCAGGTGGTGCAGGCCTAGACATACTCCCGGACGTCGTCTTCCATAGACGCCCACCAGAAGCGCTGTTGGACCACTGCCATGGTTCTTCGCACCCCTGCGTGACAGGAGAGCTTGGAACCGTGACAGAAGTCCAAGACCGCAGCTCTGGCCTCTGGTGGGATGTATAACTTGTCCTTTGGGCCAGTTCCTGGGTCCGGGTTCCGTGCCAGGGCCTCCCGGATGGTCTTCTCCACGTCCCAGGTGAGGGTGGCCACGACAGTGGACTCGGGGATGATGGTTTCTGTGGGATCTGACAGCTCGGTTTTGACCTCCTCTTCATGAACCCGGGACAAGGTGTCAGATCTTTGGTTCTTGGGGCGGTAGGTGAATTGGAAGTCAAAACGCCCGAAGAACGACGACGAGCGGGCTTGCCTGGGGTTCAGAAGCTTGGCGGTCCGGATGTACTCCAGGTTTTGATGGTCCGTGAAAACCGTGAATGGAACCGCAGCTCCCTCCAACAGGTGTCTCCACTCCTCAAGAGCCTCTTTCACCACAAGGAGTTCTCGATTGCCCACCTCATAGTTTCGCTCAGCCGGGGTCAACCTGCGGGAAAAATAGGAACGGGGTGGAGGACCTTATCGGACTCCCTGCTCTGGGACAGCACGGCTCCTATCCCTGAGTCAGAGGCATCCACTTCAACTATAAACCGGCGTTAGGATCGGGCTGCACCAGGACTGGCGCAGTCGAGAACCGGCGTTTCAACTCCCTAAACGCGGCTTTGCACCGATCCGACCAGGTGAAGGGGACTTTGGAGGAGGTCAGTGCTGTCAAGGGACTAACCACCTGACTGTAATCCTTAATGAACCTCCTGTAGAAATTTGCAAATCCGAGGAACTGTTGCAGCTTCCTATGGCTTGTTGGTTGGGGCCAGTCTCTCACCGCCGCAACCTTGGCCGGATCAGGGGCAACGGAGTTGGAGGAGATTATGAACCCCAGGAAGGACAAAGAAGTGCGGTGGAACTCGCACTTCTCGCCCTTTACAAACAGCCGGTTCTCCAACAACCGCTGCAGGACCTGACGTACATGCTGGACATGGGTCTCAGGATCCGGGGAAAAGATGAGTATATCGTCCAGATATACGAAGACGAACCGATGCAGGAAGTCCCGCAAGACGTCATTAACCATGGCTTGGAACGTCGCGGGCGCATTGGTGAGGCCAAACGGCATGACCAGGTACTCAAAGTGACCTAAGGGGGTGTTAAATGTCGTCTTCCACTCATCTCCCTTCTGGATCCGAACCAGGTGGTACGCATTCCTAAGATCCAATTTAGAGAATATTTGGGCTCCATGCAGGGGCATGAACACCGAATCCAACAGAGGTAACGGGTATCGGTTGCGAACCGTAATTTCGTTCAGCCCTCTGTAATCGATGCATGGACGGAGTCCGCCGTCTTTCTTGCCCACAAAAAAGAAACCTGCACCCATCGGGCAGGTGGAGTTCCGGATCAACCCGGCAGCTAAAGAGTCCCGGATGTAGGTCTCCATTGATTCGCGCTCTGGACGTGAGAGGTTGTACAGCCTGCTGGACGGGTACTCAACGCCCGGGATCAAATCAATGGTGCAATCATTTGGCCGGTGTGGGGGAAGAGTGAGTGCCAGATCTTTGCTGAAGACATCAGCAAGATCGTGGTACTCCTCAGGCACCGCCGTCAGATTGGGGGGAACTTTGACCTCCTCATTAGCTGTCACACCGGGTGGAACCGAGGATCATAAACATTCCCGGTGGCAGGTTTCGCTCCACTGCGTCACACCCCCAGACGGCCAATGTATCCGGGGATTGTGCTTTACCATCCATGGAAATCCCAAAATCACTCGGGAGGTAGAAGGTGTTACATAAAACACAATCTACTCCCTGTGATTCCCAGACACAACCAATGTTACAGGCTGTGTCTGGTGTGTGATTAATGGGAGAAGGGTGTCATCTAGTGCCCGTACCTTCAATGGTGAAGGTAGGGCCACTAGAGGGAGCCCAACTTCCTTTGCTCATCTGCTATCCAGCAGATTCCCTTCCGACCCCGTGTCCACCAGTGCTGGGGCGTGAAGGGTTAGATCCCCACTCAGGATCGTGACTGGGATGCGTGCGGATTTATGGGGTTTCCCCGCATGAGTGTTATGACCCACCCTTAGCCCAGTCTCCAAGTGCGGGCATTGTAGTTTAACCGCTTGGGGCAATTCCTCTGTATGTGCTCACTCGAGCCACAGAAAAAACACTCCACGCAGGCCAGCCTCCGTTGTCCGTCATCTGATTTGACTTTGGCCCTGCTCGTGTCCATAGCTTCGTCAGCAGGGGGAGATGTTGCCACACGGAGCTCTCTGGCTGTGGAGCGTGGGGACGGCGGCGCCCTTTCGGACCCGGAAGGAAGAGGGACGGCTCGTGCCCGGCCATGCCCTTCGCCCCGCTCCCGACGATGTTCTTCTAGTCGGTTGTCTAACCGTATAACCAGGTCGATAAGCCCGTCAAAATCCCGCGGTTCGTCCTTAGCCAGCAGATGCTCCTTCAGGACCGGAGACAGTCCGTTTACGAAGGCGGCGCGGAGTGCAACAGTATTCCAGCCAGACCTCGCTGCCGCGATGCGAAGTCGACTGCATACTCGGCTGCACGCCAACGCCCCTGTCTCATTGACAGCAGCACGTTTGAAGCAGTCTCACCTCTATTGGGGTGATCAAACACTTGCTTGAACTCCCGCACAAACCCAGCATATGTTGTTAGGAGCCGTGAATTCTGCTCCCAGAGCGCCGTAGCCCAGGCGCGTGCCTCTCCTCGAAGCAGATTTATTACATAAGCCACCCGGCTTGCATCTGACGCGTACATGACGAGATGCTGTGAAAAGACGAGCGAACACTGCATTAAGAAGTCTGTGCACGTCTCGACACAACCTCCGTACGGCTCCGGAGGGCTTATGTATGCTTCAGGGGACGGCGGGGGGGGGTTCGTTGAACGACCACTGGAATGTCTGTATTTGGCACTCGGTCAGCAGGAGGAGGCGCTGCAGCAGCACCCTGTGCGTGCGCTTCCACCCGAGCGGTGAGAGCCTCCATCCTCCGATTGAGTACGATGTTCTGCTCGGTTATCAAGTCCAACCGAGCAGTGAAGGCGGCTAAGATTTGCTGCAGCTCATCTAACACGCCTCCTGCTGGCGCCTGTGCACCTAGCATTTTCATTGGTGGTTCATCCGATGGTTGACGCCCCTCGGGATCCATGACGTTGGCCGAGATATCCTGTTGGGAAAGTGTAGTGACACGGACCCACAACAGGGAGCGTAAATGAACGGACAATGGATAAGCCAAAATATAACAATTTAATGTTGCGAATTGTGCACAACGGAATACAGACAAATGCAGTTTGAGAATGATAGTCAGTTATACGAAAAGTGACGTGTGGGCAGGCTCGAGGATAGAAGATGTCTGTCCAGAGAAGAGCCGGGTCCCACACGGCTTCCACCGCCAATGGATCTGAAGAACACCGGAGCCGCCAAGTCCTGAATCTCCAGGTGGCCACCGTCTCCAGCTGTCAGACCTGATACTGCTGGCAGGAAGCAGAGACAGTTAATGGTGGGTGTGTGGATACACACCCAGTAAATCCTCACACACAGATACAGTTCCTCCGGGAGGGAGCACCTCCACCTCCGCAGTAGGAAACACAATAGCAGCTCCTGTTAAACCACTTATCTGGTTGGAGTGAGAGGTGAGGACGTCGGTTCTCTCACTGACCGCCAACCCAGCTGAAAGGGCACCACAGGACAACGGCTGCAAAAAGATCTGTTGTGACAAGTAAGTCACAGTTTAGATACTGCAGAGAATGTTACCTAAGTGGTAGATGATATCTCGGCAGCGAGGTGGAGTTGCTGCCCGGCTTGTATGGTAATGTGATGATGAGTGACAGCTGGTGCTGTTGATGAGTGACAGCTGTCACTCCCGGTTGCTCCGACGCCCTCTCGTGCCTGAAGCCCGCACTTCAGGCAGAGCGCCCTCTGGTGGTGGGCCAGCAGTACCTCCTCTTCAGCGGCCCACACAACACCAGTTACATGATCATTCGATATCAGAAGTAGGAAGACGATAGTATTTATTGTCTTTGAGTTATCATCTTAACAAGCTAAAAAGTTTTATTTCATCAACAGATCTATTTCAGAATTCTCCCTCAAAATACTCTATCTTTTACCCTGGACACCAACTCACACTCATATACACATACAAAATTGATTAATGTGCACTTATTTCTCAGTATCTTAACTCCACACTTTAAAATGTTTGAGGAGCCAGCAACTGTGACCTTGACAGTTTTATCTAAAACAATTCACCATAATTACACACAATCTGTCTATATAGCGACAGCAGAATAAAAGTAAGGAAAAATTGATAACAAGTATAATCTTCTAGAAAAGAAAGAACTGCAACCTTATATGTACATAAACAAAATTCATGTTGAAAACGGAGAACTCCTTATCTTTGTGAGTGTGTACATTCACGCGCAAAGTGTCCATTCCTCCCACACTTCAACATGTCAATTTTCTCTTTATCTCATGCCCACGGGCTTTACCTCTGGCCGCTCCGCGGCGCTGACCTTTGCCCTTTCCTACAAAATACACTTCTTCCTCTCCAGCAGGTTTAAGAACTGCTGTGTTTAGTACAAAAGCATGGTCTGGTGTATTTTTCACTCCACGTCTCTCTTGCCTTTTTGTAAAATCACTGATGTTCTCTTTTATGGTGTCAGATGACTTTGTTGTGGAGTTTAACTGTAATTTTCCAGAGAAATTAACTGTCTCTCTCCACATTTGTCTCCATGTTCCTAACACCATTTGACTGTGTGTCATGTTGGCTGTGAGAACAACAGTTACCCATTTCAGCTGTTCGTGGGGTTATCTCATAGGGAGATCTAAACGAACAGGCTGTTGTTCTTTTTTCACTGTTTGATCACCGATCAGTCTGAAAAGTGTCACCACTTCGACCTCTGAGAGGTGGGTGACCTTGCTTAGGGCTTCTTTCCAGACTCGTAGCTTCACAAACAGGTCTGGTGCGTATAGAACGCTTACAACCTACTTCACAGACAGGGCTTTGTTTCTGCCAGTGGGTTAAAACTGGTGACAGGCTCCCGTGATTCAGTTGAGCACGTTCTCAGTCATAAAAACACATTCACACAAACACATTCACACCGCTGTGCTTCAGCTATTATCACGTTTTTAGCTCCGCTGTTATCACACTTCTGCTCCAACCGGTTTTTATATCAGAATTTATATAATATATTTATATAATATCAGAATTTTACGACTCGCCCACCGAAGGTTTCACCGACCTAAACACTGTACAGTTTTTTTTTATGTGCTATACCGGACCCGAAAGTGGTCTTCCGTCTCTTGCTTTATTAATTGCCAATTGTAACCGCTGTGGCTCAGTCTGGAGCCAACAGCCACATCACGTGTGGCACACGGCTCCGTAACAGATGGTCTTTAACCGCTGCTCCACCTGACTTTTCTCAGAGAGTAAAATTTAATGCTTTACAGCCAGGCCTTTAAGCCAAGAGACGAACCAAGAAAGAGAAGAAGAAGAAAGACATTACAGGGGTTTTTTTTTTCCTCCGCGGTGGTTTCAGCCACACACGCACACGTGCACGTAAAGAAAAACAGTCTCACCCGCGATCACACTCTGTCACCACCGCTGAAGTCCGTATGCCTTCACCCCAGTAAGCGTCGACCCATTAGGGAGGAGACCCGTCACCCAGAAAGGGGTCTGCAGGAACTGATTCCCGCACTGCGGCCACAGACTCCATGGGCGTTCTCCGTCACGGGCCGACGAGTTTCCGGTCTGTTGGCACCCGGTTCGAAGGACCAAGATGTCAGAGTTGTTCAGAGTTGGACCTGAAAAGAACAACTGTTTACACACAGAAATGATCACGCAAGAGACACTGAATTTCTTTGTCCTCTACAGGAAAGGACAAAGGAGAAGCTCCTTCAGAAAGAACTGTCGTCCGTCCTAAAGGTCCCGCCCATTTGCCTCTCCTTTTATTGAATATCGTTACATACAGCATATAGGAGTGACAATATCACAAAACAATGGAAAGACACAAAGTCTGGTCTCACATTGATATGAAAACTGTTATGGCTTTTGAGCCCTCAGTCTCCTAAGCTTTCCATAACAATGTCCAGCCCTTGAACCGTGTTCCAGTTACAATGCTCTTCTTCAAGGCTGAAAGTACACATCTGCAATTAGCCAAACATGACCCTAGCCAACCAGTCTGACATTCTAGAAAAACAATCTGCACATTGAATGGTCAAAGATCATCTGCTCACTTTTCTCGTTTGACAGTCTTAATGATCACTTGAACCATTCAGCGTATATGATTGCTTTTGACACTAAGTAATTATTTAAAGGAATAATGGTACATGAACTTTCACACATACATATACGTATATATGAAAAATAGAGAACAGAATCAAAGACATGATTACAGAGAGTACATCAAAGTGGACATTAATATTTGGTAATACATATATTGACAATATAGAGAAAAACCCTGTCAGATAGGCATATGAGAGAAAATAAGTGCGTCTTAAGTCTGGACTTGACAGTCTCCATAGAATCTGACTGTTCTATTGATGCAGGGAGATCATTCCACAGAACAGGGGCACGATAAGAGAAAGCTCTGTGACCCACAGACTTCTTGTTCATCTTAGGGACACAAAGTAGTCCTGCACCCTGAGAACGCAGAGCCCAGGCCAGTACGTAAGGTTTAATTAGGTCAGCTAGATAGGGAGGTATCAGTCTGTGAACAATTTTATGGCTAGTAGCAGAACCTTAAAATCTGATCTCACTGGGACAAGAAGCCAGTGAAGAGACGCCAAAATGGGTGTAATGTGGTCAAACTTTCTGCTTCGTGTCAAAAGTCTGGCTGCAGCATTTTGAACCAATTGGAGAGCCCTAATGCTGGACTGCAGTAAACCAGAAAATAGAACATTACAGTAGTCCAGTCAAGAAGAGCTGAACACATGGATCAGGGTCTCAGCATCAGCCATAGACAGGATGGGAGGAAACTTCACTATATTTCACAGGTGGAAGAAAGCAGTCCTCGTAATATCGCTAATGTGAAGGTCAAAGGACAATGTAGGATCAAAAATTACCCCAAGGTTCCTCACTTTGTCAGTGTGATGTAGGACACACGAGCCGAGGCTGAGTGTTAAGTGTTCAAATTGATGCAGATGTCTCACTGGACCAGGAACCATCATTTCATTCTTATCAGAGTTTAAAAGTAGGAAGTTTCTAGACATCCAGCTTCTCACTGCTACAAGGCAATCTTCTAAGGATTTTATGTGAACGAGATTACCAGCAGATATCAGCATGTATAACTGAGAATCATCTGCATAGCAGTGAAAGGTAACCCCAAAACGCCGCAATATGTGCCCAAGGGGTGCTATATAAAGGGAGAAATCAGGGGGCCTAGGATGGACCCCTGTGGAGCTCTGTATTCCATGTTACTAAGGTTAGAGGTAGTGTTACTGTACAAAACACAGTGAGAACGACTGGTCAAGTATGATGTCAACCATGCAAGGGCACTCCCAGTAATCCCAAAATGATTTTTCAGCCTATCAAGTAGTGTTTGTTTGTTTGAATGGCAGAGCAGCACAGAGCAGTGACACCATGTAGTCGCTTAAGCCATTGTTGTCAACTGACCAGAAGTATGAATGCATCGCTAATGTTTACTTTCACCGAAGAAACCCAGAAGCATAAAAAGCCTACATTATCTAGATATTTAAATATGGTTATTATTGTTGTTAGTTGTGATTAGTTATCTAAAAAAACTCAGAGAAGGGGGGTGCCATTTATGTCATATAATATATGTTTTGACCCCTAGAGGGCAACACACTGTATATAAGTGTTGTATGAGAGACAAGAACAGGAGCAAAGTATTTATAGCTATTCAGCTTTATTTACCACGTTATCGCTCTAAAAATGATCGGACAAAGATTTATTGCAAGATAATTAGTCCAGTAATGGTTTTTAAAGTTATCTAAAAAGATAATCCGATAATGAAAACATTATCTTCGATAATTATCGGTTATCGGATTATCGGAACTGTGCCCACCACTGGATTTAGCTGATAGTCAAACTTCGGATTGAAGAGGAACAATGCGGCTTCCCTCCTGGCTATGGTACAACAGACCAGCTCTTCAGTCTTGCAAGGATCCTGGAAGGTGTCTGCCTGGGAGTATGCCCATCCAGTCTACATGTGTTTTTTGAACTTTGAGAAGGCGTATGATTGAGTACCCCAGGAGATACTGTAGGAGAAGCTGCGCGAGTATGGTGTGAGGGGGTCCCTTCTCAGGGCCATCCAATCTCTGTACCCACGAAGCAAGCGCAATGTTTGTGTTCTCGCCAATAAATCGGACTCATTTCCGGTGGGTGTTGGCCTCTGCCAGGGCTGCGCCTGGTCACAAATCCTTTTTGTGATGTTCATGGGCAGGATATTGAGGCGTAATCAATGATATGGTCCCACTGGCTTCATTGGCCTGTGACCTCCAGTGCTCACTGGGTCAGTTTGTAGCCGAGTGTGCAGCAGCTAGGATGTAGATCAGCACTTCTAAATCTGAAGCCATGATTCTCAGCAGGAGACTGATGGATTGCCTTCTCCGGTATAGGGAGTGAGGTCTTGCCCCAGTGAAGGATTTCAAGTACCTCGGGGTCTTGTTCACTTGTGGGGAGACAATGGAGCATGGGATTGGCAGGAGAATCAGCACAGCAGGAACAGTCTTGCGATCGCTCTGCTGTACTGTTGTGATGAAAAGGGAGCTGAGCCAAAAGGCGAATCTCTCAAGCTACTGACCAGTATTCATTCCTACTCTCACCTATCATCATGAGGGTTGGGTCATGACCAAATGAATGAGATCACTGGTACAAGTGGCCAAAATGGGTTTGCTCAGGAGGGCAGCTGGTGTCCTCCTTAGAGATAAGATGAGAAGCTCGGTCATCCGTGAGGAGCTCGGAGTAGAGCCACTGCTCCTTAGCATTGAAAGAGCCAATTGAGGTAGTTCAGGCATCTGGTAAGGATCCCCCCTGAACGCCTCCCTAGGAAGGTGTTCCAGGCACATCTATCTTGGAGGAGACCCTGGGGAAGACCCAGGACTAGGTGGAGAGATTATATCTCCACACTGGCCGAGGAATGCTTCGGGATCCCTCAGTCAGAGGTGATTAATGTGGTCCGGGAAAGAGTAGTTTGGGGGGCCCTGCTGGAGCTGTTGCCCCCGCAACCCAATCCCAGATAAGTGGTTGAAGATGAAATGAGACAAAACCATAAACCAGACTCTTGTCTTTTTCCCATATTTTGTGTGCTGTGTTCTAGGTGAAGTAGTGGGAGTGAATGATGTTGGTCCAGAGGTGGTTGCGCTAGTTTCTCATGCTGCACAGGAGTTTCTCCGAGGACTTCTTGAGAGGCTGTTGGTTTTGGCAGAACACCGAAAGCACATGCTAAAGGTAGAGCAACTCAACAGCTATTGGCTCATAACATCACAATTCATATTTTCCACAGTTTTTTTTACTGGCTTTGCATGTCTGTAGTGATAGTTTTTCTCAGCATTGTACTTTGCTGATTCTTAATTATGACCACTGTGAACCCCCATCAGCATTGGAATGAAAAACAAAAAAAATGTTCTGTGTCGTATAGATGTTTTGTCCTCAAGGAACTGCAGTTTTCGGTGTGCGACATCGCTACTTTTTGAGAAGGGGCTACTTTGTGTCCCTAGGGTGAATAAAAAAAAATCTGTGGGCCACAGAGCCTTCTCTATTTGTGCACCTATTTTGTGGAATGATCTCCTTTCAGCAATAAAAGTCGCAATCTGTAGAGACCTTCAAGTCCAGACTTAAGATGCATTTATTTTCTCTCTCGTATGGCTATCATGCTGGCATAGTATGGTACTATGCTTCCTATCATTTTAAATTAATTTTATTGGTAAATGGAGCAGGTCTCTGCCTCAACTTTATCTAAATTCTGGGTCTGTACAGTGAAGGTTAGGGCTAGCGGCCCGCAATCACTTTAGTGTTTTCTCTGCTTTCCTGCTGCTTAATGCTGATGAATTTTACTTTAGGTGTAGTTTTTCTGGCCTACTGATTCTGCTTTTTTTTTTCACTCTGTCTGAGGCGCTGATGACGTTGTGATGTCACGTGCTGGATTTGATGACTACATAATTTCTGAAACGAATGTGGAACGTACTCTGCTGTGGGAGTAGGCCCACTGAATGACTGTATTCTTCTCAAAAGCACCATTTTCAATACGAGCAAAGTTTTCCAAATGACTGTATATCGGCAGGCAAACTAAGAGCAAACAGACGGTTTAAAAAAATCAGACCTGAGTGGAGGCGGTGACCAACATAACACGGGCCGTTATCAGCTCTGTCTTGTCAAATGCACCCTGTACGTTACGAAACAAGTTCACCAAGTAACTTGAAATACCATACAAACCAAAATAGAGGTGAACTGAAGAAAACCTAAGGAGTACTGAGAGAGCAACATGAGGTAGAATCAAGCTGAGCACAGAGAGAGAGATCAGTTCGTGTGTGTGTGTGTGTGTGTGTGTGTGTGTGTGTGTGTGTGTGTGTGTGCAAGAGTGAGGTTTGGGTGCAGAGACATGTCTGTAGGAAGGGGCGGGTGCTGTGTGTGACTGGCCAATCACAGAGCATGAAGACAGTCAGTTACACAATCAGGATTTTCCTTCAGCACGAGCACAGATATTGACAAGTTTTATTTGTATCATGCTTGTGCTCATCAAAAATGCTTTATGCGTACTGGATACTCATCTGAAACAAGTATCCAGCTCAACTCTAGTAAGGATGATTCTGAGAAAGCCCAGAACTGCATAGGAGGACGTGGTCAATGACCTGAAGAGAGCTGGGACCACAGTCGCAAAGATTACATTAGTCACACACTATGCCGTCATGGTTTAAAATCCTGCAAAGCATGCAAGGTCCTGCTGTCCAAGCCAGCACATGTCCCAAAGCAGAACTTTTTGGTATCAACTCCCCTCGCTGTGCTTGCAGGATGAGAACAACCCCAAGAACACCGTCCCAACTGTGAAGAATGAGGGTGGAAACATAATTTTTGGGAGTCGTTTTCTGCAAAGGGGACAGGACGGCTACACTGTATTGTTGGGAAGATGGATGGGGTCATATATTGTGAGATTTTGGCATTTTTTCCTTCCCTCTGTAAGAGCATAGAAGATGAGTTGTGGCTGGATCTTCCAGCATGACAATGACCTGAAACACACAGCCAGGGCAACTAAGGAGGGGCTCCATAAGAAGCTCTTCAAGGTCCAAGCCAGTCTCCAGACCTGAACTCAAAGAAAAACTTTGGAGGGCGCTGAAACTCGAAACTTGAAAGATCTGGAGAAGATCTGTATGAAGGAGTGGACCAAACTCCTTCTGCAGTGTGCAAACTTGGTGAAAAACTCCAGAAACACCTGAGCTCTGTAATTGCAAACAAAGGTTTCTGTACCAAATATTGAGGTCTGTTTTTCCTATTGTATCTAATACTTATTTCATGCAATAAACAAAAACTAATTAATTACTTAAAAATCATGCAATGTGATTTTCTGATTTTTTTTTTTTTTTTTAAATTACACAGTGTTGCATACTGTGGGACCTTGGATTGGTCCTTGCACCAGCACTGCTTGCCATCTTACAGTTGTATGCAAACATCTGGGCATCTCTGATAATTTTCATGATTTTCCTTTATAAATCATTGGTTGTCTAGATCAGAAATTTCAGTTAAATTCATCATATAGCAGACAAACACACTGATATTTGAGAAGTGAAATGAAGTTTCTAGTATTTACAGAAAGTGTGCAATAATTGTTTAAACAAAATTAGGCAGGTGCATAAATTTGGGCACCCTTGTCATTTTATTGATTTGAATTCATTTAGCACTAATTATTGGAACACAAAATTGGTTTGGTAAGCTCATTGACTCTTGACCTCCTTACACAGGTGAATCCAATTATGAGGTGGCCATTTGCAAATGTTTCCCCTCTTTGCATCTCTTCTAATGAGTGGCAATGTGGGAGCCTCTAAACAACTCTCAAATGAACTGAAAACAAAGACTGTTCAACATCATGGTTTAGGGGAAGGATACAAAAAGCTATCTCAGAGATTTCAGCTGTCAGTTTATAGTTATAGTTCATAGTGAGGAAATGGAAGACCACAGGCACAGTATTAGTTAATGCCAGAAGAGGCAGGCAAAGAAAAATCTCAGGTAAGCTGAAGCAAAGGATGATGAGAACAGTCATAGTCAACCCACAGACCTGCTCCAAAGACCTACAACATGATCTTGCTGCAAATAGTGTCTCTGTGCATCATTCAACTATACAGCGCACTTTGCACAAAGAGATGCTGTATGATGCTGTAATGCAAAGAAAGCCTTTTCTGTGTACACGCCACAAACAGTCACTTGAGGTATGCTAAAGCACATTTGGACAAGCCAGCTTCATTTTGTAATAAGGTGCTGTGGACTGATGAAACTAAAATTGAGTTATTTGGACATAACATGCATGGCTGAAAAAGAACACAGCATTCCAAGAAAAACACTTTCTACCTACAGTAAAATTTGGAGGTGGTTCCATCATGCTGTGGGGCTGTGTGGCCAGTGCAGGTACTGGGAATCTTGTTAAAGTTGAGGGTCACATGGTGACAGTCAATATCAGCTGATTCTTGAGAGCAATGTTCATGAATCAGTGACAAAGCTGAAGTTGTGCTGGGGCTGGATCTTTCAACAAGACAACGACCCTAAACACTGCTCAAAATGTACTAAAGCATTCATGCAGAGGAACAAGTACAATGTTCTGGAATGGCCATCTCAGTCCCCAGACCTGAATATTATTGAAAATCTGTGGTGTGATTTTAAGCAGGCTGTCCATGCTCGGAAACCAACAAACCTGAGATGTTTTGTAAAGAAGAATGGTCCAAAATACCTTCAACCAGAATCCAGACTCTCATTGGAAGCTATGGGATGCGTTTAGAGGCTGTTATTTCTGCAAAAGGAGGACCTACTAAATATTGATGTACGAGGTCTGTTAGAAAAGTATCCGACCTTTTTTTTTTTTTTCAAAAACTATATGGATTTGAATCATGTGCACTTGCATCAGACAAGCTTGAACCTTCGTGCACATGCGTGAGTTTTTTCATGCCTGTCGGTTGCATCATTGGCCTGTGGGCAGGCTTTGAGTGAGCACTGGTCCACCCCCCTCGTCGGATTTTTATTGTCAGTGAAATGGCTGAGAGGCTGCCGCTTTGCTCCATGAATTTTTTTTCAGAAACTGTTAGAGACAGCCAGTTGGAAACCATTTGAAAGATTCAGATGGATTTCGGTGAAGATTCGGTCGGTATCACACAGATTAAGGACCTTTAAAACTGGATTAAAAACGGCCCACAGCGGTGGAGGGCGCACCGCGCCCCGAGCGGCCATCGACAGGCTGGAACGAGCAGATCACTTCCAAATTTAAGGTTCTGTTGATGCAGGATGTCTTGTGACTAGCAGAGAAGTTTCAGAAGAGGTCGGGATCAGCACTTTATCGGCACATTCCACTGTTAAAGGAGATTTTGTAATGAAAGACGTGCGGACGGATTCGCACGTCGGGACGGAGCCGCTCACAGCCGCTGGACAAACACCTCCATGTTGGAAGTCTCACAGGACAAGTTGGAACATGCCTAGCTGTTAAACAATTTCTCGGATACTCACTCGACTGAAAAGCCACCGAAAGCCGCCTGAACCATAAGAATGGTTTCCAACACGGAGGTGTTTTTTTGTTGAGCGACGCGTGAAATCCTCCACACGTCTTTCATTACAAAATCTCCTGTAACAGTGGAATGTGCCGCAAAAGTGCTATGTCGCCATTTCTGTGGTAGTCACACGATGTCCCGGATCAACACAGCGTTCAGTTTAGAAATGATCTGGTCGTTCCAGCCTGTTGATGGCCGCTCGGTGCGCCGTGCGCCCTCCGCCGCTGTGGGCTGTTTTTAATCCAGTTTTAATGGTCCTTAATCCGTGTGATACCGACAGAATCTTCACCGAAATCCATCTGAATCTTTCAAATGGTTTCCAACTGGCTGTCTCTAACAGTTTCTGAAAAAAAATTCATGGAGCAAAGCGGCAGTCTCTCAGCCATTTCACTGACAATAAAAATCCGATGAGGGGGGTGGACCAGTGCTCACTCAAAGCTGCCCACAGGCGAATGACGCAACCGACAGGTGTGAAAAAACTCACGCATGCGCACGAAGGTTCAAGCTTGTCTGATGCAATCACACATGATTCAAATCCATATAGTTTTTGAAAAAAATAAAGTCGGATAGTTTTCTCACAGACCTCGTATTTCTTCTGTTTGTCTGCTAAATCATATATTTAACTGAAATTGTTGATCCAAACAACCAATGATTTATAAAGGAAAATTATGGAAATCATCGGGGGTGCCCAAACATACAACTGTAAGTGGTTGTCCCATTAAATTCACCAGACTCGGTCACTGTTTCAATGTGTTTTAAAACTGTGCACTTCAAGCTTTACATGAGTTTTTAAATTATGTAGGCCTACTATAACCTGAATTATGAATAATAATTTCCACAGTATTTTTTTTTTTTTGGTGCATTTCATGGTCTTATATAGTCTGCGTATTTGCAGAAAAGCTGCAGTAAACAGTCTCACATTTCTTCATTCATCTGCGCTGAGAGCTCCATCTTCTGCTTTATCATTGGTGGAACCCCACACCATAAGCCAGGTGGTGGGGTCTCTGATGACTTTCTGGACAAAACGCAACCAAAAGTAGAAAAGTAGCACTGCCTCCTGCTGGACAGAAGCAGGAATGGCAAAATGAGATCATTGCAATGCACAAAAATACATGTCTAACAAGTCAGAGACTTGGGTGCTCAAAATGAATATCTGTTTTTATTTTTTTTGTTGTCATTCATTTATTTTAATCAGTTTAGCTTTGGTCAGGGACTATATGACCCATTCCTTTATAATTTTGAAACTTAATGTTACGTTTGTGTGTTTAAACACAGTCAAAATTGAGCCCCCAAAAATGCAAGCAGCATTTGCATTTTTGCACCCACAGGAGGTGGGTGCAAAAAGTCAATGTGATTTACTTGTATTATCCACACAAGTCTCAAAGTGCTAAACACTTGAAACTGTGACAAAAACAGGGCAGAGATAATCAAGTCCAAGTTCAGAAAATACAAAACGAAATAAAAACAAAACATAATTTAACTGACAGAGATCACTGAAGCAACTGACAAACAATACTCACAACCCAGGAAAGCTGGAACCACAGTGGAACTACAGGCAACTGGACTGGTGAGGACATAAATACAAACACACTCATAAGCAAAAGATGTGTCTAATTAGGGGAAGTAGGGGGAACTGACTCATCCAAATGGAGGACAGGTGTGTTAAAGGTAAGTGACAACATACAAATAAAAGGTGAACACAGACTAAAACATATGCAGGTGAGTGGAACATAATAGACATAATTATTGCAAACTACAATAGGAGAAGTAACAAAACCAACACAAAACTCAGAGTACATAAGGTGCCACACTGAGAGAACTAACATAATGACAGCAGGTGGTGATCAGAACATAAAGCTTATAAGAACTAATCAAGACTAAACCCAAAATCCATAACTAAAACAGAAAAGCAAAGTGGGACTCAAACATGAGGAGTACAACAGCAAAACATAACAAGCCAGCCGGGTGAAGTGAACTGCAGAGAAGGTAGGACGACTGTGTGACCCTCCAGGGTCCATGGCGGAGTCAGAGCAGAGGTCTGGAGATCCTCCTGGGCTAACAGCAGCATCAAGGGGGTGACCGGCCTGCCCCACTGGAGACCAGTACCACACCAGGTGAGCGGCCACACCACTCACTGAAGTCCACAGCAGAACCAGGATAGAGGCGATGAGACCGACAGGTGTCCACAGCATCATTGTGTGGGGAAACTGGGTGGCTCACTGGTGTCTCGACATCATCAGGTGGAGGACCTGGTAGTCCTTCAGGAACCTCGGCATCTTTGGGCAGATGATTACTCTGCGGACGGCCCCATTGCTTCCCCAATATCCTTGGGAGGAGGACCGGATGGTCCCTCGGGAACACCAATGTCATTGGGTGGATTAGCAGAAGGGTCAACTGGCTGTCCGACGACATCTGGAAGAGGAGCAGATGGCTCTGTTGGAAACCCACCGTCGACCAGAACGACACTGGACCTGCTCACAGAGTGACGCAGAGGATGGAGGAGGTGTGTCGCTCCACGACCACCAGGGTGCTGGAAAACAGAGCACAAGTTAGACTTAAGCCGGGTTCACACGGCAGGATAATTAGGCCAATATCGGATCTGATCCTTCCGACAATCTTAAGGATGCCCTGACAATCATGATGACGCTAAAGATAATCTTATTAGATATTCCTGCCATGTGTGGTGTATTCAGAGCGCTCTGATCTGCTCGGAAGGGTGTCAGGAGCACTCCGATCGCAAATCGGGGATATTCAACATGTTGGATTTTTTTGGCCCGATATCGCAGCGTGTGTTGTGTCTTCCGACCACAAACGAGCACGCAGCCAGCTGAATGTGACGTGGAGGGCAGGCTGTGTCCCAGGAGATGGGAACGGTGATCCAAAGGTGGAGGGAAGGTTACTAGTGCTCAGGCCGCATGATTGTGGGAGAAGTGACTGCAGACTGATAATGGTGTGGTGGAGAGATGAGATCAGGTGATGGAATGAGGTCAGATCTGTAATGAGGTGTGGTGCCACCATGTGTGGTGTGTTCGTGTGTGTCATGTCTGACGTCAATGTCGGAGTGGGAGACGTTGTGGTCGTGTCTGTTGCAGAAGTCAAAACTGAAGTTGGAGCGGGTGACTGGACAAAGAAGGTGTTTGAGACCAAAGAAAATGGAAGTGAGTATTGTGGAACAGGAGAGTAATAATCTAGCTACAAGTCCAGGATCTGAAAGAATACCTCCGCAGTGTTTCAGAGATCCAGAGCCTCTGAGTCGTCTACTGAATCCAACATACCATCACGGGTCTGACAGAAACCCATCCTCTGACTATGAGCAGGTGTAGTCAAACTCAGGTTGAGGAATTTTTGTTGGCAGATGGAGCTCTGGACTCCCAACTCAGTCCGGGAGCTGGTCTGCCTCAAACAGAGAGTCAAGGTTACATATCTCAGGAAACTGATCAAACACCCACTTGTTCTCCTCCAGTAAATCCCATGCCTGGTCTAAAAAAACCCATAACGCTTTCCGGGGGTGAGGCTGCTGTGAAAGTAGTTAAATATAGACCAATTTGAAATAAGTATTAAGCACCCCCTAGTCCAGATTTGTGGATATGTCCCTATGCAAGACGAACTGACTGTCCTGGGGGGCGTGACTGGAGGGCTGATTACCAACGTCCATGGCATCTGGACTCTGATGGTCACATCCGTGAGGCCTTTAAAAGCCACTGGGTTCTGGGCCCAGTCTGGGAGGTTCTCCAACTCCAACAGACCCTCCAGGGAGTACCGTTCAGGAAAGACATCAAAAGCCCAGGTGTTAGAGTCTAATAAATCCAACACCTGATTCACAAAATTCCTCCTTTTCTTGGGATTATAACAGCAGCGTACAGAAAAACAAAGTCTAGATTGTTCTCCAAAGGTTTTTAATGTAACCAAATCAGGGAGGCTGCCTGTAGGGGTCATGTCTCTGGCCTGCAGATTCTGTTATGTTGGTATGTTCAAACACATTTAAAATTGAGCCCCCAAAAATGCAAGCAACCAAACACAGGAGGTTGGTGCAAAAAGTCAAAGTGATTTTATTATCCACACAAGTCCGTGTTAAATAATCCAAATGATGACAAAACCAGAACAGGGCAGAGAGAACTGAGTTCAAACTCAGACAATACTAGAGCAAAAACCATAATTTAACTGACAAACAGAAATCAATGACGCAACTGGCAAACGATACTCACAACCCAGGAAAGCTGGAACCTACAAAACAACTGGACGGAGGACAGCTGAGGACTTAAATACAAACACACTAATAAGCAACAGATGTATCTAATTAGGGAAAGGAGGATGAACTGACTGAACAAAATGGACAACAGGTGTGTGAAAAGTCAAAGGTCAAGTGACAACATACAAATAAAAAGTGAACAGAAACTAAATGGACATCTGCAGGTGAGTAGAACATAATAAACATAATTATTGCAAACTACAATAGGGGAAGTAACAAAACCAACACAAAACTCAGAGTACATAAGGTGCCAGACTGAGAGAACTAACATAATGATAGCAGGTGGTGATCAGAACATAAAGATTATAAGAACTAATCAAAACTAAACCCAAAATCCATAACTAAAATAGAAAAGCAAAATGGGACTCAAACATGAGGAGTAGAACAGCAAGACATGACATAAGCCAACCAGGGGAGTATGCAGGGGTGGTACACAGGGGACCAGATCAGACAAGTATAAATGAACAGATACTGAAAATAATAATAGTAGAATACATACAGCACAAAATAATACCTAAAAGTGCACAGACAAGCATACCCACAACACCTAAGTTTATGTCGCAATATACACCGTAACTGTGAAGGGATTCAGTTTATGTCATGATATGAATTTTAAGTCATATCCCCCAGCCCTAGTATCAGTCATCAGTTTGGTGACAGAATATTATCTTACTTTATGTGCAGAGTGCTTGCAGATGTCAGAAACCTGCCAGTGGAAGGATGCAGATTTTCTAATCACAGACCAGCTGCTTTTAACACCCAATCATCTACTCACTCATTACAGGTCATTACAGGTCAGAAATGTAAGAACTAGTTAAACCAATAAGACTGTGGAAAAAATTACACAGTGTGCCACAGCTAGAAGCAGGACAACAACTTTTATACTCGTGTCTGTCTCAAAGTTTAGCATTTAACTTTTGGGAATGAAACTGAAAAACTGAAAGGCCACAGCTGAAAAACAGAATGGAGAGCAGAAACAGTCACTTTTTTCTTTCGTGTCAGTGAGCGGAATTCCTCACAGACTTCGAGTCGACTGTGAGTCAAGACCAAGACTTTGGGGATTTTGGAGTGGTCGAGAGAGAGTCCTAAAAAAAAAAAAGTCTAAGACCATGAATAATAAGATTTAAAGTGTATGTTTGTGGCAAATAAAATGTCAAATGAGCTGACTATGTTGTGAAAGTGTAGGTACACGGACCCACAACAGGGGGCGCAAATGAACGGACAATGGAATAAGCCAAAATATAACAATTTAATGTTGTGAATGTGCACAACAGAGCAACAGACAACACAATTGAGATTAACAGTCAATAATTCACGGTGACGTGTGGGCAGGCTCGAGGATAGAAGATGCCTGTCCAGAGAAGAGCCGGATCCCACACGTTTTCCACTGCCACCGGATCTGAAGCACCCCGGAGCCACCAAGCGCTGGGTCCCCAGGTGGCCATTGCCTCCGGCTGTCAGATCGGGTACTGCTGGCAGGAAGAACAGACAGGTGATGGTGGGTGCGTGAACACCCAGCAAACAGTCAGAAAGGGTGGGTAACACCTCCACCTCTTAAGCACAGTCACACAGGAACAATAACGTGCAGCGCCTGAAAGACTACTTATCCGAGGAGCGAAGAGCGTCGTCTCCTCCCAGCTTCCAGCTGCTGACCAGTCAACAGGTGCGCCTGCAAATGTTCAGAATGATTGTACGGCACAAAACAACGGCTGAGTGTTTACCTGATTGGTAGACGATTTCTCGGCAGTGAGGTGAAGATGCTGCCCGGCTTTTATTGAGATGTGGTTGTGGTGATGATGAGTGACAGCTGGTGCTGGTGATGAATGCCAGCTGCCACTCCCGGTTACTCCGGTGCCCTTTCGTGCCTGAAGCCCGCACTTCAGGCAGGGCGCCCTCTGGTGGTGGGCCAGCAGTACCTCCTCTTCAGCGGCCCACACAACAGACTATTCCAAATAAATAAATGAAGAATTATGAAAAAATTGATGTATTGTTTTATTTTATCATTCATCCAGTTGAATCTATGTTAAAATGTCCAACTTTAGAACTTAGAACTTTGGAACTTTTATAAGCATCTTTACAGTCTGGTACAAATTGTGTGTGTGTGTGTGTGTGTGTACAGGAGGACCTACAGCACAACAAAGTGAGTGACGTGCGCTCGCAGCTTCGCTTCCTGGAGGAGGTGGAGAGTTTGAAGAAAAGGAAGATTGATGAAGAAGAGAGAGAGAAGCTGTTGTGTTTGGCCAGAGTGAGTTGTCCACACAGTCTTATGGTGCGTTTACACATAACCAAGACGCGTTATGAATGTAATTTTTCTGTCATTCGTGACACATTCCTGACATTCTTAATGTGACTTAATGCATCTGAATAGGTTTCTTAATAGTGTGTGTTGGTGTGTGATATTCTTGATATTCGTGGAGCACGTTTTTGCTTGTCAAAAAATCTTCCACGAATGTCACACACCACCCTCATTTCGTCTCACGTCATGGAGGTCGCAACTTTGCGTATTGATCCGTCCTGATGAGTATTGATCCTTAATAGAACGTGATAACGTTCGTAGTGGTTCCTGTGATGGTTCTTGGAGCCAAAACTGTCACGCGTTATTACAAAGTGACACGGAAACTGTCACGTTTTGACACGACTTGTAATGCGGTGTCACATTTCACTGCGCGCCACGACGAATCAGTTTTCTGTCACGTGTGCACAATTAAACTCGGCTCCACAGCGTTCAGTTTGATGCAGTATGCCAAAGAGGAACAGTGACGTGAAGTCAGCCAAGTGTCGTTCCACAGTTCCTGCTGAAGCTCCTCAGGACGTTCCTGCAGGTGTTCCACAGCTTAACCATGCGCTGTTATGCGCAATAGCGCGCAACAACACGGAACATTATTCTTGACCGTGCGTAATGGTTCCTGATAATTCTCCAGCAACACGTACCATTAATCGTAACGTGTGGTAACAGGTTGCAGCAGTTCCTGAGGACACCTGACCCCTCTGCCCCGAATCATCACATTTGTGATCAGTGGCCAAGAATGTGTACTTCATGGCATTCGTGACTTGTCATCGTTATGTGTAAACACAGCCTGGTTGTCTTAATCTTCTCGGTATATAACGGGATGCCAACACTGAAATGGTGACGTTTTTAGGTGATGTTCTTTATTCAGTGATGCTGAAGTTGAGCCCAGTAATCTTTTCATATTGTTGTCAACTATGGCGAAGACTAACTGATCATTTGTGTTTTAACATCACAGAGTCGCTCAAACACTGAGGATCCAGAGCATCAGCTGCTCAAGCAGAGAGCCAAAGAGGTGTGTGTGTGTGTGTGTGTGTGTGTGTGTGTTTTCATTGTAACAAAGTGTTAACTCTGGATTTTTGTGATGTTGAAGCTTTAAAGTAACACAGGGCAACTCTTGGTCTTTCTGGACCCAGAAACATGAGTGTCACTCCTGAGATGAGGGAACGTTATGTTCACTTCAGACAGTTACACTTCCAATGACAAAATCCAGAAAGTCATCCAAACAATGTGATCGTGATTGCCGTGGGTTTTATTCTTGATCCATGTGAGTCACAAACCCAGACACTCCAATTCCTTCTTCAGCTTCTCAGGTGCAGCAATCAGAGAATCCATTGACTCTGCAAAGATCAGCACAGCAGTGTCAAACATATCACAGCAGTTAGACTGTGTACTCAGTATCTTAACAAAAGCCTTGTACCAGGGTGAAACATGGTACCCAAATTGTTTTCACTCACACCTCCTAATAATTTGACATTGGAGGTGTTTTGATGACAACTGTAGGCTGCGTCTCGGAGGCCTTGTGTACACAAGGTCACCTCACCAGCGAAGTTTCCATTACACCTTTGCACAAGTGATATGTTTAGAATGTCGACAAAGCAGAATAGTGAAATGGCAGCATTGAGATGAACTAATGGAATGTGACTGCTGGGTTCTATGTTCTCACAACAACTATCATTCTCATGACAGTCGCAAGATTTGTCAAATCCAAATGTCATGCTGACGGAACCATATGTCACACTAAATACTGCCATTTCATCGTTTCTATTTATTCACTGTTGTTGTCCTGTCATCTCTTATAACGCTTAACAAGCGCTTCATCTCTTACTATGTCCACATGTACAGTGTTGTGTATTTCAGAATGTTGGGTCACGTTCTGCATGCTATGACCTGTTCTCATGAAAAAAAGTGTTTCCGTTGCAGTTTAAGCACCTGACAAACCACCTCGTGTGAGTACTAGCCTTGTTTGTATTGCCTTTTGGAAAGCTACATTATTTGCAGTGGTGGGCACAGATCCACTAACTGCTAATTAGCAAAGCTAACATTTTTGTTAGCTGATTAGCTTTTCTGCTAACTTTGAAAACCATCAGTGGACCATTTAGCTTCCGCTAAATTCAGTTCTGCTAACTTTCAGTCTGCTAACTTTTTGAGTAAAGCTTAATGGTCAGAAACATTTGTTTTTGAAAAACCCTAATATCATATGTTAGCCCCTGTCTGTTGCATGTTTTGCAGTAGTCAGACCGCTGTGAGCTCAGCCCCCCCACATATAACAACACAGACATGTGGCAGGAGACATCAAAAGCAAAGCACTTTTCACTCATAGTTTCATTTATTAACAAAACTAATTCCGGACAGTTTATTGAGATTAACAGCAACTCTGTCAGAGTCCAGGTGCTGCCCACAAACATCCAACAGCACTCATGGGGCACTCAGAAAAGGTGGGGCCATTTGTACAGCCAGTACAAAAGTAGAGAGCAGGTGACCACTGCGGCAGACGCTCACGAATGTCAGCTGTTTTGTAATTTCTCTGTGATTCTGGGAGCGATGAGAGAATGGTTTCATCAGCCAGGTTCTGAGAGCTAATACGTCATCGGCTCAGAAATTATTATTTTATGTTGCCGTGTTGTCAAGCAGGACAAAGAGTGGCATGAAGTGGGATAAAGCGGGATGAATTGTCATGATGAATTGCTTGGCAGTGCAGGGGATCTTTCACATTCTTTATTATTAATGTGTGAAAAGTCCAACACTTGGTGAATTCTGCTTCATGATAACAAGAAGAGTCAACATCGAAGGATCACACAGTGACGTCGCTATGAACGCTTGTCTGCCACAAGCCAGTTCTCCCTATGGTAACTTTTCTGACACCTCCTGCTTAAAACCCAAAAATTCAGAAGGATCGTGAGGAACTGCTTTCACAGTCTGTATTCATACTGCAAATCAACATCAAGCAAGCTTTTGCCCTTCTGCTCTATGGGAGGTTTCTCTCCTCTTCAGCTCCCCTTAAAGGACACCTTCGTTTCACAGGTGCACCAGACTCCCCACCTGCCGCTGGCACATGGCACCAGAAGTGAGTGTTTTTTTTGTTGTTGTTGTTTTTCTTGCAGAGATAGGATTTGCTATCAAGATTTCCTGAAATAATTGATCCATAAACTGAAATCCATAAATTAAACTGAAAAAAAAAAAAGATATCATGAATGGTATTCATGGTTTGTGACTTACGTTTTGCGAGACCTGCAATCATGTTTTGTGGGATATTTTATTCACGGTTTGCAGGAAAATTATAATAGCTCGTGGATATTCACGGTTTGTGTAAATTTCCATTAATAGTTAATAAATTAAACATTCACCAATTCACCAGTAAATTTCCATTAATTCACATTTTGGAGGTCAACAATTGTGATCGCGATCAAGGAAACCTCACCAGGGTCAAGCACCTCAAATCCTGCTAGCAACATGATTACTGTATATTACAGATGTCACTCATGTTATGGCGGTGTTTGTGGCAACCTGGAAATGTGGACATTTTCACCCATTGCAAAACAGCACATGAGAAGCAGACAGTACTCACCTGTCCAGTCGGACAGAGGGACACATAGCTCCTGAGTCAGGTGTCATAATATCTGATCTGTCAGCTGGATGGAACAGCACCACCGTTTATGACAGCTGAACGGCTCTCTCTCTCTCTCTCTCTCTCATAACAGCTGATTGGTGAGAGGTGAGAGGAGCCTCTGTGCACCCTGTAATTTCCATTTCCACAAAGAGCTGCCATTGCTCCTTCCTAGGTTTCGAAGGACATCCAATTTATGACCTGAAACATGTAGTCCAGGACCTTCTGATTATGGGATCAGTGAACTGCATGAAGGACTGCTGCCCATTGCTGGCGGCTGCAGTGGTTATTTCAAATTGGCATGTGCATGATCTGATGAGGCAATGCTGTGATTGGTCCGTGTACGTGCACTTCAGTGATGCCTTATTCAGAGGTACCTGGTTAAGATGATTTCAGTTCATTGGTTGGATGTCATTCAAAATGCAGGAGACAGGAATGGCAGGTCTTGTAAAAACAGCAGAGGACAGTGAACAGCTCTCCGGCTCCTCTCCCTGTGTGCCTTCTGACCAGACTTGGGGTGGCAATCGAAGTAGTTGAACTGCATTCTTACATAGCTGTCGGAATCTATCCCTCCTGAATGTGTGTCGAATTTTGGCTTTTTTCCGGTTGCACCTGATTCTGCATGATTCCTGCTCATTCTTGCTAACTCTGACGGGGCCCTAAGTCTTTTCCCACTGTCCACATCACTCAGTTTTTTTTCTGTCCTATCTGTTCAGTTACAGCAAACAGAAGAAGCTCAGCTGCAGCAAAGACAGGCCAACATCGCTGCTTTGGCTGCTATCGGGCCTCGCAAGAAGAGAGCCCCGGAAGAGAGCCAGGTTTGTCTGAGTGCTGGTCGTGGCTGTAATTCCTATCTGTAATTTGTGCTGTTTGACATGTGAAAACTGGCCATTTTCGCGTATTTACACAGTTTTGCACAAGATATAAATAAGTCTTTTTTGAAAATGCAGGTTAGATGTCATAAAAACAATTTACGACAATCATATGCTTATCCAATGAAAGACTAGTTAGCAGGCTTTTAATGGGCCTTTCATTGGATTCAGGTGTGTTGGACAGGGAGACAACAAAGAGTGTCAGGAAGGTAGTCGATTTCAAGGACCAAACTTGGGCACCCCTGCTTTACACAATGATGTCGGTTTTTAATGCAGTGCCGCCTGAGGGGTCGAAGGTCACGGGCATTCAATGTTGGTTTTCAGTCTTGCTGCTTACGTGTAGAAAGTTCTCCAGAGTCTCTGAATCTTCTGATTATATTATGGACTGTAGATGATGGAATCCCCTAAATTCCTTGCAATTGAAAGTTGAGAAACATTGTTCTTAAACTGTTGGACTATTTTTTCATACAGTTGATTGCAAAGTGGTGATCCTCACCACATCTTTGCTTGTGAATGGTTGAGCCTTTTGGGGATGCTCCTTTTATACCCAATCATGACACTCACCTGTTTCCAATCAGGTGTTCTTTGAGCATTCATCAACTTTCCCAGTCTTTTGTTGCCCTGTCCCAACTTTTTTGAAATGTGTTGCAGGCATCCATTTAAAAATGAGAAAATATTTGCACAAAAACAAAAAAGTATCAGTTTGAACATTAAATATCTTGTCTTTGTGGTGTATTCAATCGAATACAGGTGGAAGAGGATTTGCAAATCATTGTATTCTGTTTTTATTTACATTTCACATAACGTCCCAACTTCATTGGAATTGGGGTTGTAAAACCCCATAAACCGATGGCGACACATCGTCAGGCTGAAGAATGAGACCTTTCATGTTTGGTTCGCACTGAGGACCCCAGAATCAGTGGCATTTACTGACAAGCCAGAAGAACTGCAGCGTCAGTGTTGTGTTCAGCAGGGGGGAGAGCTGATGTGCTGATCCCTGAGCCTGGTTCTGCTGGAGGTTTCTTCCTGTTAAAAGGGAGTTTTTCCTTCCCACTGTAGCCAAGTGCTTGCTCACAGGGGGTCGTTTTGACCGTTGGGGTTTTACATAATTATTGTATGGCCTTGCCTTACAATATAAAGCGCCTTGGGGCAACTGTTTGTTGTGATTTGGCGCTATATAAAAAAATTGATTGATTGATTGATTGATTGATTGATTCCAATGGTCTGCTTACTTCTTTATTCCTTTTTTTTTTTATGTAAAATGCTGACAATTTTTTAACTACTCTTCACCGGGGCAAAAACAGGTACCTCTGCTAGTACAAACAAGACCTCAGAGAACCTTTTTAGGGATCATTCTTATTTTGCTGTGGGGTGTAAGATATATTTTTGCACATATTTAATATCTTCACTGATTGAACACTTAGCAGGGGTGGTGGCCAAGTGGTTAGTGCACTTGGTTGCAGTACGGAAGGTTCCCGGTTCAAATCCCACCCCTGTCACATTTTTGAATGTAATGTGGCATTGCGTCAGGAATGGCATTCGGTGTAAAACTTGTGCCAATTCAACATGCAGATCCACCTTGAATCTGCTGTGGCAATCACGAGTGAAAAGAATGTAACAGCCGAAGGGACTTACTTTTACTGATTGAACACTTGATTTATGATCTGAACAACACAAACATATTTATCCACAGTATTTGGGTTGCTGACTAATTAAAAAATGCTTTAAGCATATTTTTGTGCATTTTCTGCACAGTTTTTCAGAACTGTTAAAATAAACCATACTGACCCCTGCAGCTGTGCTCATAGTTGAGCATTAAGCCAAAATAGTGGCTATTTCAAACATACTAAAGATCAGCTGTATCTTCTTGTGTGATGCCATCATGCAGTCATTAAATATACATTTTAAAAAGCTTGATTAATCTGCTGGGGTCAGTGGTGCCACAGTAAAGAATCCAAAATCTTCATGGCCATCCGAATCCTATAGCTTCATGATTTAACAGTTGGTCCAATATGACTCCACCAGCAAGAACAGATTGTGTTTCTGTAGTCTGACATTTAACTAGTCAAGCTTGCTTTTGAAATTGCTACTGAAATAGCTGCTACTACTGTAAAAAATTATTACATTGGCATGCAAGAATGCACAACCAACTCATCCACTATTGTAATAAATGTTATTTAAGTAGGTCTACAGATTCTTGAGATAACATCACTCACTCATTACTCATCTTCAACCGCTTATCCGAGATCGGATTGCTGGGGCAATAGCTTCAACAGGGGACACCAGGGGACACCTTTCCACCTCAGTCTGGGCGATTCTGAGGTGTTCCCAGGCCAGTGTGGAGATATAATTTCTCCACCTAGTCTGGGGTCTCCTCCCAGATGGACGTGCCTGGAACACCTCCCTAGGGATGCACTCAGGGGGCATCCTTACCAGATGCCAAAACCACCCCAGCTGGCTCCTTTGAAAGCAAAGGAGCAGCGGCTGTACTCCGAACTCCCCGCAGATGACCGAGCGTCTCGCCATATCTCTAAGGTAGACACCAGCCACCCTCCATGGGAAGCCCATTTTGGCTGTTTGTACCCGCGATCTAGTTCTTTCGGTCATGACCCAACCCTCATGACCATAGGTGAGAGGAGGAACGAAGACTGACCAGTAGATCGAGAGTTTTGCCTTTTGGCTCAGCTCCCTTTTTGTCACAACAATACAGTAGAGCGAATGCAATACCGCCCCTGCTGTGCTGGTTCTCGAGCCAGTCTCACCCTCCATCGTCCCCTCACTCGTGAACAAGACCCCAAAGTACTTGAACTCCTTCACTTGGGGCAAGACCGCATTTCCTACCTGGAGTAGGCAATCCATCAGTTTCCTGCTGAGAGCCATGACCTCAGATTTAAAGGTGCTGATCCTCATCTCAGCCATTTCACACTTGGCTACGAACGATCCAGTGAGTGTTAGAGGTCACAGGCCGATGAAGCCACCAGGACCACATCATCTGCAAAAAGCAGCGATGAGACCCTGAGCTCACCAAACTGGAAACCCTCCTCCCCCTGACTACGCCTTGATATCCTTTCCATGAATATCACAAACAAGATTGGTGACCAGGCACAGCCCTGGCGGACGCCAACCCCCACCAGAAATGAGTCCAACTTAACTGCTGAGCACCCGAACTGAGTTTTCGCTTTGTGAGTACAGAAATTGGATGGCCCTGAGAAGGGGCTGCCTCACTCCATTCTCCCGCAGCACCTCCCACAGTATCTCCTGGGGTACCTGATCATATGCCTTCTCCAAGTCCACAAAACACATGTAGACTGGATTGGCACTCCCAGACACCTTCCAGGATCCTTGTGAGAATAAAGAGCTAGTCGGTTGTTCCACAACCAGGACAGAACCTGCATTGTTTCTCTTCAATCAGACTTTACCAGGGAGCCTGAGTAGTTTGATGCCCCTGCAATTGGCACACACTCTCTGGTCCCATTTTTTTTTTTTAAATATGGGGACCACCCCCTAGTCTGATGCTCCTTAGGTACTGTTCCAGACCACAACGCAGTTTTGAAGAAAGGTCTCATCCAAGACAGTCCCTCCACACCCAGAGCCTTCAGCATTTCTGGACCAATCTCATCAACCCCCAGGGCCTTGCCACTGCTGAGTTAACACATTGATGCAAGATGCGGTTTGATACAGGAGCTCCTCAAAGTGTCCTTCCAGCAGCAGATTACATCCTCAGTTGAGGTCAACAGAGTCCCATCCTTACTGAAGACAGTTTGGATGGTTCCCCATTTCCCCCTCGTGAGGTGCCTCACGGTCCGCCAGAAGCATGTTGGTGCCCACTGAAAGTTCTTCTCCATGGTTGTTCTGAACTCCTCCCACACCCGCTGCTTTGCCTTCCCTCACAGCAGAAGCTGTGGCCCTTTGGGCCTGTCAGTACCTTGCAACTGCCACCAGAGTCCTCAGAGATAACATATCCCGGAAGAACTCCTTCTTCAGTCAGACGGTTTCCCTAACCACCGGTGTCCACCACGGTGTTCATAGTCAGCACCAGTGTGGACACAGACAACCCCTGGCTCCTCGCCATATTGCATTCTAGAGCCCGGCCGCGGTTCTGCATGCAACTCCAGTAACATTGGCCTTTGCAATTGAAATTGGCTTATGAGCCAATTATTATTTTTTTGCAAGTCCTCATGCTCCCTGATTAAATGCTCATGTTGGATTACACCATTTGCAAGGTCCTCTAACAACATGAACACAGCCATTGTTAATGCCATTTTCTTCATCGCTTTGCACATGCTTTTATACCCACTCATAACTGCAAACACGTGGGTGTGTTAATTGTTTAAGTGATGTGCACATCACTCTGATGACTTCCTGTTTTCACATTATTAAGTGTCTCAGCATCACCTCAACTTGTCAGTAGTGGACCAATAACTGCAGAAACGGGCGTACACCAGCCATGATTTTTGCGTGGTGCACCGCACATTTCACAGTCATTTAACTTTTGATACATCTGAACGTTAATGTGGAGAGGCACATACATTTTTGTGCATACACAGCCTTTGTACATGAGGCCCCAGGTCTTTGCACTCCATGTAGTGCAGGCACTGCCATGTGGAGGTTTCCCAGCTCCACTGACAGCAGTAGTCTCAATTTCAATTTTCAATTTATTTTCATTTATATAATAATAATAATAATAATAATAATACATTTTATTTGTATAGCGCTTTTCTGGACACTCAAAGACGCTTTACAACCAAGAGAAAAAAGATAAAAACAATAAGAGAAAACACATTAAAAATCAGGGCTATACATTAAAAGCTAACTTAAACAGGTGGGTTTTGAGTTCTTTCTTGAAGGAGGGGAGGTCGGGGCAAGCACAGAGTGGTTGGGGCAGAGAGTTCCAGAGGGTAGGGGCGGCAATGTCTCCCCAGGTTCTGAGCTTGGTCCTACAGGGAAAGGACAAAAGGTTTGTGTCGGAGGAGTGGAGAGCGCGTGATGGAGTGTGGCGGTGAAGGAGGTCAGTGAGATATGTGGGGGCCAGGTTATAAAGGGCTTTGAAAGTGATCAGGAGGATTTTGAAGTGGATGCGTTGAATGATGGGGAGCCAATGGAGGTTTTTGTAGGACGGGGGTGATGTGTTCTCGAGTGCGGGTGTGGGTGAGGAGACGGGCAGCAGAGTTTTGTATATACTGTAGTTTGTTGAGTATTTTAGAAGGTGAACCATAGAGGATGCTATTGCAATAGTCGATTCTGGATGTGATAAAAGCATGTATAATGGTTTCAGCAGCGGAGAAAGTGAGGGATGAACGGAGACGTGTGTTATTTTTCAGATGGAAAAATGCAGTCTGGGTTATTTGTTTAATGTGTGGATCAAATGAGAGGGTCGGGTTGAGAAGAATTCCAAGATTACAGACAAGGGGGGATGGGTTAAGTGTAGTGTTGTCAAAACAGAGTGAAAACTGGGTTGATTTTGTGATGTTTTTAGGGCCGATGATAATAATCTGTTTTGTCAGTGTTTAATTTCAAGAAATTGTGTTGCAGCCAAGTTTTTAAATCAGACAGGCAGTGGGTGAGGGTAGAGTGAATGTTAGGGTTTATGGATGTGGTGGAAATGTAAAGCTGTATGTCATCAGCATAACAGTGGAAGTGGAGACCATGATGATGGATGATACTTCCGAGAGAGAGAATGTAGAGAATGAAAAGGAGAGGACCAAGCACCGAACCTTGGGGAACGCCTTGAGATAGGGGGGCTATGGAGGAAGAGCAACGGTTAACGTAGATAAACTGTTGATGGTTTGTGAGGTATGATTGAAGCCAGGAGAGAGCGGAGCCAGTGATGTTGAGGGAGGTCTTGAGGCGAGACAGGAGAATGGAGTGGCTGATGGAGTCAAAGGCAGCGGTGAGGTCCAGGAGAATGAGAATATTGAGATGGCTGCAGTCAGAGGAGAGGAGATCACTGGTGACTTTGAGAAGAGCTGTTTCAGTACTATGTTTTGGACGGAAGCTGGATTGGAAGGGTACAAAATATAGCATCAAATCTCAACAGAGTTGCCTCAAGGCGCTTCACACGAATAAGGTCTAACCTCACTAACCCCCAGAGCAAGCACACAGGTGACAGTGGTAAGGACAAACTCCCTCTGACCTCAAGCTGACCAGGGGTGACCCTCTGCTTGAACCACGTGACCAACACAGTTGGCAATACAAATATACAGGAAATTTTTGTCTTTTGTTTCTATTTACACCTGCGCGAATGACTTATCAGTCCAATGTGTGAGTGACAATCTCTGCTGCATTTGTTGCACGTGTACTGTGATGGCTGCTGAGGCTGCCGCTGTTGCTCCTTCCATCTAGCTCATTGCTCAGCAAGACTTTGGCTCCTCTCCTCAGCCCTCTGTGCACCTGTTCTGACAGTAAGGCGCCAGGCTACACGATTATCTGCACACTGCTCCCACATGTTGACATGTTGACGTGTTGATGCTGTACATTTTCATATTCTTGCAGACATCCTTGAAATGCAGGTGTGGCCGATCAGCCAAACGACTGCCCTCTGCCAGCTCACCATTCAGTAGATTTTTAAGAATGCAGCCCGGATCCATTCTTCTGATGTGGCCAAGCCAAAGAAGGTGCCTTTCACTAAGAATGGTGAACATGCTGCTCATGTTGGCGCGTTACAAGACCTCTGTGTTGGGCACCTTGTCCTTGCCATCTGATGTGCAGAATTTGTCTGAGGCACCTCAGATGGTAGCTGTTGAGCTTTTCTCATGTCTGGCATAGGCAGTCTATGCCTCACTACCGTAGAGGAGTGTACTGAGCACACAGCTCTGGTAGACGTGCAGTTTTGTCTTCTCAGTGAGGCTAGAGTTGATCCAAACTCTGGCTTAGCCTTTTCATAACCACTGCTGCCTTCATAATCCTGCTGTTCATCTCTGTATCAATGGAGAGTGAGTTAGAGATGGTTGACCCAAGGTATGTGAAGTGCTCCACGACTTCCAGGCAGTACCCATCAATGTTAGGGGGAGCAACTGTGCCCTGCACCATGACGTTTGTCTTCTTCAGGCTGATGGTCATTCCGAACTCCTTGCAGGTGTGAGAGAGACGATTAACATCTCATAGATAAGTACAGCTCTTCCACCATTCAGAAGATTCAGATGGCTTTGGGTGGCTTTTCAGTCGAGTGAGTATCCGAGAAATTGTTGAAGATCTGGGCATGCCACAACATGTCCTGTGAGACCAACACGGAGGTGCTTTCGTTCCGCGCCATTAGCGGCTCCGTGGCAAATTCCTCTGCTCATGTTTTCATGACAAAATCTCCTTTAACAGTGGAATGTGCCGGAAAAGTGCTATGTCCACCTTTTCTGCCATTTCTCTGGTAGTCAGACAATGTCCCGGATCAACACAGCATTCAGTTTGGAAATGATCTGGTCGTTTCAGCCTGTCGATCGCCGCTTGGAACATGTCGCGCCCTCCGCCATTGTGCGCCGTCTTTAAACCGGCTGTAACACTCCTTAATCTGTGTGATCCCCATAAAATCGTCACTGAAAGCCATCTGAATTTTCCAAATGGTGTCCACCTGGCTGTCTCTCACAGTTTCTGGAAAAATTTGATGCAGCACTGCTCCAGCCGTTCAGACATTTTCCTCACAATGAAAATCCGATGAGAGGGGAGGACCAGTGCTCACTCAAAGCCTGCTCACAGGCGAATGACGCAACCGACAGGTGTGAAAAAACTCACGCATGCGCACGAAGGTTCAAGCTTGGCTGATGCAATCATACGTGATTCAAATCCATAAGTTTATTGCAAAAAATAAAAAGGTCGGATAGTTTTCTAACAGAAATCGTATTGTGTGTGCAAGAGACTGAGTGGAAGGGAAGTAAGAGCAGGAGCATCGCCGGTGAGCACAAGTTGTTGTACCATGGTGAGGACAGGAAGAGAAATGGTGTTGGGGTCATTTTAAAGGAAGAGTATGTTAAAAGTGTGTTGGAGGTTAAGCGAGTGTCTGACAGGGTGATGAGTGTGAAGTTGGAAATTGAAGGGGTGATGATGAATATCATCAGTGCATATGCCCCACAGGTAGGTTGTGAGATGAAGGAGAAAGAAGATTTCTGGAGTGTGTTAGATGAGGTGGTGGAGAGTGTGCCCAAGCATGAAAGAGTAGTGACAGGAGCAGACTTCAATGGGCATGTTGGTGAACCGAACAGAGGTGATGAGGAAGTAATGGGTAGATATGGTATTAAGGATAGGAATGGGGAAGGACAGATGGTTGTTGATTTTGCAAAAAGGATGGAAATGGCTGTGGTGAACACCTAGTTTAAGAAAAGGGAGGAGCACAGGGTAACATACAAGAGTGGAGGAAGGTGCACACAGGTGGACTACATTCTTTATAGGAGATGCCAGCTAAAAGAAATCTGAGACTGTAAGGAGAAAGTGTCGTTAGACAGCATAGGATGGTTGTTTGTAGGATGACTTTAGAGGTAAAGAAGAAGAGTGAGAGCTCAACAAAGGATCAGATGGTGGAAGCTGAAGGAGGAAGACTGTTGTGTGAAATTTAGAGAGCAGGTGAGAGAAGCACTGGTTGGAGGGGAAGCAATTTTGGACAACTGGAAAAGTGCTGCAGATGTGGTGAGGGAGACAGCTAGGACAGTACTGGGTGTGACATCTGGACAGTGGAAGGAAGACAAGGAGACTTGGTGGTGGAACGAAGAGGTCCAGGAAAGCATAAGGAGAAAGAGGTTGGCGAAAACGTTTTGGGATAGTCGGAGAGATGAAGAAAGTAGACAGGGGTACAAGGAGATGCGGCGTAAGGCGAAAAGAGAAGTGGCGAAGGAAAAGGCATATTGCGAGCTGTACAAGAAGTTGGATAGTAAGGAAGGCGCAAAGGACTTGGCCAGACTTGGCCAGACAAAGGGACAGAGCTGGAAAGGATGTGCAGCAGGTTAGGGTGGTAAAAGCTGCACATGGTAATGTGCTGACAAGTGAGGAGTGTGTGCTGAGAAGGTGGAGGGAATATTTTGAAGAGCTGATGAAGAAAATGAGCGAGAGAAAAGGCTGGATGATGTGGTGAGAGTAAGTCAGGAAGTACAAGAGATTAATAAGGAAGAAGTGAGGGTTAGGGTTAGGGTTAGGGTTAGGCTAACCCTAACCCTAACCCTATGAAGAGGATGAAGAGTGGAAAGGCAGTTGGTCCAGATGACATTCCAGTGGAGACATGGAAATGTCGAAGAGAGATGGCAGTGGAGTTTCGAACCAGATTGTTTAACAAAATCTTGGAAAGTGAGAGGATGCCTGAGGAGTGGAGACGAAGTGTGCTGGTTCCTATTTTCAAGAACAAGCGTGATGTGCAGAGCTGCAGTAACTACAGAGGCATAAAGTTGATCAGCCACAGCATGAGGTTATGGGAAAGAGTAGTAGAAGCTAGGCTTAGAAAACAGGTGAAGATCTGTGAACAGCAATATGGTTTCATGCTGAGAAAGGGCACCACAGATGCAATGTTTGCTCTGAGAATACTGTTGGAGAAGTACAGAGAAGGCCAGAAAGAGTTACATTGTGTGTTTGTGGACTTAGAAAAAGCTTATGATAGGGTGCCAAGAGAAGAGCTGTGGTATTGTATGACGTCTGGAGTTGTAGAGAAGTATGTTAGGATAGTGCAGGACATGTACAAGAATAGTGTGACAGCAGTGAGATGCGCAGTAGTAATGACAGACTCATTCAAGGTGGAGGTGGGATTACACCAAGGATCAGCTCTGAGTCCTTTCTTGTTTGCAGTGGTGATGGACAGGTTGACGGATGAGATCAGACAGGAGTCCCCATACTATGATGTTTGCAGATGCCATTGTGATCTGTAGTGAGAGTAGAGAGCAAGTTGAGTCTCTTCTGGAGAGGTGGAGATATGCTTTGGAGAAAAGGGGAGTGAAAGTCGGTAGAAGCAAGACTGAGTACATGTGTGTGAATGGGAGGGAGCCCAGTGGAATAGTGCAGTTACAAGGAGTAGAAGTGGTGAAAGTAGATGAGTTTAAATATTTGGGGTCACCTGTTCAAAGTAATGGAGAGTGTGGTAGAGAGGTGAAAAAGAGAGTGCAGGCAGGGTGGAGTGGATGGAGAAAGGTGGCAGGAGTGATTTGTGACCGAAGAATATCAGCAAGAGTGAAGGAGAAAGTTTACAAGACAGTAGTGAGACCAGCTATGTTGTACAGTTTAGAGACGGTGGCACTAACAAATAGACAGGAGGCAGAGCTGAAGATGTTGAGATTATCTTTGGGAGTGACGAGTATGGACAAGATTAGGAATGAACATATCAGAGGGACAGCTCAGGTGGGACGGTTTGGAGACAAAGTCAGAGAGGCAAGACTGAGAT
Source organism: Thalassophryne amazonica (assembly GCF_902500255.1). Taxonomy (NCBI): domain Eukaryota; kingdom Metazoa; phylum Chordata; class Actinopteri; order Batrachoidiformes; family Batrachoididae; genus Thalassophryne; species Thalassophryne amazonica. The sequence goes on from NC_047112.1 coordinate 117,087,852, forward strand.
GCTTTGGACACGTGCAGAAGAGGGACCCAGGGTATATAGGGAAAAGGATGCTGAGGATGGAGCCACCAGGCAGGAGGAGAAGAGGGAGGCCAAAGAGGAGGTTTATGGATGTGCTGAGGGAGGACATGCAGGTGGTTGGTGTGACAGAGAAAGATACAGAGGACAGTGTGCGATGGAAACAGTTGATCTGCTGTGGCGACCCCTAACAGGAACAGCCGAAAGACAAAGAAGAAGAATGTTCTCATGCAACAAAGAGACCACTGTGAGGAGTTTTGGGGGACAGCCGATCTTCTGCAGGAGCCTGAGGAGTCCGCTTCGACTCACCAAGTTGAAAGCCTTGGTCAGGTCGATGAAGGCAATGTAGAGTGCCATTTGCTGCTCTTGACACTTCTCATGCAGCAGGTGTAATGAAAAGATCATGCCCATGGTAGACCTCCCAGCTCAAAAGCCGCACTGGGACTCTGGATAAACACGCAAGGCCAAGCTCATAGACGCGCTAAGGCAACACAGACGAAGGCCTTCCCAACAGTACTGAGAAGAGAGATGCCTTGATAATTGCTAGAGTCGCTTGTCTCCTTTGTTTTTATACAAGGTGACGATGCTCGCATCTCGCATGTATTGGGGAATGTGTCCCTGTTCGCAGAAGAGGCAGAAAGATTTTGCAGGTGTTTTAGCAGCACAGGATTCCCACTCTTTAAGACTTCTGATGGGATGCCGTCACTCCCTGGGGCGTTTCCACGAGCAAGCAGTCAATGATTTTTCCAAGCTCTTCCATGTTTGGTGGCATGCCTAGCTCTTCCTTGACCAGCAGATCTGGGATGTCCTTGAGGGCTGTGACTGTGACAATGTTCTGGGTTGCATACAACTCGAGATAGTAGTCAACCCAGTGCTGCAGCTGTTTCCCCTGGTCTGTGATGACTTCGCCTGTCTTTGACTTGAGTGGGGCAGACTTGGAAGTGGATGGGCCTGTTGCCTTCTTGATGCCTTCATACATGCCCCTTCCCCAGTGTCGGCAGCCTTCTGTATACTGTTGCAGAGGTTCAGCCAGTATGAGTTGGCGCAGTGGAGGGCAGTTTACTGGGCTTTTCTCTTGGCAGCTTTGAGGGCTTCTAATGTGCTGGGACTGGGCACTGCCTTGTAGTCCAGGAGGTCTCCATTTTCTCCCAGTGGGCCTCATATGAGTCTGCATTTTTCAATTTCAATTTATTTTCCTTTATATAGCGCCAAATCACAACAGAGTTGCCTCAAGGTAAGATCTAACCTTACCAACCCCCAGAGCACCCTAACAGTGATAAGGAAAAACTCCCTCTGAGGAAGAAACCTCAAGCAGACCAAACTCAAAGGGGTGACCCTCTGCTTGGGCCATGCTACAAACATAAATTACAGAAACAATTCACAGAACAATTCCCGAACGAATATACAAGAATTTCTGTTGGTGCACAGGACAGGATGGTCGCCAACACAAATACAACTCCCATCTCTGGATGGAGCTGCACCTTAAACAGAGAAAAAACAGAATCAGGCATCAGAAATACAAAAAATACTGTATAATTTGCGAGCATTAATCAACAAGAAAAACTGAAGAAATACTAAGGTGATCGCCGGCCACTAGCCCTAAACTTCACTAAAAGACCCAGAATTTAGGTAAAGTCGAGGTCGCGGCCCGCTCCAATTACTAATAACATGAATTAAAAGAGTAAAAAGTGTAAAACAAAACTGTACCAATATGCTAGCCATATGAAAGGGAAAAGAAGTGTTTCTTAAGTCTGGACTTGAAAGTCTCCACAGAATCTGATTGTTTTATTGATGCAGGGAGACCATTCCACGGAACAGGGGCACGATAAGAGAAAGCTCTGTGAACCACAGACTTCTTATTCATCTTAGGGACACAAAGTAGTCCTGCACCCTGAGAACGTAAAGCCCGGGCCGATACGTAAGGTTTAATTAGGTCAGCTATGTAGGAAGGTGCCAGTCCATGAAGCCTGTCCTCCTTTTTCCCATAGGTGTTGATGGTCAAGTTGTACACAGCACCTTGGAGGTGGGTGGGACCACTTGGCATCAATGACTCCCTCCTCACCTTCTGGTGTATCTTCAGTGAGGGCTTCTTACAACTGGCTGATGGACTGCTGTGTTTTCTCTGAGCTGCCAACACAGCTGGTGTTGATGCGTGTGTGACTCCTCTTCTTGTAGTGGTGCAGCATCCTTGGAGCTATGCACACCTTGCTGGCCAAGAGGGAGTGATCCGTGTCACAGTCCGCACTATAGCAGATGTGGGTGAGAAGAATACTGGCAAGGTCTGCACACCTGGTGATGACTAGATCCAACTGGTGCTCCAATGGAGCACACAGTCATGCACTCACACAGAGGCAACTAGGCTTTTACAATATAAACTAAAGTGTTGCCCGTGGGGATCCACAGGCTCTAGATTGGGTAGACTTCAGATTTTTGTCACAGTCGCCTCGGACTTCAGGTTCTGGACACAGTCCTGCCACCTGCAGAAATTTCCAGATGACTCTGCCATCGTGGGCTGCATCGGCAGTGACCAGGAGCACAGGAGTGTGGTTTGTTGAGTGGTGTGTACTCGTATCTAATACGAAAGAGCTGGTGGTGGACTTCAGAAGATGAAAGACCCATCCGAACCCAGTTACCATTAATGGAACTGAGGTGGACATTTTGGGCTATTACAAGTACCTTGACTGGACTGTAAACACAGATGCTGTGAATAAGAAAGGTCAGAGCCGACTGTACTTCCTTGGGAAACTCAGATCTTTCTGTATCTGCAGAAATCTGTTGCAGATGTTTTATCACTCAGTGGTCTCCAGCGTCATCTTCTTTGCTATAGTGTGCTGGGGCACCAAGCTGAAAGCAGCTGACATGAACAAACTCAACAAGCTCACCATGAGATCTGACTCTGTCCTGGGGGTGGAGCTGGAGTCTGTGGTGGAGCTGTCGGAGAGGAGGATGTTGAGAAAACTGCTTACCATCTGGGACTACACCTCCCACCCACACTGATGTCCTGTCAGAGCACCTTCAGCCAAAGACTGAGGCCACCGAGGTGCTCCACAGAATGCCACAGGAGGTCCTTCCTATCTGTGGCAATCACACTGTATACCTCCTCCCCCTTCTGCAGGATAACAGAACAGGATACATAACAATAAGACTTTACAGTGACTCGGAGCTGTGTGCAATATTGTCAGCATCTTGTGTAAGTTTGTCAGTGATTTTGCATAAACATGTCTTTGTTCTCACTGTAAAAAAAAAAACAAAACATAAAAAAAGTACTTTTTACTGGTTCAGCACTCTGACAAAGCAATTTCCTTCAGGATTAATAAAGTTCTTTCTTATTCTTATTCAAACTGCTGGACATTATGGTCGATGCCAGCCACCCTTTGCACACAGTCATCAGCTACTAGACGAGCCTCTTCAGCCACAGACTGCTCCTTCCCAAGTGCAGGACCAAGAGAGTGAAAAACTCCTTTGTCCCTCAGGCCATCAGACTGTACAAATCCTCAGTCAGGGAGAGGGGAAGTAACAGGAAGACAGAGGAAGGGAAGGAGAGGAACAGTCGTAGCCAGTAAACCAATATTGATCAGTATGTCTGGTATTTGTATTGTGTATTTATATTGCAAAATGTTTTTCTTTTTTGTTTGCGCTTTTGATACTGTTATTTCTGTTTTGTTATTTGATTTTTAAATGGACCACAATGGAAATAAGTGTTTTCACTTTCTTGTCATCCATATATTTTTAAAGTATTTACAATCATATGCACTTATGCTCACACTTTTAATATAAAAATGATTTACTGCCCCCTGCTGGAAATGCATATGAGTCCAAAATATAATTAGCAACATTAGCTAATATTCATAGCTTCTCCAAAACTATAAGTCCAATCAGTGATCCATTTTGGTGGCGTTCATCCTTGACCCATGCCAAATGGCAAATGTCAGCTGTGCTCTGTTTGTCCCTTATTGACGTTGCACGGACGCACGCACGCACACAAAGCTGTTTGTCTTTCTCGCATGCAGGTCATTATAATTTTAAATGCAAACAGGGTGGAGATCAAACACAATACACATTTCACTCATGGTGCCAGCAACATGAGAATGAACTCACTCATGGTAACGGCAGCATAACTGAAGTGACTACACCAGTTGAACTGCAAAGTCACAATAAATAAATAATACTAACAACACTGTTAAACTAACATTAACCACAATAACAACATTTAAAACCCCGAAACCCCAATCCATGGTGCTTTGCACTACAATATCCTGTCGCGGCTCGTCTTTAGTCTTCTCGGGATGTCTTCTTTTAGATAACACAAACTAATTGCAAGTGATATGCTAGAAAAAGGACACAACACTTTAGAATAATTCAGCCTTAAGCAAGATAAAATGCACAGAGTTTTTAAGTTTATTTAAGCCTTCGACACAGAGCTTAGACAAACTGAGTCCTCTAGAGAGACTGAATATGACAACCGCGCTCGTCTATTTATTGGAGACCCGCGGGCATCGCTCCTCCTTCAACTTTTTTATTTATTTCATTCCTAAGACATGGTTTTCTATTGGAAGCGTCCCCTAGTGAACCCTAAGCAGGTGTTAGGCCATTATTTCAATGTGACAAATGCTCCCATTAAAACATGAAGGATTTACAACTGATTTTTTTAAAAGACCTTCAGCCACAGGTGCAGCTGGCCTGAGGCCCCCCCCCGCACGTGGCCTCAGTCACACGTGCAGCTGGCCTGAGGCCCCTGCACGTGGCCCGCGGGAAAGCACCTAAAAGGCCTTGGAAAGCCCCTGACAGACTAAATGACTAATAGAGCCCTTTTTTTTGGGTTGAACACCTGCTAGTTCAACCAGAGGACATACAGTTTGGATCAGGACACTTGATAGTTCATCATAGTTCAAATAAGGACCTAAAAATTCTTCTACAGTCCCTCCTCTGGGACTCAAAAGAGTCCCATTACATCAACTATACTCTTGGGTTGTTTACTGACAAGACATCCTCATTTGTGCATTGCAATAAAAAAGAAAAACACATCACTCGACTTACTGATAACTCTGGTGCGGATATGAATATCAGTGATACTTCACACGGTAAATATATTGCAGTGCAGGTGAACCTACATACTAAGGCACAAGGTGAGCAATTAGCTGGATTATATCAACGCAAGGTGACATTCAAACATTGAGTTTTGGTGTAATTCAAGGCACTTAAAATGGCCACATAAAACAAGTTACAGCAACTTCTTAATCATGGCAAAGTAAAGGCTTTACATTGACATCAGTGCAACCAATCATCTTCTGGCATCTATTGACTCAATCAACCAGAGGCTCCAACCCATTATACTTGGTTCTACATATTATTTTGTTAAAGCATCACACATTTATTATTTAAATGCATCAAATAACCCCTACGTTACCACTATTTAGTCAACCAATCAAGAAACTATTCTAAGGTTAGCGCAGCTATGTCTAGTTAAATGATAAACACAATAAATGGTTTCCCTTCATGTCCGTCCTTAAGTCATTTGCCTTAGTCAATCATATAATGGTTTTCATTATAGGCCATTTCTCAACATTCTCCACTTTGTTTTTCTTCTTTTTCAGCTTGTTTTCTAATGCCCTTTTTGGCCAGACGCCAAATTTAGGCGATGCATGTCTCTTGAGGCATGCTATAATTTAAGAAAAAGGGGTCCCTATGGTGCATCTTTACTACTAAATCTACAAACACGCCGTGTAAGGGTCCCCTTTTTATAACTTTGCAATGTGATATCTATGTGTATGCATTTAGCTTTATCTGTGTTACGCAGATGATGGTAAGGACAGACATTTACCCAACCTTCGTTACTAACATATATCCTTCTTTGTTTTTATTTACACTCAGATTTCTGAAACCAGTCCGCAATTCAAACTCAAGAACCAAGATCATAGTCCGTGTTCAGTGCCATTACGTCAGTCCGCGCTCCTCAGCATTTACTCAGCATCTGAAGTTTTGGGAGAAGTTGGGGAACATGGGGAGGTTGGCCTTTCAGGGGTAGTGGGGGAAGGATCAGGAATTCTGGCTTTCAGACAGTCGTGCAGTTCTCTGATGGATCTTTCCAGCTCCTTGTGCTGCTTGGCCAGGTTGTACAGGGCCCCCAGAGAATTCTTGCCCACATTCAGGGTGGTGGTGGCCAGTCCTAGCTGCTCCCTTTCCATATGCTCCATCATGCTGGCTAGCATGTCCATACTAGACTGAAGACCACACAGTTGAGTATGGAGGCCCTCCTGAGCACAAGAGATGTTGGCATTGTCACAGTGTATCCTGAACAGGTATGCAGCTGTCTGACTTAGTTGTGGCATGATTTCCTCAAATAGCTCATGGGGAATGTGATTTGTGAGGGGCAGGAGCTGCTCCAAGGTTTTTGGAACAGACTCTTGTGGAAGACGAAGCTCTCGAACCAAGATTGCCATGTCCAGTGGGGTGACCATGACCAGATTAAGGTTGTGCAGTCCAGGGGACAGGAAGTACAAGGGGGAAGGCATTTCGTGTGTGGGGGGAGTATTGTTGATGTCGCACAGGCAAGTGGTTGGGACACTCTGGGCATTTAATAGCCTGTACAAAGCTCCCCTCTGTCCTGGTGGGTGAGTTCGACTAAGGTCCACCCCTGCTGATCCTCCTCCAGAGGTACTGGGCTGATCAGAATATCTCTCCTGCCTTGGGGGTGGAAAGCTGGGGACAGGTCCTAGCAGTGAATTGGGTCTAGGATGCACTCGGGCAGTTGCTGCATATGGCCGACCTTGGCTGCCTCCCCTGGAGGGTATCGTTGCCACTGGCACATGTGACTGTCTCCATGGCATCTGCGGAAGGGGTGTGTTCCGGAGTCCAAAGGGTCCTTCAGGTGATGGTGGAGTCCTCGGGCCGACTCTTGTTGCAGGCAGATTCTGTGAAGCCGTCATCGCCAGGTGCTGGAACGATGAAGATCCTTCTGTTGCCAACTGGTTTAGCTGCTGGATGGAAGGCGGCTGTGGCGACCAATCATGTCTCGACCATCCCTCCTGTATATCCTCTCCTCCAAACAGTTCTGAGAGTCCAATCAGACTTGATAGAGGCAGATCAGGCATAGGTCCCTGATCAGGGGAGTCTGGTCTCTCAGCCATACTCCTGTGTCCTAGTAATATACATATACGTTCATTATTACAGCTCCATGTCATTCTTTCAGATATTGTCTATCCTATCCCTCATTTTTGTGGGTGCATGTGTGTGAATGTAAATGTGCGTGCATGTCTTCTTCCTCGTCTACAATATCACCAAGCACGGTCCATCCCAGTCCTCCCTATCTGGGGTATACGCCACAATATTAGGGAGCTGGGGGCTGTCGGGGAGGATAATTGGTATTTCATCCATTTCCATATATTCTGGTTCTCTGTCTGTTTCGTTTGTGCTTTCTTCTAGGGCTCGGATGGCTAACAGTGGGAGCTGTCCTACTGTGGATGAAATCAATTTATTGACCAGAAATTTTATCAAGGGAATACCACAACATATTACCAGCAAGACCGCCACCCCTGTTAGTGCCAAGATTACACCTATCTGGTATAACCAGTCTTTCCATGATATCCACCCTCTCCTTAGAGTCCCAAACAGTGAAAACAGTGGGCCAATATTCATTCCATTCCCTACAATGTATCCAGAATCGTCAGTTTCATTTCTCCCTCCTATGGAGTTACTTAATAGTTCCTGTTGCATCTCTTCAAGTGTGATTAAGAGCTCTGTCAAATTTCCGTCTTCCCCTGTACGCATGGGAATAGCTGTGCAACATTCGGTGGCTTTGATCATAATACAAACTCCTTGTTCATCAGCCATCATCATCTCAATTGCTAATCTATTTTGCATTGTCATTAGCGAGGTGGCGTGCAGTTGTTCGGTTAAGGCTCCTACAGCTGCCAATGTCCAATTCAAATATCTTTGTTGATTATACCACAAGTAATTAATCCACTGCACCTCCTGGAACCTAGAATGGATTTTTGGAGTAACCCCGAACAGAGCCAATGCCCATCCCCATTTATCCGCATCTTCATCTGCTTTAACTCTGCTACTGTCTATGGCTTCTAACTGTCGGGGTATCCCTTCTGGTATCCCGTTTCTTACTGTGATGTTGTAGTCTGTTTTAAACGTCATTATTCCTCTTTTCTTACGAAGTTTCTGTGGCATGGGTTGTATTGAATTTGGCATTTCAATTACTGTTCTAGCTCCTGTGAGCATCACAGGAGCACAAAGGCCCTTCCAATTAGGGGACAGCGATGACAGGAGTTTCCTTCTTTGTCCGCATATCCAAAAGATGTCAGCTAAGGGTACCGTTCCCTTAGCTAAATTTGGAGTAGATACCCATGAAGCATGGGTGAGATTCAGTCCAATTACAGACCCCCCTGTGGCCGGTACTATTTGTTCACACTGTATGCCTGCTGCTGGCAGGGTGTGACAGACGGTAATGTTCCATGCTGTTTTGGCCGGTTTGTATTCTTGCTGCTTTTGCATACACTGTATGTGGTGTTTTGGCTGGGTCGTCCCTACCTGCCAATCGCTTATGTATTGTGCTACTAAGCCTTTAGCTATACAGAATGGGTGTATCATCCCTTTCTCTATTTTAATCATAGGTGGAACGGTTCCTTCTGTACTTAGGGGCACTGGACAAAGTTTACTGTCGGCAGCATATTTTTCATCACCTACTGCCATTTTCATAACACATTGTGTATAGCATTCTGCTTGGTCTGAGTTATGTTGGGGACTCCTATAACAGTTGTTGATATCAGGTAGGGGTTTAGCCTGAGGTATCACACCTTTCCGGTGACAGGCTATGCAAGGCTTTTCACTGATCTGCCTAGCCGAAAATTTCAACCATTGGTAAAATAAATTGGTCTTCAACCCTTGTGTGCGGGCTAGGTCTGTACTGGGATCCCATCTCCCTAAGTGACTGCTTGTTTCTAGGCTTCTAATTGTCCTCTTTTTCCTTGGTTTGATTTTTACCCATTTTGTGGCTTCATGTACTGTAACAGTTACGTCTTGCTTGGTTTCCCTGCATCCTCTTTTATCACAAATTACCTCTATGTTGAGTGTTCCCTCCTCTTCACATTTGATGCTAATGGCTTCGCCTAATATGTAATCCCCCAGCTTTCCCTGTATTCCTATGTTCTTGTAGGCTTTTGATTTAATGTATACCAAATTATATGTTTTTCCTGTGTTTAGAATGCCTTGTTTAGCTGCTATTGCGGCCATGGCCACGGCACACTCCGTTGTATGTTTTGGATGTCTATTTTCTCCCATACTGACCACCAGTAGTATTGTCAATCCCTTGAATAATTCCTTAATCATTGCTCTGATGACTGTTGAGATGTGCTACTAGATGTGCTACTAAGTGAGCCGTCACTAGATGAGCTGTCACTAGGGATGTGTGGTGTATCTGTGCTTTGTCTGGGTTGTACTTCCTGCGGTTCTTCTGTCGGTAAATCTACTGAGTTGCTGTCCGAGTCTGATGTCTCCTGTGGCCTGTCTATCTGTCGGTCTGTATTTCTGTCTGTCTGTTGGCCTGCGTCTCCAGTTGTTTCTGAGTCTGCATCTGAGTCTGTCGCTGCTCTATCTGGCAGGGATCCACTACTCTCTGAAGCTGTGCGTCGTCTTTGTTCAATCAGTCTCTGTGAGCGCTTTGGCCAGTGTTCGCCTGGCTGCAGGGAGGCGTGGCCTTCCCTCGGTGCTTCTTCTGGCTGCAGGGAGGCGTGGCCGTCCCTCGGTGCTTCTTCTGGCTGCAGGGAGGCGTGGCCGTCCCTCGGTGCTGCTGTAGGGTCTCTGGCTTCTCCTGCTTCCCCCCTTGGCCCGGCGGCTCTGCAAGACGAGCTTGCCGAGGCCGCAGGGGCGCTGGGCCACCAACCCTACAGCAGTGGTTTAAATGAAACTAAGTGTCCTTACCGTCTACTTTGACTGCTGTACGTGAGGCAAGAATAACTTTAAAAGGACCTTCTCGGCGGGGCCTGTCCCACTTCTTTTTGAACACCTTGACGTAAACCAGATCACCAGGCTGGATGCTCTGATTTTCGAGTGGAATCTCTGCTTCTCTGTCTTCTGTAGCACCTTTGACCTGCAAAAAGATAGTTGTGTGTATTTGGGTTAACTGTCTCAGATAATTATGCCATTCGTCTTGTAGCTGCTCCAGCGATGGTCCTTCGTAGGGTCCTCTCAGGTATGGAATAGGCATCGGCCGACCTGTAAGAGCTTCAAATGGTGTCAAATGGGTTAGTCGGTTAGTTTGTGAGCGCATTGACAATAAAGCAAGCGGCAACGCATCCAGCCAGGTTAGTTTGCCATTGCTGTCTGCTATGATTTTTGCTAGTTTGTTCTTTAAAATGCCATTAGCCCGTTCCACCGCCCCATTTGATTGGGGGTGATAAACACACCCAAACTTCTGTTTGATACCCAATTGTTTGAATGTTTCTTGTGTAACCTTGGCTACAAAAGCCCTACCGTTGTCAGATGAGATAGTATCTGGAATGCCAAATCTTGGAAAGACGTCTCGGCACAAGAATTTGGCTACCGTTTTATGGTCTTGATTTGCAGAGGCTACTGCCTCAATCCATCGGCTGAATCTGCATATCACTACCAAAACATATCTCATTCGTTTAACTCGATTTTCAGCTCCCATGTCTATGAAATCCATCATAAGATGTCTGAATGGCCCATCAGGGACCGGAATGTGGGCTAAAGGGGCTGTGAATGATTTCCGGACATTGTACTGTGCACATACCTCACACTCATTCAACAAACGGTCCACTGTTGCTGCCATATATGGTGACCACCAGACAGCTTTTAGTTTGTTCATAATTTGGACTCGCGAACAATGATCGGGTCCGTGGGCCCAAATGATTGCATGTCGTAATAAATTGGTGGGTAACACAAAATGTCCATGACTACTGCGCCACAGCTTGTCTGCTGGCCCCTGACTGCGTGTCTCAATAGCGCCTCGTTTAACCCCCATTTTTCTTCTCCACTGGCCCTACTTTGAGCCACTATCAGTGCGTCAAGTGAAACCAGTGGGGCACAATCTTGGATGGTTAGCAGGGGAAACATATTTTCTCCTTGTGCTCCTTTGCGCGCTGCGTCATCTGCTAGGTTGTTACCTTGAGCTATGATGTTATTATTCTTTTGATGACCTGCACATTTAATGATGGCTACCTCAGACGGTAATTGGAGAGCTTGTAACAGTTGGGAAATCGCTTCTCCATGAGTGACAGGGGTGCCATCTGCTCTCAGGAATCCCCTTTGTTTCCAAATGTTTGCATGTACATGACATACGCCATAAGCGTAGGCTGAGTCTGTGTAGATATTAACACGTTGATCTTTAGCTATCTGGCAAGCCATAGTTAAGGCTTTGATTTCTGCCAGTTGGGCTGAACAAGGCTGATCAATTCCTTGGGACTCCAGTAATTCAAAGGTCTCGCCATCCGTGTTTAGTTTAACAATCCCCATACCCGCATGCAATCCCGCGGCATCCCGAAAGCATGAGCCATCCACGAACAGGGTTAGATCTGCATCTATGGCGTGATTATACAAATGTTCTCTGGCTCTCAAAAATTTCTCTGTCTCTGCCACACAGTTATGTGGAGTACCATCTAACGGTGTGGTCAATTTGGTGGCAGGATTCACCGTGTGACAACGTTGTATTGTTATTTCTGGAGCGGACAACACAACTTCATATCCAGTGCGTCTAGCTTGTGTTAAGACAAAACGTTGACTGGTTAGCAGGGCATGTAACTGATGCGACGTGTACAACGTTACTGCATGTCCCATGATTATGGATGATGCTTTTTGAAATGCAAAAGCAGCTGCTGCTAGACCCTGATAGCATGGTGGCAATCCTGTTTCAATGTTGTCAAGCTTTGTACTATAATAGGCCAGTGGTTGTTTTCCTTCATTTGTTTCCTGCATTAGTACAGCACAAGCATATCCAGTTTTTTCAGTAACATACAAATGGAAAGGTTTCCCATAATCTGGGTTACCTAACGCGGGAGCAGATTGCATGTCTGTTTTTAGGGCCTCAAAAGCTCCCGTTGCCTGATCTGTCCAGACGAGGAGAGCTGCATTGCTTGTTTGCCCCACTGCTCTAATCATGGCACGCAAAGGTGCAGTTTTTATAGCATAATCACAAATCCACGGCCGACTGTACCCTGCCATCCCAAGGAATGAAAGCATCTGTCCCACTGTTTGGGGTTTGGGAGCCTTGATTATAGCCTCCACTTGGCTTGGGGCTATACATCGCGTGGTCCCACACAACTGTCTTCCCAAGTATTCTACTTGTTGTTTGCAGAACTGCAATTTGTCCTTACTTACTTTATGACCTCCATCTGCCAATGCATGCAATACAATTAATGAATCTTTTTCACGCTGTTCTTGAGTCTCTGATGCAATAAGGAGATCATCCATATATTGCACCAATGTACTGGGTATGTCAAGGTGTTGTAAATCTTCAGCCAGGACTTTGTTAAAGATGGCTGGGGACAGGTTCAGTCCCTGAGGTAGCCGTGTATACGTTAGCTGTTGTCCCAGAAATGTGAATGCAAACAAATGTTGTGAGTCTGGGTGCACAGGCACACTGAAATAGGCTGAACACAGATCGATTACTGTGTACCATTTTGCTCCAGCAGGGATGCTTGATAGTATAGTATGCGGATCAGGTACTATAGGTGCATCCATTTCTATTATTGCATTGATAGGACGCAGATCATGTACCAGCCGATACTCTTTGGTATTGTTTTTAGGGATAGGATAGATAGGAGTATTGCATGGGCTTGCAGTTTTTATTAGAACTCCAGCTGCCATTAGTCCCTTAATTACTGGTTTTATGCCTTCAATAGCCTGAGGTTTTAATGGATACTGCCTTTGGTGAGGCAGTTTTGCTCCCGGTTTTACTTTTATTTTTACTGGTAAGGCTGTTTTTACTAGTCCTACATCCGTTTTGCTTTTGGACCACACCACTGGTGGTATTTGCTCTAACAATTTCTCTTGTTGGGCCGATAACACCATCTGTCCCTCTGGTCTAGGATTGAGCTCCACTTTTTGAGCTATAGCCTCATCATTTACTTTTAAATTAATTCGTACAAACTGCTGGTCTTTTGACAGATGTACTTGTGGACTTTCCATGTTTTGCCATTCTTCAACTTCTGAGGCTGTCTTTACCATTGGACCTAGGTCATGGGATTCGTACTTTTCTGAGACTAAAAGGGTCACATGAGGTGTGGCATTCGGCACTTGATACCATTGTTGTTCAGCTGAAGTTAGCTTGACAGAAGCTGCGGCCCCTTGGGGGCCTAAATAAATTTCTGTGGTGGTTATGTGAAACAGCCGTTGATTCATCAATGCATCCCAGCAGCATGCATAGTCAGTTTGTTCTTGTTTGGCATCGAACATCAGGGTGACATGTAAAGGTAAACTAGGTGTACATACTGCTTCATAGTGTTGTTCTGCCCAGGGCTTCCATTTTTCCCATTCCAGTTGAAGATTTGAATTTTCTGGTTGTAACTTCAGCCAGTATACCATGGGTTGCACAGGTCGGACCTTGTTTTCCATGTCCATAAGCACCATAATGTTGGCAAGTGCTTCGTCAGGAAAGTGTATTTGCAGTCCTTGATGGGTACACACTATCTGGGTTTGTAGCTTACATAAAATGTCTCTTCCCAGCAAATTCACAGGTGTATTTTGTGAGTATAACAGGGGTGCTTCAATTGTTTTTCCTGCAATCGTTACAGGAAGTGGGCGTGTAAAAGGTATTATTTGAGTTTTCCCAGAGAAGCCGATGGTCTTAATTACAGACCCAGAGAGGGGGAGATGAGCGCCCATTTTCCCTATGCAAGAGTATGTTGCCCCTGTATCCACCATGAAAGGGAAATCTCTGTTTTGTCATCATTTGTTTATCATCGAAATAGCCAATGCCACCGTTTCCCCCTCTGTCTTCTCTAGGCCTCCCTATTGCCAATAGGCAGAGGGTCCAACCCAAGGTCGGGCCGGACAATTTCTCATTCGATGTCCAGGTTGTCCACAGCTCCAACACTCATTAGAGGGTTGATCCCCTATTGGGGGTGTTGGTCCCATAGGCGGTCCCACTTGACTGTTCCTGGGAGCTGAGTTTTGGAATCTGCTTCCAAATGAAGGTTGGCGAGATCCTCTTCGCCACCCTCCTCTTTGACCTTGAAAGTTCCGTGACTCTCCTCTCCACCCATGACTGTAGGTGGGTCCATTTCCGGGTGTGCCAGTGCTATGGTAGTGATAGTGATGCTCCACTGGTGCCGAGACTTCTCCTGCAGCAGTGCTCCCTGCTGCTCCTTGGGGGCTCTGTGTGGCTGTTACCACAGGTGCCTGTATGGTGGCAGCAGTGTTTGTCGTAGGGGCTAGGCTTGCTGACTCAGAAGGAACAGGGGTCATCATTGGTGCCTGGGTCTTTGTTTTTTCTTTCTTGACTTTGGTTAGCTCTCCCAACTGCATCTGCACCAATTTTTTCGTCAGGGATTTTGCTGCATCTTCTTCTTTTTGTTTTTCTTTCTTGTAGATTTCAAGATGGTGACAAATATGCTCAGAGTATAAAGCCCAATTCATTTTTGATAGTCCCACGACTCCATCTAGGGCTTTCTGAACCTCATCTGGTAGAGCCTTTTTTACAGTTATTTTAAACAGGATTTCAGTTGCTGGAGAATGGTTCCATGCATTTCCTGTTTCCTCCGCCCATCTTTTCTGGAATCGGTGCAGGAACTTCTTTGGGCACTCTTCAGGTGTCCACTCCTCATCATCCAATTTAGAGGGATCCAAGACCTCAGGGTACTTTCTTCTCAGTCCTTCCCACATGGAGTTTCTATAGCGATTAAAGGGGACTTCATCATGTTGATTAGTGCCCATCATTTGTGTTAGTCCAACCTTTCCTGCTAATTCTTCAGTGTCATGTTTTCCCATGACATGCATTAGCAAGGCTTTTATGTCACCTAAAGACAAGGTTACCCCTGCAGTGCCTTCTTCTAAGGCAGTTATCCATCTCCCAGCTCCTTGGGTGATGTCTGGCAGCCTGTTGGCCAGCCCCACCATGTCTGTCCAGCTCCATGGGGTATACACATGATGACCATTTCTAACCACCAATGGGCATATTAGGTCTTCGTCCTCCTCTTCTTCTGTGGGGGCTCCATACTGTCTTCCAGATCGAGTGCGACTGACTGGTTCCAGGCAGTCCATCCAGTCGGTTATATTCTGTTCTAAAGCCGCTATGTCTTTGGCTATACATTGTTGTCTTTGCCTGAGTCGGGCCTCTTTTGCACTCTCAATGATGATCTCACCAGAAATTTTTCGGGTGGGTGGCTCTATAATGTGATTCCCTTGATTGGGCGTCGATTGTTGTAATATTCTTCTTTCCTCGGCGTCCCTATGTCTTTGTATTCTTTCCTTCGCTAGCCGAAGTTGCTCAGCTAGTTCTTCATTATCTCTTCTGGCCAGATCCAGTGTGTCACAGAAGCTCTTGTGCCACTCTTCGGAGCCTCTATAGCCTGTGAAGGTCCAGTCGACTGACTTATGGTGGGAGGGGACGGTTTTCAGTGGACCTCGATGTGCAGGCGGAGCCTTCAGGTCTCTCTCTTTATCCTCGTCTGCCTCCGTGTCACTGTTATTTGTGGCCCCCCCTGCTGGTCGTGGTGAGCGACCACTTACTTTCGGACTTGGAGACCTTGTATGATCCATTTGACAGACTGAGGACCTGTCTCCTTGTGGCTCTCGAGCTTTTAGTGTCAGTGTGAATTTGCCCTCCACATCCATGCCTTGGTCCTCTTCACGAGTTCCTAATACAAATTGTCCAGCTGTCTTTCCCATATCATGACGTTTATATGGGGGTGGCTCTGATTCCCAGCTCGGTGCACTGGCTTTAGTCTCTTTGGATCTTTCCTCTGTCATTTTTTCTCTTTTCTGCTGTAGCCTCTGTGCTTCCTGCTTGAACAAGGCCAAAACTTCTTTTTCTTCAGTGCGTTTTTTGTTGTTATTTACGTTCTTCTGCTGATCTTTAATTTCTTTTTTCTGTATTTCTACCGCAACTGCTTCACACATCACCGGATCAAATGATCCCTCCAAAGGCCATTGCCTGCCCCCATGTGACCTTTTGTGCCACTTTCTCATACATTGGTTGGCCTTAGTGCGTTTTCCTGGATATTTTCTTAGTACTAAGTCTAGCGGGGTACTTTCCCGACCTTGACCTTGAGAGTTACCCATGTAACCCTGACAAACGCTATGTGAGGTGTTTCTATGGTGTTCTGGTAGTCCCTCAGGGGCTGTCCTGATCCAGACCAATAACTTGCTGGCTGTAACACCTGTTTTGTATTTTAAACCCTTAAAAGGATTAAATTTCCAACTGTTATGCCCGTCTTCTTTTTCTTTAACTAAATACGAAAATTTACCTGTTTCCCACCGAACCTTCCTTGGGACCACAGTCAGAGTCAACCTAGGAAACAGTTCTTCACCTGGATCGGCTGGCAGTGTTATTAAATGATTTAATGGTATGCTAAGTTCTTTATTAGGATCAGCACAAAGCAGCTCCAGCCACGGGGTTAAACCCTGATGCCACAGACGTCTTATCAGCAGCTCCCAATTAATTAGAGGGAATTGTTCTTTCTTTTGCTTCAGATTGATTACCTTAGTAATCTGCCATAATTTCTGATTGATCTCTTGTTCGTCCTGCCAATGTTCTGCTCCTACCCTGTCAAAATAGGTCCTTTCCAGCCAAAAATGTGTCCTGATTCCCTGGGTTTCGATGTCTCCGTCAGTCAAGTAATGTTCTGGGAGTATTATTTCATCATCACTTAAGTCTCCCATCAATGACTGTCCCAAGCATTGATCAGTCTGTCAGCTTTTTCACTATAATCTAAGCTTTAACTCTTTTGATTTATAACCAACTTTATTTATTTAATCCTCTTACAACCCTAACACCTCCTAATGTCTTTGCTCCCGACTTTCTATTTTCCTTCTAATTTTTTAACTTTCTGCTTCTCGTCTTTTTCTGCTATGTTTGTTTATTAGTTTTCTCTCTTTGAAATAATATCTACCTTCTCTGTATTTACATAGCACTCTTCTCCTGTCTTTTTCTTCACTGTCTCTGTTTCACACTTTCCTCTCTGCCTGTCATGCACCTCCCAAGTCCTCCTGTTGGGTCTAAATACCTCCCCCTCGTACTCTTTCACATTAATCTTGTATGTCAGCCAGCTTGCAAGCCCTCACAGCTTTGCTTGCACCTCCCCGCTTACTCTCCACTCTCCCACACACAATTTTCAACAGCTTTATACACAAAAATTATTAAAAACAACTTTCTATATATCCCTATCTAGACTTCTGCCACTTTTCACTCCGCGGCTTTAAACAACCTTTTTATTCACTTAACACCAATGTGTTCTGTTTAAGCATGTATCTCTTCTTCACGTTAGACAGCTTCTCCGGCGCTGTCAGCAACTTCATATATTAATTTTTTACAAGCCCTCTTTGAGCGTACAATATTTCATTTACTTCTACGCCTTACCGCGCCTCGCGTGCGTATCCTGTGCTTAATATATTATTTTTCACCAGCTCCTTTCTGAGCATACAATATTTCATTTACTTCTACACCTTACCGCGTCTCGCGTGCGTATCCTGTGCTTACTATATTATTTTCACAAGCTCCTTTCTGAGCATACAATATTTCATTTATTTCTATGCCTTACCGCGCCTCGCGTGCGTATCCTGTGCCTTTCTGCACTTTCTTCTACCTTTTTTTTTTTTCACTTACTGAGCTCCTCGTGAGCTTAATGTGCCTTTGCACTGAAAATACTCTCTTTTTCTTTTCTTATAAAAAACTCATATTACTGTGTACTTAATTACTTATTCTTCTCCCACGCCCCACAAGCGTGTATCTGGTGCCTTACTGCACTATTTTCTGCTTCATTAATTCTCATGTATTTTTGTTTTGTTTTTTGGCACTGTTGTCGTGTGTTACCTGTGCTGCTCCACAGCCTGTCCAGTGGATTTTTATTTTATTTTTTACCACTGTTGTCGTGTGTTACCTGTGCTGCTCCGCAGCCTGTCCAGTGGATTTTTATTTTATTATTTTATTTTATTTTTTTTATTATTTTTTTTTAGCACTGTTGTCATGCGTTACCTGTGCTGCTCCACAGCCTGTCCAGTGGATTTTTATTTTATTTTTTAGCACTGTTGTCGTGCGTTACCTGTGCTGCTCCACAGCCTGTCCAGTGGATTTTGATTTTGATTTTATTTTTTTGGGCGCTGTTGTCGTGCGTTACCTGTGCTGCTCCACAGCCTGTCCAGTGGATTTTTATTTAGCGCTGTTGTCGTGCGTTACCTGTGCTGCTCCACAGCCTGTCTAGTGGATTTTTATTTTGTTTTAGCACTGTTGTTGTGCATTGCCTGTGCTGCTCCACAGCCTGTCCAGTGGATTTTTATTTTTATTTTATTTTTTAGCACTGTTGTTGTGCGTTACCTGTGCTGCTCCACAGCCTGTCCAGTGGATTTTTATTTTTATTTTATTTTTTAGCACTGTTGTTGTGCGTTACCTGTGCTGCTCCACAGCCTGTCCAGTGGATTTTTATTTTTATTTTATTTTTTAGCACTGTTGTTGTGCGTTACCTGTGCTGCTCCACAGCCTGTCCAGTGGATTTTTATTTTTATTTTATTTTTTAGCACTGTTGTTGTGCGTTACCTGTGCTGCTCCACAGCCTGTCTAGTGGATTTTTATTTTATTTTAGCACTGTTGTTGTGCGTTACCTGTGCTGCTCCACAGCCTGTCTAGTGGATTTTTATTTTGTTTTAGCACTGTTGTCGTGCGTTGCCTGTGCTGCTCCACAGCCTGTCCAGTGGATTTTGATTTTGATTTTATTTTTTTTGGCACTGTTGTCGTGTGTTACCTGTGCTGCTCCGCAGCCTGTCCAGTGGATTTTTATTTTATTATTTTATTTTATTCATTTATTTATTTATTTTTTTTTTTTTATCACTGTTGTCGTGCGTTACCTGTGCTGCTCCACAGCCTGTCCAGTGGATTTTTATTTTATTTTTTAGCACTGTTGTCGTGCGTTACCTGTGCTGCTCCACAGCCTGTCCAGTGGATTTTGATTTTTATTTTATTTTTTTGGGCGCTGTTGTCGTGCGTTACCTGTGCTGCTCCACAGCCTGTCCAGTGGATTTTTATTTAGCGCTGTTGTCGTGCGTTACCTGTGCTGCTCCACAGCCTGTCCAGTGGATTTTGATTTTTATTTTATTTTTTTGGGCGCTGTTGTCGTGCGTTACCTGTGCTGCTCCACAGCCTGTCTAGTGGATTTTTATTTTGTTTTAGCACTGTTGTCGTGCGTTGCCTGTGCTGCTCCACAGCCTGTCCAGTGGATTTTTATTTTTATTTTATTTTATTTTTTAGCACTGTTGTTGTGCGTTACCTGTGCTGCTCCACAGCCTGTCTAGTGGATTTTTATTTTGTTTTAGCACTGTTGTTGTGCGTTACCTGTGCTGCTCCACAGCCTGTCTAGTGGATTTTTATTTTGTTTTAGCACTGTTGTTGTGCGTTACCTGTGCTGCTCCACAGCCTGTCTAGTGGATTTTTATTTTGTTTTAGCACTGTTGTTGTGCGTTACCTGTGCTGCTCCACAGCCTGTCTAGTGTCGGATTCCCTGTTTGGGAATCCGCTAGCTTAGCGTAGCTACTAGCTCTTAGCCGTTTTAGCATGGCGGCTTCTCCTGTCTCTCCCGTACTTTTCTGCTCTGGGTGTGAAATGTTTAGTTATTCCTCGGCCTCTTTTAGCAGTAACGGTACATGTAATAAGTGCAGCTTATTCATAGCTTTGGAGGCCAGGCTGGGTGAATTGGAGGCTCGGCTCCGCACCGTGGAAAATTCTACAGCTAGCCAGGCCCCTGTAGTCGGTGCGGACCAAGGTAGCTTAGCCGCCGTTAGTTCCCCCCTGGCAGAACCCGTGCAGTCGGGAAGGCAGGCTGACTGGGTGACTGTGAGGAGGAAGCGTAGCCCTAAACAGAAGCCCCGTGTACACCGTCAACCCGTTCACATCTCTAACCGTTTTTCCCCACTCGACGATACACTCGCCGAGGATCAAACTCTGGTTATTGGCGACTCTGTTTTGAGAAATGTGAAGTTAGCGACACCAGCAACCATTGTCAATTGTCTTCCGGGGGCCAGAGCAGGCGACATCGAAGGACATTTGAAATTGCTGGCTAAGGCTAAGCGTAAATTTGGTAAGATTGTAATTCACGTCGGCAGTAATGACACTCGGTTACGCCAATCGGAGGTCACTAAAATTAACATTGAATCGGTGTGTAACTTTGCAAAAACAATGTCGGACTCTGTTGTTTTCTCTGGGCCCCTCCCCAATCAGACCGGGAGTGACATGTTTAGCCGCATGTTCTCCTTGAATTGCTGGCTGTCTGAGTGGTGTCCAAAAAATGAGGTGGGCTTCATTGATAATTGGCAAAGCTTCTGGGGAAAACCTGGTCTTGTTAGGAGAGACGGCATCCATCCCACTTTAGAGGGAGCAGCTCTCATTTCTAGAAATCTGGCCAATTTTTTGGGATCCTCCAAACTGTGACTGTCTAGCGTTGGGACCAGGAGGCAGAGCTGTGGTCTTATACACCTCTCTGCAGCTTCTCTCCCCCTGCCATCCCCCTATTACCCCATCCCCGTAGAGACGGTGCCTGCTCCCAGACCACCAATAACTAGCAAAAATCTATTTAAGCATAAAAATTCAAAAAGAAAAAATAATATAGCACCTTCAATTGCACCACAGACTAAAACAGTTAAATGTGGTCTATTAAACATTAGGTCTCTTTCTTCTAAGTCCCTGTTGGTAAATGATATAATAATTGATCAACGTATTGATTTATTCTGCCTAACAGAAACTTGGTTACAGCAGGATGAATATGTTAGTTTAAATGAGTCAACACCCCCGAGTCACACTAACTGTCAGAATGCTCGTAGCACGGGCCGAGGCGGAGGATTAGCAGCAATCTTCCATTCCAGCTTATTAATTAATCAAAAACCTAGACAGAGCTTTAATTCATTTGAAAGCTTGTCTCTTAGTCTTGTCCATCCAAATTGGAAGTCCCAAAAACCAGTTTTATTTGTTATTATCTATCGTCCACCTGGTCGTTACTGTGAGTTTCTCTGTGAATTTTCAGACCTTTTGTCTGACTTAGTGCTTAGCTCAGATAAGATAATTATAGTGGGCGATTTTAACATCCACACAGATGCTGAGAATGACAGCCTCAACACTGCATTTAATCTATTATTAGACTCTATCAGCTTTGCTCAAAAAGTAAATGAGTCCACCCACCACTTTAATCATATTTTAGATCTTGTTCTGACTTATGGTATGGAAATAGAAGACTTAACAGTATTCCCTGAAAACTCCCTTCTGTCTGATCATTTTTTAATAACATTTACATTTACTCTGATGGACTACCCTGCAGTGGGGAATAAGTTTCATTACACTAGAAGTCTTTCAGAAAGCGCTGTAACTAGGTTTAAGGATATGATTCCTTCTTTATGTTCTCTAATGCCATATACCAACACAGAGCAGAGTAGCTACCTAAACTCTGTAAGGGAGTTAGAGTATCTTGTCAATAGTTTTACATCCTCATTGAAGACAACTTTGGATGCTGTAGCTCCTCTGAAAAAGAGAGCTTTAAATCAGAAGTGTCTGACTCCGTGGTATAACTCACAAACTCGTAGCCTAAAGCAGATAACCCGTAAGTTGGAGAGGAAATGGCGTCTCACTAATTTAGAAGATCTTCACTTAGCCTGGAAAAAGAGTTTGTTGCTCTATAAGAAAGCCCTTCGTGAAGCTAGGACATCTTTCTACTCATCACTAATTGAAGAAAATAAGAACAACCCCAGGTTTCTTTTCAGCACTGTAGCCAGGCTGACAAAGAGTCAGAGCTCTATTGAGCTGAGTATTCCATTAACTTTAACTAGTAATGACTTCATGACTTTCTTTGCTAACAAAATTTTGACTATTAGAGAAAAAATTACTCATAACCATCCCAAAGATGTATCGTTATCTTTGGCTGCTTTCAGTGATGCCGGTATTTGGTTAGACTCTTTCTCTCCGATTGTTCTGTCTGAGTTATTTTCATTAGTTACTTCATCCAAACCATCAACATGCTTATTAGACCCCATTCCTGCCAGGCTGCTCAAGGAAGCCCTACCATTATTTAATGCTTCAATCTTAAATATGATCAATCTATCTTTGTTAGTTGGTTATGTACCACAGGCGTTTAAGGTGGCAGTAATTAAACCATTACTTAAAAAGCCATCACTTGACCCAGCTATCTTAGCTAATTATAGGCCAATCTCCAACCTTCCTTTTCTCTCAAAGATTCTTGAGAGGGTAGTTGTAAAACAGCTAACTGATCATCTGCAGAGGAATGGTCTATTTGAAGAGTTTCAGTCAGGTTTTAGAATTCATCATAGTACAGAAACAGCATTAGTGAAGGTTACAAATGATCTTCTTATGGCTTCGGACAGTGGACTTATCTCTGTGCTTGTTCTGTTGGACCTCAGTGCTGCTTTTGATACTGTTGACCATAAAATTGTATTACAGAGATTAGAGCATGTCATAGGTATTAAAGGCATTGCGCTGCGGTGGTTTGAATCATATTTGTCTAATAGATTACAGATTGTTCATGTAAATGGGGAATCTTCTTCACAGACTAAAGTTAATTATGGAGTTCCACAAGGTTCTGTGCTAGGACCAATTTTATTCACTTTATACATGCTTCCCTTGGGCAGTATTATTAGACGGTATTGCTTAAATTTTCATTGTTACGCAGATGATACCCAGCTTTATCTATCCATGAAGCCAGAGGATACGCACCAATTAGCTAAACTGCAGGATTGTCTTACAGACATAAAGACATGGATGACCTCTAATTTCCTGCTTTTAAACTCAGATAAAACTGAAGTTATTGTACTTGGCCCCACAAATCTTAGAAGCATGGTGTCTAACCAGATCGTTACTCTGGATGGCATTACCCTGATCTCTAGTAATACTGTGAGAAATCTTGGAGTTATTTTTGATCAGGATATGTCATTCAAAGCGCATATTAAACAAATATGTAGGACTGCCTTTTTGCATTTACGCAATATCTCTAAAATCAGAAAGGTCTTGTCTCAGAGTGATGCTGAAAAACTAATTCATGCATTTGTTTCCTCTAGGCTGGACTATTGTAATTCAATATTATCAGGTTGTCCTAAAAGTTCCCTAAAAAGCCTTCAGTTGGTTCAGAATGCTGCAGCTAGAGTACTGACGGGGACTAGCAGGAGAGAGCATATCTCACCCGTGTTGGCCTCCCTTCATTGGCTTCCTGTTAATGCTAGAATAGAATTTAAAATTCTTCTTCTTACTTATAAGGTTTTGAATAATCAGGTCCCATCTTATCTTAGGGACCTCATAGTACCATATTACCCCATTAGAGCGCTTCGCTCTCAGACTGCGGGCTTACTTGTAGTTCCTAGGGTTTGTAAGAGTAGAATGGGAGGCAGAGCCTTCAGCTTTCAGGCTCCTCTCCTGTGGAACCAGCTCCCAATTCAGATCAGGGAGACAGATACCCTCTCTACTTTTAAGATTAGGCTTAAAACTTTCCTTTTCGCTAAGGCTTATAGTTAGGGCTGGATCGGGTGACCCCGGACCATCCCTTGGTTATGTTGCTTTAGACGTAGACTGTGTTTCATAATTATTGTATGGCCTTGCCTTGCAATGTGGAGCGCCTTGGGGCAACTGTTTGTTGTGATTTGGCGCTATACAAGAAAAAAGTTGATTGATTGAAGTTGATGTATTCTGCACTAACTCTTCATTCATTTTATTTTTTATAGTTTTTCTCTTTTCTTAAAAAATGACGTCCTTTATTGAGCTCTTTTACTTACTGTCAGCTGTGCTACTTTGCACTTTTAAATCTCTTTATCACGTACGGTATTTCTACTGCGCCCCCTCAGGCGCTTATCTTGTGCTTCCTCTGCACGTATTCTCTGTTAAACTCTTTTTCTCACTTATTTCACTTCAGTCTCTGTTAAACTCTTTAAATAACCTTGTATTACCTTGTATCTATTTGTCAGTATACTCCCCTAAATTAACCCCTACAGCGCATGCTATCAGCCGGCACGTTAGTAACAAATTTCAACACCAATTATTCCCCAAGCATCCAGGTTAATTCTCCACGCATTCTTTTCCGCACCAGAGTTCATGAACATTCCTGACCTTTCACTCACACAGACATTCTTTTTCCCGGGAACACACACACCTTCTGAGCATTTTATCTACAAGGCCTGATAATTTTCAATCTTATCTTTTTTTTTTTAGTCTCTTATCAATTTTCTTAGTCCAGGTTCTTTTGGGTAAGAGGCAATTAAAAATATCACCTGTCAACTTGGGCGGAAATCCCGACTCACTCCTCCAGATCGTGCAGAAATTATAAAAGGTTTCTGCTTACCTTTTAGTCGTGATCACTGTTATTTACGGTCTGGAGGGATGAGCTGGACTGCCCCAGGCTGCCGGAATGCCCCTGGACCCTCCTGAAGCTGGCTCGCCAAGTTCTGTCGCGGCTCGTCTTTAGTCTTCTCGGGATGTCTTCTTTTAGATAACACAAACTAATTGCAAGTGATATGCTAGAAAAAGGACACAACACTTTAGAATAATTCAGCCTTAAGCAAGATAAAATGCACAGAGTTTTTAAGTTTATTTAAGCCTTCGACACAGAGCTTAGACAAACTGAGTCCTCTAGAGAGACTGAATATGACAACCACGCTCGTCTATTTATTGGAGACCCGCGGGCATCGCTCCTCCTTCAACTTTTTTATTTATTTCATTCCTAAGACATGGTTTTCTATTGGAAGCGTCCCCTAGTGAACCCTAAGCAGGTGTTAGGCCATTATTTCAATGTGACAAATGCTCCCATTAAAACATGAAGGATTTACAACTGATTTTTTTAAAAGACCTTCAGCCACAGGTGCAGCTGGCCTGAGGCCCCCCCCGCACGTGGCCTCAGTCACACGTGCAGCTGGCCTGAGGCCCCTGCACGTGGCCCGCGGGAAAGCACCTAAAAGGCCTTGGAAAGCCCCTGACAGACTAAATGACTAATAGAGCCCTTTTTTTTGGGTTGAACACCTGCTAGTTCAACCAGAGGACATACAGTTCGGATCAGGACACTTGATAGTTCATCATAGTTCAAATAAGGACCTAAAAATTCTTCTACAATCCATTGTTTATTGGTTAGATAAAATTGCCAATTACTCCAAAAATATTAGTCCTATCAACTTTCCATTTTCACAGCATTCATCCTTGACCCAAAATACATAAGCATACCAAACTGCAAATGTCAGCTCTCTCTGGTTTTTGCATGATCAAAGCCGCACACACGCATTCACACAGAGGCCACTTGACAATAATAAAATAGATATAGTTTGTACATTTGAATGCACATTTGTCTTTTCTGTATTCTGCTGTATACAGGTGCTTTTATTTTGACAAACAGGCTGTGACAGAAGGCACTAAAAGCACAACACATTTCAATATGACACTTAACCCCTTAAGCCCTAGAGCCTATTTCACCAGAATCACATACCCATACATTGATTTATTTCTCAGCTTGTACAAGGGCTAAAATGCAAAAGCTTGGATCAGCTAAAAGACAGGTCCTAGGGGATGTTGTCGATGCAAAAAAAAAAAAAAAAAAAAAAAAAAAAAAATTTAAAGTAAATAATACTTGGTAGGAGTAAATGAGGTTTTTTCCCCCAAAATTTATGTCTTTATTTGCTTGGCATTTCAGCTGTGGTTAGTTGATATGTGATTGAAGTGGATACTTTTGTAGAGGAGACTTCGCTTGACATTTTGATGTACGAGGGCTGTCAATAAAGTTACGGTCCTTTTTATTTTTTTCAAAAACTATATGGATTTCATTCATATGTTTTTACGTCAGACATGCTTGAACCCTCGTGCGCATGCGTGAGTTTTTCCACGCCTGTCGGTGACGTCATTCGCCTGTGAGCACTCCTTGTGGGAGGAGTCGTCCAGCCCCTCGTCGGAATTCCTTTGTCTGAGAAGTTGCTGAGAGACTGGCGCGTTGTTTGATCAAACTTTTTTCTAAACCTGTGAGACACATCGAAGTGGACACGGTTCGAAAAATTAAGCTGGTTTTCAGTGAAAATTTTAACGGCTGATGAGAGATTTTGAGGTGATTCTGTCGCTTTAAGGACTTTTCACGGTGCGAGACGTCGCTCAGCGCTCTCAGGCGGCGTCATCAGCCTGTTCAAGCTGAAAACCTCCACATTTCAGGCTCTATTGATCCAGGACGTCGTGAGAGAACAGAGAAGTTTCAGAAGAACTTTACATTTTTACACTCTGTCTCACTGTGTTAATGTGTCTGATCAGCATACTGAGGCTCACATTAAACATACTTTATGTTAATTTGCATTTTTACACTCTGTCTCACGGTGTTAAAGTGTCTGATCAGCATACTGGGGTTCAGATTAAAGATCCTTTATGTTAATTTGCATTTTTACACTCTGTCTCACGGTGTTAAAGTGTCTGATCAGCATACTGGGGCTCAGATTAAAGATACTTTATGTTAATTTGCATTTTTACACTCTGTCTCACTGTGTTAAAGTGTCTGATCAGCATACTGGGGCTCAGATTAAAGATACTTTATGTTAATTTGCATTTTTACACTCTGTCTCACGGTGTTAATGTGTCTGATCAGCATACTGAGGCTCACATTAAACATACTTTATGTTAATTTGCATTTTTACACTCTGTCTCACGGTGTTAAAGTGTCTGATCAGCATACTGGGGTTCAGATTAAAGATCCTTTATGTTAATTTGCATTTTTACACTCTGTCTCACGGTGTTAAAGTGTCTGATCAGCATACTGAGGCTCAGATTAAAGATACTTTATGTTAATTTGCATTTTTACACTCTGTCTCACTGTGTTAAAGTGTCTGATCAGCATACTGGGGCTCAGATTAAACATACTATAAATTTTTACACTCTGTCTCACGGTGTTAACGTGTCTGATCAGCATACTGGGGCTCACGTTAAACATACTTTGTTAATTTGCATTTTTACACTCTGTCTCACTGTGTTAAAGTGTCTGATCAGCATACTGAGGCTCAGATTAAAGATACTTTATGTTAATTTGCATTTTTACACTCTGTCTCACTGTGTTAAAGTGTCTGATCAGCATACTGGGGCTCAGATTAAAGATACTTTATGTTAATTTGCATTTTTACACTCTGTCTCACTGTGTTAAAGTGTCTGATCAGCATACTGGGGTTCAGATTAAAGATCCTTTATGTTAATTTGCATTTTTACACTCTGTCTCACTGTGTTAAAGTGTCTGATCAGCATACTGAGGCTCAGATTAAAGATACTTTATGTTAATTTGCATTTTTACACTCTGTCTCACTGTGTTAAAGTGTCTGATCAGCATACTGAGGCTCACATTAAACATACTTTACATTTTTACACTGTGTCTCACGGTGTTAACGTGTCTGATCAGCATACTGAGGCTCACATTAAACATACTTTATGTTAATTTGCATTTTTACACTCTGTCTCACTGTGTTAAAGTGTCTGATCAGCATACTGAGGCTCACATTAAACATACTTTACATTTTTACACTGTGTCTCACGGTGTTAACGTGTCTGATCAGCATACTGAGGCTCACATTAAACATACTTTACATTTTTACACTCTGTCTCACGGTGTTAATGTGTCTGATCAGCATACTGAGGCTCACATTAAACATACTTTATGTTAATTTGCATTTTTACACTCTGTCTCACGGTGTTAAAGTGTCTGATCAGCATACTGAGGCTCACATTAAACATACTTTACATTTTTACACTCTGTCTCACGGTGTTAATGTGTCTGATCAGCATACTGAGGCTCACATTAAACATACTTTACATTTTTACACTCTGTCTCACGGTGTTAACATGTCTGATCAGCATACTGAGGCTCACATTAAACATACTTTATGTTAATTTGCATTTTTACACTCTGTCTCACGGTGTTAACGTGTCTGATCAGCATACTGAGGCTCACATTAAACATACTTTATGTTAATTTGCATTTTTACACTCTGTCTCACGGTGTTAAAGTGTCTGATCAGCATACTGGGGCTCAGATTAAACATACTATAAATTTTTACACTCTGTCTCACGGTGTTAACGTGTCTGATCAGCATACTGGGGCTCACGTTAAACATACTTTGTTAATTTGCATTTTTACACTCTGTCTCACTGTGTTAAAGTGTCTGATCAGCATACTGAGGCTCACATTAAACATACTTTACATTTTTACACTCTGTCTCACGGTGTTAACATGTCTGATCAGCATACTGAGGCTCACATTAAACATACTTTATGTTAATTTGCATTTTTACACTCTGTCTCACGGTGTTAACGTGTCTGATCAGCATACTGAGGCTCACATTAAACATACTTTATGTTAATTTGCATTTTTACACTCTGTCTCATGGTGTTAATGTGTCTGATTAGCATACTGAGGCTCACATTAAACATACTTTATGTTAATTTGCATTTTTACACTCTGTCTCAATGTGTTAAAGTGTCTGATCAGCATACTGGGGTTCAGATTAACGATCCTTTATGTTAATTTGCATTTTTACACTCTGTCTCACGGTGTTAATGTGTCTGATCAGCACACTGAGGCTCACATTAAACATACTTTACATTTTTACACTCTGTCTCACGGTGTTAACGTGTCTGATCAGCATACTGAGGCTCAGATTAAAGATACTTTGTTAATTTACATTTTTACACTCTGTCTCATGGTGTTAATGTGTCTGATCAGCATACTGAGGCTCACATTAAACATACTTTATGTTAATTTGCATTTTTACACTCTGTCTCACGGTGTTAAAGTGTCTGATCAGCATACTGAGGCTCACATTAAACATACTTTACATTTTTACACTCTGTCTCACGGTGTTAACGTGTCTGATCAGCATACTGAGGCTCACATTAAACATACTTTATGTTAATTTGCATTTTTACACTCTGTCTCATGGTGTTAATGTGTCTGATTAGCATACTGAGGCTCACATTAAACATACTTTATGTTAATTTGCATTTTTACACTCTGTCTCATGGTGTTAACGTGTCTGATCAGCATACTCAGGCTCACATTAAACATACTTTACATTTTTACACTCTGTCTCACGGTGTTAACGTGTCTGATCAGCATACTGAGGCTCACATTAAACATACTTTATGTTAATTTGCATTTTTACACTCTGTCTCATGGTGTTAACGTGTCTGATCAGCATACTCAGGCTCACATTAAACATACTTTACATTTTTACACTCTGTCTCACGGTGTTAACGTGTCTGATCAGCATACTGAGGCTCACATTAAACATACTTTATGTTAATTTGCATTTTTACACTCTGTCTCATGGTGTTAACGTGTCTGATCAGCATACTGGGGTTCAGATTAAAGATCCTTTATGTTAATTTGCATTTTTACACTCTGTCTCACGGTGTTAATGTGTCTGATCAGCACACTGAGGCTCACATTAAACATACTTTACATTTTTACACTCTGTCTCACTGTGTTAATGTGTCTGATCAGCATACTGAGGCTCACATTAAACATACTTTATGTTAATTTGCATTTTTACACTCTGTCTCACGGTGTTAAAGTGTCTGATCAGCATACTGGGGTTCAGATTAAAGATCCTTTATGTTAATTTGCATTTTTACACTCTGTCTCACGGTGTTAACGTGTCTGATCAGCATACTGAGGCTCACATTAAACATACTTTATGTTAATTTGCATTTTTACACTCTGTCTCACGGTGTTAAAGTGTCTGATCAGCATACTGGGGTTCAGATTAAAGATCCTTTATGTTAATTTGCATTTTTACACTCTGTCTCACGGTGTTAATGTGTCTGATCAGCACACTGAGGCTCACATTAAACATACTTTACATTTTTACACTCTGTCTCACGGTGTTAACGTGTCTGATCAGCATACTGAGGCTCAGATTAAAGATACTTTGTTAATTTACATTTTTACACTCTGTCTCATGGTGTTAATGTGTCTGATCAGCATACTGAGGCTCACATTAAACATACTTTATGTTAATTTGCATTTTTACACTCTGTCTCACGGTGTTAAAGTGTCTGATCAGCATACTGAGGCTCACATTAAACATACTTTACATTTTTACACTCTGTCTCACGGTGTTAACGTGTCTGATCAGCATACTGAGGCTCACATTAAACATACTTTATGTTAATTTGCATTTTTACACTCTGTCTCATGGTGTTAATGTGTCTGATTAGCATACTGAGGCTCACATTAAACATACTTTATGTTAATTTGCATTTTTACACTCTGTCTCATGGTGTTAACGTGTCTGATCAGCATACTCAGGCTCACATTAAACATACTTTACATTTTTACACTCTGTCTCACGGTGTTAATGTGTCTGATCAGCATACTGAGGCTCACATTAAACATACTTTATGTTAATTTGCATTTTTACACTCTGTCTCACGGTGTTAAAGTGTCTGATCAGCATACTGGGGTTCAGATTAAAGATCCTTTATGTTAATTTGCATTTTTACACTCTGTCTCACGGTGTTAACGTGTCTGATCAGCATACTGAGGCTCACATTAAACATACTTTATGTTAATTTGCATTTTTACACTCTGTCTCACGGTGTTAAAGTGTCTGATCAGCATACTGGGGTTCAGATTAAAGATCCTTTATGTTAATTTGCATTTTTACACTCTGTCTCACTGTGTTAAAGTGTCTGATCAGCACACTGAGGCTCACATTAAAGATACTTTGTTAATTTACATTTTTACACTCTGTCTCACTGTGTTAAAGTGTCTGATCAGCACACTGAGGCTCAGATTAAAGATACTTTGTTAATTTGCATTTTTACACTCTGTCTCACTGTGTTAAAGTGTCTGATCAGCACACTGAGGCTCAGATTAAAGATACTTTGTTAATTTACATTTTTACACTCTGTCTCACGGTGTTAACGTGTCTGATCAGCATACTTTATGTTAATTTGCATTTTTACACTCTGTCTCACGGTGTTAAAGTGTCTGATCAGCATACTCAGTCTCACTTTAAACATACTTTACATTTTTACACTCTGCCGGTGTTAAAGTGTCTGATCAGCATACTGAGGCTCCGATTAAACATACTTTACATTTTTACACTCTGTCTCACGGTGTTAAAGTGTCTGATCAGCAGTTAAAGTGACACAGTTAAGGTGAGTTCTCTGTGTGAGACAGAGACAGAGTTCAGTGAAACAGAACCCTGAGGCTCAGATTAAAGATATTGTGTGTAGCTTTTTGAACACAGCAGCAAATTTGTTAACATTATTTATGACTAATATGTAACGAAATAATGAAATATGAAATGTGTATCTCATTTAAATTAAATCGGCTGAAGTTGTGGCTCTTACAATAGATAAAAACATTACAAATCTTTAATTATTTATTTTATTTGATTTGCCTTTGCTTTAACAAATTTCCAGCCAATTCTGAATGTGCAAATAAACAAACTAAATCCGACAAGTGTTTCATTTATGAAAACCTGCATCCTTACAGCACTGTGGATTTACAAGAAAACAGAATGTCTAATTGTATCTGATGGGAAGCCTTGCGGATTTAAAATATTGGGGAAAACACCACAAACCTTCAATAATTCAACAACTGTGTTTTGTCCGGTAATGAAAACATTCACTGTTTCAGATGTGTGAAACACTGTATTGACTGAAATGGGAATCAGAAATAATCTGTTTTTATCATAAAGACTAAAACGTCTCAACTAAAATTAGACTAAAATGCCACATTCTTTTAGTCAACTAAGATATGATTAAATAAAAATGGTATGTGAATGACTAAATATGACTAAAACTTAAAGGAACAGGTGACAAAATTAACACTGCTTGTGTGTTTGTGTGTCAGGCATGTGTGCTGCCCAGACCAGGTGTCCACAGAGTGACCCGGGTCATGTTGACAGATCTGCTGTTCTGTATGGAGCACGACCATTTTCTGCACCACTCTCTCACTCTCTACAAAGCAATGGTCGGTTAACCACAGAGTTGAAGATGGATTTTCTGACATAATGTCATCACAAATGCCTTTCTGTTTCCAAATAATTTTGTTTGCACTTTTAGTTGTCATCAAAATACCTGTTTGGAAGGCCATGCTTGATTAGTGCTCGTAATCTGAAGGAGCACTCATTGGTTTATGTTCTGTAAAAAGAAAAGTTGGATTCCAAAGTGTATGAGTAATAAAACTAAAGCATCGAAAACTCCCTTTGTGTTAGTCCTTCACAGTGAGTGTGTCGTTTCGCAACAGAAAAATGTCCGATTAATTCACTCACAGACTGATTTCAAACTTTGTAACAGTGGTATTTTATTTTATTTACTAGAAACATTCTAGACGCACATATGTACAATTGGGCAGTGCAGCCTCATTTAAAGTAGACCTGCATTGAAATAAATGCAGTCAGATCTTTGGACCAAAAAATGACTTATATTTACACATAAGATCCTTCTGAATGTAGTAAAGTAAATCTGCAAGTCCAGATCTGTCATTCAACTGAGAAATCTTCATTTGAAAATGACAAATTTACAGCTAACATTTAGCCCTCCGCAAAACTGTCCTCACATCCGGGACACTGCCGAGACGTCAGGGAGAAGACCCTCTCCCAGCATGCATTGCGTGCACCAACTGTAATTTGTGGATTTACGTCAGTTTGCATCTGCACCTTTTTCTTGTCTTATACGGAAGGATCTATTTTTTTAAAAACTTCATATTGTCTTGCGGCACGTTTGGTGAGTACACATTTCTTTTATTTGTGCTTGAAAATTATTTAGGAGGAATTTTTCATACGCCTGTTTGATTGAGTGGTGTCGCATTGAAAATCTGTCTTTCACCTCCGGTGTTACCGTCGCGGGGTACGGAGGCGGGATCCGCAAAGAATCCAAGTCATTAAAAAGATATAAACCTCTCTCAGCGACCACGGAGCTCTGCGGCTCCGATTACCGAGACGTGCGGCGCTGCGGAAAGTCTGTCCTTGCAGCAACAGGTGTCACCGGTCGCTCCGCATCAAAACAGCGAGCATACTCTGGACTTTTGCCAAGTTGGCTGCACCTCCATTCAATAGACAGAGAGGTGATGCGGCTGCACAGCAGACACGGGGGCGATGTGAGTGGCCTGCTTCGGCGGTTACCGAGCACACAGACTCAGTAAGCACAGCGGAGGCAGAGAGCGAGGTGTCGGGGAAGAACGGCGCCCGCTGTCGATGTCGCCGCTGATCTGAGCATGCAGAGCTGTATCTCACATTCATTGCAGCTTACTTTTGGATGTTGAAACCAGGATGTGTATAACAGTAACATTACTAACAGATAAAATCAATTTCAATGCGGGATCGGACTGAAGGCGGGAGCACTCCATCTTCTGCCGGACGTCACTGCAATGAACCGGATGTACAAACAGTTTTCATGGAGAGCCAAATTTTAGCTGCAAATTTGTCATTTTTAAATGAAGATTTCTCCGTTGAATTACAAATTTGGGCTTACAGATTTACTTTACTGCATTCATAAGGGTCTTATAAATACATATCAGCTATTTCTTTCTGAGATCTGACCACATTTATTTCAATGCAGGTCTACTTTAAGGGGAAGCACTAAAGGGTTCAAATATGACTTAATAATCCTACATCTGAGGACAGCCCTCATATGTGGCCATCAGAAACATGGCACTTTCTCTGAGTTTTTGGGCAAATTACACAGCAAAGAAAGTGAAAATGCAAAGAAAAAGTGATGATGCAGTGGAAAGGAAAGTGGAAAGTGTTGCGGTTCGTTTATGACCCAGAGCTCAAACATATCAGGCAAGAGACCGCAGCTACTCTGGCTAGGTGTGAAGGCTAAAACTTACCAAAATGACCTCTCACATTTGCTTGTCTTCCCTTCTCCACTGGGAACTGAAGAAAAAAAACCTGGACTTTTTGCGACTGCTTCGGTGATTGCTGTAATGTATTCAGTTTGCTTTACTCCCATAGCTACAGCCTGTTCTGTCCCAGTGCATTACCCATAGTGCTGTATCTTGCGCATGCACATGTCAATAAGATCCCCAGTTGGCACCTGGGAGCCGAGCGTGGTGTCAGAAGTCTGTAAGAAACCAAAGCTGACAAAAAAGAAAATGGCATTGTCGCAGTTCAAACACCCCAAGATTGATTGGGATACCTCTGATTTTATATCAAGAGTTTGAGAAATTCCACAGTCACGTCACATTTGTCTTTGATGGTCCCCTTGCCAACCTAGCAGCTAAACAACAATCAAGCTGGCTAGGTACGTGGAGGCAGAGAAGTCTACAAGACACTAACCTGGGAAGGAGACAAAGAAGATCCGACAAAGGTACTGGACAAGTTCACAAACTACATCAGACCTCTAAAAAAAATAAGAGGACAGCCACACACTGTTTTAAACAAAACAAGAGCCAAATGAAAGTTGGTAACTTCATGAAGGATCTAAGGCTGATTCTGATGGACTGTGAGTATACTCAGCCTGACGACAATGCTACTGAACGCCAATAATCGCCGGAGTGAGAGAGAAACAAGTCCAAGAATGGCTGCTTGAAAGAGGCAAGAATCTGATGTTGAAAAAAAGCCATAGAACTTCCTCAGCAGTTTGAGTTATCATGAAAACAAATGAAAATCTTCAGAGACGAGGCTCCACAAATATCAGCAGTGTCTGTTAAACCAAAGCACTTCCCGTCGAGTAAGAAAATGCCGTACAAAGGAAATTCTAATTACCAGAAACAAGCATCGGTCAGCTCTTCAAAGAACTGCACCAAGTGTGGAAAAGACCTGTAGCTGCTGTTAACCTGGGAATAAGGTCAGCAAAGAATAAAGCAAGTGCAGTGTTTGAAATTTTGGACACTGCTCAAGAGAATGTGCACTGAAAAAAAATGCTACTTTGGATCAACTTAAAAAAATTGATGTAATTTGTTACAGCTAATTTTTTTAGTTTCTAACAATGTTATATTTAGGATTTTGTAAAGTGATTCCAGCAGATTTAAACTGGAAACTACAATTTTCCATTAGACCAATGTAAATAAGTACTTTGAATGAAGTGCACCGTGTTTCACTTTTTTCAGTGTGCTCAGTGCAGTGACAGCTGAGACACGGCGGCTGATTGCATGCTTTGATTTACTGGAAAGTGCCACAAAGAAGCACCACGTACAGACCAACAGCGATATGGAAAGGCAGTGTTTTCCTGTTGGACTTGATAAATTCCCAGAACTGAAGCACACCACTGGAACTATGCCAAGTAAATACTCTGTAAAGCTCAAACTGGGTGCAAAAGGTGTAGTCCACCCTGAACGTAGGCAACCAGCCACTGTCAGAGGGAAGATAACTGAAAAATTGAATGAAATGGAAAAAGATGGCTACATTACCAAAGTTGAGCAGCCTAATGAGTGGGTGAGTTCCATGGTCACAGCAGTAAGGAATTGCAAAGTGAGGCTCTCCATAGACCCAAGGGACCGGAATAAAGTCATAAAAAGAGAACACTATTCCATGAGCCGCATAGAGGAGGTGGACTCAATGATTCCAGTGCCAAGGTCTTTTCAGTTCTCAGTTCTTCTGCAAATAGAGCTGGACGAGTCATCTTATCTTTCACAACTTTCAATACGCCAACTGGTCGGTTTAGATAGCTCAGACTTTCCTTTGGGATTAACTGCACCCTGAAATCTGCCAGTGCATCATGGACCAGATGCTGGAGGGGGTCTCAGGAGCTATAAGCATGATGGATGGCAGCTTTATAGCTGCCCCCACAAATACAGGATCACGATGCAATTCTGCATTGAGTAATCAAGAGCTACAAGCTAAGCCTCCACAATTCAGAAGATTCAGACGGCTTTTGGTGGCTTTTTAGTCGAGTGAGTATCCGAGAAATTGTGGAGACCTGAGCATGTCACATGTCCCGTGAGACTTCCAACACGGACTTGTTTTTGTTCTCCGCCATTGCGGCTTTGTCCCGACGCGCGAATGCCTCCGCACGTCTTTTCATTACAAAATCTCCTGTAAATCAAATCAAATCAATTTTATTTATATAGCGCCAAATCACAACAAACAGTTGCCCCAAGGCGCTTTATATTGTAAGGCAAGGCCATACAATAATTACAGAAAAACCCCAATGGTCAAAACGACCCCCTGTGAGCAAGCACTTGGCAACAGTGGGAAGGAAAAACTCCCTTTTAACAGGAAGAAACCTCCAGCAGAACCAGGCTCAGGGAGGGGCAGTCTTCTGCTGGGACTGGTTGGGGCTGAGGGGAGAGAATCAGGAAAAAGACATGCTGTGGAGGGGAGCAGAGATCAATCACCAATGATTAAATGCAGAGTGGTGCATACAGAGCCAAAAGAGAAAGAAACACTCAGTGCATCATGGGAACCCCCCAGCAGTCTAAGTCTATAGCAGCATAACTAAGGGATGGTTCAGGGTCACCTGATCCAGCCCTAACTATAAGCTTTTTCAAAAAGGAAAGTTTTAAGCTTAATCTTAAAAGTAGAGAGGGTGTCTGTCTCCCTAATCCGAATTGGGAGCTGGTTCCACAGGAGAGGAGCCTGAAAGCTGAAGGCTCTGCCTCCCATTCTACTCTTACAAACCCTAGGAACTACAAGTAAGCCTGCAGTCTGAGAGCGAAGCGCTCTATTGGGGTGATATGGTACTACGAGGTCCTTATAAGTAAGAAGAAGAATTTTAAATTATATTCTAGAATTAACAGGAAGCCAATGAAGAGAGGCCAATATGGGTGAGATATGCTCTCTCCTTCTAGTCCCTGTCAGTACTCTAGCTGCAGCATTTTGAATTAACTGAAGGCTTTTCAGGGAACTTTTAGGACAACCTGATAATAATGAATTACAATAGTCCTGCCTAGAGAAAATAAATGCATGAATGAGTTTTTCAGCATCACTCTGAGACAAGACCTTTCTAATTTTAGAGATATTGTGCAAATGCAAAAAAGCAGTCCTACATATTTGCTTAATATGCGCATTGAATGACATATCCTGATCAAAAATGACTCCAAGATTTCTCACAGTATTACTAGAGGTCAGGGTAATGCCATCCAGAGTAAGGCTCTGGTTAGACACCATGTTTCTAAGATTTGTGGGGCCAAGTACAATAACCTCAGTTTTATCTGAGTTTAAAAGCAGGAAATTAGAGGTCATCCATGTCTTTATGTCTGTAAGACAATCATGCAGTTTAGCTAATTGGTGTGTGTCCTCTGGCTTCATGGATAGATAAAGCTGGGTATCATCTGCGTAACAATGAAAATTTAAGCAATGCTTTCTAATAATACTGCCTAAGGGAAGCATGTATAAAGTGAATAAAATTGGTCCTAGCACAAAACCTTGTGGAACTCCATAATTAACCTTAGTCTGTGAAGAAGATTCCCCATTTACATGAACAAATTGTAATCTATTAGATAAATATGATTCAAACCACTGCAGCGCAGTGCCTTTAATACCTATGGCATGCTCCAATCTCTGTAATACAATTTTATGGTCAACAGTATCAACAGCTGCACTGAGGTCTAACAGGACAAGCACAGACATGAGTCCACTGTCTGAGGCCATAAGAAGATCATTTGTAACCTTCACTAATGCTGTTTCTGTACTATGATGAATTCTGAAACCTGACTGAAACTCTTCAAATAGACCATTCCTCTGCAGATGATCAGTTAGCTGTTTTACAACTACCCTTTCAAGAATTTTTGAGAGAAAAGGAAGGTTGTAGATTGGCCTATAATTAGCTAAGATAGCTGGGTCAAGTGATGGCTTTTTAAGTAATGGTTTAATTACTGCCACC
This sequence comes from Thalassophryne amazonica, assembly GCF_902500255.1. Classification (NCBI taxonomy): domain Eukaryota; kingdom Metazoa; phylum Chordata; class Actinopteri; order Batrachoidiformes; family Batrachoididae; genus Thalassophryne; species Thalassophryne amazonica. The sequence continues at coordinate 117,125,803 of NC_047112.1, forward strand.
TTAAAAGCCTGTGGTACATAGCCAACTAATAAAGATAGATTGATCATATTTAAGATCGAAGCATTAACTAATGGTAGGGCTTCCTTGAGCAGCCTGGTAGGAATGGGGTCTAATAGACATGTTGATGGTTTGGAGGAAGTAACTAATGAAAATAACTCAGACAGAACAATCAGAGAGAAAGAGTCTAACCAAATACCAGCATTACTGAAGGCAGCCGAACATAAAGATATGTCTTTGGGATGGTTATGAATAATTCTTTCTCTAATAGTTAAAATTTTATTTGCAAAGAAAGTCATGAAGTCATTACTAGTTAAAGTTAAAGGAATACTCGGCTCAATAGAGCTCTGACGCTTTGTCAGCCTGGCTACAGTGCTGAAAAGAAACCTGGGGTTGTTCTTATTTTCTTCAATTAGTGATGAGTAGTAAGATGTCCTAGCTTTACGGAGGGCTTTTTATAGAGCAACAGACTCTCTTTCCAGGCTAAATGAAGATCTTCTAAATTAGTGAGACGCCATTTCCTCTCCAGCTTACGGGTTATCTGCTTTAAGCTGTGAGTTTGTGGGTTATACCATGGAGTCAAGCATTTCTGATTTAAGGCTCTCTTTTTCAGAGGAGCTACAGCCAAAGTTGTGCTCAATGAGGATGTAAGATGTAAAGCTATTGACTAGATAATCTATCTCACTCACAGAGTTTAGGTAGCTACTCTGCACTGTGTTGGTATATAGCATTGAAGTACATAACAAAGAAGGAATCATATCCTTAAACCTAGCTACAGTGCTTTCAGAAAGACTTCTACTGTAATGAAACTTATTCCCCACTGCTGGTAGTCCATCAGAGTAAATGTAATTGTTATTAAGAAATGATCAGACAACAGGGGGTTTTCAGGGAATACTGTTAAGTCTTCTATTTCCATACCATAAGTCAGAACAAGATCTAAAGTGTGGCTAAGGTGGTGGGTGGACTCATTTACATTTTGAGCGAAGCCAATTGAGTCTAATAATAGATTAAATGCAGTGTTGAGGCTGTCATTCTCAGCATCTGTGTGGATGTTAAAATCGCCCACTATAATTATCTTATCTGAGCTAAGCACTAAGTCAGACAAAAGGTCTGAAAATTCACAGAGAAACTCACAGTAACGACCAGGTGGACAATAGATAACAACAAATAAAACTGGTTTTGGGACTTCCAATTTGGATGGACAAGACTAAGAGTCAAGCTTTCAAATGAATTAAAGCTCTGTCTGGGTTTTTGATTAATTAATAAGCTGGAATGGAAGATTGCTGCTAATCCTCCTCCTCGGCCCGTGCTACGAGCATTCTGACAGTTAGTGTGACTCGGGGGTGTTGACTCATTTAAACTAACATATTCATCCTGCTGTAACCAGGTTTCTGTAAGGCAGAATAAATCAATATGTTGATCAATTATTATATCATTTACTAACAGGGACTTAGAAGAGAGAGACCTAATGTTTAATAGACCACATTTAACTGTTTTAGTCTGTGGTGCAGTTGAAGGTGCTATATTATTTTTTCTTTTTGAATTTTTATGCTTAAATAGATTTTTGCTGGTTATTGGTAGTCTGGGAGCAGGCACCGTCTCTACGGGGATGGGGTAATGAGGGGATGGCAGGGGGAGAGAAGCTGCAGAGAGGTGTGTAAGACTACAACTCTGCTTCCTGGTCCCAACCCTGGATAGTCACGATTTGGAGGGTTTAATAAAATTTGCCAGATTTCTAGAAATGAGAGCTGCTCCATCCAAAGTGGGATGGATGCCGTCTCTCCTAACAAGACCAGGTTTTCCCCAGAAACTTTGCCAATTATCTATGAAGCCCACCTCATTTTTTGGACACCACTCAGACAGCCAGCAATTCAAGGAGAACATGCGGCTAAACATGTCACTCCCGGTCCGATTGGGGAGGGGCCCAGAGAAAACTACAGAGTCCGACATTGTTACAGATTCCACTGTTACAAAGTTGAATCTGACGAAAAATGGCTGAGGTCCACCTTTTCTGCCATTTCTCTGGTAGTCACATGATGTCCCGGATCAACACAGCCTTCACTTTGGAAATGATCTGGTCGTTTCAGCCTGTCGATGGCTACTCGAAGCGCGGCGCGCCCTCAGCCACTGTGGGCCGTCTTTAATCCAGTTGTAATGCTCCTTAATCTGTGTGATGTCCATATAATCTTCACTGAAAGCCATCTGAATTTTCCGAATGGTTTCCACCTGGCTGTCACACAAAAAATTTTCATGCAGCAAAGCGGCAGTCGCTCGGCCATTTTCCTGACAATGAAAATCCGCCGAGGAGGCTGGACCACTCCTCCCACAAGGCGTGCTCACAGGTGAATGACGCAACCGAAAGGCGTGAAAAAACTCACGCATGCGCACGAAGGTTCAAGCTTGGCTAATGCAAGCGCACATGATTCAAATCCATATAGTTTTTGCAAAAAATAAAAAGGTTGGATACTTTTCTAACAGACCTCGTATATTCTCTGGGTTTATAGACGTTGTTACTTGTTATTGTTTAAATGTCAGAAGAAGCTCAGGTCGCTTTACAAATATTTTCCTGTTTGCTCTACGGTTTCTACTGCCATCTACTGGCCAGTAGTGTTCATGGCAGTATTCACCCTAAGTATTGAGATATCCCATAAATTATAATTCATTGCTTGCCTGATAGTTGTTCGCTGCCTCTTGCTGCAGCTTGCTGCAGCTAGAAAGAAAGAAAAATATAATAATATATAATACAATATAATATAATATACATTTTGGATGTATAATGTTCATTTACAACTGTCGTCGTGGATTCTGTTGTTTAAACCACAGAACTCTCTTGCGCTAATAAAAACCTGTATGCAAAGGATTATGGGTAAGCGTCTAAGTGTCTGGGTGCCAGTAGATGGCAGTGTTCTATGCATTTTGACCCTGGTTACATCAGGCGGTTGTCAAATCATAACTTGACTTAGTTATGGCTTTAACAAATTGCTTTTTTTCATATAGTTAAAATGGCATATTTTACAAAAGCACATTTAAATACCAACACACGACACGTCACATTCACGTGACGTGTCGTGTGTTGGTTTTTACATAGAATGAATAAGTCAACCAATCAGTGTTAGTGGAGGCTCATTTACCCATAATCCCTTTGGCATCTGTCTGTTTGTTAAACTTCAGAATTAGTGCATTATTTAAAATTAAGATATGTGTTATATTATAACTTTATGACAGAATTGACATTAATGGAGTTATTCTATCCATATTCATTTTTATTTATAAATCACAATCCATAACTCAGCACTGCTTTATTTTCCAAGACCTCTGCCTCACAGCGACACTGTTGTTGAGTAGAGAGTTGAGCTTCGCTACTCCTCTCAACTGCCTCACTGCTGGAAGCTATGTAATGAACAGGAGCGTCCAGCAGGGGGCAGGACACGCAGAGACAAAAGTGCTGACTCATTGTTTGGGTCTGTAATCGCCTTTGATGCTACCAGAAGTGATCGTGGTGTTAAAACTCAAAATCAGCTTATTAGTAGTTGCAAGTGTACCGCAGACAATATTAATACAATAACATGCTTTTGGAGGGTGGTATGCATTTTCAGAGCCCGATGTCCATGCCCAGTCACCCAAAATGACAGATATTATTAGGGCGGATGTTATTTTTGGGTTTTGTGACTGTAATTTTCAGGTCATTACCTCAACAGTGAAGAACAGGTATGTTTTTGTCAAATGAATGCCTTTTTTTTCTTTCCTCTTTCCCCAGTCCCACTCAGACTACCAGAGTGGTGCCATGTGTCACTTCCTTTCATGACCAAGGTGGTGCCAAATGGTACCGCTGGGGTAATTTACAACTCATTAGGCCACCTTTTCTTATGTACCTGTTCTTATGTTTCATATGTAAGTGCAGCCATTAGATTGGAATGTGCCAGTACCAGTGACCGGCAGTTTGAGCTTTCTGCTCAAACTTGCATTCTGACTTTCTCATAGTCAGAAGTGTTATGCATGCATACAAATAATAATAATAAATAATAATAATAATAAAGTCACCAAAAAATTTAACAAATTAAAGACTTAAACAACAAAACGAAGCTTCATGGATTAAATGTAAAGGCAGTTTTCTTTTAAAAGTTTGCAATGTTGATGAGCTCTCTATTACATTTCTTTTATCATTCCATATCTGAAGGAAAACAGACCATGTTTAGTTTACTGTGAGAATGTTCAGATTTTAAAAAGTGGTGCAGAAGTTTCGTTTGTTAGGGAGAAGGACAGAAAAACCAAAGTGCTTTACAGTAAAAAAAGACTGTACCCCAGGGGAACACAGGGGTTAATTTTAATTTTTAAGATATGGAACAGTAGTAGTAAGAGGTCAACACAGTTTATTTCCAGTAGCAAATATTTGCACAAAAACAAAAAGGTCTATCAGTTTGAACATTAAATATCTTGTCTTTGTGGTGTATTCAATTGAATATAGGTTGAAGAGGATTTGCAAATCATTGTATTCTGTTTTTATTTACATTGTACACAACACCCCAACTTCAATGGAATTGGGGTTGTAAAGAAAACCACCCCCAGAAAAAGAAAACCCAAAATGGGTGAGAGAAAAAGAAAGAGGAAAAAAATAGACACATGACATGACCCCCTTATGTAACTAACTCTATTTGTTGATCCATTGTTTCAATAAACCTGGAAACAGGTTTCAATAGTCTCCCTGCTCTCGTTCTAACATGACCATCACCGCCCGTGTCTCCAATAGGCACAATGGAACTCTCATGAACTCTACACAAGTGGTTATCACGTCGGTCATCCGTCGCAGTGTTGTCTTTTCCAGTAACAACAATAACACTTGACCTTACAGGCACCTCAACAGGGGACATCTGGACAGATGTTGGGAGGCATGTTAGTCTGTGGTTCGTCGTGAGTCTCTGGTTCAGTCAGGGACACCGAAAAAGTGGAGGTGAGTTTGGAGTGAAGGTCAACATCAGCTTTCTCCAAATCCACCCCTCTAGAAGCTCTGGAAGATACCCAGACGTTTGATCTGTACTCTGCCAATTCCTCAGGCTCATCTGAAAATGCCACTTTCAGGTAGGTCTTCAGCACTAGGCACTGATGACACATCAAACTCACGTTGGTCAGAAACTTCAACTAATTAACTGGCTTTATCATATTTCGATGGACAGTTTTCTCCTCGCCTGTGATGTAGTGTTGCATCTTCAAAGTGTGGCTTTCTGCATTTTTCCCTTTCACAACATAAACTGCACTCTCCCAATGGTCTGCAAGTTTCTTTTTGCCTCACTGCCCCTTGTTGGTGAGTAACACGCAGTGCCCAACCTCGACAGTGGCCCCTTGCATTTTTTTTTTGTAGAGCTCAGTATGATGGTGCAACTGCGTTGAAGCAGTGGTTTGGGCTATTTCCATGGCCTCTTTTTCTGCAAGGCCTGCACATAGCGGTCATAGTCGGCAACTTCTGTGTTGTTGAGAACTGAACAGTCAACAGATCTGTCAACAGGAAGCCTCGGAACTCTGTAAAACATAAGCAAGAAGGGTGCAAAGCCAGTTGTCTCATGGATCGTGCAGTTGTATGCAAACGTGAGAGATTTAAGTGCATCTGGCCACCTCTGCTTGGCTCTTGGAGGAAGTGCTCAAATCATGTTGCCCAAAGTTCTATTCATCCTCTCACAGGACCCGTTGCCCATAGAATGGTACGGAGTTGTGTGAGACTTCTGGACCCCCGCAACACTGAGCAACTCAACAATCAAAGCGCTCTCAAAGTTAGCCCCTTGATCAGAATGCAGATATTTTGGGAACCCATAGATACAAAAATAGTTATGCCATAACTGAGGTGCAACTGCTTTTGCAGATTGATTAGGGCACAAAAAGGCATGAGCCATTTTTATGAAATGATCCGTGACAACGAGTACATCCAACGACTTGTTAGAATGATCCTTAGCTGTCCAGAAATCAATGCACACCAGTTCTAGGGGCTCTGATGTTCTAATGTTCTTCAGGGTGCCCGAGCTTCCGGTTCTGGTGATTTACTTACTGGACACCATCTGCAGTTCCTGACATACTCAATCATACTCAAAATACTCAGATGAAGCCAAAAGAACCTCTGTCGTGCAAGGTACAATGTCTGCTGCTGCCCTTGGTGGCCAGCCTCGTCATGGACACCCTGCAAATCCTTCACACACAAGAAAGATGGGATGATGTACATATAGGTCCTTTGTTTCGTGATTGTGTTCCTTGCCACACAATTCAAAATACCATTCCTCAAGGTAAGCCTGTCCCAACACTTCAATAACCTGACAACTCCGGCAGCTTCCATGCTGTGCTCTCTCCTGGATGGTCTACGACCCCTCTCCAAATAGAACAACACTCTGCTCAGGACACTGTCATCACACTGTCTCTCTGCTAGAATATCGAGAGGGATCACCTAGGAATTGACATGCTCTGGAGTCAGCACAGTCTGAGGGAACTGGGGCAACAGGTAAGCATATGGGCACACTTTTGATTTGGGCTGGTGGTGAACCTGAAAAACGGCTGCCACCTCCCCTGATGACAAGGACCCAGACTGAGCAACCAGTGCTGACTGTGAAGTGAGTGGTAGGCATCCAGCTGTGAATCTGTCAGATGGCTGCACGGACTGACGAAAAGCGTCCTGCACACCATGTGCACAGACTGCCGCCGCTTCAGCCAGCAAGTCATTATAAGGCATTCTTATCAGCTGATAAAATGTGCACGGGGTCACAAAAGGCTCTCTGCTCAAGGCATCTGCAATTGTATTCTTAGGGCCTGGTATGTATGTTATGTCAAATTGGAAAGGCACCAACTTAGCCACCCATCGTTGTTCACATGCATCCATCCTGGCTGTGGACAGTATATAAGTCAGAGGGTATTATCTGTCCAAACTGTGAACTGCTAACCCATAAACCAATGATGGAATTTGTCACACACTGCCCATTTCAAAGCAAAAAATTCCAAGCTATGAGCTGGATACTTGGACTGTGCATGGGTGAGTGACTTACTTGCGAAGGCCATTGGCCTTGTGGTTGACCCTCCATCTGCAGTCTGTGACAAAACAGCACCAAGACCATTGCAAGAAGCATCCACAGAAAGCAGGAATGGTCTACTGAAATCACTTTGCCAAAAGCTCGGCTGCACTCATGAGTCCAGCCAGCTTCAGTAAGCTTTCTATGCAACTGCTTGTGCTTACGCCCCACTACACAAGGGCTCTGAGCACCCGTTGTGAGTCCAAATAACGGCTTTGCAATGCACGAGCAACCTTCAATAAACTGCAGGTAGAACACAACATGCCAAGAAATGACCAGATCTTTCTCTGAGATGGAATGTTGGTACCCTGCTGCATGAGATCAGATTCAGTCAGTGAGCCACTTTGTCGGGGTCAGATCTTATACCATCAGCACTGATGATATGCCCCCAAAATTCTACAGATCTCTGCAAGAAGTGTCATTTCTTCTGAGCCAGCTTGAGATTGTGAGCCTTGAGGCACCCAAAGACCATCTCTAAATGCTCCAATGCCAGCTCCTCTGTGGGAGCAAACACCAACACGTCATCCAGGTAGCATAGCACACTGAGGAAATTTTGGTCTCCGAAAATGATCAGCATCATTCTCATAAAGGTCGAGGGGCTATTACATAGCCCCTGGGGCATTCAGTTGTATTCATACAATCCAAATGGCGATGTAAAGGCTGTATAATTTTGTCATCCTCATGTACGTCCACATTGTAATACCCAGAGGTAAGGTCCATTGTGGAGAAGAATGCATTGCCCCCAAGGGCTGCCAGGGCATCAGATGGGTGAGGGAGAGGCTGAGCGTCTTTGATTGTTCTGGCGTTATGCCAGCGAAAATCATTGCATATCCTAATCTCACCTGACTTTTTCCAGACGAGTACCAATGGTGAGGCAAACTCACTGCTGGATCTCTGAATTATCTGTCTCTCTCCTCCATTTCATCCAATGCTTGCCTGAGTTTCTCATACTGCATAGGTGGTACACATTGGCAGGGAAGTCAGAAAAGCTTTTCATCAACAACTCTGATCCAATGTACGCAGCTCATAGCCTTACCACAGTTTAACTTGGCTCTGGAGAAAATGGACTGATATTCTGCAAAAGAGACTGACCAGCCTTTCCTTGCAGTTAGGAGACACCTCACACGAGTCAATGTTCAGACCAGACAACCCCAGGCTGTCCAAAACCGAATGCCAAGGATCAGTTTGACAACCTGGTTTTCTCGGTAGAGGCTGACTGGGCAAGCTAGAAAGTTCTATGGTCAGGCTGCCATTGTCACAGCAGCAACTGGACAGCTGCATGTTTTGCTGCACATCACGCTGATGGTCACCAGCATCTTTAAGACCACCAAAATGCTCCACTGCCACACAGGAGTACACATCAGCCATTTTAGCATTACTTCTTAATGTGACAGGCTTGTCAGAAGGATTAATTACCTTAAGAGGCAACGAGCTTTTGTCTCTCAACAGTGCTATGGTTCACCCTATGATCACCGATCGTGGTCTCTCTCTTGAGGTTGTTGGCTCCAAGATAACGGTGCTACCAGCAGGCAGCTTGCTTGGTCCCTGTAGCCTACACCAGACCAAGTGTTCATTCATGGGCTACAGCGTAACTGCCTTCTTCAACTTAACAGTGCAGATCTTTTCAGGCACACCAACTGCCTCCTGTCCTTCCACTCAAGCCATCAACCCTGACAGGTGTTTATCTGAGGGCCAGTCAGAACCAGGTGAGTTGGCAGATGAACCCAAAAGGCCTGTTTTTATCTTTAAGTGATGAGCAAAGTACCTCAATAGATTGCTACAGATGATGAGGCTGTCATGCTGCCCAGAAACCACTAAAGTTGGTACAAGAACTTTACAGCCATAAAGCTTGACCTCCAGGTCCAACACACCTGATTGAAATGTTTTTGAGCCCCCGCATCCAATCAGAACATCAGTGGGCTCAAGAGTGGGGGCCTTCAGTACGTGTTGCTGTAACAGCTGAGGTATCACCACAGAGCTTATAGTGCAAGCCATAGATCCACTGTCACCTTCCCACCAAAGGTAACATTTTCATAAAACAATTCATCATGTGGTACTAGTTCTGCATGTTTTGGAAAATCGGTCACCTCATCTACACTTTGATTTTTTTTTCTCCCCTGTCTGCATATATAGTAATGTAAGTGCCACACTGGCAGAACCATTTATGAACATTAATGGGTGATTCTTTAACTACGGGCACTATTGGCCTTGTAAATGTAATTTCCACCACACCATTGCCTTACAATATAAAGCGCCTTGGGGCAACTGTTTGTTGTGATTTGGCGCTATATACATGTGCTCTGATGTCACTGTTTATCTCCATAGAAACTACCCAAACAATCTTTCATACAAACTGTTTAAAGGGACATTGCAGTGTTGTGGTGGAAATTACGGCAATAGTGTGGGACAACTACATTTTGTTTAAAAAAATCACAACAGTTGTATGACATTGAATACCCCAATTATGTTTTGATTATTTTACTGATATTTTATTCAGAGAAATTTTAAAACATTAGAAAAAATGTTTCTTTACCATTCATTTTTATCATTGAAGATCAAAAGTCTGGGTGTGGGACAAGCACAAAACGGCAATATTTGCATATAATGATGCTGAAAAAAGGTGAAAAAGTCATCATAGACTACTAGAACAAATTTCTTAACACACTTTCATTGTAAAGATAACTATAAAAGTGTGAAATTTCCCTTTTTCTGTTTTTTATACAATATGATCAAAGGACATAATAAGTGCCCGTAGTCTAAGAATCACCCTAATACGCATATATGCAATTTATTCTTGCAAGACAGAAGGTATGTAGAGCATGAGTGAATGTGGTGTGTATGTGACCCCCATCCGCCCTTCCCGATCAGCCTACAACATCCTACTCAAAGCCAACTGACAGTTTCTATCAGGAAGGGCCGAACCACCAAAACAACACAAAGACAGACAAGAATGAGAAACAAGTGGTGAAGACAATAACTGTGATGTGAGACACCGAGAAGACAGAGCCCCAACCATACGACATACCATGACAAACAACCACACATGAACAAACAGTTACAGCAACGGTCTGTTGTCTAATTAGTGAGCATCCATACCCTAATCCAGAACACCGTAGTGTTAATCCTTTTAAGAGCACCCAAAAACCGAATTGTACGGCCACAAACACGGGACCATCCACACACAGAGACCCAGATCACAGCTAAATATCCAATCACTACTGTGGCTGGTGTGGTGGGCCAAGACAAGAGTACAGAACCATACCATATGACATGGACCACTCCAACACGTCAGAAGCCACGCGGCTGGCTGCAAGCGATGACGAAAGTGGGTTCAGGACGCAGGGTCCCAGGGGAGCCAGGAGAAAAGGGGCAGCGGAAGGGCACAGGGGCCAGGAAAGGCAGCCCCCAGAGCCACCAGGCAGCACAGCAAACCAACAGGGGAGCGGCCCGACGGCACCGGAACGCACCCCCGACAACACTCCCCCCACAGGGTCACAGGGAGCCGCCCCAAACCCGAGGGAAGCACACACAGCACCGTCATGGGCCCACCAATAGGGGGAGCCCCAGAACCACGCCGCCCGGGCCACGGCCCCCGAGGGCGGGAGTGAGCGGCGACAAGGACAGGGAGCAACGGAGCCACTGCAACCGAATCCAAAGCACAAGGTAGGGACCACCAAGCCACACGAGGGCGGGGCCCAGCCCCCAGACAAGAGGCAAGGCCCGACCCCGGGGCCAGGAAGAGCACAAGGCCCGCTGACAGCCAGGCCCCCCCCAGGCATAGAGGCGCACCCACGCCCCGCAAGGGGGGAGCCAAAGGGAGCGCGGGCCAGCACCCGACCCAACCCCCCCGGAAGCTCGCGGTGCCACCGGGAAGCAAACCACCCAAGACCACTCCTGGCGCCCGACCAGGTTTATCGGGGTGTCGGCGGTAGAAATCGGCCAGGAGGGCCGGATCCAGGGTGAAGCTCCTCTTCACCCAGGAGCGTTCTTCAGGTCCATACCCCTCCCAGTCCACCAAATACTGGAACCCCCGGCCCATTCGACGGACGTCCAGGAGCCGGCGTACTGTCCAGGCCGGCTCCCCGTCAATGATCCGGGCAGGAGGTGGAGCCAGATCGGGAGCACAGAGGGGTGAGGTGTGATGAGGCTTGATTCTCGAAACATGAAAAACCGGGTGGATCCGCATTGAAGCCGGGAGTTGGAGCTTCACTGCGGCAGGGCTTAGGATCTTGAGGATTTTGAAGGGTCTGATGAACCTGGCCATCAGCTTAGGGGAGGCCACTTGGAGGGGAATGTCCTTCGTCGACAACCACACCTCCTGCCCGGCCTGGTATGCAGGGGCCGGGACCGCCGGCGGTCTGCATGGGCCTTAGCCCTCATCCGGGCCTTCAACAAGGCAGAATGGGCGGTGCGCCACACCCGACGGCACCGCCGAAGGTGGGCCCGGACCGAGGGCACACCGACCTCTCCCTCCACCACGGGAAACAAAGGGGGCTGGTACCCCAGACACACCTCAAACGGGGAGAGGCCGGTGGCAGAAGACACCTGGCTGTTATGTGCATACTCGATCCAGGCTAGGTGGTCACTCCAGGCCATCGGGTGCGCGGATGTCACACAGTGTAGGGTTTGTTCCAACTCTTGGTTGGCCCGTTCTGCCTGTCCGTTCGTCTGTGGGTGGTACCCGGACGAGAGGCTCACGGTGGCCCCCAGTTCTCTGCAGAAACTCCTCCAGACCTGAGAGGAAAACTGGGGACCACGATCCGAGACTACGTCAGCTGGTATCCCATGCAGACGGATGACGTGGTGGACCAGGAGGTCCGCTGTCTCCTGGGCCGTAGGGAGCTTCTGGAGGGCCATGAAGTGGGCCGCCTTGGAGAATCGGTCCACTATTGTGAAGATGGTGGTGTTGCCCTGGGACGGTGGGAGGCCCGTGACGAAATCCAGGCCGATGTGGGATCAGGGGCGATGTGGCACAGGAAGCGGTTGGAGCAGTCCTTGGGACCTCCTGTGGTCTGCCTTGCCCCTGGCACAGGTGGTGCAGGCCTGGATGTACTCCCGGACGTCGGCCTCCATAGACGCCCACCAGAAGCGCTGCCGGACAACTGCCACGGTCCTTCGCACCCCTGGATGACAGGAGAGCTTGGAACCGTGACAGACGTCTAGGACCACAGCCCTGGCCTCTGGTGGGACGTACAATCTGTCCTTCGGACCTGTCCCCGGGTCTGGGCTCCGTGTCAGGGCCTCCCGGACGGTCTTCTCCACGTCCCAGGTGAGGGTGGCCACGACAGTGGACTCCGGAATGATGGCCTCCGGTGGATCCGACAGCACAGTTTTGACTTCGTCTTCGTGTACCCGGGACAAGGCATCCGATCTCTGGTTCTTGGTCCCGTGGCGATAGGTGATCCGGAAGTCAAAACGTCCGAAGAACAGTGACCAGCGGGCTTGCCTGGGGTTCAGCCGCTTGGCGGTACTGATATACTCCAGGTTCCGATGGTCAGTGAAAACCGTGAACGGCACAGACGCTCCCTCCAACAGGTGTCTCCACTCCTCAAGAGCCTCTTTCACCGCAAGGAGTTCTTGGTTGCCGACGTCATAGTTCCGTTCAGCCGGGGTCAACCGGCGAGAAAAGTAGGCACACGGGTGAAGAACCTTATCGGTCTCTCCGCTCTGGGATAGCACGGCTCCTATCCCTGAATCAGGGGCGTCCACTTCAACCACAAACTGGCGGCTAGGGTCGGGCTGCACCAGAACTGGTGCAGTAGAGAACCGTCGTTTCAACTCCTTGAACGCGGCTTCGCACCGATCCGACCAGGTGAAGGGGACTTTTGGAGAGGTCAGGGCTGTCAGGGGGCTGACTACCTGACTGTAGCCCTTAATGAACCTCCTGTAGAAATTTGCAAAGCCGAGGATCTGTTGCAGCTTCCTACGGCTTGTTGGTTGGGGCCAATCTCTCACCGCCGCTACCTTGGCCGGATCGGGGGCGACGGAGTTGGAGGAGATGATAAACCCCAGGAAGGACAAAGAAGCACGGTGGAACTCGCACTTCTCGCCCTTCACAAACAGCCGGTTCTCCAACAACCACTGCAGGACCTGACGTACATGCTGGACATGAGTCTCAGGGTCCGGAGAAAAAATGAGTATATCGTCCAGATATACGAAGACGAATCCGTGCAGGAAGTCCCGCAAGACGTCATTAACCAAAGCTTGGAACGTCGCGGGGGCATTAGTGAGGCCGAACAGCATGACCAGGTACTCAAAATGGCCTAATGGGGTGTTAAATGCCGTCTTCCACTCGTCTCCCTTCCGGACCCGAACCAGGTGATACGCATTCCTAAGATCCAACTTTGTAAAGATTTTGGCTCCATGCAGGGGGGTGAACACGGAATCTAACAACGGCAACGGGTATCGGTTGCGAACCGTAATTTCATTCAGCCCCCTGTAATCAATGCATGGACGGAGTCCGCCATCTTTCTTGCCAACAAAAAAGAAACCTGCATCCATCGGGGAGGTGGAATTCCGGATCAACCCGGCAGCTAATGAGTCACGGATGTAGGTCTCCATTGATTCGCGTTCAGGACGTGAGAGATTGTACAGCCTGCTGGACGGGAACTCCGCGCCCGGAATCAAATCAATGGCGCAATCATATGGACGGTGCGGGGGAAGGGTGAGTGCCAGATCCTTGCTGAAGATGTCAGCAAGATCGTGGTATTCAACCGGCACCGCCGTCAGATTGGGAGGGACTTTGACCTCCTCTTTAGCCTGTGAACCGGGAGGAACCGAGGAACCTAAACACATCCGATGACAGGTTTCGCTCCACTGAACCACTACCCCAGACGGCCAATCAATCCGGGGATTGTGTTTCAACATCCACGGGAAACCCAAAATCACGCGGGAGGTAGAAGGAGTCACAAAAAACTCGATCTCCTCCTGATGATTTCCAGACACCAGATGATTTCCAGACACCACCAGAGTTACAGGTTGTGTCTTGTCACGTGAATGTTATGACCCCCCCTTAGCCCAGTCTCTAAGGGCGAATGTTGTCGTTTTGGCCGTTTGGGACAGTTTTTCTGTATGTGCTCTTTTGAGCTGCAGAGAAAACACTCCCCGCGGACCAGCCTCCTCATTCTGTCATCTGTTCTCATTTTGGCCCTGTGCGTTTCCCTAGCAACGTCAGCAGAGGGAGCTGTTGCCCCACGGAGCGCTGCAACTGTGGAGCGTGGGGAGGGAGGAACCCTTTCGGACCCGGAAGGGAGAGGGACGGCGTGTGCCCGGCCACGTCCTTCATCTCGCTCCCGACGGCGTTCCTCCAACCGATTGTCTAACCGTATAACTAGATCGATAAGCCCATCTAAATCCCGTGGTTCTTCCTTCGCTACCAGGTGCTCCTTCAGGACCAATGACAGTCCGTTTATGAAGGCGGCGCGGAGCGCAACGTCATTCCAGCCAGATCTCGCAGCCGCGATGCGGAAGTCGACTGCATATTCGGCTGAGCTCCGGCACCCCTGTCTCAGTGACAGCAGCACTGTTGAAGCAGTCTCTCCTCTGTTAGGGTGATCAAACACTGTCCTGAACTCCCTCACAAACCCAGTATAAGAGGTAAGGAGCCGTGAATTTTGCTCCCAAAGCGCTGTAGCCCAAGCGTGTGCCTCACCACGAAACAAGTTAATTACATAAGCCACCTTGCTGGCATCAGACGCGTACATTACGGGACGTTGTGCAAAGACGAGCGAACACTGCATAAGAAAGTCCGCGCATGTCTCCACACAACCTCCGTACGGCTCTGGGGGACTTATGTATGCTTCAGGGGATGGTGGGGGGGTTCGTTGAATGGCCAGTGGAATGTTTATATCCTGCACCGGGTCGGCAGGAGGAGGAGCTGCAGCAGCGCCCTGAGCGCGTGCTTCCACCTGTGCGGTGAGAGCCTCCATCCTGTGATTAAGGATGACGTTTTGCTCAGTCATCAGATCCAGCCGAGCAGTAAAGGCGGTGAGGATTTGCTGCAACTCACCGATCACGCCTCCTGCAGACGCCCGTGCACCCTGCTCTTCCATTGGCTGTTCAGCAGATGGGTGACGCCCCTTGGGATCCATGACGTTGGCCGAGATATCCTGTTGGGGAAAGTGTAGTGACACGGACCCACAACAGGGGGCGTAAATGAACGGACAATGAAAGAGTCGAATATGAACACTTTACTGTTGTGAATGAGCACAACCACAATACAGAGGAGTGTGAAATTTTGCAAACAGTCAATCACAAGGGTGACGTGTGGGCAGGCTCGAGGATAGAAGACGTCTGTCCTGAGAAGAACCGGAACCACACGATTTCCTCCGCCACCGAACCCGGAGAATACTGGAGCCACCAAGTCCCGAGTCCCCAGGTGGCCACCGTCTCCGAATGTCGGATCTGGTACTGCTGGCAAGAAGCAGAAACAACAAGATGTGGGTGTGTGCACACCCAGTAACAGCAATGGTGGAGATTCCACCTCCACCTGTCATCCACACTCGTGCAGCTCCTGTCACACAGCACTTATCTGGTGGGGTGTAAAGCGAAGCTGTCGCTGGTCACGCCAATCTCCAGATAGTGCACTCCACAGGAAAAAACAGTTATTTATACGGCTGAGATTGTTACCTTCACAGGTCGATGATATCTCGGCAACGAGGTGGAGATGACGTCCGGGTTTTATGGAGTAGCATGAAGAAGTGTGACAGCTGTCATGAGATGATGCGTGACAGCTGTCACCCCTGGCTGTGTCCGTGGCGGCAGCGCCCTCTCGTGCCTGAAGCCCGCACTCCAGGCAGGGCGCCATCTGGTGGTGGTGGGCCAGCAGTACCTCCTCTTCAGGCGGCCCACACAACAGACTATAATAGTTCATAAATATCTGATTAATTTCCTGTGGTGACTGTGTGTAGTTTCCAGCTTGATCCTGGATAGATGTTATCCTTGATTTTTCCTTATTGCGTTGTAGTTGATTTGCCAGAAATTTACCTGAATTATTATTATGTTCGAAATTATTATATCTAAGTCGTTGGATGAGGAATTCTCTTTTATTTATATAATATTGTTGAGTTGGAACTTTGCCTTATTTAATTCAGACAGAGATTGATCACTTGTGTCTGCCACATATTTGTTTGTTAAATGTTTATTTTTTTTCTTCAAGGTCATTTTCTAATTTATGTTCCATTTTATTTTTATAAGAGGAATATGAAATAATTTTCCCTCTTATTACTGCCTTTCCTGTTTCCCAAAGCAAAGAAGGAGAAACACTCTGAGAGTCATTTCTTTCTAGACAGATTTCTTTCTGATAGACAGATTCTGAATCTTCAAAATCATCAGTTACTGGGGAATCACTCTCAGGCCCAACACTTGTCCCCTCCCCATGCAGGCCATCCAGTTTCCCTCCTGCTTGACTGTAGAGTCTGCAGCACGATTCTTCCTGGCTACAGCATTGGGACAATTAGCGTGTGTGTGGTCAGAGGTGAAACAGATATAACAGCTGATGGGTTCTGCAGTGGTAGTGTGTGGTGTGTTCTGTGTCTCCACAAATGTCACATGGCAAAGATGGTCTGCCAATGAATTTGGAATTCTGTCAGGCACCAACTTCATACTTAGGCTGTTGTGACTGTTGTTGAAGAACCTGTTCTAGTATGGCAATAAGACAATCAAGATGATCAGGGAAACCCTCTGTCTGCGGTCCACAAGATGGCACTGAAACAGGCTTTTGAGCTGAAGCAGTCCTGCAAAGTAATCTTCTTGTCTCTATGTTCAACCAGTCTCTCATAAATTTCTGCTGCAGTCCACTTTTCTATGGGTTACACTTGTAAATGAGAGCTAACTCAGGGTCAGGACAATGACAAATAAACATGGCAGTCAAGTCTCGAGACAGATAATCAAATGCCTTATTCTGCCTCCTCAGACAGTCTTCAGTCATCTCCATAGACCTGTTTAGTCTTAGTCAGTAGTCAAATGGGTGCTCACCTGAACTTGGTAATGTGGCATAAAAGTCAGCCAAGGGTAACCCTGAGGAGACTGTCAGAGAATTGTTGCTTCAGAATCTCAAATATTGGCTCTGGGCCCCCAGTTAAGGAAAGAGATGGCTCACGACATATGCCAGCCCTTCTTCTTCAAATAGCCCACCATAACAGCTGCCCACTCATGGACTGAGAGACTGTCATGCCCATCCCCCTTAAAACTCACAGGCTTTTTAGTGTGGGATCCGACAATAACATTCATCACTGATGAATCTGGTACTGTAGCGCCAGCTGCCCCACTCAGACTATGTCCCACACCACAGTTTAAGCATGACTCAGTGCAATGCAGCTGCCTTCCATTTCATCTGAACAGCCTCGTTCACCTCCCAGGGGTTCCTTGAGCCATGCTCTGGCCCAGCCAGATGAGCAGTGCATCACTAGGCGAGGCAGGGTTGTCAAGCTGCCTGACAGACTGACTTTGAGTTAAGCACAACTTGGTTAGGGACCAGGTGTGGTAAAGACACCTGTGGAAGTGAAGTGCTGGTAACCTCGCGTTCCTAGTTAGTGCAATAAAGGTTCCTAAGTGTTTGTTGCTTTGTTTACTTAAGGCATTGAACTCCAAATTGATGTTGACATTCATTTAACATGACACCAGGACATTTAAACTGCCCAACAATGTTTCAAAGCTATTAGTATGTAAATGCTCTTTGTTTGTTAAGAAGGGAGATGTATTGAGTTTGATTTACTCCTGTAGCTACAGCTTGTTCTGTCCCAATGCATTACCTGTAGTGATCTTGTGGTTGCGCAATTCAATAAACTCCCGAGTTGGAACCTGGGAGCTGAACATGTGTGTTGTCTATAGAATATTACCACTGCAGCCAAAAACAAAACAGTAGGCCTACACCATATTTCTGTGTGAAGTGATGCTGTGTCTGTGTTGTGCAATGGCAGGCTGTCCCCAGAAGTGGGCAAATCCCACAATATCATGCAGAGGTTCAAATGAGACGGTGCTGCCCTATAAGCAGCTCTGTCACTCAGACTCCTTTTTTGTGACAATGAGATCTAAAAATGTACCACACACCTCGACTCTGCCGTAACAGTTGCTTGCATGTATTATGCACTGCTCAAAATCATTAAAGGAGCACTGTGTTTCCCTAATTATTTTGAGCCATGTATATTAGTATGTATTATGTGACAAAATACCTGAGACGTTCATTGAAATCCATGAAGTAGTTTAGGATCCATTGCACTCCTGAGCTCAGGATCATGAACTACATCAGTTAAATGTAAAGTTGTAATTATTTCAAATGGTGGTCCAGCATTAGTTTCTCTCATGAACATTTTGATATTGTGAGAAATGTCATTGAAGTCAACCTAATGGTGAGGGATTGTGTGGTTACAAGACTCATGGACAGCAACAGGGTGATTCTCACACCCCCCAACCTCCCAAATTTTGTTGGTGTTGGCATGACAATCAGCTTTATCAAATTATGAAACTGCATACTGCTGTAATTTCAAAGGTGTAATACCAATATGCTCCCCATTGTTATATGGCTGGGGGGGCCTGGCTGCCGGTTTGTTTCTGTCTTTTGGTTTTCCTCCCAGGTGGCGTGCGTTTGGGACTGAGTGGCTGTGTTGCTGAGGCTGTCAGGACCTCACCCTGATCACCTGCGACTCGTCAGGACTCACAGCTGTGGTGCATCTGGATGGATTGGAACATGTTGGCATTTAAGACTGGAATGCACAGTGTGTATTTGCCAGAGACTCGACCTTGTGACCAGACGGGTGAGATCGTCGTCTTGGGAGCCATCTCATCAGCAGCGGATGCTGAGAACGTCCAGGTTTGATGCACAGTCTGTGAAAGAGGAGGGGGTGAGGTTTCACGCTCGTCAGCACACTTCCTGAGACTCGGTTGTTGCGGCCACCTGGGGGGTGTCGGCGGGGTCCTTGGGTCCGAAACAGCTTCTGGCTCCGGACCGTTAGCGCTGCTGGGAGCGCACCACGCCAGGCCGCACCTTTTGTTATTATATTATCACTGTTATGTATTAAATTCAGTTAGCCTTTGTACCGTGCTCTGCTTATTTCATACTGGGTCCTTCAAACGCTGGTCGGTTCTCCGAGCTGCGTCCGACACATAACAGTAGTCTCTGGCCAAACATCACGGACCCAGCGGTAGCAGAGACGGTAACGCGCCGGGAAGGCGGCAGCAGACGTTCAGTGGTTATCCGGATCAGTTGCGGGTGCTCTCCGCCCGGAAGGTGCGTGTTTGAGAACCCATTACTGGATACTGATTTGTGCTCTCTTGCAGCCGTGTTCCTGTGTTGTGCCTTATCCGTGGGTCGTGGTGGAGTGTGACTGGCGACGGCTTCGCGTCACGCTCCGACCGGATAAGAGGTTTAAACGGGAGCTGCAAGAGTGCGTTTGTAATGGGTTCACGCGCACGGCGGAGCTCTGTTAGCACGGGTCGCTGGGCTTCCTGTGTTACAGTCGTAGCCCCGTTTCCCCAGATAAAGGTAACTACTGCGTCTGTTGTTTCAGCTCCTGCGTTATTTAGTTGAGCACATTTTGGTTGTGTGTTGCACTCAGCTGCGCACACAAAAGCAGCTCGTTTGTTTTTTTCTGTCGCCAAAGGGGTTTTTTCATTTTTAGCACTCTGGCTCCCCCTTGTGGTGACTGAATCACGTTACCGTCAAGCTCTTGAGTAGGAACAGGTGTGTTCCATTTGGTTGAGCTTGACGGTATAACTCACTGATTTGTTTTGTGTTAGTTCCTTTTGTGTGGGTGTTGTTTGAGTTGGTTTTTGTGTGGGATTTTATTTTTTGTTTTCCA
Organism: Thalassophryne amazonica; assembly: GCF_902500255.1. Classification (NCBI taxonomy): domain Eukaryota; kingdom Metazoa; phylum Chordata; class Actinopteri; order Batrachoidiformes; family Batrachoididae; genus Thalassophryne; species Thalassophryne amazonica. The sequence continues at coordinate 117,145,637 of NC_047112.1, forward strand.
CTATTTGTCTGGGGTTGTGACCCTGCAGCCTGTCTGAAAAAAGAAAAAAAAACAACAAAAAAAAAAACACAGGGGACCCAAACAACTGTGTGTTGGTCTGTTTGTTTTTCCTTTTATTTCTTTTTGTTTCACATCCCCAGGGTTAGATGGAACGGTCCCCTGGGGGGTGATGGGGTGGTCCTTGGGTTGTGTTTTCCTCTTTTTGTTTTTTGTTGTGCCCTCTCTTCTCCTCTGACTCCAGCCGGGTGTGCCGTAGTGTCGGCATTGCTGGAGGGGTGCAGTTGGGTTGTGCTGGGCGTTTCCCAGGTAGCCTCTGCACCCGGGAGGGGAGGGGGGGGGTTTGGGGGATCTTTTTGTTTCCCCCCCCCCAGTTTCCGCCCTCAGGGTTTGACTGTGGTGTCCTCTGGGGGGGAAAGGGCTGTGGGTCCATCTAGCCATGGACGGCCGGGGCTGGGTCCATTGGTCATGAGGGGAGGCGTCTCCTGGGGTTGACGAGTGGTCCTCTGGGAGGCGCTGGTAGTCCCCGTGGGTGACGTTGGATCCCAGAGGGACCTCGGCCGTGGTTATTACTCCTGGAGCTGGCGGGAGGCCCTCTGGGGGGTGTTGGTCCCTACATGTCGTTTGGGGAGAGGAGGGGGGGTATTTTAGCATTTTTGTTTGTAAACTCAAGTTTGGGTTTTTCTTTTCTCCCCTTCCCTGGGGTTTGATGGAACGGTCCTCTGGGGAGGGGGGGGGGGTGTTTTAGTGTTTTTGTTTGTAGGCTTGGGTTTGGGTTGTTTTTCTTTTCTCCCCTTCCCTGGGGTTTGATGGGACGGTCCCCTGGGGAGGGGGGGGGTGTTTTGGTTGTTTGTGTTTTGTTTTATGACAAATTACACATGTTTGGATAAAGGCTGACCGCACAGGTGTAAGAACTCCTGGCCACACCTGTGCTAAGAGACTGTCAGAAACAAGGGCAAAGATGCAGCCAGTTCAACCAGTCTGTTGGAGGATGAACGCAGACGCGGTTTCCAGCCATGGTCCCTGGAGGGGGGTGTTTCTCCTGGGCCAGGTGTGTGTGGTCGCCGGGAGGCTTCCCGTGAGGGTGGGGTACTGTTATATGGCTGGGGGGGCCTGGCTGCCGGTTTGTTTCTGTCTTTTGGTTTTCCTCCCAGGTGGCGTGCGTTTGGGACTGAGTGGCTGTGTTGCTGAGGCTGTCAGGACCTCACCCTGATCACCTGCGACTCGTCAGGACTCACAGCTGTGGTGCATCTGGATGGATTGGAACATGTTGGCATTTAAGACTGGAGTGCACAGTGTGTATTTGCCAGAGACTCGACCTTGTGACCAGACGGGTGAGATCGTCGTCTTGGGAGCCATCTCATCAGCAGCGGATGCTGAGAACGTCCAGGTTTGATGCACAGTCTGTGAAAGAGGAGGGGGTGAGGTTTCACGCTCGTCAGCACACTTCCTGAGACTCGGTTGTTGCGGCCACCTGGGGGGTGTCGGCGGGGTCCTTGGGTCCGAAACAGCTTCTGGCTCCGGACCGTTAGCGCTGCTGGGAGCGCACCACGCCAGGCCGCACCTTTTGTTATTATATTATCACTGTTATGTATTAAATTCAGTTAGCCTTTGTACCGTGCTCTGCTTATTTCATACTGGGTCCTTCAAACGCTGGTCGGTTCTCCGAGCTGCGTCCGACACATAACACCCATGTTCAAATCTCTCCAATACCTCCCGAGTGTAGTGAAAAAAAGGGGGTTTAAAAATTGCTATGGTATGACAGACTGTCCCAGTGACCTAAATAGACATCAGCAAATGTAATCATAATCAGTAATAATCTTGAGTAATAAAGCGTGAGTAATTAATAAGTTAATACTAATTTTCTACAAATGAAAGTCAGGAATTTGCTTTTGTGATATTTTTTGAGAGACAGATGGCAATGTTGAACATTTTGACAATTTTAAAACTACTTTGAGTAATTTGCTTAAATTACATTTTTTTTCAAGTAATTGGTGACTTTCACATGCTGAATGTAAATAGTTGTCATGTATCTTTTGTATCTTGGCATTCTGAGTCTGATTAATACTTCTGATACCATTAACACTTTTTTCTTTGCTTAGTTAAATTATTACTTTTCAACAACAATCAACAATTAAAATATACTTTTGCAGACACATTACACCCACCCCTACATGCTTCAACAGAGCCCCAACCCAACAACATATGTACTGCATCATATATTGAGTAAATACACACACAAAAAAGAGAAAATAATGAATTAAAAATAAGTAAATAAGATAAATATATATTAGCAGAAATTATTAAATAAAAATAAGTACAGAAAATATAGTGCTATGTGTATACACAAACATAAGCATTTAAGTTGTAGATTACATATAATATGGGTTCACTGGTTTCTAACATCAATGTCAATGGTACCCATTTTTTTTTTCCAAACATGACAAAAAAGGTCTCCATATGGTATAGAATGTCACAACCTCTTGTGGTATAACAAATCTTCTCTCTCACCAAATGGTGTGTGAAATCTTCGATCCACATCCTAAAAGTTGGAGGGTACTCCTCCTTCCACTTAAGGAGTATACATCACCTGGCCAGGAGAGATGCAAACGTGATCATATTCCCAACCTGGTGACTCAGATGTATATTTTGTGTTACCACATCAAACACTGCCATGCTGGCAGAAGGTTCTATGGGCACTTCTAGAACTGACAAGGTTTTAAATATTGATTGCCAAAAGTTATGAATGAATGAATGAATTTCCTTGGCAAACAGACCCAACAATAACAAAAAACCCATGAATAGGACAATTTAACAATGAACCTGTGTGACCAAAAGGGTGTGGGCAGAAGCAAAAGTGTTGTGTGGGCCGCTGAAGAGGAGGTACTGCTGGCCCACCACCACCAGTCGGCGCCCTGCTTGGAGTGCGGGCTTCAAGCATGAGAGGGCGCCGGAGCCATTGGAAGTGACAGCTGTCACTTGTCAACCACACCAGCTGTCTCTCATCAACCACCTCATAAGAAGCGGATTACAACTCCACCTCCTCGCCGAGAAATCATCTACCACTAAAGGTAACCTTCTCTGCTGAATTATCGTTGTCTAATATTGTTCTGTGTGCAGCCGCATTCCTGTAGATTGAGTTTGGAGATTGGATTGGCGGATAGTGAGAAGACGACGGTCATCGTCTCTCACTCCATCCAGAAGAGGGACAAACAGGAGCTGCACGAGTGAAAACGTATCTGGAGGTGGAGGTTTTCCCTCCCGGAGGAATTGTGTGTAAAGGTTGCTGGGTGTGAGGACTCACACTCACCGTCATCTGTTTCTTGTCTGCCAGCAGTACCAGGGCCGACAACGGAGGACAGAGACCACCTGGGGACTCGGGACTTGGCGGCTCCGGTGTTCTTCAGGCCGTTGGTGGTGGAAGCGGTGTGGGCCCCGGCTCTTCGATCATCAGAGGTCTCCTATCTTCGAGCCTGCCCACAGTCCTCTTGTGTACAATTGGCATCCATTATTTATGTCTGTATTCCGTTGTGTGCCTTCACAACATTAAATTGTTACTCCTTTTCTTATCCATTGTCCGTTCTTTTGCGCCCCCTGTTGTGGGTCTGTGTTATGACACCATCCCAACAGGATTTCTCGGCCATTCGTCATGGATCCCGAGGGGCGTCAACCACAGCTTGAACAGCCAATGGGAGAACAAGGAGCGCAGGCGTCAGCAGGAGGCGTGGTAAGTGATCTGCAGCAAATCCTTACCGCTTTCACTGCTCAGTTACATCTGGTAACCGAGCAAAATGCAATCCTCAATCGGAGGATGGAGGCTCTCACCGCCAGAGTGGAAGCACGCGAGTCGAGCGTCGCTGCAGTGTCTCCTCCTGCTGGCCCGGGGCCTAATACAGACGTTCCACTGGCCGTTCAACAACCCCCCCCACCGTCCCCTGAAGCTTACATAAGTCCTCCCGAACCGTACGGAGGCTGTGTTGAAACGTGCGCAGACTTCCTAATGCAGTGTTCACTCGTTTTTGCACAGCGTCCGGTTATGTACGCATCAGACGCCACCCGGGTGGCTTATGTAATTAATCTGCTTCGAGGTGAGGCACGCGCTTGGGCTACAGCGCTCTGGGAACAGGATTCATGGCTTCTGACATCATACGCTGGGTTTATACGGGAATTCAAACAAGTGTTTGATCATCCCAATAGAGGTGAGACTGCCTCGACCGTGCTGCTGTCAATGAGACAGGGGCGTCGGAGCACAGCTGATTACGCTGTCGACTTCCGCATCGCGGCTGCGAGGTCTGGCTGGAATGACGTTGCGCTCCGCGCTGCCTTCATAAGCGGACTGTCTCCAGTACTGAAGGAGCATTTACTGGCTATGGACGAACCGCAGGATTTCGACGGGCTTGTCAATCTGGTTATACGCTTAGACAACCGCTTAAATGAACACCGTCGGGAGCAGGCTGGGGGGTGTGGCCGGGCACAAGCCGTCCCTCTCTCTTCCGGGTCCGAAAGGGTGACGTCGTCCCCACGTTCCATTGCCAGAGGGCTCCGTGTGGCAACAGCTCCCCCTGCTGACGAAGCTATGGACACGAGCAGGGCCAAAGTGAGATCTGACGTCAGACAAAGGAGGCTGGCCCGCGGGGAGTGTTTTTACTGTGGCTCATATGAGCACATGTTAAAAGACTGCCCCAAACGGTCAAACACCAACGCCCGTTCTTAGAAACTGGGCTAAGGGTGGGCCATAACATGTACACGGGGAGACCCCGCAGATCAGCATGAATCCCAGTGATAATCCTGAGTGGGGATTTAACCCTTCACGCCCCAGCACTGGTGGACACGGGGTCCGAAGGGAATCTGTTGGATAGCAGATGGGCAAAGGAAGTAGGGCTCCCTCTAGTGGCTCTGCCTTCGCCTTTGAAGGTACGGGCACTAGATGGCACCCTACTCCCGTTAATCACACACCGGACACAGCCCGTGACTCTGGTTGTGTCTGGGAATCACAGGGAGGAGATCGTGTTTTACGTGACACCTTCTACCTCCCGAGTGATTTTGGGTTTTCCTTGGATGGTGAAGCACAATCCCCAGATCGATTGGCCGTCTGGGGTAGTGGTGTAGTGGAGCAAAGCCTGCCACCGGGAGTGTTTAGGATCCTCGGTTCCACCCGGGATCACGGCTAAGGAGGAGGTTAAAGTCCCTCCCAATCTGACGGCGGTGCCCGTGGAGTACCATGATCTGGCTGATGTTTTCAGCAAAGATCTGGCACTCACTCTTCCCCCGCACCGACCGTACGATTGTGCCATTGATTTGATTCCGGACGTTGAGTACCCATCCAGTAGACTGTACAACCTCTCACGTCCGGAACGCGAATCAATGGAGACCTACATCCGGGACTCCTTAGCCGCCGGATTGATCCGGAACTCCACCTTCCCGATGGGTGCGGGCTTCTTTTTTGTGGGTAAGAAAGACGGCGGACTCCGTCCATGCATCGATTACAGGGGGTTGAACGAGATCATGGTTCGCAATCGATACCCATTGCCCCTCTTGGATTCGGTGTTCACACCCCTGCATGGAGCTCAAATATTCACCAAACTTGATCTTAGGAATGCGTACCACCTGGTTCGGATCCGGAAGGGAGACGAATGGAAGACGGCATTTAACACCCCGTTAGGTCATTTTGAGTACCTGGTCATGCCGTTTGGTCTCACCAATGCGCCCGCGACGTTCCAAGCATTGGTTAACGACGTCTTGCGGGACTTCCTGCATCGGTTTGTCTTCGTATATCTGGATGATATACTCATCTTTTCTCCGGACCCTGAGACTCATGTCCAGCATGTACGTCAGGTCCTACAGCGGTTGTTAGAAAACCGGTTGTTTGTGAAGGGCGAGAAGTGTGAGTTTCACCGCACTTCTTTGTCCTTCCTGGGGTTTATCATCTCCTCCAACTCCGTCGCCCCGGATCCGGCCAAGGTTGCGGCGGTGAGGGATTGGCCCCAACCAAAAAGCCGTAGGAAGCTGCAACAGTTCCTCGGCTTTGCAAACATCTACAGGAGGTTCATTAAGGGTTACAGTCAGGTTGTTAGCCCCCTGTCTGCCCTGACCTCCACTAAAGTCCCCTTCACCTGGTCGGACCGGTGCGAGGCCGCGTTTAGGGAGTTGAAACGCCGGTTTTCGTCTGCGCCAGTTCTGGTGCAGCCTGATCCTACTCGCCAGTTTGTAGTGGAGGTGGACGCCTCAGACTCAGGGATAGGAGCCGTGCTGTCCCAGAGCGGGGAGTCCGATAAGGTTCTCCATCCTTGTGCCTACTTTTCCCGCAGGTTGACCCCCGCTGAGCGGAATTATGACGTGGGCAATCGAGAACTCCTCGCGGTGAAGGAGGCTCTGGAAGAGTGGAGACACCTGTTGGAGGGAGCTACGGAGCCTTTCACGGTTTTCACGGACCACCGGAACCTGGAGTACATCCGGACCGCCAAGCGGCTGAACCCCAGGCAAGCCCGCTGGTCCCTGTTCTTCGGACGCTTTGACTTCCGGATCACCTACCGCCCCGGGACTAGGAATCAATGGTCCGATGCACTGTCCCGGGTGCACGAAGAGGAGGCCAAGGCTGAGTTGTCGGACCCCATCGAAATCATCGTTCCCGAGTCCACTGTCGTGGCCACCCTCACCTGGGACGTGGAGGAAACCGTCCGGGAGGCCCTGGCAAGGAACCCGGACCCGGGAGACGGTCTGAAGAACAAACTTTACGTCCCACCAGAGGCTAGGGCTGCCGTCTTGGACTTCTGCCACGGATCCAAGTTCTCCTGTCATCCCGGAGTGCGTAGGACCGTGGCAGTAGTCCAGCAGCGCTTCTGGTGGGCGTCACTGGAAGCCGACGTCCGGGACTACGTCCAGGCCTGTACCACCTGTGCCAGGGGCAAGGCGGACCATCACAAGACCAGGGGTCTCCTCCAACCCCTGCCTGTGCCTCATGGCCCCTGGTCCCACATCGGCCTGGACTTCGTCACGGGCCTCCCGCCGTCCCAGGGCAACACCGCCATACTGACGATAGTGGATCGGTTCTCCAAGGCGGCCCACTTCGTGGCCCTCCCGAAGCTCCCAACGGCCCAGGAGACAGCAGACCTCCTGGTCCACCACGTCGTGCGTCTGCATGGGATACCATTGGACATCGTCTTGGATCGTGGTCCCCAGTTCTCCTCACAGGTCTGGAGGAGTTTTTGTAAGGAGCTGGGGGCCACCGTACGTCTCTCGTCCGGGTATCACCCACAGACGAACGGCCAGGCAGAGCGGGCGAACCAGGACTTAGAACAGGCCCTTCGCTGTGTAACCTCCGCGCATCCGGCGGCCTGGAGTAACCATCTGGCCTGGATCGAGTACACTCACAACAGCCAAGTGTCATCTGCCACCGGCCTCTCCCTTTTTGAAGCGTGTCTGGGCTACCAGCCCCCATTGTTCCCACTTGTGGAGGGAGAGGTCGGGGTACCCTCGGTCCAGGCCCACCTGCGGAGGTGCCGCCGGGTGTGGCGGACCGCCCGTTCTGCCCTGTTGCGGGCCCGGACGAGGGCCAAGACCCATGCAGATCGCCGGCGATCCCCGGCCCCTGCATACCAACCGGGGCAGGAGGTGTGGTTATCCACCAAGGACATCCCGCTCCAAGTGACATCCCAGAAACTGAAGGACCGTTTCATTGGACCATTCCCCATCGCCAAGATCCTCAGTCCGGCCGCAGTGACACTCCCGGCTTCACTGCGGATCCACCCGGTTTTTCATGTCTCTAGACTCAAGCCATACCACGCCTCACCACTCTGCACCCCTGGACCCGAGCCACCTCCTGCCCAAATCATCGACGGGGAGCCGGCATGGACTGTTCGTCGGCTCCTGGACGTCCGTCGGAAGGGCCGGGGTTTTCAGTACTTGGTGGACTGGGAGGGGTACGGACCCGAAGAACGCTCCTGGGTGAAGAGGAGCTTCATCCTGGACCCGGCCCTCCTGGTCGATTTCTACCGCCGACACCTGGACAAGCCTGGTCAGGCGCCAGGAGGCGCCCGTTGAGGGGGGGGTCCTCTTGTGTGGGCCGCTGAAGAGGAGGTACTGCTGGCCCACCACCACCAGTCGGCGCCCTGCTTGGAGTGCGGGCTTCAAGCATGAGAGGGCGCCGGAGCCATTGGAAGTGACAGCTGTCACTTGTCAACCACACCAGCTGTCTCTCATCAACCACCTCATAAGAAGCGGATTACAACTCCACCTCCTCGCCGAGAAATCATCTACCACTAAAGGTAACCTTCTCTGCTGAATTATCGTTGTCTAATATTGTTCTGTGTGCAGCCGCATTCCTGTAGATTGAGTTTGGAGATTGGATTGGCAGATAGTGAGAAGACGACGGGTCATCGTCTCTCACTCCATCCAGAAGAGGGACAAACAGGAGCTGCACGAGTGAAAACGTATCTGGAGGTGGAGGTTTTCCCTCCCGGAGGAATTGTGTGTAAAGGTTGCTGGGTGTGAGGACTCACACTCACCGTCATCTGTTCCTTGTCTGCCAGCAGTACCAGGGCCGACAACGGAGGACAGAGACCACCTGGGGACTCGGGACTTGGCGGCTCCGATGTTCTTCAGGCCGTTGGTGGTGGAAGCGGTGTGGGCCCCGGCTCTTCGATCATCAGAGGTCTCCTATCTTCGAGCCTGCCCACAGTCCTCTTGTGTACAATTGGCATCCATTATTTCTGTCTGTATTCCGTTGTGTGCCTTCACAACATTAAATTGTTACTCCTTTTCTTATCCATTGTCCGTTCTTTTGCGCCCCCTGTTGTGGGTCCATGTTACGACACCATCCCAACAAAAAGCTTATAAACTCAACTATGACTGAACTGAAGCAAGACTGCCTGATATCTTTGCTTCACTTTGGAAAATGACCAATCAGTAGACAGTCTTGTGGATAGTTTAAACTCAGTGCTCAAAAACTCGACAAGATTGTGCCACCTTTATTAAAACCACTTCCCCCCAAAACAAAGTCACCTTGGTTCAATGATTACTTATGTGACCTCAAGCATAAGGCAAGAGGTCTAGAACGGAAATGGCGTAGTTCAAAATGAGAAGTATTCCACCTTGCGTGGCGTGATGCTATCTTAGACTATAAGCATGCATTATTGGCTACAAAGCAGACCTACAACCCCTGGCAATAATTATGGAATCACCGGCCTCAGAGGATGTTCATTCAGTTGTTTAACTTTGTAGAAAAAAGCAGATCACAGACATGACACAAAACTAAAGTCAAATGGCAACTTTCTGGCTTTAAGAAACACTATAAGAAATCAGGAAAAAAAGATTGTGGCAGTCAGTAACGGTTACTTTTTTAGACCAAGCAGAGGGAAAAAAAATATGGACTCACTCAATTCTGAGGAAAAAATTATGGAGTCACCCTGTAAATTTTCATCCCCAAAACTAACACCTGCATCAAATCAGATCTGCTCATTAGTCTGCATCTAAAAAGGAGTGATCACACCTTGGAGAGCTGTTGCACCAAGTGGACTGACATGAATCATGGCTCCAACATGAGAGATGTCAATTGAAACAAAGGAGAGGATTATCAAACTCTTAAAAGAGGGTAAATCATCACACAATGTTGCAAAAGATGTTGGTTGTTCACAGTCAGCTGTGTCTAAACTCTGGACCAAATACAAACAACAAGGGAAGGTTGTTAAAGGCAAACATACTGGTAGACCAAGGAAGACATCAAAGCGTCAAGACAGAAAACTTAAAGCTATATGTCTCAAAAATCTAAAATGCACAACAAAACAAATGAAGAACGAATGGGAGGAAACTGGAGTCAATGTCTGTGATCGAACTGTAAGAAACCGCCTAAAGAAAATGGGATTTACATACAGAAAAGCTAAACGAAAGCCATCATTAACACCTAAACAGAAAAAAACAAGGTTACAATGGGCTAAGGAAAAGCAATCATGGACTGTGGATGACTGGATGAACGTCATATTCAGTGATGAATCTCGAATCTGCATTGGGCAAGGTGATGATGCTGGAACTTTTGTTTGGTGCCGTTCCAATGAGATTTATAAAGATGACTGCCTGAAGAGAACATGTAAATTTCCACAGTCATTGATAATATGGGGCTGCATGTCAGGTAAAGGCACTGGGGAGATGGCTGTCATTACATCATCAATAAATGCACAAGTTTATGTTGATATTTTGGACACTTTTCTTATCCCATCAATTGAAAGGATGCTTGGGGATGATGAAATCATTTTTCAAGATGATAATGCATCTTGCCATAGAGCAAAAACTGTGAAAACATTCCTTGCAAAAAGACACATAGGGTCAATGTCATGGCCTGCAAATATTCCGGATCTTAATCCAATTGAAAATCTTTGGTGGAAGTTGAAGACAATGGTCCATGACAAGGCTCCAACCTGCAAAGCTGATCTGGCAACAGCAATCAGAGAAAGTTGGAGCCAGATTGATGAAGAGTACTGTTTGTCACTCATTAAGTCCATGCCTCAGAGACCGCAAGCTGTTAGAAAAGCCAGAGGTGGTGCAACAAAATACTAGTGATGTGTTGGAGCGTTCTTTTGTTTTTCATGATTCCATCATTTATTCCTCAGAATTGAGTGATTCCATATTTTTTTTCCCTCTGCTTGGTGTAAAAAAGTAACCGTTACTGACTGCCACAATTATTTTTCCTGATTTCTTATAGTGTTTCTTAAAGCCAGAAAGTTGCCATTTGAAATAACTTTAGTTTTGTGTCATGTCTGTGATCTGCTTTTTTCTACAAAATTAAACAACTGAATGAACATCCTCCGAGGCCGGTGGTTCCATCATTTTTGCCAGGGGTTGTACTACTCTGATTTGATCAACAAAAACAAGCATAATTCAAAGTTCTTGTTCGACATGGACAACCACCTGTAATTCGCTCTCCTTTTACAGCACAAGATTTATTGGATTATTTCGAGAAGAAAATCGATGACATTAGGTTAAAGATATCCCAGCATGCCTTAACCCAGCCACTACACCCTACTATTGAGGTGGGTGCCATTAGTGAGGTATTACCTACATTTACAGAATTTGATAGTATCTCACTAGGCATGCTGACTTAACTCGTAATGTCTACAAAAAGCACAACCTGTTTATTTGATCCTATACCAACAAAACTGTTTAAGGACCTGTGGCCCACTCTTGGGCTGACTGTGCTGGAAATGATTAATCTCTCATTACCCTCTGCATCTGTTCCTAAATGTTTCAAATCTGCAGTGAATAAACCATTACTTAAGAAACCTAATCTTGACCCTAGCGTATTGAAAAACTATTGGCCGATATCAAATCTATCATTTTGCTCTAAAATTCTGGAAAAGGTGGTTTCATTGCCATGGGCCACCTTACTGAGAATAATCTCTTTGAGCCACTGCAGTCTGCTTTTAGAAAATATCATTCCACAGAGACTAAAGTGGTGAATGATCTTCTGCTTGCAATGGATTCAGACACCACTACAGTTCTGTTGCTGTTAGAGCTCAGTGCTGCATTTGATACAGTGGCTCATCATATTCTACTTGATAGGCTGGAAAATCATTTTGGGATTACTGGGAGTGCCCTTGCATGGCTGACACACACCAATTAGCTAAACTGCAGGATTGTCTTACAGACATAAAGACATGGATGACCTCTAATTTCCTGCTTTTAAACTCAGATAAAACTGAAGTTATTGTACTTGGCCCCACAAATCTTAGAACCATGGTGTCTAACCAGATCCTTACTCTGGATGGCATTACCCTGACCTCTAGTAATACTGTGAGAAATCTTGGAGTCATTTTTGATCAGGATATGTCATTCAAAGCGCATATTAAACAAATATGTAGGACTGCTTTTTTGCATTTGCGCAATATCTCTAAAATTAGAAAGGTCTTGTCTCAGAGTGATGCTGAAAAACTAATTCATGCATTTATTTCCTCTAGGCTGGACTATTGTAATTCATTATTATCAGGTTGTCCTAAAAGTTCCCTGAAAAGCCTTCAGTTAATTCAAAATGCTGCAGCTAGAGTACTGACAGGGACTGGAAGGAGAGAGCATATCTCACCCATATTGGCCTCTCTTCATTGGCTTCCTGTTAATTCTAGAATAGAATTTAAAATTCTTCTTCTTACTTATAAGGTTTTGAATAATCAGGTCCCATCTTATCTTAGGGACCTCATAGTACCATATCACCCCAATAGAGCGCTTCGCTCTCAGACTGCAGGCTTACTTGTAGTTCCTAGGGTTTGTAAGAGTAGAATGGGAGGCAGAGCCTTCAGCTTTCAGGCTCCTCTCCTGTGGAACCAGCTCCCAATTCAGATCAGGGAGACAGACACCCTCTCTACTTTTAAGATTAGGCTTAAAACTTTCCTTTTTGCTAAAGCTTATAGTTAGGGCTGGATTAGGTGACCCTGAACCATCCCTTAGTTATGCTGCTATAGACCTAGACTGCTGGGGGGTTCCCATGATGCACTGTTTCTTTCTCTTTTTGCTCTGTATGCACCACTCTGCATTTAATCATTAGTGATCGATCTCTGCTCTCTTCCACAGCATGTCTTTTTCCTGGTTCTTTCCCTCAGCCCCAACCAGTCCCAGCAGAGGACTGCCCCTCCCTGAGCCTGGTTCTGCTGGAGGTTTCTTCCTGTTAAAAGGGAGTTTTTCCTTCCCACTGTTGCCAAGTGCTTGCTCACAGGGGGTCGTTTTGACCGTTGGGGTTTTTACGTAATTATTGTATGGCCTTGCCTTACAATATAAAGTGCCTTGGGGCAACTGTTTGTTGTGATTTGGCGCTATATAAATAAAATTGATTGATTTATTGATTGACCAGTCATTCTCACTGTTTTGTACAACATGACATCTAACCTTAGTGACATGAAATTTGGGGTTCCACAGGGGTCTGTCTTAGGCCCCCTGCTTTTATGCCTTTATATAGCACCCTTTGGGCACATATTGTGGTGTTTTGGGATTACCTGTACAGACAAGATCACACGGGTCCAGCCAGCCACATCTGAGCACACAGAGGATGGCAAGGCGCCTCTCAGCTGATCACCGGCTAGCTACTCACTGACAGCTGGAATTGACGGCTCAGTGTACACGACGTGTTAAATTAAAAGCACAGAGAAAACAGCTAGGACAAGTATATAACTAAATACTACAATAACTACATACATAATTACATAACAAATAACTAAAATAAATAATCACAAAACAAAGAAACAGAGAGTGACACTTTGTTCTGTGCACTGATCTGTTGACCTGCAAGTCACACATAACACATATCGTGTTATGATGGACATGACCTTACAACTCTCCACCATGAGGCGCATGGGTGTGCATGCTGTTCTCACGTGGAAATACATAAAAACATATATCACCTTTGCAACGGGCTGGAGTGACCGCACATCACACACATCGGCAGGCCGTACCAGGTGAAAAGGACTGTCTGATCATGTGTACACTCAGCTGGTGATCAGAACGTCACATCACCCACATGCGCTATGGTCCACATGACGCATTGTCCTTCAGCCCGCTGTGCACTGGACATGCATGCAGTGCCGACTGGACACGGGGCCAGCAGATGTAAACATAAGAGCGCACTGCTTCATTCATGTCATTTCATGACTTGTCATCTATGACCATGGGTCATATTACAGAAGAACAGAAGGGTCATACTTGTATTGTCCGCTCAAATATTAAATATTAGAAATTATGGTGGGCTTTTTTTTTGGTGTGTGGTTTCCCTCCCCCCCACAGCAGCGGTACAATGTGGTGCCACACCTTCCAGGTGCTCGCACGAGCGTGCACGACATTGTCGTGGCAGTATCATGCACACCTGTCCGACCATGTGTCCCTCCTGACAGCAGGTGGAATGTTTTGCGGTTCCCCATTTCGTTTTTTGTTCATGGATTTTCGGTCTCTTTCTGCATCTTTCGCCGAACTTCATTTTATGTGTGAAGGGGCCCTTAATATACAATCAATTATATTTTTTTTAATCAAAAACATATCAAAATTTAAACTATCAAGTGAGTTTTTCCTTTTAATTTATGAACTATGAAAATGATTTCAGTCTCATCTGTTTCTTTAACAAACATTTACTCCAGAATTGTATTGGTTGTTTTGCTGTTGTCCAAGGAACACATTTTAGGGCATGTAATTGAATTTGCTAAATTTTTACCCACATTGACAAAATAATCATTGAAATGATTTGCTATAGCATTAGTGCCTTTAACAATTTTGGCAGTATTTGTGTAAAAATAAGCTGGATAGTCTTTAATAGTTTTTTCTTGTTAATGATTTCATTTAAAAGCTTACAAGTATCTTGAGTATAATGATAGGTTCCAATAAATCACTATAGTACTATTTCTTACAAGTTCCCATATTGCTAGTTAATTTGTATATGTTATTTTGTATATCTTATATTTTCTTTCGGCTTCATTAGTTCTAAATTTTATAAACTGCTTGTACATCAAATCTTTTCTTTTTACATGCTTTCTGAAGCCCCTTTGTAATGCATTATCAGCATTTCATTTATGAAATGAGTACTATACACAGTACTATAGTGATTTATTGGAAGAAAAACCCAACATTAAAGATGCTTGTATTCTTTTAAATGAAATCATTAACAAGAAAAAACTATTGTAACATTTGACACAACTGGGCAATGTTTATCAAATAAATTGGAAATAATAGAAATAAATGATTCACATAATTTATCTATATCCTCAGTGTAAATGTCATACCAGTTTTGATGCATTAAATCCATTCTAAGATTTTAATAGTTACATCTGTTATTTTCCTTGTAAAATTAGTGCTTACGCTATAAGCATTTCTATCAAATGTTGCTTCAAAAGCAACAAAAACTGGCAAATGATCACTGATGTCATCAATATGTAATTCTCCAGTTAAATTATATAAACCCATAAGAAACAGAGTTTATAAATTCCGTTATTTGTAATTGTCTGAGGATTTAAGAAATCTATATTGAAATCACCGCACACAAGTAGAAGTATATGTTATGTGTCGGACGCAGCCCAGAAAACCGACCAGCGTTTGAAGGACCCAATATAAAATAAGCAGAGCACGGTACAAAGGATAACAGAGTTTAATGAACATAACAGTGCTGTGAAAAAAGTGCGCGGTCTGGCGTGGTGGTTTTGCGGTGCGCTCCCAACAGCGCTAACGGTCCGGAGCCAGAACCAATTCGGACCCAAGGACCCCGCCGACACCCCCCAGGTGGCCGCGACAAACCGAGTCTGTGAAAGAAGGAATCATTATGTGAGTCCACACTCAACACACAGAGAGAACGCTCAAAGGTGCACAAACAGCAAACACTTCCTGGCTTAATTACTAATCAGCTTCCCACCCTGCAGGCATGGAACATCCAGTTCACAAAACTCCACTGCAGTGGAAGCTGATTACACGACCAACATACAGCTCAATATAATAAGGTGTGAGGGACACCACATTTACTGACTGTATAAATGTTAGTCACAAAATCTAACGTACCTCAGGAAGTGTGCTGACGAGCGTGAGACCTCACCCCCTCCTCTTTCACAGACCGTGCATCAAACCTGGACGTTCTCTGCATCCACTGATGATGAGATGGCTCCCGAGACGACGATCTCACGCGTCTGGTCACAAGGTCGAGTCTCTGGCAAATACACACTGTGTACTTCAGTCTTAAATGCCACCATGTTCCAATCCATGTAGATGCACCACAGCTGTGAGTCCTGACGAGCCACAGGTGATCAGGGTGAGGTCCTGATAACCTCAGCAACACAGCCACTCAGTCCCAAATGCAAGCCACCTGGAAGGAAAAACAAAAGACAGGACAAAAGACAAACAAAAAGGCAGCCAGGCCCCCCCAGCCATACAACAGTATATTTATGATTATATTATACATTTCTGTCATCTTATCCTCAGACATATTTGTTAGATCCAGGACCTCTATAAATACAGCTTATAATTATGTTTATTTGATTTTTCACATTTAATTTCCACTGCAATGCATTCCATAACATTTTCCAAAGAAAATGACAAATGTTTGAATAATTTCACTTTCATAACTTGGTCTGACATAAAGTGCCAAGACACCTCCCCTTTTAGTCATCCTATTTGTTGCAAAAAAGTCATATCCCTCAAGCTGGAGAGCATCGACTTGTTCCTCCTTTAGGACCCCTTCACACATAGTACGAATACTGTAGTGTTCAGAATAATAGTAGTGCTATGTGAGTAAAAAGATTAATCCAGGTTTTGAGTATATTTCTTATTGTTACATGGGAAACAAGGTACCAGTAGATTAAGTAGATTTTCACAAATCCAACAAGACCAAGCATTCATGATATGCACACTCTTAAGGCTATGAAATTGGGCTATTAGTAAAAAAAAAGTAGAAAAGGGGGTGTTCACAATAATAGTAGCATCTGCTGTTGACACTACAAACTCAAATCTATTATGTTCAAACTGCTTTTTTTTAGCAATCCTGTGAATCACTAAACTAGTATTTATTTGTACAACTACAGTTTTTCATGATTTCTTCACATCTGCGAGGCATTAATTTTGTTGGTTTGGAACCAAGATTTTGCTGGTTTACTAGTGTGCTTGGGGTCATTGTCTTGTTGAAACACCCATTTCAAAGGCATGTCCTCTTCAGCATAAGGCAACATGACCTATTCAAGTATTTTGACATATCCAAACTGATCCATGATACCTGGTATGCGATATATAGGCCCAACACCATAGTAGGAGAAACATGCCCATATCATGATGCTTGCACCACCATGCTTCACTGTCTTCACTGTGAACTGTGGCTTGAATTCAGAGTTTGGGGGTCGTCTCACAAACTGTCTGTGGCCCTTGGACCCAAAAAGAACAGTTTTACTTTCATCAGTCCACAAAATATTCCTCCATTTCTCTTTAGGCCAGTTGATATGATATATAAGTTGATATATTCCCAGCCAGAAACTTTACCACTGAGCTACCATTGCTGTCCTGTAAAAGGTGTGGGAAAATGCCTGATATCAAGACGTATTTAAAAAACAATAAAACCACACACCATATAAAAACACCGCATTTTATTGAATCCCTCTTATCAAGCGGGCAATAAAAGTATGATCCATCTGTTCCTCTGTACATGATCCATGGTCACAGACGTACAGTCATGAAATGACATGAATGAGAAGCAGGGTGATCTTATCATGTCCACATCTGCTGCCGGCGTGTCGAGCCGGCCCCGCGCATGTCCTGGCCGGCATGCATCTTGTTGATGGCGTGCCACAGGACAGACACCGCATCATGTGGAACAGAGCTCATGTGGGTGACGTGACATTCAGATTGCCCACTGTGTGTTATGATCTGACGGTCTGTTCACCTGGGATAGCCTGTCAATGTGTGCGGCATGCATGTGCTCGCTGCAGCCCATTGCAACAGCGATATATGTTTTTATGTATGTCCACGGGAGGACAGCAAGCTGACACATGTGCACCACAGTGAACAGTTTTTAGGTACGTATTCCCAAGCCGAGACATCCAGAACTACAGATCTCCCTAGCTGCTCCTGTCGACGGACGCACCCCTCAGTTCAGCACACACACCAATGTGTCACTCTGTCCATTTGCAAAGCCACGCTTGTGGGGCACTTAGAAACATTTCACATCCAGCTCTACAGTGACTGTCTGCTGACTGCTGTCGTGTTAACAGTGCGAATGGCCTCACATTTTCTAAGTGCCATGCGAGCGGTGTTAGATGTTCATGCGTATCAGCTGAAATTTGGCCGACACCTGCCGCGAGAGGATTAGATGGGCTCGCACAGCGCACACTCTGTCTTTCAGCCGCCGGTGTGTGCAAATAGTTGTAGCAACAGGTGTATGAGGCATTAGAGGCAGCTATGATTTTACAAGTACTGCATATGATTCCTGCTTCATGCGCAGTTCGACCACATTCGTACTCTGTGTGAAGGGGCCCTTAACCATGTCTCTGTAATTGTAATAACTGAAAAATGTTAATTAGAACTCCTTAAACAGTCTTGAATTTTTAAAATATTGGTAGTGAGACTTTTCCGATTAAAATGTATGATTGAAAATGTCTTGTCTATCATAGAATACTCCTTAAATTGTTCCTCAGTAAAATATTTACAGTGATGAATAATGTTACTGATTAAAAAAACAATCTGGATCAATATTGTATTCCATGTCATGACATCTATGCTCAGTATAATCAAAAACTGTGAAATTGAGCTCCTGTGCAGAGGTAGATTGAAAAGGGTCAGTTGACATCATATCACAATTAGAATCCACAAATGTATAAATACAGCGGTATCACTTATAATTTCATCCCAATATGTGTCAGACACCATTTTATGTTATCATGTAGGGTAGGACTCAACTCATGAATTTTGTTTCACACAAATACTTGTTTAACAATACATATCAACACAGACATGATTGAGTGACCAATCAATGAAGCAGAAAAATAAATAAATATGCAAGCAAAGCCTGCACAATCCTCCAACATAACACTTTATTATCAGATCAGAGATCCAGAATTTGTCTTACACATTCAGTAGCTCCGTTACAACACAATACATAAACAACATAAATAAGACACAGATATTTCACAAACAATCCACACAACAAACATTTACTCGCATTGCAGCCTAGATAACATTTCATCCTCATTCAAACAGTTCTGATTCCTGCTCCTCATGCACAGTTCTCTGGTGTTTTCAGGTGTTTTCAAACTGTTTTCAACAGTTTGTGACCCAGACTGAATGGGTCTTACCCTGTTTCCTAAGCAGCCTTGTTTTCCTGGCGATGTCCACATTATTCTTAGTAAGATGCTCATTTATATAAAACATTTGTGCCTTTTAGCTTCCTTCTCTGAGTAATTCAACTTTATGCCTTCTGTTTGCAAAACGGATGATAATAAGTGGAATGAAAGGCTTATCCTTCTGAGGCCGAGCCGGCAGAATGTGGCAGGCTTTGATATTTTCTTTATTAATGTCAATATGTTTACTATGAAAGAATGCAGTCACCTGTTCCTCCATAGTTACCTCATGTCCAATGTCCTCAGCACCAACTCCTGTCATAGCCTGTGAAAAATTCCTTGGTTTGGTTTTTAGTCCAGGGATAATGACATCATTCTTCCAAGAATACTGCTCCAAGTCAGACACCCAATTTTCCAGATATAAATTTTTTTTTTCTTGTTTCAGCTGTCTGATTTCTCTCTGCAGCTCTGTGATGATGTGGTTTTGCTTTTTCAATGATGCTCTTTCCAAAAACATCATACTCATGGACTCCTTTAATTCCTCCATGTCTTTTGAAGGATTTCTGAAGTCATTTCAGTACGGATTCGGGTTAGGGTTAACCCTAACCCTAACCCGAACCCTAATTTTCAATTTATTTTCATTTATATAGCACCAAATCACAACAGAGTTGCCTCAAAGCGCGTCACACAGGTAAGGTGTAACCTTACCAACCCCCAGAGCAACAGTGGTAAGGAAAAACTCCCTCTGAGGAAGAAACCTCAAGCAGACCAGACTCAAAGGGGTGACCCTCTGCTTGGGCCATGATACAAACATAAATTACAGAACAATTCACAGACAAATATACAAGAAATGCTATTGGCGCACAGGACAGGAGGGTCGCCAACATGAATACAACTCCCATCTCTGGATGGAGCTGCACCTTAAACAGAGAGAAAGGGTTAACCCTTCACTAAAAGACCCAGAATTTAGGTAAAGTTGAGGCCACAGCCCACTCCAATTACTAATAAAATGAATTAAAATAGTAAAAAGCGTAAAAAAAAACTGTACCAGTATGCTAGCCATATGAAAGGGAAAAGAAGTGTGCCTTAAATGATCTATGTGTAGATCTTGATTAACAGCAAATCACACTACTACAGTCCCAAACACCGAAAGCTAGCTTACCACAGATCTCGGTATTAGCTTAGCATGTGACATCCCAGCTTCCTCACAAGGATGACAAACTGGCAGCCGATGCTGTAGCTTGAGGCAAGTGGTAACTGCTGCTGTAGCCCAGGGCCTGCTGGTAGGGTATGCTGTGACCCTGGGCCTGGTGGTAGCTGCCTGTGCCACCCTGGGCCCAGTGGTAGCTGCCTGTGTCACCTTGGGCCCGGTGGTAGCTGCATGTGTCGCCCTTTGCCCGGTGGTAGCTGCATGTGTCGCCCTTTGCCCGGTGGTAGCTGTCTGTGTAGCCCTGGGCCCGGTGGTAGCTGCCTGTGTCGCCCTGGCCCCGGTGGTAGCTGTCTGTGTCTCCCTGGGCCTGGTGGTAGCTGCCGGTGGCGCCCTGGGCCCGGTGGTAGCTGCCTGTGTCGTTCTGGGCCTGATGGTAGCTGCTGGTGTCTCCCTGGGCCTGATGGTAGCTGCTGGTGTCTCCCTGGGCCCGGTGGTAGCTGCCTGTGTCGCCCTGGGCCCGTTGGTAGCTGTCTGTGTCGCCCTGGGCCCGGTGGTAGCTGCCTGTGTCGCCCTGGGCCCGTTGGTAGCTGTCTGTGTTGCCCTGGGCCCAGTGTTAGTTGCCTGTGTCGCCCTGGGTCCGGTGGTAGATGCCGGTGTAGACCTGGGCCCGGTGGTAGCTGCCTGTGTCGCCCTGGGCCCGTTGGTAGCTGTCTGTGTCGCCCTGGGCCCGGTGGTAGCTGCCTGTGTCGCCCTGGGCCCGTTGGTAGCTGTCTGTGTTGCCCTGGGCCCAGTGTTAGTTGCCTGTGTCGCCCTGGGTCCGGTGGTAGATGCCGGTGTAGACCTGGGCCCGGTGGTAGCTGCCTGTGTCGCCCTGGGCCCGATGGTAGCTGCCTGTGTCGCCCTGGACCCAATGGTAGCTGCTGGTGTAGGCCTGGGCTGTGAGGAACCGGTTCTGCTCGGACCTTGCGGGATTTCTCAAGAATGGCTCCAACTGTCAGCTCAAAGGCTATAATGGTAAATGCTATAACTTTTGACTCAAATGGTGCAACTATCTCGAATGACAACAGTCTGTTCTGCTCTGCTCTGCTGCCGTATTTGGTGCGGGACAAAAGCAGAACAAATGTGAAAGGGTTGCCTGTATCTGTCACAACTAGGATCAATATGAGACGTGATTTTAGCTAGTCTTACTTTTGACCAGCACAAACCATGTAAAACCTTGAACTGAATGTCTGTCTTGAACTGTATGTCGTAGACAGATTGAAGATGGGTGTATCTTGTCTACAGCCTGTCCAACCCTCAGCAGAAACCTTCTCACTCATTCCTTAGTGTTGTCAGGGGTTTCAAATTATATGAATTGGAAAATGGAAAGTGGGCAGATGTTGACAGGAAACTGGAGTTACAAAAAACAAAACAAAAAAAGAAAATAAATGAGAATGACATAAAACATTAAACATTAATTGGTCAAAGGATACAAAACATTATCAATGACTAGGACCTGTATTGTAACAACCCCACTTTTAACACAAATATCAAAAGCACTGTCCATGTCTGATGGTGCAATAGGTGATTTCTCCCTATAGTAGCCCACGCTGAGAGGTTTTTGACTGGGGGAAAAAAAATCATCTACATGGTGTCCAGAGTTTCACAATCAGGTTTGAAGTGAACCTGGTCACAGGTTCAAGGAAGGGGAATTTTGAACAGAGCAGGGCATGCAGGGAGTTGGGGCCACTGAATAGCTTCTCCAGTTGTATCCATTTGGGAGCAATATTACCAGAGGAGGAATCCTTCCAGTGTAGCATATTTTTATGTTGGCAGCCCAATAATAAAATTGGGAAGAGATACGCTACCATATTGACTGTGTTGTTGCAGAACACTTATTCATATCCAAGGGTTTTTTTTTATTACAAATAAAACCAGATATCAGTTTGTCTATAGATAGAATGATTTGAATAGAAATACAGGGATAAACTGAAATAAATACAAAAAATTGGGCAGAGTGTTCATTTTAACTATATTAATTTTTCCTCCAAGTGATAGCGATAATAAACTCCAGCATTCCAAATCTTGCTTTAGACACAATATTAGTAGGGGAAAATTAACTTTATAGAGATCTCTCAAGTTATTTTCCTAAGTATTTAAATTTTTGTGCACTTATTTTGAGATGGAATGAATCAAATTGAATTATTTTGCTGCAGTGTTCACCGACATACATGGACTGCATTTATATCACGCTTTTCCATCCGCATCAGACGCTCAAAGTGCTTTACACATCAATACCTCACATTCACCCCGATGCGAGGCTGCTGTCATGCAAGGTGCCCACTACACACTGGGAGCAACTAGGTGATTAAGGACCTTGCCCAAAGGCCCTTAGTGATTTTTCAGTCAGGCTGGGATTTGAGCCGAGGATCCTCAGCCCTAAAGCCCAATGCTTCAACCACTAGACCATCACCTCCCCGACATAATCTCACTCTTTTGTAAGTTAATTTTACATCCTGATATTTTGCCAAAATTTCTGAGTAGGCAAAGTGTTTTTGGCAAGCTATTTAAATGGTTGGACAGACATAAAAGCATGTCATCGGCATAAAGGGATACTTTATTATCTAAGCCGTTCCTCTATATACCCTTAATACTGGCCTCACCATGCAACGCGATTGCTAGTGGTTCAACTGAAATGGCAAGTAAAAGAGGTGATGGGGGCAGCCCATGAGAGGCACAGCAGCCGTGATGCACTCGCTTCATCCGTGCCCACTCTGTCTGCATGCGCGACATACCATTTGCGACCGTGATGTGGCCGTGCTGGGCACACGTCATATCTGTTTTGCACGCTGTCCCGGTCCGCCGCCAAGCTGCGCCAACCCGTCGGTTGCGGATATCAGCGGATGACAGGGGATATGCGGCGCGTTGGTTGTGTATATCCTGCGTATGTCTTCAGTATGTGTTCAGGCAGTGATGCGGATCTCATCCACAGCAGGATTTTTGAGCCGCTCAAAAATCCTGGCTGCGGACATGTGTGCCTCTGCGGATGATTACGGACGTGTTCGGATGGCGGCCGACTCATACAGGGATGTTACACGGTTATTGCGGTTGTTTGGTGGATGTGGGCCACTTTTATGCGCATTCCATCTGCAAATTCTCCTAAACGCCAGTGGGACAGGGCCCTTAAAACAAATCTTTAGATGGGGCAAAAGCAAGAGTTGTGTCTAATTTAAAAATATTCTTTAACTGCTCCAAACTTGCGTTACAACACTTTCTTTGTTGTGCACTATATGATATTATTTGTCTCCTAAGGTACGCCTTCATTGATTCTCATACCAATGAGGAGAATATTCCTGGGGTCTGGTTATGTTTGAGAAAGACTGTTATCTCAGTTGAGAAGAATTTGACAAAAATTTCATCTGAGAGGGGTAATGAATTGAGACACCATGGGCATTAAGTTGTTTGAGAGACTGTAATGTGTAGAGTCATCAACCAAAGGGAATGATTTGAGATAACTATTGCCTGGTATTAACATTTAGCAGTGAATAGGAGAAGCTTCTTATCCAGGAAAAAATCACCTTTATACATCAGTATGTCTCATGAACAGGTGAGACAGAAAGAGTACCTTCTAGATGTAGGATTAAATTAATTAAATTCAATTAATTAATTAATTAATTAATTGAATTTAATTAATTAAATTAGATGTAGGATTCTGACAGCACCAGACATCAGATATGCTGTTTGTATTGAGAAGCAACTGTATTGCAAGCGCTGAATTAGAAACGGTCGTTGTTGTTGTGAGCTACGGTCCAGAGTATACAAATAATGAGTTCTTATATGTGTTCAGTTTGCACTTGGGGACTCTGTATCGTCTCCCGGATGGTTAAAGTTCAGACTCCTGATGGAGGATGTGGGACGGATCACAGAGTATTTTCTGTGCTTGCCTATAGACAGACTGCTCATAGATGGGCTGAAGGGGAAGGGTTCCGGACCTCCCCATAACTTTCATAGCTGAACCAATAAGTTCCCATACCATGCTGTCAACCCAATCTAATGATGCTCTTCAACACTGCCTGATAAAATAAAAGCATAACTTCCTGGTCAACACCAAACACCCTAAGTCGATGTAAAAAATTTCAACTATGAGGTCTGTCCAAAAAGTAATGGACCTTTTTATTTTTTTCAAAAACTATATGGATTTGAATCACGTGTGATTGCATCAGCCAAGCTTGAACCTTCGTGCGCATGCGTGAGTTTTTTCACGCCTGTTGGTTGCGTCATTCGCCTGTGGGCAGGCTTTGAGTGAGGAGTGGTCCACCCCCCTCGTCGGATTTTCATTGTCAGGGAAATGTCTGAATGATTTGGAGCTTTGCTGAATCAAATTTTTCCAGAAACTGTGAGAGACAGCCAGGTGGACACCATTCGCTAAATTCAGATGGCTTTCAGGGACGATTTTATGGGGATCACACAGATTGAGGAGTGTTTCAGCCGGTTTAAAGACTGCCCACAGCGGCTTAGAGTGCGCCACGTTCTGAGCAGCGATCGACAGGCTCAAATGACCAGATCATTTCCAAACTGAACGCTGTGTTGATCCGGGACGTCATCTGACTACCACAGAAATGGCAGAAGATGTGGACATAGAGACTTTTTCGGCACATTCCACTGTTACAGGAATGTGCCACTGTGCCGCGAATGGCGCGGCACAAAACCACCTCCGTGTTGGTCTCACAGGATGGCTTTCAGATGGCTTTCAGACGGCTTTCAGTGGCTTTTCAGTCATGTGACTATCCGAGAAATTGTGGATTAGCTGGACATGCCAGAACATGTCCTGTGAGACTTCATCACAGCGTTGCTTTGCGCTCATGCGGCTCCGTCCCGACGTTTTTGAAAAAATAAAAATGTCCGTTACTTTTTGGACATAATGCTCGTAAATGCTACAAGACTTCTCTACTACTTAAGTGCATGACCTTCTTCTAGGTCACGTGCCACTTTATCCCCACTCATAACCAAGACCCCGAGATACTTGAACTCCTCCACTTGGGGACAGTCGACCTTTCTAAGCTGAGCAAGTTGATATTTTTGGACTTTTCAAAGGCTATTGACAATCTACCTCATAGATTACAAATTCACATATTCCAAGCCTTTGTAATTCATTCTGATCTTCTAAATTGGTTCAAAGCTTATTTGACTGGGAGAAACCAGAGTGGCTGTTGAGGGTTGCCATTCAGACTTGTTTTCATGTGATATCTGGGGTTTATCATTCTGGGGCTGTTATTATTTCTCCTATATGCCAATGACATATCCAGCTAGCACCGCATGATATATCGTTTGAGCACTGCCATCATGATGTGCATGTGTGCAGCTGTTACATCACAGGATTCACGATGTTGCATAATTACAAGGTCTGTCCATAAAGTATTGTACCTTTTTATTTTTTTTTAAACTATATGGATTTGATTCATATGTTTTCACATCAGACAAGCTTGAACCCTTGTGCGCATGCGTGGGTTTTTCCACGCCTGTCGGTGACGTCATTCGCCTGTGAGCACGCCTTGTGGAAGGAGTGGTCCCGCCCCGTCGTCGGATTTTCATTGTCTGGAAATGGCGGAATGATTTGGGGTTTTTTTCCATCAGAATTTTTTCAGAAGCTGTTAGAGACTGGCACTTGGAAACCATTCGAAAAATGCATCTGGCTTTCGGTGAAAATTTTACGGGCTTCACAGAGAATAAGGTCTGTTAGTACAGCTTTATGGACCCCTTTAAGGACGCTCAGTGCGCCGCGCTCCGAGCTCCGAGCTGCGAGCTGCGACAACACGGCACAAGCCACCGGACCATTTCTGAGCTGATGGTTCTGTGGATACGAGACCGTCATGTGCTCTTTCTCTGGTTATCACAAGAGCTGGACATCAGCCATTTTCTGGCAGATTTCACTTTTAACAAGAGATTTTGTCGTGGAAAGCCGTGCGGAGGCTTTGCGCATCACGACCGATTCGCTTTGGAAGCGAGACAAAGGAACACCTCCGTTTCGGCGTGTCAGAGGACAAGTTTGGACATGTCCAGCTCTCCACAGTTTCACTGATACTTACTGGACTGGTAAGCATTGAAAGCCGAGATAGACATGTCCAAACTTGTCCTCTGACACGCCGAAACGGAGGTGTTCCTTTGTCTCGCTTCCAAAGCGAATCGGTCGTGACGCGCGAAGCCTCTGCGTGGCTTTCCATGACAAAATCTCTTGTTAAAAGTGAAATCTGCCGGAAAATGGCTGATGTCCAGCTCTTGTGATAACCAGAGAAAGAGCACATGACGGTCTCGTATCCACAGAGCCATCAGCTCAGAAATGGTCCGGTGGCTTGTGCCGTGTCGTGGCAGCTCGGAGCGCAGCGCGCTGAGTGTCCTTAAAGGGGTCCATAAAGCTGTACTAACAGACCTTATTCTCTGTGAAGCCCGTAAAATTTTCACCGAAAGCCAGATAAATTTTTCGAATAGTTTCCAGGTGCCAGTCTCTAACAGCTTCTGAAAAAATTCTGATGGAAAAAAAACCCAAATCATTCCGCCATTTCCAGACAATGAAATTCCGACGATGGGGTGGGACCACTCCTTCCACAGGGCGTGCTCACAGGTAAATGACGTCACCGACAGGCGTGGAAAAACTCACGCATGCGCACGAGGGTTCAAGCTTGTCTGACGTGAAAACATATGAATCATATCCATATAGTTAAAAAAAAATATAAAAGGTACGATACTTTATGGACAGACCTCGTAAATTTAAGCGTGCACTTTTACTTTGGCAAATCTGCTTTTGTTTTTCATAACTAACCAACAAAAGATGATGAAGATGTTGAATTTACTCAAATAAAGGAACCTGGTAATATGAGTGCGTAACATGCACCCCCTCCTTTCCCAGACAGCAAATAGATCTGAGCCGGATGTAGTCCAACATCTGGTACCAATCCTGAAAACAGATCCGGTCCAGACAGTTTTTGCACTCTGGCCCAGATCCGGCTCGGCTCCGCTTAACAGTTCTGGAACAGATCCAGACTAGATCTGAACTGGATCCGCAAAACACCAACCGTTTACAGACCATATCTGGCACGGATCTGGGACAGATGTGGTCCGCATCACAGCACCGTGGCAGGAACATGGGGCATAACGATAAGCAATTTTATCTGCACTCATTAGAAACTATCCATTAGCGGTTGTAAACTCTGTACTCTGTAATCGTGATCATCACTGAGGCTTTTTTAAATGCTTATTGCAAAGCGGTTTGTTTCTTTACAACAATCAAGTTTTATAAGTCCAGGGACACTGACCTGTGTGTTATAGATACAAATCAGTTTCCTCGGATCCACGGAACTTACCCCTTTAAAACTTGTTCCTGCCACGGTGCTGTGATGCGGTCCACATCTGCCCCAGATCCGTGCCAGATATGGTCTGTAAATGGTTGGTCTTTTGCGGATCCCTTTCAGATCTGGTCCAGATCTGTTCCAGAACTGTAAAGTGGAGCCGTGCCGGATCTGGGCCAGGGTGCAAAAACTGTCTGGACCGGATCTGTTTTCAGGATTGGTACCAGATGTTGGACTACATCCGGCCCGGATCTATTTGCTGTCTGGGTTGCTGCACTGCATGCATCAATCATGTTCTCAGAAGAGGAAAAAAAAGCAGGCAGCTCCCAACTTGTCTGGATTTCGGTGAATGAAAAGGATACTTTATGAAAAACAGGTTTCATTATATCTCTTTATATAACGGCTGAGTGGATCCTTGTCTTTTGATTGGTGCTTTGTATGTCACATGACATACCTCATTGAATGGTATGTTCCAGCGTACCATTGAACTCATAAACATTCATTATTTGTGTACCATTCCATAAGGCACATAAGGCTCTGACATTCTCTTTCTACCCACTATGATTTGCTGTAAGGGCTCTGACATTCGCCCATCACTGCCACCCAGCTGTTCGCCTTTCATCTTCAACCATCCTCCTCCATGTTGTTTTTGGTTGACCTGGTCTTCTTCTCCCTTCTGACCTCCACTCCAAAGCTGTGACGTAGTGTTCCTCTCTGTCTTTCCTCATTAAATGACCAATCCAGTTCCATCGTCAATGTCTGATATCATTGCAGGAATGTCTGTGTCAGGTGCGCGCAGCAGGGGCAGAGAGGAGGTGAGGACACAGAGGAGAACCTGCAGGCAGTTTGGCTGCAGACAGACTGTGGACTCTGATTTCTCTTCTAGTTTATATTTGTTCTTGTGCTGAGCTGCAGGTCTGCACTCTGAGTTCTGTTATAGTTTATCTTTCCTCCTTTGACGGTGATAGGCGCGCGCGCGAATGAACTGTCCGTGAGTAAATGTGGAGATGTCTGGAGTTATACTTGATGTGGACATGTCCTGTCTCTGGCAATCAGTCTGTGAGCAGGACTTTTATGGATTTTATTTAAACACATTTGTGAGAGAATTTAAGAGCGAGGAGCAGCAGCTGCAATCAGTATTTTTTTTTGTGCTCTTTCTGAGCGTGTTGTTTTACTGCATTGTGTACACGGTATAAAAACAATCCTGTGTGATTTATACTTCAGGAACAATGGGACAGCAGGAATCATAAATTGGCGTCGGGTAAAGTTGTCTTGTGAGGGTGTGGCTTCCAGTCACAGTGAGTACCGTTGCTTTGCCCTGACTTGCATTGAAATCACTTCCTCTCTGCATCGTGCACAGGACACAAAAAAATTAAACGTTCAATTTTTTTGTATGGTTTTCTGCGTTTAATTTTTGCCATCTGATTTGCTTTGTCCTTTGCATCTGTCACGGTGTTGTGGCGTTGAGCTACATCATCTTGGCACTGGGTTGCTTCCACGTGGTGTCCCTGGTGTGAAAGGGGCTTATGCTCTATGTTCTTGGTCGTTCCACCTTCTTTATCCAGCAATGCGTTTAAGTCCACAAACTCTTCCACCTCATCTACCTGCTCACCACTAAAAACAGCTACACTGATTGTACAATGATTGCTCCATTGATTAGTTCCTTACATCGGTTATGCACACGCTCCCATCGTCTTCTCTGTTTTTTGTGGCAGCATTACAGCACCACAAAAGGTGCTTTTCCACTTTACAGAAGTAGCACTACTCGGCTCGACTCTACTCGGTTTTTTCGCTTTTCCATTATGGTAGTATCTGGTACCGGGTCCTTTTTTTAGTACCTGCTCGGGAGCGGTTCCAAGCGAGCCGAGCCGATACTAAAATGTGACGTCAACAGGCTGCCGGCCACTGATTGGTCAGAGAACGTCGTCACTGGACGAGTTGTGAGTGCGCCGTCCGAGAGGAAAATCAAAACCCGCCATTTTTAAATAGTCACAGTGGCGTTACAACGACCGTTGTTTTCTTTCGTTTCACGGCGAGTTTTTTTTTTTTACTCGCACAAAACCACACCGTGGTCTGTAGATGAGCTGCGGACGTTTGTTTGGTGGCGGAGGAGAGAATACGGAGAGGTGGATGAAGCGATCCGAAATGAGGCCGCACTCGGCTCACCGGACATTACAGCAACTCAGAGAACAGCTGAAAAAGCTTAAAAGTTATTAAAGGACCACAATGACCGGAGTAGGTCGGACCGTAAAAGGGCTGGAAACGGTACGGCCGCAGGAACGCTGTTTACGACAACACCGGCGAGCAACGGGAGGCAGAATGACCGCGACTCGGCTTGGTTGGAAGCGACGGATGGTAAGTGTTTTTGTGACTGTAGTCTGCTTGAAAGCACCGTTTAATGTTCCTTTTCCCATTGGTGGGAAGCACACTTTAACAACCGAAGATTGTGAGTCTAAACTTGTGTTAAAGTAACATCGTTGTCTCATGTACGCTGACACAGTGAGCTAGCTGACTGCTAACTAGCGAGCTCGCTAACTCCGTGCTCCAAAGTATTAACTTCTGACAGAAAAACACCTCAAGTCAGCAAGACAACAAACGTGTACATTTGACTCATTTAGTGTCATTACGGTGATGTTTTTTTTTTTGACATGTCGCCATTTTGTGTTTTTGTTGAAGAATCCAGTTCCATAAGTGAGGAGGGTTCGAACACCAGCTTCAACATCTGTATCAACGTCCAGCACCACACAGCAACGTGTCTTCACAGGTAAGAATAACGTGTCTCACATCACCTTCACTTTCCCAAATACGATATATATATACAGGGTGACGCCCCCTCACCAAAAAATAAAAAATAAAAAATCCAGAACCCATAAATATTGTCATAAATCCCACAAAGGTCCAGCAAATTTTGCTGGACCTTCCCAAAGTTTCAGTTATCTTGATCGCTTTGCATAAAAGGCATGTTCTTTCAAAATGATGCTCCAAATGATCTGATTTGTTGGATAAGTTTGAAAGAACATAATTTTTATGCAAAGTGACCAAGATAACTGCAACTCTGGAGAATGATCATACAGAGATTGATGGGTTGTTTTTTTTTTTGTTTTTTTTTAAACTTTCTTTCCCATTTCTACCTTCATTATTGTCCAGGCAAGAGATAAAGGGAACCTGTTCCAGCAGGAGAATCTGACCATCTTGAGTGACGTTGAGGCTGAAGCTGAACTGGTTTGTGTGATCGACACATCCGACTGATCCTTGAGGAAGCAACGGTGGTGGAAGCTGCATTTAATCAGACATATCTTGGCGTGCTGGGTGACCTTGTGCACGCGATGCATGACCGTATGTGACCTGCGCCCCCAACCCAGACTACAGACACATGAAACTTTTGTATAGTTTGTGTTGCTTTTTTTATGTGTGTGTATTTGCTCTTTTTTGTTGCAGTAAACAATTTGACTCATGTGACTGTATCATAATTTGTCATTTCATTCTGAGTCAACAGTAAAAAACATTTTGGTTCATTTCTAAGAATTTTTAATTTGGGTTTTAGCCACTCCAGAAGACACTGCACACTACACCTGGCTGAATCTTTACACAGATGCTGGAATAATCATGTCTAAACTGAGATTTTACCAAATGGTATTTAACATAAAC
This sequence comes from Thalassophryne amazonica, assembly GCF_902500255.1. Taxonomy (NCBI): domain Eukaryota; kingdom Metazoa; phylum Chordata; class Actinopteri; order Batrachoidiformes; family Batrachoididae; genus Thalassophryne; species Thalassophryne amazonica. The sequence continues at coordinate 117,176,518 of NC_047112.1, forward strand.
AAAAAGGTTTAGTCACTTCAGTGAAGGCACCATTACATCAAGGTATTTTGAACAACCAGTTTTACTGTCTGTTACATTTACATTTATGACCCCATTAAATGTAAAACTTATTTTACTACTGGATTATGTTTAAACAGCTTCTCAAACTGTTAACCTTTAAATCAGTAAACCTTGGTAACTTTTACAAATCAAACTGATGTTACACAAAAGTGGAGGCATTTTAGCAAAAAGTACAATAATTTATTCAAACTCCACAGTGAAACATAACTGGTGTATAACATGATGATGACAAAGGTGTCCCATTCTGTGGCATGAACCTCTGCAGCGGTGACTCTGAGAAAACCATCTGAAACACACACATACAGCATACATATTTTAATTAGTGCTGTCAGGTTATTAAAAAATGTGATTACAAGGTTTGTGATTAGTTAATCTAAATGAATCATTTAATTGCAGGTATATTAAAAAACAGATCTGTGTGTGTTTGGGACATTTAATAATCAGGTAAAAAATGATCAGGATTATTTTTGTTACATATCAAGGAGGTATTAAACTGTAAATTGGGAGAACTGTAAGTGTAATTTGGATGGGTTAAATGCAGGCAAATTTCATTGTATTTATGTGTACAATGAGACTGATTCTTTCTGCACAATATGACTCCTTTAATAATTATCTTATTAGATTTCATATTTTAAATTTGTCCATTGAACATTAAAATCTGGATGAAAAACAAACGTTTTTAATGTGTTTTAAGCCTGTTCAAGTTCAGTGACGACGTTAATTAACGGTCATTAAAACTGAATCAACATGTTGTGCGTGAACGTCAGTAAATGCACAAACTCCCATATTTGAGATTTAACAATAAGTTATCAAAGCAAGTTACTTTGGTAAAAAAAAGTATTGACATTAACACGTTTATTGCTCAGAAACGCGTCTTTATTTACAGACCAAGTTACTGACGTCAAAACAAAATGGAGCAAAGTGTGACTGAAGGCCTGATAGGTGCTGTAATTAATCTAAATTAACGCTTTATTTTGACAGCCACAATTTTAATAGTTAATAGCGACAGCCTACAGTTATTAATTATTTACGAGCTACTTAGGAAGCTAACGATTAGCTTACCGTCATGCTTTGCCTTTTCATCTCTAGCAGCTTGTATCTTCTCGTCTTCATCTTCATATGAATTCCCAAAGTCTTCTGTACGTCTCAAGCGTGTTTTTCTCGCCGCCAGCAACTTTCTCTTAAAAACTCAGCAATAAACACACGGAGTTCGCCATTGTTTATGTTTGTGTCGCGTATAAAACGACATCACTACAGTTTGCTCTGCTGACCCCGCCCACATTGAAGACGTACTATTTGCAGTGGAAAAGCTCGCGCGTGGAACCAAACCGAGTAGAGCCGAGTAGTGCTGGAGCTTTGTAGTGGAAAAGTGGCTAAACAGGTCTCACAGTGGATAAATCTGAAAACGCTGGATGTGCATCTCCGTGTGGACAGGCAATACAGAAGGTTTCTGAAATGATTGTCATAGACCTGCCTCTGAGACATCAGCCACTCATAATTAATGACATGTTAACAGCATTTATACTTTTTTGTGATGGTGAATCATTAATAGGACTTTTGTCGCGAGCAGAATACTGAAGACACCACGGATGGCTGTGGTGGATGCTGATGGTGAATCAGTGGGGCGCTGTGGTGCAAACAAAATAATTGCAGAAAGGAATTCAGCTTTTAAAATGTTATTTTTCTTCTTGTTGGTGGCTTCCTTCAGCTCAGGCTGAGAAATGGACCTGGAGTACCATATAATGATGCAGAGGGACTTCTTTGAAAATGCTGCGTTTATTTACAAGCAATTTCCAAGATAAGGAATTAATGCATTTCCAAACTGCATCTTCCAAAACAAGGTGTCTTCTGTTTCTAACAGTTTTTCTGGGGCTGCGACAATGAATCCAGCAGAAAGGATGAGACAGGTCAGATTAAAAGATTTTATTTACTCAGTTTGCCGCTTTGAAACATTCCAGCCTTCTGCTGCTACACTGATTAGCTCCTTACACCAGTTACGCACCAACCTCCCACCATCTTCTCTGTTTTTTTTGTGGAAGCATTGCAGCACCACATACAGGCTTGGCATATTTACTGCACCTTTTCTGGATACAGAAAAAGATGATCCTGCAAAATATTCCTATATCACAATATATATTACAATGAGCAAAAAATAAATAAATAAATAAATACAATGTCAGTTTTTCCAATCTTGTGCAGCCCTGTACCCAAGTCTCCCCAACACTCAGCACTTGCCCTTTTTGCTGATGATTTGAAATCTTACAAGGCCATAGATGAAATACAAGAAAGACTAATCAGCTCCTACAGAAAGATATTGATTCTCTACACAAATGGAGCCAGTTCTAATGTCAGAGTATCACAGTGACGAGCAGGAGACATCCCATCCAGTTTGAGTACAAGGTCAATGGTACCACCTTGAACTGTGTGATTTCCAGCAAGGATTTAAGTCAGATCAGCACCAAAACCACACTCGCATAACAAATGCGTTCACGCGTAGATATTAACAGCTCGCACGCAAATTATCACTATGCGTTCACGCGTAGATATTAACAGCGCACACGCAAATTATCACTATGCGTTCACGCGTAGATATTAACAGCGCACACGCAAATTATCACTATGCGTTCACGCGTAGATATTAACAGCTCGCACGCAAATTATCACTGTGTTCACACGTAGATATTAACAGCTCGCACGCAAATTATCACTATGTGTTCATGCGTAGATATTAACAGCTCGCACGCAAATTATCACTATGTGTTCACGCGTAGATATTAACAGCTCGCACGCAAATTATCACTGTGTTCACACGTAGATATTAACAGCTCGCACGCAAATTATCACTATGTGTTCACGCGTAGATATTAACAGCTCGCACGCAAATTATCACTATGTGTTCACACGTAGATATTAACAGCTCGCACGCAAATTATCACTGTGTTCACACGTAGATATTAACAGCTCGCACGCAAATTATCACTATGTGTTCACGCGTAGATATTAACAGTGCACACGCAAATTATCACTATGCGTTCACACGTAGATATTAACAGCTCGCACGCAAATTATCACTATGTGTTCACGCGTAGATATTAACAGCTCGCACGCAAATTATCACTGTGTTCACACGTAGATATTAACAGCTCGCACGCAAATTATCACTATGTGTTCACGCGTAGATATTAACAGCTCGCACGGAAATTATCACTGTGTTCACACGTAGATATTAACAGCTCGCACGCAAATTATCACTGTGTTCACAAGTAGATATTAACAGCTCGCACGCAAATTATCACTATGTGTTCACGCGTAGATATTAACAGTGCACACGCAAATTATCACTATGCGTTCACACGTAGATATTAACAGCTCGCACACAAATTATCACTATGCGTTCACACGTAGATATTAACAGCGCACACGCAAATTATCACTATGCGTTCACACGTAGATATTAACAGCTCGCACGCAAATTATCACTATGCGTTCACGCGTAGATATTAACAGTGCACACGCAAATTATCACTATGCGTTCACACGTAGATATTAACAGCGCACACGCAAATTATCACTATGCATTCACACATAGATATTAACAGCTCGCACACAAATTATCACTATGCGTTCACGCGTAGATATTAACAGTGCACACGCAAATTATCACTATGCGTTCACACGTAAATCTTAACATCACACACGCAAATTATCACTATGCGTTCACACGTAGATATTAACAGTGCACACGCAAATTATCACTATGCGTTCACGCGTAGATATTAACAGTGCACATGCAAATTATCACTATGCGTTCACATGTAGATATTAACAGCTCGCACGCAAATTATCACTATGCGTTCACACGTAGATATTAACAGCTCGCACACAAATTATCACTGTGTTCACGCGTAGATATTAACAGTGCACACGCAAATTATCACTATGCATTCACACATAAATCTTAACAGCACACACGCAAATTATCACTATGCGTTCACACGTAGATATTAACAGTGCACACACAAATTATCACTATGCGTTCACGCGTAGATATTAACAGCGCACACGCAAATTATCACTATGCGTTCACACGTAGATATTAACAGCTCGAACACAAATTATCACTATGCGTTCACACGTAAATATTAAAAGCGCACACGCAAATTATCACTATGCGTTCACACGTAGATATTAACAGCTCGCACACAAATTATCACTATGCGTTCACGCGTAGATATTAACAGCGCACACGCAAATTATCACTATGCGTTCACACGTAGATATTAACAGCTCGCACGCAAATTATCACTATGCGTTCACGCGTAGATATTAACAGTGCACACGCAAATTATCACTATGCGTTCACACGTAGATATTAACAGCTCGCACACAAATCATCACTATGCGTTCACACGTAAATATTAACAGCGCACACGAAAATTATCACTATGCATTCACACGTAGATATTAACAGCGCACACGCAAATTATCACTATGCGTTCACACGTAGATATTAACAGCTCGCACGCAAATTATCACTATGCGTTCACGCGTAGATATTAACAGCTCGCACGCAAATTATCACTATGCGTTCACACGTAGATATTAACAGCGCACACGCAAATTATCACTGTGTTCACGCGTAGATATTAACAGTACACACGCAAATTATCACTGTGTTCACGCGTAGATATTAACAGCGCGCATGCAAATTATCACTATGTGTTCACGCGTAGATATTAACAGTACACACGCAAATTATCACTATGTTCACGTATAGATATTAACAGCGCACATGCAAATTATCACTGTGTTCACACGTAGATATTAACAGCGCGCATGGAAATTATCACTATGTGTTCATGCGTAGATATTAACAGTACACACGCAAATTATCACTGTGTTCACACGTAGATATTAACAGCGCGCATGCAAATTATCACTATGTGTTCACGTGTAGATATTAACAGTACACACGCAAATTATCACTGTGTTCACACGTAGATATTAACAGCGCGCATGCAAATTATCACTATGTGTTCACGCGTAGATATTAACAGTACACACGCAAATTATCACTGTGTTCACACGTAGATATTAACAGCACGCATGCAAATTATCACTATGTGTTCACGCGTAGATATTAACAGTACACACGCAAATTATCACTGTGTTCACACGTAGATATTAACAGCGCGCATGCAAATTATCACTATGTGTTCACGCGTAGATATTAACAGTACACACGCAAATTATCACTGTGTTCACACGTAGATATTAACAGCGCGCACGCAAATTATCACTATGTGTTCACGCGTAGATATTAACAGTACACACGCAAATTATCACTATGTGTTCACACGCAGATATTAACAGTACACACGCAAATTATCACTATGTGTTCACACGTAGATATTAACAGTGCACATGCAAATTATCACTATGCGTTCACGCGTAGATATTAACAGTGCACACGCAAATTATTACTATGCGTTCACACGTAGATATTAACAGCTCGCACGCAAATTATCACTATGCGTTCACACGTAGATATTAACAGTGCACACGCAAATTATCACTATGCGTTCACACGTAAATCTTAACAGCACACACGCAAATTATCACTATGCGTTCACACGTAGATATTAACAGCGCACACGCAAATTATCACTATGCGTTCACGCGTAGATATTAACAGTGCACATGCAAATTATCACTATGCGTTCACACGTAGATATTAACAGCTCGCACGCAAATTATCACTATGCGTTCACACGTAGATATTAACAGCTCGCACGCAAATTATCACTGTGTTCACGCGTAGATATTAACAGTGCACACGCAAATTATCACTATGCGTTCACACGTAAATCTTAACAGCACACACGCAAATTATCACTATGCGTTCACACGTAGATATTAACAGCGCACACGCAAATTATCACTATGCGTTCACGCGTAGATATTAACAGTGCACATGCAAATTATCACTATGCATTCACACGTAGATATTAACAGCTCGCACACAAATTATCACTATGCGTTCACACGTAAATATTAACAGTGCACACGCAAATTATCACTATGTGTTCACACGTAGATATTAACAGCGCACACGCAAATTATCACTATGCGTTCACACGTAGATATTAACAGCTCGCACGCAAATTATCACTATGCGTTCACGCGTAGATATTAACAGCTCGCACGCAAATTATCACTATGCGTTCACACGTAGATATTAACAGCGCGTACGCAAATTATCACTATGCGTTCACACGTAGATATTAACAGCGCGCACGCAAATTATCACTATGCATTCACGCGTAGATATTAACAGCGCGCACGCAAATTATCACTGTTCACACGTAGATATTAACAGCGCGCATGCAAATTATCACTATGCGTTCACGCGTAGAGATTAGCAATGTGCACACAAATTATCACTATGCGTTCACGCGTAGATATTAACAGTGTGCACGCAAATTATCACTATGCGTTCACACGTAGATATTAACAGCTCGCACACAAATTATCACTATGCGTTCACGCGTAGATATTAACAGCGCACACGCAAATTATCACTATGCGTTCACACGTAGATATTAACAGCTCGAACGCAAATTATCACTATGCGTTCACACGTAAATATTAACAGCGCACACGCAAATTATCACTATGCGTTCACACGTAGATATTAACAGCTCGCACGCAAATTATCACTATGCGTTCACGCGTAGATATTAACAGCGCACACGCAAATTATCACTATGCGTTCACACGTAGATATTAACAGCTCGCACGCAAATTATCACTATGCGTTCACGCGTAGATATTAACAGTGCACACGCAAATTATCACTATGCGTTCACACGTAGATATTAACAGCTCGCACACAAATTATCACTATGCGTTCACACGTAAATATTAACAGCGCACACGCAAATTATCACTATGCATTCACACGTAGATATTAACAGCGCACACGCAAATTATCACTATGCCTTCACGCGTAGATATTAACAGCTCGCACGCAAATTATCACTATGCGTTCACACGTAGATATTAACAGCGCACACGCAAATTATCACTGTGTTCACGCGTAGATATTAACAGTACACACGCAAATTATCACTGTGTTCACGCGTAGATATTAACAGCGCGCATGCAAATTATCACTATGTGTTCACGCGTAGATATTAACAGTACACACGCAAATTATCACTATGTTCACGCGTAGATATTAACAGCGCACATGCAAATTATCACTGTGTTCACACGTAGATATTAACAGCGTGCATGCAAATGATCACTATGTGTTCACGCGTAGATATTAACAGTACACACGCAAATTATCACTGTGTTCGCACGTAGATATTAACAGCGCGCATGCAAATTATCACTATGTGTTCACGCGTAGATATTAACAGTACACACGCAAATTATCACTGTGTTCACACGCAGATATTAACAGCACGCACGCAAATTATCACTATGCGTTCACGCGTAGATATTAACAGTGCACACGCAAATGATCACTATGCATTCACACGTAGATATTAACAGCGCACACGCAAATTATCACTATGCGTTCACACGTAGATATTAACAGCTCGCACGCAAATTATCACTATGCGTTCACGCGTAGATATTAACAGCTCACACGCAAATTATCACTATGCGTTCACACGTAGATATTAACAGCGCGCACGCAAATTATCACTATGCATTCACGCGTAGATATTAACATCGCGCACGCAAATTATCACTGTTCACACGTAGATATTAACTGCGCGCATGCAAATTATCACTATGCGTTCACGCGTAGAGATTAGCAATGTGCACACAAATTATCACTATGCGTTCACGCGTAGATATTAACAGTGCGCACGCAAATTATCACTATGCGTTCACACGTAGATATTAACAGCTCGCACACAAATTATCACTATGCGTTCACGCGTAGATATTAACAGCGCACACGCAAATTATCACTATGCGTTCACACGTAGATATTAACAGCTCGAACGCAAATTATCACTATGCGTTCACACGTAAATATTAACAGCGCACACGCAAATTATCACTATGCGTTCACACGTAGATATTAACAGCTCGCACACAAATTATCACTATGCGTTCACGCGTAGATATTAACAGCGCACACGCAAATTAGCACTATGCGTTCACACGTAGATATTAACAGCTCGCACGCAAATTATCACTATGCGTTCACGCGTAGATATTAACAGTGCACACGCAAATTATCACTATGCGTTCACACGTAGATATTAACAGCTCGCACACAAATTATCACTATGCGTTCACACGTAAATATTAACAGTGCACACGCAAATTATCACTATGCATTCACACGTAGATATTAACAGCGCACACGCAAATTATCACTATGCGTTCACACGTAGATATTAACAGCTCGCACGCAAATTATCACTATGCGTTCACGCGTAGATATTAACAGTGCACACGCAAATTATCACTATGCGTTCACACGTAGATATTAACAGCTCGCACACAAATTATCACTATGCGTTCACACGTAAATATTAACAGCGCACACGCAAATTATCACTATGCATTCACACGTAGATATTAACAGCGCACACGCAAATTATCACTATGCGTTCACGTGTAGATATTAACAGCTCGCACGCAAATTATCACTATGCGTTCACACGTAGATATTAACAGCGCACACGCAAATTATCACTATGTATTCACGCGTAGATATTAACAGTACACACGCAAATTATCACTGTGTTCACGCATAGATATTAACAGCGCGCATGCAAATTATCACTATGTGTTCACGCGTAGATATTAACAGTACACACGCAAATTAACACTATGTTCACGCGTAGATATTAACAGCGCACATGCAAATTATCACTGTGTTCACACGTAGATATTAACAGCGCGCATGCAAATTATCACTATGTGTTCACGCGTAGATATTAACAGTACACACGCAAATTATCACTATGCGTTCACACGTAGATATTAACAGCTCGAACGCAAATTATCACTATGCGTTCACACGCAAATATTAACAGCGCACACGCAAATTATCACTATGCGTTCACACGTAGATATTAACAGCTCGCACACAAATTATCACTATGCTTTCACGCGTAGATATTAACAGCGCACACGCAAATTATCACTATGCGTTCACACGTAGATATTAACAGTTCGCACGCAAATTATCACTATGCGTTCACGCGTAGATATTAACAGTGCACACGCAAATTATCACTATGCGTTCACACGTAGATATTAACAGCTCGCACACAAATTATCACTACGCGTTCACACGTAAATATTAACAGCGCACACGCAAATTATCACTATGCATTCACACGTAGATATTAAAAGCGCACACGCAAATTATCACTATGCGTTCACGCGTAGATATTAACAGCTCGCACGCAAATTATCACTATGCGTTCACACGTAGATATTAACAGCGCACACGCAAATTATCACTATGTGTTCACGCGTAGATATTAACAGTACACACGCAAATTATCACTGTGTTCACGCGTAGATATTAACAGCGCGCATGCAAATTATCACTGTGTTCACGCGTAGACATTAACAGTACACACGCAAATTATCACTATGTTCACGCGTAGATATTAACAGCGCACATGCAAATTATCACTGTGTTCACACGTAGATATTAACAGCGCGCATGCAAATTATCACTGTGTTCACGCGTAGATATTAACAGTACACACGCAAATTATCACTGTGTTCACATGTAGATATTAACAGCGCGCATGCAAATTATCACTATGTGTTCACGCGTAGATATTAACAGTACACACGCAAATTATCACTGTGTTCGCACGTAGATATTAACAGCGCGCACGCAAATTATCACTATGCGTTCATGCGTAGATATTAACAACGTGCACGCAAATTATCACTGTGTTCACACATAGATATTAACAGTGCGCACGCAAATGATCACTATGCATTCACGCGTAGATATTAACAGCGCGCACGCAAATTATCACTATGCGTTCACGCATAGATATTAACAGCGTGCATGCAAAATATCACTGTGTTCACACATAGATATTAGCAGTGCGCACGCAAATTATCACTATGCACTCACGCGTAGATATTAACAGCGCGCACGCAAATTATAACTGTTCACACGTAGATATTAACAGCGCGCATGCAAATTATCACTATGCGTTCACGCGTAGATATTAACAGCGTGCATGCAAATTATCACTGTGTTCACACATAGATATTAACAGCGCGCACGCAAATTATCACTATGCATTCACGCGTAGATATTAACAGCGCGCACGCAAATTATCACTGTTCACACGTAGATATTAACAGCGCGCATGCAAATTATCACTATGCGTTCACGCGTAGAGATTAGCAATGTGCACACAAATTATCACTATGTGTTCACGCGTAGATATTAACAGTACACACGCAAATTATCACTATGCGTTCACACGTAGATATTAACAGCTCGAACGCAAATTATCACTATGCGTTCACACGTAAATATTAACAGCGCACACACAAATTATCACTATGCGTTCACACGTAGATATTAACAGCTCGCACACAAATTATCACTATGCTTTCACGCGTAGATATTAACAGCGCACACGCAAATTATCACTATGCGTTCACACGTAGATATTAACAGCTCGCACGCAAATTATCACTATGCGTTCACGCGTAGATATTAACAGTGCACACGCAAATTATCACTATGCGTTCACACGTAGATATTAACAGCTCGCACACAAATTATCACTATGCGTTCACACGTAAATATTAACAGCGCACACGCAAATTATCACTATGCATTCACACGTAGATATTAAAAGCGCACACGCAAATTATCACTATGCGTTCACGCGTAGATATTAACAGCTCGCACGCAAATTATCACTATGCGTTCACACGTAGATATTAACAGCGCACACGCAAATTATCACTGTGTTCACGCGTAGATATTAACAGTACACACGCAAATTATCACTGTGTTCACGCGTAGATATTAACAGCGCGCATGCAAATTATCACTGTGTTCACACGTAGATATTAACAGCGCGCATGCAAATTATCACTGTGTTCACGCGTAGATATTAACAGTACACATGCAAATTATCACTGTGTTCACATGTAGATATTAACAGCGCGCATGCAAATTATCACTATGTGTTCACGCGTAGATATTAACAGTACACACGCAAATTATCACTGTGTTCGCACGTAGATATTAACAGCGCGCACGCAAATTATCACTATGCGTTCATGCGTAGATATTAACAACGTGCACGCAAATTATCACTGTGTTCACACATAGATATTAACAGTCGGAGACAGTGGGGTTAAGAGATTATAGCCTCGTTTCTGCTTAAAACTTAACTCCAGTCATCATCTATCTCAGTGACGGATCTCTGAAGCTTCTGTGCAACAATCATTTCCACTCGTAAATTCAGCATTATTTCATCATAAATTGTAGAAGGTCCTAAAAATCACCTCCTGACACCAGCACATCTGAGTCTGACTCCAGCCAAAGTGATGAAAGGAAATAATGTAATTATTAACTATCAGATGACAAAGTAACACCTCTTAAATCACGTGCAAACCATCACTATGCATTCACGCGTAGATATTAACAGCGCGCACGCAAATTATCACTATGCGTTCACACGTAAATATTAACAGCGCACACACAAATTATCACTATGCGTTCACACGTAGATATTAACAGCTCGCACACAAATTATCACTATGCTTTCACGCGTAGATATTAACAGCGCACACGCAAATTATCACTATGCGTTCACACGTAGATATTAACAGCTCGCACGCAAATTATCACTATGCGTTCACGCGTAGATATTAACAGTGCACACGCAAATTATCACTATGCGTTCACACGTAGATATTAACAGCTCGCACACAAATTATCACTATGCGTTCACACGTAAATATTAACAGCGCACACGCAAATTATCACTATGCATTCACACGTAGATATTAAAAGCGCACACGCAAATTATCACTATGCGTTCACGCGTAGATATTAACAGCTCGCACGCAAATTATCACTATGCGTTCACACGTAGATATTAACAGCGCACACGCAAATTATCACTATGTGTTCACGCGTAGATATTAACAGTACACACGCAAATTATCACTGTGTTCACGCGTAGATATTAACAGCGCGCATGCAAATTATCACTGTGTTCACGCGTAGATATTAACAGTACACACGCAAATTATCACTATGTTCACGCGTAGATATTAACAGCGCACATGCAAATTATCACTGTGTTCACACGTAGATATTAACAGCGCGCATGCAAATTATCACTGTGTTCACGCGTAGATATTAACAGTACACACGCAAATTATCACTGTGTTCACATGTAGATATTAACAGCGCGCATGCAAATTATCACTATGTGTTCACGCGTAGATATTAACAGTACACACGCAAATTATCACTGTGTTCGCACGTAGATATTAACAGCGCGCACGCAAATTATCACTATGCGTTCATGCGTAGATATTAACAACGTGCACGCAAATTATCACTGTGTTCACACATAGATATTAACAGTCGGAGACAGTGGGGTTAAGAGATTATAGCCTCGTTTCTGCTTAAAACTTAACTCCAGTCATCATCTATCTCAGTGACGGATCTCTGAAGCTTCTGTGCAACAATCATTTCCACTCGTAAATTCAGCATTATTTCATCATAAATTGTAGAAGGTCCTAAAAATCACCTCCTGACACCAGCACATCTGAGTCTGACTCCAGCCAAAGTGATGAAAGGAAATAATGTAATTATTAACTATCAGATGACAAAGTAACACCTCTTAAATCACGTGCAAACCATCACTATGCATTCACGCGTAGATATTAACAGCGCGCACGCAAATTATCACTATGCGTTCACGCGTAGATATTAACAGCGTGCATGCAAAATATCACTGTGTTCACACATAGATATTAGCAGCGCGCACGCAAATTATCACTATGCATTCACGCGTAGATATTAACAGCGCGCACGCAAATTATAACTGTTCACACGTAGATATTAACAGCGCGCATGCAAATTATCACTATGCGTTCACGCGTAGATATTAACAGCGTGCATGCAAATTATCACTGTGTTCACACATAGATATTAACAGCGCGCACGCAAATTATCACTATGCATTCACGCGTAGATATTAACAGCGCGCACGCAAATTATCACTGTTCACACGTAGATATTAACAGCGCGCATGCAAATTATCACTATGCGTTCACGCGTAGAGATTAGCAATGTGCACACAAATTATCACTATGCGTTCACGCGTAGATATTAACAGTGCGCACGCAAATTATCACTATGCGTTCACACGTAGATATTAACAGCTCGCACACAAATTATCACTATGCGTTCACACGTAAATATTAACAGCGCACACGCAAATTATCACTATGCGTTCACGCGTAGATATTAACAGCTCGCACACAAATTATCACTATGCGTTCACGCGTAGATATTAACAGCGCACACGCAAATTATCACTATGCGTTCACACGTAGATATTAACAGCTCGCACGCAAATTATCACTATGCGTTCACGCGTAGATATTAACAGTGCACACGCAAATTATCACTATGCGTTCACACGTAGATATTAACAGCTCGCACACAAATTATCACTATGCGTTCACACGTAAATATTAACAGCGCACACGCAAATTATCACTATGCATTCACACGTAGATATTAACAGCGCACACGCAAATTATCACTATGCGTTCACACGTAGATATTAACAGCTCGCACGCAAATTGTCACTATGCGTTCACGCGTAGATATTAACAGCTCGCACGCAAATTATCACTATGCGTTCACACGTAGATATTAACAGCGCACACGCAAATTATCACTATGTGTTCACGCGTAGATATTAACAGTGCACACGCAAATTATCACTGTGTTCACGCGTAGATATTAACAGCGTGCATGCAAATGATCACTGTGTTCACGCGTAGATATTAACAGTACACACGCAAATTATCACTATGTTCACGCGTAGATATTAACAGCGCACACGCAAATTATCACTGTGTTCACACGTAGATATTAACAGCGCGCATGCAAATTATCACTATGTGTTCACGCGTAGATATTAACAGTACACACGCAAATTATCACTGTGTTCACACGTAGATATTAACAGCGCGCATGCAAATTATCACTATGTGTTCACGCGTAGATATTAACAGTACACACGCAAATTATCACTGTGTTCACACGTAGATATTAACAGCGCGCATGCAAATTATCACTATGTGTTCACGCGTAGATATTAACAGTACACACGCAAATTATCACTGTGTTTACACGTAGATATTAACAGCGCGCACGCAAATTATCACTATGTGTTCACGCGTAGATATTAACAGTACACACGCAAATTATCACTATGTGTTCACACGCAGATATTAACAGTACACACGCAAATTATCACTATGTGTTCACACGCAGATATTAACAGTACACACGCAAATTATCACTATGTGTTCACACGTAGATATTAACAGTGCACATGCAAATTATCACTATGTGTTCACACGTAGATATTAACAGTGCACATGCAAATTATCACTATGTGTTCACACGTAGATATTAACAGTGCACATGCAAATTATCACTACACGCGTGCAAATTGTCTCTGCTGTGTGCGAGGACCAGTGCGCCCCCCGCCTGCTCAAAGTTGATTTCTTCTTGCACGCACAGAATTCCTGCTCTCTTGCTTCAAACGTATGGCACTATGGGGGTCAGATTTTAGCACTATGGGGGAGGGAACCAGGTCGGCACTGGCTCTGCTGTGATTGGTCGTCTCTGAAAAGCGATGTTTGATTGACAGCCTGCCTCTCTGACGCGGATGTCAGTCGGAGACAGTGGGGTTAAGAGATTATAGCCTCGTTTCTGCTTAAAACTTAACTCCAGTCATCATCTATGCAACTTCTGTGCAACAATCATTTCCACTCGTAAATTCAGCATTATTTCATCATAAATTGTAGAAGGTCCTAAAAATCACCTCCTGACACCAGCACATCTGAGTCTGACTCCAGCCAAAGTGATGAAAGGAAATAATGTAATTATTAACTATCAGATGACAAAGTAACACCTCTTAAATCACGTGCAAACCATGACCTCCCTGAAGGAGACAACAGCATGTCCTTTTTTTTTTTTTTTTTAGTAAGAGATTATATTCTTAAAGATTATGGAAAGGAAGAAATACAAAAGATTAGATGTAAATATTTAACATTTCCAGTCACACCAAAGATGAAAGAACTCCATTTTAAATTATTAACAAGATTTATCCAAGTAACGAGTTTTTAAAACAGAGATTCCAAATGGATGTAGGTAACTGTGGCTTTTTTGAGACTCGAACTGAAGACCTGCTGGACCATCATTTCTTTTTGTGTGAAACAGTACAAAGGTTTTGGTTTGACCTTCAACAATGGATTGTCTGGAAAGGAATTTTTCTTCTTGTTGGTGGCTGATTTGTCTGGAAAGGATCAGCGATCTAACCGTCACAGACATCAAATTTAGAATATGAACTGTAATGACTTTGGCATTAATAATACAATTTTACTAAACAAACATAACATCCACATCTTTTTTTCCAAGACAAAACCAAACATTACTCATTGGAGAAATAAGTTTAAACTTAATTATAAATCTCTATCATTGACTGAATCCAATAATGTTTTAAAACTAGTGTCTGTTATAGACAAATTTGATTTGTAAATGTTTGGTTGCCCTATATTTTCTTTTTTTTAAATTTGTAAATAATATTCAATAAGCCCGTTATGTTCTTGTATTTGTTTTTTGTTTTGTGTGTGTGTGTGTGTGTGTGTGTGTGTGTGTGTGTGTGTGTGTGTGTGTGTGTGTGTGTGTGTGTGTGTGTGTGTGTGTGTGTGTGTGTGTGTGTGTGTGTGTGTGTGTGTGTGTGTGTGTGTGTGTGTGTGTGTGTGTGTGTGTGCAGCTATTTCAGGATTTTGTACAGGACCTGTTTTGTTTGGATTTGATTCATAAATAAATAAATTATTATTATTACTTTTTTAAAGGAGAGGCCGTTGTCTTTCTCAGGGAGGTGGTGTCGTAATGGCTTGCACATGATTTAAGAGGTTTTACTTTGTCATCTGGTGGTTAATAATTACATTATTTCCTTTTGATCACTTTGGATGTAGTCAGACAGACAGCGGTGTCAGGAGGTGATTTTTCTGCAATTTATAGTAGTTACAATCTACGTGTGAATGTATTTTTTATGCAAGTGTGGTTTTGGTGCTGATCTGATGCCATACTCTTGCCTTTTTTGGGGGTTATCACATCAGCAAATGTAATAGCAAATTTTGTATGATTTAAGCACACCATTGACTAAAATGATCCTCAAATTGTTTCCAAAATGTGAAACATTGCAGTGGTCAGACATAACCTACAATACGATAGCCACCTCTGGAGTGGTACTTACAGTTGTATGCAAAAGTTTGGGCACCCCTTTAATTTTCATGATTTTCCTTTATAAATTATTGGTTGTCTGGATCAGAAATTTCAGTTAAATATATCATATAGCAGACAAACACAGTGATATTTGAGACGTGAAATTAAGTTTATAGGATTTACAGAAACTGTGCAATAATTATTTAAACAAAATCAGGCAGGTGCATAAATTTGGGCACCCTTGTCATTTTATTGATTTGAATACATTTAGCACTAATTATTGGAACAGAAAATTGGTTTGGTAAGCTCATTGACCCTTGACCTCCTTACACAGGTGAATCCAATCATAAGAAAGGGTATTTAAGGTGGCCATTTTCAAATGTCTCCCCTCTTTGCATCTCTTCTAATGAGTGGCAACATGGGAGCCTCTAAACAACTCTCAAATGACCTGAAAACAAAGATTGTTCAACATCATGGTTTAGGGGAAGGATACAAAAAGCTATCTCAGAGATTTTAGCTGTCAGTTTTCACTGTGAGGAACATAGTGAGGAAATGGAAGACCGCAGGCACAGTACTAGTTAAGGCCCAAAGTGGCAGGCCAAGAAAAATCTCAGATAAGCTGAAGTGAAGGATGGTGAGAACAGTCATAGTCAACCCACAGACCTGCTCCAAAGACCTACGTGATCTTGCTGCAGATAGTGTCTCTGTGCATCGTTCAACTGTACAGCACATTTTGCACAAAGAGATGCTGTATGATGCTATAATGCCGAGGAAGCCTTTTCTGTGTACATGACACAAACAGAGTCTCTTGAGGTATGCTAAAGCACATTTGGACAAGAGCTGTGGACTGATGAAACTAAAATTGAGTTGT
This sequence comes from Thalassophryne amazonica, assembly GCF_902500255.1. Lineage (NCBI taxonomy): Eukaryota > Metazoa > Chordata > Actinopteri > Batrachoidiformes > Batrachoididae > Thalassophryne > Thalassophryne amazonica. The sequence continues at coordinate 117,193,977 of NC_047112.1, forward strand.
TTGGACATAACAAGGGACGGTATGCATGGCTGAAAAAGAACACAGCATTCCAAGAAAAACACTTGCAATCTACAGTAAAATTTGGAGGTGGTTCCATCATGCTGTGGGGCTGTGTGGCCAGTGCAGGTACTGGGAATCTTGTTAAGGGTTGAGGGTCACATGAGGAGGATCTCCTAAATATTGATGTATTTTTTTCTGTTGGGGTGCCCAAATTTATGCACCTGCCTAATTTTGTTAAAATAATTATTACACACTTTCTGTAAATCCTATAAACTTCATTTCCCTTCTCAAATACCACTGTGTTTGTCTGCTATATGATATATTTAACTGAAACTGCTGATCCAGACAACAAATTGTTTATAAAGGAAAACCATGGAAATCATCAGGGGTGCCAAAACCTTTACATGCAACTGTATAAACATAACGTGCAAATCCTTGTAGGGGAGGGCAAACAACTTTGTTCTAGGTTACCTGGACCAAGATTATAAAGCAAGATTTGCCAATCTAAATATGCTTGTTCTTTCATATAGAAGGGAACTCCTTGATCTAAATTTCTGATACAAAAATACACTGCATGTACTACACAAGTGAGGTTTCTAACCTTATCATTTCCATGTATATTTTCCAACTCCAAACTAAAACATTCTGAATGTTCATTGGATTTAAGCATTCTACAATGACATGTCCTGGTGTAATGAGGTATGATGTGGCCTAAAACGATTAACACCCTTTATCAAGCTGTGCATAATTATTAGCTTCTTTATCTTGGACAACGTCTTTCCAGGTGCAGGTGGGATTACACCAAGGATCAGCTCTGAACCCTTTCTTGTTTGCAATATGATGGACAGAGGTTAAAAGTCACCAAAGTTGTACCCATTTGTAAATAGCAGTGCGAGTGAAAGAGTGAGTGTGTTAGCATATAGATATGGAGTTTTTAGATTTTGTATATTATACATGTGTGTTGGTATATGTGAACATGTAAGACAGTTTTAGATGTGTGAGGGTGGACGAATGAGTGAATGAAATAGTGAATGAAGTTGTTAATCTTGTAAATTGTAGAAAGGCCCAACCAGGGACAGGAGTTGTGAATTAGCATTAACTCTAAACTCTTCATGCTTCACATCAGTTGCAGATGTTGTTTGTGCTGTGTTTGATTGCATTGTCCCTGTCAAATAACAACCTGGTCTGACGGCAAGTCTTGATTCAGCAGCACGAAATATACATTAATCTATTCGGTCGTGATATTGTGACAAAAAGCGCCTCATTTTTGGCACAGCAGCACAAATTCATTCTCATTCATTCCATGATGGCTGCATGAAATAAAAAAGTGAAGCGGGGGGGGTCGGGGTGGTTATGGTTAGGGTGGGGGGAAGGAGTAATATTAGGGTTAGGGTTAAGGTTAGGGTTGGGGGTGGGAGCAGGGTTAGGAATAGTGACTCATTTCATCACGGGAGCACAAAAAAAAAAACAAAAAAACGAGACTGGGCTTCAAACAAACAAACAAACAAACAAATAAATAAATAAGGATGCTGAGGATGGAACCATCAGGCAGGAGGGGGAGGCCAAAGAGGGGGTTTATGGATGTGCTGAGGGAGTACATGCAGGTCCTTGGTGTGACAGAGGAAGATGCAGAAGACAGAAGAGGGTGAGATGGAAACTGTTGACCTGCTGTGGCGCTCCCTAATGGGATCAGCCAAATGAAGGAGTGACGTAAGGTACATCCAGAAAGTATTCACAGTGCTTCACTTTTTCCACATTTTGTTATGTTACAGCCTTATTCCCAAAATGGATTAAATTAATTTTTTCTCCCCTCAAACACACAATACCCCATAATGACAATGTGAAAAGGTTTTTTTTTTTTTTGCAAATTTATTAAAAAAAAGTTTAAAAAAAATCACATGTATGTAAGTATTCACAGCCATGAAGCTCAAAATTGAGCTCATGTGCCTCCTGTTTCCACTGATCATCCTTGAGATGTTTCTACAGTTTAACTGGAGTCCACCTGGGGTAAATCCAGTTGATTGGACATGATTTGGAAAGACACACACCTCTCTGCATATAAGGTCCCACAGTTTACAGTCAGAGCACAAACCAAGCATAAAGTCAAAGGAATTGACCTCAGAGACAGGATTGTCTGGAGGCACAAATCTGGGGAAGGGTACAGAAACATTTGGCCTCCATTATCTGTAAATAAAGAAGTTCAGATCCACCAGGACTCTTCCTAGAGCTGGCTGCCCATCTAAACTGAATGACTGGGGGAGAAGGACCTGAGAACCCGGTGGTCACTCTGTCAGAGCTCCAGCATTCCTCTGTGGAGAGAAGAGAACCTTCCAGAAGGACAACCATCTCTGCAGCAATCCACCAATCAGTCCTGTATGGTAGAGTGTCCAGAGTGAAGCCTCTCCTTAGTAAAAGGCACATGGCAGCCCACCTGGAGTTTGACAAAAGACACCTGAAGGACTCTCACACCTCAGACCAGGAGAAACAAAATTCTCTGGTCTGATGAGACAAAGATTGAACTCTTTGGTGTGAATGCCAGGCGTCATGTTCTGGAGGAAACCAGGCACCATCCCTACAGTGAGGCATGGTGGTGGCAGCAGAAAGATGAATGCAGCAAGGTACAGAGACATCCTGGATGAAAACCTGTTCCAGAGCGCTCTTGACCTCAGACTGGGGCGACAGTTGATCTTTCAGCAGGACAATGACCCTAAACACACAGCCAAGATATCAAAGGAGTGTATTCAGGACAACTCTGTGAATGTCCTTGAGTGGTCCAGCCAGAGCCCAGACCTGAATCTGACTGAACAACTCTGGAGAGATCTGAAAATGGCTGTGCACCGACGCTCCACATCCAACCTGATGGAGCTTGAGAGGTGCTGCAAAGAGGAATGGACAAACTTACCAAGGATAGGTGCACCAAGCTTGTGGCATCATATTCAAGAAGACCTGAGGCTGGAATTGCTGCCAAAGGTGCATCAACAAAGTATTGAACAAAGAGTGTGAATACTTATGTACGTGTGGTTTCTTAGAATTTTATTTTTAAAAAATTGGCAAAAAAATTCAAAAAAGCTTTTTCATATTATTATTATGGGGTGTTGTGAGTAGAATCTTGAGGGGAAAATAATTTACTGCATTTTTGATTAAGTTTGTAACATAAAATGTGCAAGTCAACAAAAATCTTAAAATATACATGAAGTCATACTGGGACATTTGCTGACGGAAGTGAGGCCAAAACTGACATTTGACCTCCTGTTGTCAAAAATATGAGGTCTGTTAGAAAAGTATCCGACCTTTTTATTTTTTGCAATAACCATATGGATTTGAATTACGTGTGATTGCATCAGCCAAGCTTGAACCTTCGTGGGCATGCCTGAGTTTTTTCACGCCTGTCAGTTGCGTCATTCGCCTGTGAGCAGGCTTTGAGTGAGGTGTGGTCCACCCCTCTCGTCGGATTTTGCTTGAGAATAAATGTCTGAACGATTTGGAGCTTTGCTGCATCAAATTTTTCCAGAAACTGTGAGAGACCTCCAGGTGGTAACCATTTGGGAAATTCAGATAGCTTTCAGGGATGATTTTATGGGGATTACACAGATTAAGGAGTGATCCAGCCGGTTTAAAACCGCCCACAGCGGCTGAGAGTGCGGCGCACTCCGAGCGCCGATCAACAGGCTCAAACCCCACTGAAACAACCAGATCATTTCCAAAATGAAGGCTTTGTTGATCCGGGATGTCGTCTGACTTCCACAAAAATGGCAGAAGACGTGGACATCAAGACTTTTTCGGCACATTCCACTGTTACAGGAGTTTTTTTCATGGAAAAAGAAGTGGACAGATGCGCCACCGTGCCGCTCATGGCGCGGGACAAAACCACCTCCGTGTTGGTCTCACAGGACGGCTTTCAGACGGCTTTCGGTTGCTTTTTAGTCGTGTGACTATCTGAGAAATTGTGAATGAGCTGGACATGCCCCAACATGTCCTGTGAGGCTTCATCACGGCGTTGCTTTGCGCCATGCGGCTCCACTGCGACGCGCGGAACTCCTCCGCACGTCTGTCTCAATGTGCCAAAAAAGTGCAGATGTCCTTGTCTTCCGCAATTCCTGTGGAAGTCAGATGACGTCCCGGATCAACACAGCGTCCAGTGTGGAAATGAACGGCACATTTCACTGTTACAGGAGTTTTTGTCATGGAAAGAGGAGTGGAGGAATTCCGTGCGTCGCGGTGGAGCTGCATGGCACAAAGCAACGCTGTGATGAAGCCTCACAGGACATGTTCTGGCATGTCCAGCTCATGCACAATTTCTCGGATAATCACACGACTGAAAAGCAACCGACAGCCGTCTGAAATGCACCTGAAAGCCGTCCTGTGAGACCAACACGGAGGTGGTTTTGGCTTTCCGTGAAAAAAACTCCTGTAACAGTGGAATGTGCCGAAAAAGTCTTGATGTCCACGTCTTCTGCCATTTTTGTGGAAGTCAGACGGTGTCCAGGATCAACAAAGCCTTCACGTTGGAAATGATCTGGTTGTTTCAGCGGGGTGTCAGCCTGTCGATCGCTGCTCGGAGCGCGCTCTCAGCAGCTGTGGGCGGTCTTTAAACCGGTTGGATCACTCCTTAATCTGTGTAATCCCCATAAAATCGTCCCTGAAAGCCATCTAAATTTTCTGAATGGTGTCCACCTGGAGGTCTCTCACAGTTTCTGGAAAAAAATTGATGCAGCAAAGCTCCAAATCGTTCAGACAATTATTCGCAATAAAAAAACGACGAGAGGGGTGGACCAGTGCTCACACAAAGCCTGCTCACAGGCGAATGACGCAACCGACAGATGTGAAAAAACTCACGCATGCGCACGAAGGTTCAAGCTTGGCTGATGCAATCACACGTGATTCAAATCCATATGGTTTTTGAAAAAAATAAAAAGGTTGCATACTTTTCTAACAGACCTCGTATGTCTGAAATATAAAAGAGTGGAGGTGTCTGAGTGCTTTATTGGTTCCATCAAGTGACTTTTCAAAACCACATTCTTTAAAATGTGGACACCTGTACATGATTACGCCTGTGTACCAAAGGAAGTGGTGGCTCTTGGGAAACTGTATTTGGATTTTTCTGATTTTATGTCGACTCACATGACAGAGACTGGCAGTGCAAGTCACCAACACATGGTGATAGTGATGTAATTATGACGAGGAGCTGTGTCCACGTCTTCATGAATGCTTCCTGTGCTGGTGAGGTGTGCTGTCATAGTCTTCTCATCTTGAGCAATTTGTGAACATCTGACAAAGTTCAGTCCAACGGTTCCTGTTTGACTTTTATCACTTTGGGGCCATGCTGGTGTCCTTGTCCCTCTCTTCGTAGTATGTATTGGGTAAACTGGGAGGAGTCGACGCCACCGCCACAGGAGTCCATGATGGAAAAGCCTGTGTTCTGCAGCCGCTCCAGCACCTGCACACACAAACGCACAAACAGCTCTGACAGCCATACTGTGGACAAAGCAGTCCATATCAGTCTGCTTTGAGGATCGAACAGAATTCACCGTCATTCTGAGTCCACAGACAAGACCCCGTACAGAATCTATTAGGTACTCTCAGTACAGTAATACCCCAGTCAGCAAACCAGCTCCTAGTAGTTTTGTCACTGCGTGCAGGTGCTGCTGGAAAAGGAAATCAGCATCTCCATAAAGCTTGTCAGCAGATGGATGGATGATAAATGAGTGACTTCTGGACAACCGGGTTTACTTTTAAAGTGAAGAACAAAAACAAGAAGAGAGATCAAACTTATGCTCGTATCTTCTGGCACATGAAAACAGAGTTGTCACAGGTGTCTTGGTGGCTTCCCTCACTAGTCTCTTCTTACTTTTCTAATAGACCTCATACTTCATGGATTTTTACAAAATTTTCATCACAGATACATATTCGGCCTTGGAAGAATCCATTACATTTTGGAGGTCATCTGGATCCAGATTCTGGATCAAGATTTCACTTTATACAGGCTTTGAAGATTATGTCAAAACTATTTCACAGATTTCCACCAAATCTGCACCACAGATAGATGTTAGGGCGTGGAAGAATTTTAGAGGGGATCCAGATTTGGATTGGTGGATGTCAGAAATCTCTGACTGCTCTTGTTTTACTGTCTTGTTATTCTCTTTGTCCATTTTTGTTCCTTTTGATTATGAAGGAACATTTGTACAAGTTGAAAGTGCGATATCGATGCCATTATCAAGCCGTGCAGTGTTTGGAGCTGTGTGAACAGAACGGAGGACGATTCTTGTTTCTTTCTCCCAACAAGACAGGAGTCCCAGTTAGTAACTTTAATCTGCACAAAAGTGACTCACGATTGACATATTCAGGGATGAAAGTGGTGAAAAACAAAAAAGCTGAAACCCAAAATTACCCCTCCAGTCTCTCCATGCTGTTGCCCTGTCATGGCTGACACACTCACGACATGTTACATGGAGACCTGGGACAGTACCTCTGTATTGACGTGTACTGAAACCATCACGTGTGTACTGTACGGTTCAATACAAACGCATGTATTGTGACACTCTTACCCAACATCATAGTTTTCACAATGTTTTTCTCTTTGTTTTGGCATCCTATGACATAATTGTTGTGCACTGGTCTTTCCTCAGTCCACCAGCTCTGCTGTCAGAGCCTGGCTGTGATTCATGGCTGTTACTTGTGGAGGGCCTTGTCTGTACTTTCTGAACCTTTCTGTTAATATCTGCAGTAATATGGCTTGCTGTGCTGTTAATTGACCTAGCGTATCATCAAAGGTCTGTGCTTCAAGATTTCCATCTCGAGAGTCTTTCGTGTTATTAAATTTCTATGTTAGCGAGGGCAGCAACAGTTAATACTTTTAACAGCTGTCAGTAGCTTGCTGGCTTTATTTCCACTTCATCCTTGATTACCTAGTAAATAAGGGCATCATAATTTTTTAATCCCCGCACCCAAGCAAAATCACCCAGTCCACAACAATATTTAATAAATTATACACTTAAACCAAGAGGTTGTAAGTTCAGTCATTCTAACATTTGTCCTGCCCAGGTCATGCAGGGTATCACCAATGAGTTACTCAGGATATGATAGGCAACCATGCACTCCTGCATCCACCCACCCCGTTTTTAGACAAATTTACAAGCAGAATATCCTGGTCATTGATCGCCCAAGTATGTTACTTGGGGCAGCACATTGGTGGTTAGCACTGTGGCCTCAGGGGGAGAAGGCTGTGGGTTTGCTTCCCACCTGGCGTCATTCTGTGTGGAGTTTGCATGTTCCTTCCATGTCTGTGTTTGCGTGGGCTCCCTCCAGGAGCTTTGGTTTCCTCCCACTTCCAAAGACATGCATGTGGATTGGCAACTTTAAATTGACCTGGGGTGCACATCTGGGTGTGAATGTGTTTGGCGTCCTGTCCAGAGTGCACCACGTCTCACACCCTATGACTACTGGGATAGGCTCCAGCACCCCCATGATCCTTAGGGTCATATCTCACTGGGTGCAACTGTTGGAGAGCAGGTGGAGACTCAGTAAACACGCCAGTGTCTCAGCTGGTTTCCTACTGAAGGATCCACTTGCAGCTGAACACAAATGACACATTGTTCAGCTCTTATTATCCTGCTATTATCCATGTGAACAGACTGTGGAAATTCCCCCACTGTTCCCAATAATGGCAAATAATAATTAAATACTACTAATAATAACGTTTGGTATCAAAAGTCAAATATGCTGTGAACTCAAATAAACAAACCAAAAACATCAATAAAAAAAATTAAACCAAACTAATCTGGTGTCTCTTCATAGTCAGCCTCATATAGAAGCAGAAATTTCCTGAACAGGCCATCGAGCCACTGTTTACCCCAGATAACACAGTCTGAAGCACATTAGACTTTCTGCAGTCATCTCATGAATTCCTCACAGAATACAACAAGAGAAAAAAGAAGAACTGGTCCTAAAACCAGCTCTGTTGTTGCTGTGGTCACTCAGTGTGTCTCTTACCTGAACAGAGTTAAGTTGGCAGTAGAGGCTGACCGGGAATCGTAGGACATGTGAGGAATCATTGTTCCAGTTAGTGTTCAAGGAACTACGCAGCACATCTTTGACTTCAGGGAAAACCTCCACCATAACAGCGCGGTGGGCACTGATGCTGACCCTCTCAACGAGCTCTGGAGCCACATGGACCACAACACACCCACAATCTGGATGCAAGCTTCTCGATTCTTGCTCAGACCGCCAGCGCTCCAGCTCAGCCTGCAGAGGCACTAGTTGGAAGAAACGCGCCTCCTCATAGAGCAGCGAGTATTCCTGCACTCACACACCACATACAAACAAGATCAACAGCACACAAAGTCACTAAAATGTAAATATATGTATCTTCACAAATGCACATGAGGTTTCCATACACTCATCCTGAACATGAAGACCGTGGAAATACGGGGCTGTGGGTGGCTTCTGTGGGGTGTTCTTCTTCTGGGACAGAATCATTGTACAACATCTTGAATAGACAAAAATTTGATGTAGAACTTTAATTATTTCAAGTGTTCTTGAATCAGCACAGGGTCATAATTATACATACACAATTTGGATTTTGGTTCAGTGCTGCTGAAAGTTCCAAAATGTCTTTCCTTCCTTACTTACTTGCCTCTTAATTATTTTTCTTGTTAGTCTTCATGGTAAATGGTAAATGGACTGCATTTATATAGCGCTTTTCCATCTGCATCAGACGCTCAAAACACTTTACAATAATGCCTCACATTCACCCCAATGTCTTCATAACTGACTACAGCTGGTAGTATCTAATGCCAGCATACAACGTTTATTTATTCATTTATTTTTTTGACAGCATCAATGGATTAACTAACATACAGTCCAAGGAGCTGACTGTAAATCTGAGAAAGAGGACCGCAAAGTGATGTTCTGGTATGTTTAGGTACAGCCCTGGAACCACCAAGGCATAGGTCTGTCATGAGCAGGAAGCTGCTGGAACACCAATTTCACCATCTACACTCAAGCAAGTGTTATATCACCATGAACTGTGAGGCTGCCGTGCAAGAAAGAAGACTCTGCTCCAAACTGAAACCTCGAAAGTCAATAAACTTTGGAGCTTACCTCGCAGACAAACAAAAAATCCTTCTAGAGAAAGTTCTATGCCAGACAAATGACCAGACCTATGCTTCCATTAATCCTCACGGTTCTTATTGTAATACCTGCCCCTTACAAAGAACAAAATCGATGTATTCCTCAGTTTGAATTTATTGAGAGTCACGCTGAAAACTAGGCCCGGGACCGTCTCCCCAGAGACGCAATGCATACAGGACTCCATCTTCTGAGGGCCCCGAACATGGCTGACAAATTGCTTTTTATACAAGACAATGTAGGCAGTACAGTGGGTGGTTTTTACTCTCACAAACCTAATCTTACTGGCTCCCTACAGACAGAGGGAAGGCCTCCCTATATTTAAAATGTGCATTCTGTTGAGATGTTGAATCAGGTTTCAGGCACTTCTACAGATAACAAAAGCAAATACTTGATAACTAACATAAAATAATAAAATAAGGAATTAGCACAGATATTATCTAACAACTCCCCCTCTTGACATGATTCTATCATGTCAACAATGAAGATCATTTTGACATAATTCAGTTCTCATGTATGATCCAGTATTCCAATCAAATCAGTATTCTGCCAAACATGTAGGCACATAGGCAACCATCAGTTGACCCCATCCTAATGCTCCCAGTCCTTATATGGACTGTAGATGATGGAATCCCTAAATTCCTTGCAATTGAATGTTGAGAAATGCTGTTCTTAAACTGTTGGACTATTTTTTCACACAGTTGTTCACAAAGTGGTGATCCTCACTCCATCTTTGCTTGTGAACAGATGAGACTTTTGGGGATGTTCCTTTTATACACATTCACTCACCTGCTTCCAATTAGGTGTTCTCTGAGCATTCATCAACTTTCCCAGTATTTTGTTGCACCGTCCCAATTTTTTTGAAACGTGTTGCAGGCATCCATTTCAAAATGAGCAAATATTTGCACAAAAACAAAAAAGTTTATCAGTTTGAACATTAAATATCTTGTCTTTGATTGTATATAGGATGAAGGGGATTTGCAAATCATTGTATTCTGTTTTTATTTACATTTTACATAACTTCAATGGAATTGGGGTTGTATTAATGGTATTAAAAGCTCAGGAGAAGTCCATGAATAAAATCCTCATGTGGTGAGTCCAGATGTTTGGTGATGGTGTCTAAAAGGGTGAGAATTGCATCTTCCACACCTCATTTTATCTTGTAGGCAAACTGGAGTGGGTCCAGTTTTTCCAACAGTAGGTTTATAAGGTGTTTACACACGACCCTCTCCATACATTTGCACAGCACTGATGTTAAGGCTACTGATCTGTAGTCCCTCTGTTCCTTAGCAGGTGGGGTTTTTTAGTTTGGTGTCTGAGGTGATGCATTTGAAAGACAAATGTCTTGTACACAGGACCAGTACAGGTAGAGCTAAAGTCAAGTCAATTTGAATGAAATAAAATAAAGGTACCAGCCCAGCCACTTGCCAAAATGTTGTACCAACTCAGTCAACTATAACCTAAGTCAACTAAGTACTATATGCAAAATACTAGCAGGCCCCCATTTTACTCTATAATCCCTAGAATACTGAGTTAAATCCCTTCCCGGCATATTACTAGTAGTTAATGGAGCAATAAGGAAATGATGGTGGATATTATATTCCAAAATAAATAGGTAAAAATCACTGGGTGTCATCACTCTTGGGACTTCCCACTTGTTGGAGGGGTTTTGAGCACCTGGGTTGACAAACAATTTTGTACACTTGGTCCAACTGAAGCTGCAATCTGACGAAGGCCTTTGGCCGAAACGTTATTATGAAATAAAACAGCGGCAGGACATCAATATTTTGAGTGTGCTATGCTTTTTCTTTGTATTTGGGATAGTACATTCCATCTTCTGGAAGGGTCTGTCTTAATATATGTCCCCCTCAATACCAATATAAATCAGCACAAACATTCACTATCTTGGTGGTATGTCCCCATGTGGTTCCTTCCATTATTTTGCTGCACCAAGATAAATGTTAGCAGGGTCCTTTTAAGTATCCCCAATTATTTTGAGATCGTACCAATACAATTGTGCTATAACAATAATCCAAACAATAAATCCCACAAATTATTATGCATACTGTAAGAGTTTGGTCTCCAGCTGTGAAGTCTGCATATTGTATCCACCAAAAATCTAATCTAGATTATCCCTTTATCCGACATGGGTACCTAAGATAATATCTGTATTTTCTATTTTACTTCAATTACATTCATCATCAAAGCGCTTTACAGCTAATTTCGGACCTTGATTCAAACCGAATTTTAAAATGTTTCTTGGCGTTTTATCTCTGATTAATCTGCCTGAGGCCTGCAAAGCTAGCTGAGTTAGCTTGGCCTGCTAACTGGGGAGGTTTGGAGAGATTTCTACACGCCTTGCTGGGATTGGAGACGCATTTCAGCGGCTTCAAGGAATGCACTGAAACACGCTACCCACGTCTTAGTGAGTTTCTTTAGTTATCACTCAATAGTGACGGAAGGTTTTTAATGATCTCCTTTTAATTGTTGACTCTGGTTGTTCTGGGATTTTAGTTTTGCTGGATTTGACTGCAGCCTTTGACACGGTTGATCACTGTATTTTACTGTCCCGTCTGGAGTATTATGCAGGTTTTAAAGGCACAGCACTGGAGTGGTTTAGATCTTATCTTAGAGACCGTAGTTTCTCTGTGCACCTTGGGCCACACCAGTCCAGCTCAGCACCCTTAAATTATGGTGTTCCACAAGGCTCTGTTTTGGGTCCTGCTCTTTTTTCACTGTATATGCTGCCACTTGGCACCATATTCAGAAAATACAACTTGGCCTTTCATTTTTATGTTGATGACCTGCAAATCTATCTGCCACTTAAGCTCCCATCAAATTCTCTGACTATTTTGGTAAACTGTCTGCAGGAAGTGAAAACTTGGTTGGCTCAAAACCTTCGAATTCTCAATGAGAATAAAACTGAAAAAGTTAGTTTTGGCCCTGCATGGTCATCTGGCTCATATGATATGCTTGGTCCTTTGTCTTCCTGTGTGCATGATTTTGTCAGAAATGTGGGGGTTATTTTTTACAGCTCCTTCAAAATGGACAAGCAAATTAATTCTGTGGTAAAGGCTAGTTTCTACCAACTTAGAATTTTGAGAAAAGTGAAGGCTTACCTCCCAGTGTGTGATTTTGAGCAAGTTATTCATTTGCTTATAACATCTCGTTTAGATTATTGTAACTCACTCTACTGTGGACTGGACCAGTCGTCTCTAAAGCGTCTGCAGCAGGTTCAGAACGCTGCTGCACGATTGCTCACGGGGATGAGAGCACATCACCCCTGTGTTGGCCTCGCTCCATTGGCTCCCAGTCTCATTTAGGATTGATTTTAAGATCCTGCTGCTTGTGTTCAAGTGTTTAAATGGTTTGGCTCCCGAATACCTCTCTGAGCTTTTGACTCCTTATGTTCTGGTCAGATCAGTGAGGTCAGAAAGCCAGCTTTTATTAAATGTGCCCAGATCTCGATTAAAAACTCGAAATGATTGGACTTTTTCGGTGGCTGTGCCTAAACTGTGGAACAGTTTGCCTTTGCACATCAGAGCTGCTCCATCTCTAGAGTCGTTTAAATCTGTTCTTAAGACTCATTTTTATGCTTTGGCTTTTAATACAATTTAAGCTGTGTGTGTCTGGTCTTATGTGTCTTTGTATATTTTGTAATTTTAATGCTCTGTTTTTTGTTGTGTGTTGGGGGGGGCGTGGCTGGATGTTTTGGTGTTCTTTTCTTTTCTTTGCTCTCCAGGTGGCATGAGGGCTGATTTGTCTGTGAAGAAGGTGCTGGCTGAAGAGTCTTCACCCTCATTAACATCATGGAAAGCACCTGTGAGTGGTGCTCACGTGCAACCTGGACGACTTGCAGCTGAAGCAGATAATTGGATGGCGTTCTGCATTTAAGTCATGTGTGATTCAAGCAGAACTGCCGGGAACTCGACCTTGTGACGTTCGTTTGTGAGACGCTGAGGACCGCGCCTGGGTTTTGACACCTCGAGCCAGTGAAGCGGGGAGGGGTGAGGACACATGCTGTCAGCACACACGAAAGGTAATTGAGTGTTTGAGTAGTTGTTGATAGTGGCTTGGTGTTTTGTTGCACAGTATACTGGAATTGTGAAGAGAATTGTGCAGTTTGCTTCTCACTGCTGTGGCGTGAAGGATAGGTGATCCTCCACTTGTTGTGAGAAGCTGCTCATTTGCATAAAGTAAAAAAAAAAAAGGACACTGACCTGAGTGTGTTGCTGATAGCGTGTGTTTATTGGAAGATATAGTTGTATCTGTTGCCTTACCTCACCTTCTCTTTGCTTCACAGAGAATCAGTTTGTCGTGTCCACCTGGGGGGTGTTTGGCGGTGGTAGGAAGTCCAGGAGCGCCGGCTTTAATCCTTGCGGGCGCTGGAGAGCGAGCCACGAATCACTCCACCAGAGGGACGTTGTTTTTATGTTTTTACACTTTTAAGCACAAGTGACTAATAAATAGTTTCTGTTTGGAACCGCTCTCTGGTTATTTTTAGCGCTGGGTCCTGTCTGACGCAGGTCCGCTCCTCAACCCGCGTCGACACATAACATTTTTTTGTGGTATGGTTTTTGATATTGTTTTTACTGTGAAGCACTTTGGGCAGCTGCTGTTGTTGTAAATGTGCTATATAAATAAAACTGACATTGACATTGACGCTGCAAGAATGTCACAGATTGGTGATGCTTCAGTAGGTGAGCCTGCCTTATACATCCAGAATGAACTCTTAACATTTGTGCAATGTCATGCGAAGAGATGTGTTAAAAATAATATCGTGGAAGTGGTTGGAAGATGTTTTTGTGAAAATGTCATCATGCACGCCCGTGATGTGCTCAATGAGCATTATGGTGACAAACCGTCAACAAAACTGAAGCAGCGACGTAATGGTCAAGATAAGATGAAAGCTGATGTGACTGTTGATGATATAGTGAGTGCAATGTTTGAGCTTCTTCACAACAAAATATCCACAAATTTTGTTGCTATGGACCTACAGAATTTGCCAAACCGTGACCAAGATTGTTACCTCAGACTAATGATGCTGATTTCAACAAGTTCATCAGTGATAATGTGAGAAACTTTGATCTGCTGGTCTTGTGACAAGATGGTGCCTGTGTGTTTGGCGTGCCGTCAGCCCTGTCTCTACCGCTCGTCGAGTTTTTTATTTGTTGCTGTGTTTTTGCTCTGTGTGTTCTGCCGGGACACCTCTGCCTTGCTTGTGTATAATCGTCAGTCTCTCTTGGACATTAATGCTCTTTATGAGCTGCTGCTGTCATCTGGGTCTGGGCTGGGACCTGCTCTGCCACCTGTGCACGCGGACGTCCCGCTGCACCTGCTCCATTTTTCTTGCGCTCCTCTCCGGAGGAGGCGCTTTAGAAGGCGAAGAAAGCGGAGCGGTGCGTTGGTGAAATTTAAGTTCTACCTGGCAGCCTTCACTAGAGGGTCTGATCCTCGCCTCCTCTGGGATGGATGATATTTTGGATGTGGGAGCGCGTGCTGCGCACAAGAGGCTGCTGGATTCATCCTGTTGTTCCTGGACTGTCCTCTCCGATGACTGGACCAGCTCCGTTAAAGCTGTGCCCGTTTTTGCCGCAGCTTCCTGCTGCTGCCTCTCGCCGGGCTGCGGAGTTTTTACACCGGTGCTGTCGTCTGTGGGCTCCCAGACGTGCCGTTTCACCTGAGCTCCTCCGGCCGCTGAGACACGCTGCGTCGCTGGCTGCTGAGGAGCTGAACTTCCGCATGACTTCATTAAAATCTGCTGATCCCTCCAAGATCCTTAGTTTGGGTCTCATTAACATCAGATCATTGTCTCTGAAGTCATTGCTGGAGAATGACTTAATTGTGGATCATCGTCTGGATATGCTTGGATTATGTGAAACCTGAATTAAATCCACAGCTGTCCTTCCTCTGAATGAGGCCCACCCACCGGAGTACACTTTTAGTCATGTTTCACGTGATGTGAAGAAAGGCGGGGGTGTTGCTTTTATTTATAAATCCAGGTTTACTTTATTAACTGTGGGGTGTCATAAATATAATTCATTTGAGCATCTGATTCTCCGTTATGCCCATGATGCTCAGTACTGTCAAGGTCATAAAACTGGAAATCAGATATGTTATATTGTCACTGTCTATAGGCCTCCTGGCCCATATTCTGATTTTTTAGATGAATTTGGCGCGTTCATCTCTAGTCTTTCAACTAGTGTAGACAACATTTTGATTATTGGTGACTTTAACATTCATATAAATAAACCCTCTGATCCCCTCGGTAAATCATTTATGGAAATCATGGATGCACTAGGAGTTCGGCAGTTCATTCATGGTTCAACGCATATCAGTGGTAATACTTTGGATTTGGTTCTTGCACGTGGCCTTGCTGTCACAAATATCGACATCCTGCCTCTTGCATCAGTGGTCTCTGACCACTCGCTTATTAGGTTTACAATTACGCTGCAGCGTTTAGTGGAGCAACAACCTTGCCTATCATTGCGGTGACAAATTAAACCTTCAACTTTGACTGAACTCGAAGCAAGACTACCTGAAATCCTAACTTCAAGCTTGATGAAATTTCAGTCAGTAGATAGTCTTGCAGATAGCTTGAATTTAGTGCTAAAAACCACACTTGATAAGATTGCGCCTCCTCTATTAAAGCCACGCCTTCCCAAGGCACAGACACCTTGGTTTAATAGTTATTTGCGAGACCTTAGGCAGAAGGCTAGAGGGTTGGAACGGAAATGGTGTAGTTCCAAACTAGAGGTGTTCCACCTTGTGTGGCGTGAAGCTATTTTAGATTACAAGCATGCTTTATTGGCTACGAAGCAGACGTATTACTCTGAATTGATCAACAAAAACAAGCATAACTCAAAGTTTTTGTTTGATATGGTGGCATTTCTTATTCATGGACAGCCACCTGTTGGTTATTCTCCTTTTTCAGCACAGGACTTTCTGGACTATTTCGAAAAGAAAATAGAAGATATTAGGTTGAGCACATCTCAGCATACTTTGGTCCAGTCATTGTATCCAGCTACTGAGCTGGGGACTACCACTGAGGTGCTACCTAGATTCACGGAATTTAATAGTATCTCACTAGGTGTGCTGACGAAACTCATGATGTCTACTAAAAGCACAACTTGTTTATTTGATCCTATACCAACAAAATTGTTTAAGGATCTTTGGCCCATTCTTGGCCGACTGTGCTGGAAATTGTTAACCTTTCTCTAAACTCTGGATCTGTTCCAAATTGTTTTAAATCTGCAGTGGTTAAACCACTACTCAAGAAATCTAATCTTGATCCTGGTGTATTGAAAAATTAAGGCCGATATCAAATCTATCATTCTGCTCTAAAATTCTGGAAAAGGTGGTTTCATGGCAGCTTGTGGACTATAGCCACTGCAGTCTGCTGTTAGAAGACATCACTCCACAGAAACAGCACTTATTAAAGTAGTTAATGATCTACTGCGAGCAATGGACTTGGATACTACTACAGCATTGGTGTTGCTGGATCTCAGTGCTGCGTTTGACACAGTTGATCATCATATTCTACTTCATAGGCTAGAAAACTGTTTCGGGATTACTGGAACTGCTCTTGCGTGGCTGATGTCTTATCTGTCTGGTCATTCCCACTGTGTTTTGTGCAATGACACTACCTCTGACTTTAGGGGCATGAAGTTTGGGGTTCCGCAGGGATCTGTTTTGGGTCCCCTGCTTTTTTCCCTGTATATGGCACCCCTTGGGAACATTTTGCGGCATTTTGGGGTTGCTTTTCATTGCTATGCTGATGACACTCAGCTGTATATGCCGATAGCTGCTGGAAATCCTGTCCACATAAAATCTTTACAGGACTGTCTCGCAGCAGTGAGAAGTTGGATGTCTAGCAACTTTCTACTTTTGAACTCTGATAAGACTGAAATGATGGTTCTTGGTCCAGCAAGACATCGGCATCAATTTGATTAGCTAGCGCTTAGCCTAGGTTCATGTGTTATACATCATACTGACAAAGTGAGGAACCTTGGGGTAATTTTTGATCCTACGTTGTCCTTTGACCTCCACATTAGGGACACTACGAGGACTGCTTTCTTTCATCTAAGATATATAGCAAAGATTCGTCCCATCCTGTCTATGGCTGATGCTGAGACTCTGATTCATGCATTTATCTCTTCTAGATTGGACTATTGTAATGCTTTGTTTTCTGGGTTACCACAGTCCAGCATCAGGGGTCTTCAACTGGTTCAAAATGCTGCTGCCAGACTTCTGACACAAAGCAGAAGGTTTGATCATATTACGCCTGTTCTGGAATCCCTTCACTGGCTTCCGGTCTCCTTGAGATCGGATTTTAAGGTGTTACTATTGGCCGATAAAATTGTTCACGGACTGGCGCACCCCTATTTGGCCGGCCTGGTTGAGTCCTATGTGCCAGCAAGGGCTCTGCGTTCACAGGATGTGGGACTATTGTGTGTCCTGAGGGTGAAGAGAAAGTCAGCGGGTTACAGAGCTTGCTATCACCGCGCCCCAGCTCTGTGGAATGATCTGCCTGCGCAGATACGACAGTTGGACTCTGTGGAGACTTTTAAAGTCAGGTTGAAGACACATCTGTTGTCCCTCTTTTATCATTAGTATTTTATATGATTGTGTGTCTTTTTTTATTTGTTTTATTTATTTTACTTCTTTTACCTTTTATGGTTAAATTTTTTTTTATTGTGTTTTAATCGTATTTCATTTTATTCTGCTTTTAAATGTTTGTGAAGCGCCTTGAGGCGATTACTCGTGATTTGGCACTATATAAATTAATAAATTATTATTATAAATTATTATCGGCTTTCAATGCTTACCAGTCCAGTAAGTATCAGAGAAATTGTGGAGAGCTGGACATGTCCAAACTTGTCCTCTGACACGCCAAAACAGAGGTGTTCCTTTTTCTCTCTTCCAAAGTGAATTGGTCTTTACGCGCGAAGCCTCCGCATGGCTTTCCATGACAAAATCTCTTGTTAAAAGTTAAATGTACCGGAAAATGGCTGATGTCCAGCTCTTGTGATAACCAGAGAAAGAGCACACGACGGTCTCGTTTCCACAGAGACATCCGTTTAGAAATGGTCCGGTGGCTTGTGCCGTGTCGTCGCAGCTCGGAGCGCGGCACGCCGAGCATCCTTAAAGGGGTCCTTAAAGCTGTAGTAACAGTCCTTATTCTCTGTGAAGCCCGTAAAATTTTCACCGAAAGCCAGATAAATTTTTCGAATGGTTTCCAGGTGCCAGTCTCTAACAGTTTCTGAAAAAATTCTGATGGAAAAAAGTCCTTTTCATTCCGCCATTTCCAGACAATGAAAATCCGATGATTCCCAAGGCGTGCTCACAGGCGAATGATGCAACCGACAGGCGTGGAAAAACTCACGCATGCGCACGAGGGTTCAAGCATGTCTGATGTAAAAACATATGAATGAAATCCATATAGTTTTTGAAAAAAATAAAAAGGACCTATACTTTATTGACAGACCTCGTATATGCCCTGCGATGACAATCGTCATAGTCATAACATTGTTGAGTACAATGCAATTTTAAATGATATTAATACTGTATGTAATGATGTAGATGTGCCATATCTTGTTCTTGCTGCTGCTTTTCTTACAGGTTTTGTCATAATTCCATTTGTACCAGAGCTTTGGATAAATATATTATTGATGAAAATTTGTACTGTTTCTCTAAGAATACAACTACTTGTGTTGAGTATACGTACCTATCAGAGTAAAGGTTACTGCTCTTTCATAGATCATTTCATTGTTAGTGGAAATTTGAGTTCACAGCTGTCAAAATATTAGATTAGACATACTTTATTGATCTCACAATGGAGAAATTACGTTTACATTTCAGTTACCTCAGACAGCAATTAGTCCATAATTATTATTTGTTTACCATAATAATGGCACACATCAGAGTTAAAGACAGCACATACACATTTGACATTGTTTATGTGCACTAAGTTTGAAGAAGTCCGTTATCCGAATTGAGGCAAGTGGGCCATGCAGCAACCCTGAGATGCGCCGCCATCAGCTTGGGGGGGGGAGACGTGGGCTTCAGCGAAAAATGCACCGCCCCTGCTGAAGGGGGAGAGAATGAAGTTAGCGGGCGCCGGAGAGGGGAGGTGTTGATGGGGGAAGGAGGGGAGTGGGGGAAGGGAATGGAACATGCTTCAGTCCTGTGAAAAGCAGTTTATTGTCTTTGTGAGATGAGATAAGAAACAGCCAATGTTCCCCAGGCCGAAACAAATCCCTCTGGAGGAAAAGCAGTCGGGCAATTTGACCTTCAGGCTTGATACGCCTGTAATGTTATGGTTACAGCAGTGAAAAAAACTTTTTAACAGTTCCACTTGCACAACCAAATCCCAATTATGAATTAAGAATATTCACTGGTCTCTGAAATCTTCAGCTTCAACTGCAGATGTCATCCAATTTACATCTGGGTTCAAGAGTCATCGCAGTCTGAGAATGCACTGCCTTGCCAACCTCGTTAATCATGATGGACAAACGAGGGGCAGTGGTTCTTGATGCCGCCATCTTGCCAATTTTCCAGTAGATCAGTGCAGCACATGAGCCAAAATGTACCAGCCCTGATACCATGAGACCAAAAATGAATAAATCTTTGACGTCCTCAATGGAGAAAGGTGCCAAGCATGCAACATAGCCTGCAGGATACATTCCATCTGGGCAGGTAGGATCCCCCCGGTCCTGATCTTCTTGTAGAAAAAATGGTGTCAATAGCGTTCAGAGACCAGCTGATCAATTCCATGGTTAATCCAATAGTAGTCCAATAGATCCAGAATCCAATATAATTGGTCGTAATGTGGGATTGTGCCACTGATAAGCACATATTAGATGACCATGATCTAATACAGCACCTACTGATGCTGTTATGTGTGATAAGTTCTGTGATTTGCATTGTGATGAGCTCAGTACTCTGTATCACAATATTGTTGATATATTGTTACTTGCAAGTGATAAGTGTATACCAGCATGTCAAAGTAAAAAGTTTGCCAAAGTAATACCAGGTTGGAGTGAGTATGTTAGAAAATATTTTGATGCTTCACTGTTTTGGCATAACATGTGGGTTGATAATGGGCATCCTAGACAAGGTATTATTGCTGATCTCAGGAGAACGACCAGAGCACAATATCACAGGGCTTATAAGATGGTTGTCAAGAAGGAGGCTGAGATCAGGTGTGATAATATATGGCTGATGCAGTAACCAACAAGTTTGTGTCAAATCTGTATAAACATGCAAGGTCTTTCAGGTAAAGTATCAGGGCTGTCAGACAAAGAAGGCTGGAGACAAATGCAGGACTCGACAACGTACCTCTGGTTCAAGGAGGCGTTTACTGAAATAAGCTGGGTATGGTACACAGAGAGGCAGTCCAAGAGAAGCAAACAAATTCAAAACATCAGGTAATGGCATGGTCAATATAACAGGCAGGTTGTCAAAACACAACGTGGAAGCAGGACTGAGAATGAACAAGGAACAGAGCTAGAAGCGATGGCACAGGGCACAATGATCAGGCGAAAAATCAGTGCAACCAGTGGTGTTTAAATACTCCCAGTGATAAGTGTAGAAAGATCCAGAACAGGGCATGACCCAACCAGAGTGAAACACCCCCACCAAGTTCAAAGAAAGGCAGACAAGAGAAATGGGGACCAGAAAACCAAAGCAAGACACACCCAGCCAGAAAAGCAACATAATCAGAGAAAGAAAGTGTACATATCCTAGCAAGGTTGATGATGCAGTTGGTGGGGACAATATTACACATCTTTTTGCCAGCAAATTTAATACACTTTATAAATGTGTTCCTTATGATGAGGATGAGATGTGCAAGCTTAAGTTTGAGATTGAGATAAGGGTTGAGAGTAGTACAGACGGTGCTTGTGTTCATGGTTTTCATTCAATAGCAGTATCAGACGTTGTTGATGGCATCAACAGGCTTAAGTATAATAAGAAGGATGGTACTTCTGATCTTGTTACTGATCATATTATCCAAGGTAGTCACAACTTATTTGTCGTTTTGTCTATTTTGTATACTGCTATGATTAAATGGTTTCACAGCTGATGGTGTGTCAGATGGCACTATGGTTCCTATCCCTAATGCCGCGTTCACACCAGGCGCGACCAGACGCCACAAATTTGCTTTGGTTGTGTGACCACAGACACACCACCATCGCCCGGTGTGTCGCTCTGCTTTCGCTGTGAAAATTCGCCCCAGTGCATCATCAAACAGGAGGAGCTTCCATTCCGCTCGCCGGCTCCGGTTGTCAGTCAAGTTAACATGACAGACCTTGATCACACGGAGCGAGTTGTTGTGGAAAGCTCCCAATTCGGGGAGTATCATCATTTGCTGCAGGAGCTGCATCTGGATGACGGCTGCTTTCAGCGGTCCTTCGGCCTCTGTAGGACCCAGTTTGAGGGCCTCCTGTCCCGTTCACGTTCGCACATGTAAACAATTAAAAAAAACTCCGCTGCTTGCTGTGGCGCTGCTCCTCGCTCTTCCCCAAAACTCTGTCATAATTCTGTTTAGAAACCAGTCACCATTTGTTTTATTATACATCTGTGTAGTTAATAAGTAAAATAATCTCCACGGACGATTCGCTCGCACGCGCACGTAAAAAGCAAAGAAACTCCGCTGCCTGCTGTGGGGCTGCTCCTCGCTCTTCCCCAAAAAACTCTGTCATAATTCTGTTTAGAAACCAGTCACCATTTGTTTTATTATACATCTGTGTAGTTAATAAGTAAAATAATCTACACAGACGATTCACTCACGCACACACGTAAAAAAAAGAAACTCCGCTGCCTGCTGTGGGGCTGCTCCTCGCTCTTCCCCAAAAAACTCTGTCATAATTCTGTTTAGAAACCAGTCACCATTTGCTTTATTATACATCTGTGTAGTTAATTAATAAAATAATCTCCATGGACGATTCGCTCGCGCGCATGTAAAAAAAAAACCTCCGCTCCCCCTGCTGCGGGGCTGCTGCTTGCTCCAAAAACTCTGTCATAATTGTGAAATAAAGGACAAAAGAGACATAAGTCCTGCTCACAGGCTGCTACCAGAGACAGGACATGTTCACATCTTCAATCAGACTCCAGACATCTCCACGTCACTACATAGCCAGTCCCTGATTGGTCATCGTGGCGCGACAAGATGAAAAACTTCAGATTTTTCAACTTGGGGAGGAGGGAAACGTGACGTGATGCGACGCAATATCACGCCACAAACACGCCAATCGCTCAAAATCGCTTCACTCACGTCACTTCATTCGTGTCCATCGTGTCGCACTGCGTGGCTTGGCGCCAAAACGCATCCTTCCGTAGGGATTACATGGCAACCTGTCGCTGCTGTCGCTCACGTCGCGCCCGGGGTGAATGCGGCATAAGGGTAAATGGTCTAACTTAACTGTGTCAGATAATTTTCGTGCCATTACCTTCGGTAGTGTTGTTTGCAAATTACTTGATGTTATCATCTTAGTCAAAGAGAGTTGTAAGCTATGTACCAGTAACTTACAATTTGGGTATAAAGATGGTTTGTCAACTAGCATGTGTGCAGCAATGGTTGTAGAAAGTGTCATATTATGTCAATGGTGGTTCACATGTTTACGGACTCATGTTGGACGCAAGCAAGGCATTTGACCGAATCAACTACTGTCATCTTTTTAGGAAGTTAATAGGTAAAGGATTCTGTCCAATATATTGCAGATTTCTGTTAAATGTGTACTTTAGTCAAAAATTGAGAGTAAGATGGGAGAATACGCATTCTCCCTATTTTTCCCATCTCAAATGGTGTCAAACAAGGTGGGATTATTTCCCCAGTATTATTTTGTATTTATGTTGATGGTTTGTTGAGCAAATTGAAAAATTTAGGAGTTGGTTGTCATATGGGAAATGTTTATGCTGGTGCTTTTAGCTATGCAGATGATGTAAAATTACTGGCACCAAGTATAAGTGCCTTGCAGGACATGATTGCTGCATGTGAAAACTGTGCCAGAGAATTTGACATCATGTTCAATGGAAAAAAGAGTGAGCTCATTATTTACAAATGTACAAAGGCTCGACCTTCAGATCCTGTTATTTTTGTGAATAATGTCAGAGTACCTAGAAAAGATAAAGTCACTTATCTGGGCCATGATTTGTATGAGGATATTTTTAAATTATCTACTGAGAAAATGTGTTGCAGATTTTAATCGTCAGTGTAACATGTTTTTTGCTGATTTTAAAAATGCTAATGCTTTTATTAGAAATTAATTATTTCACAAGTATTGTACGTCATTTTATCAATCAATCAATCAATCAACTTTTTTCTTGTATAGCGCCAAATCACAACAAACAGTTGCCCCAAGGCGCTCCACATTGCAAGGCAAGGCCATACAATAATTATGAAACACAGTCTACGTCTAAAGCAACATAACCAAGGGATGGTCCAGGGTCACCTGATCCAGCCCTAACTATAAGCCTTAGCGAAAAGGAAAGTTTTAAGCCTAATCTTAAAAGTAGAGAGGGTATCTGTCTCCCTGATCTGAATTGGGAGCTGGTTCCACAGGAGAGGAGCCTGAAAGCTGAAGGCTCTGCCTCCCATTCTACTCTTACAAACCCTAGGAACTACAAGTAAGCCCGCAGTCTGAGAGCGAAGCGCTCTAATGGGGTAATATGGTACTACGAGGTCCCTAAGATAAGATGGGACCTGATTATTCAAAACCTTATAAGTAAGAAGAAGAATTTTAAATTCTATTCTAGCATTAACAGGAAGCCAATGAAGGGAGGCCAACACGGGTGAGATATGCTCTCTCCTGCTAGTCCCCGTCAGTACTCTAGCTGCAGCATTCTGAACCAACTGAAGGCTTTTTAGGGAACTTTTAGGACAACCTGATAATAATGAATTACAATAGTCCAGCCTAGAGGAAATAAATGCATGAATTAGTTTTTCAGCATCACTCTGAGACAAGACCTTTCTGATTTTAGAGATATTGCCAAATTCTCCCTTTGTACTCAAATGAATTAGAAACCATTCATTGTGCATGGAGGAAAGCTATTCAATCAATCAATCAACTTTTTTCTTATATAGCGCCAAATCACAACAAACAGTTGCCCCAAGGCGCTCATTATTTTGCAAATACTATGAGCATTGATCTCTTGCTTGCAAAGCGATGCATTAAATTTATTGATAAGTTGTGCAATAGTGATAACAATGTTGTCAGTGCCATTACCAATATGTGACTGTTAGGTACCCATTCTGTGATAAGAGATATCTCATGTATAAATTTAATTGTGATATAAATAATGTGTGTGCCTTCTGGCAGCTTAATTTTGATAGTCACTTATGTTAAGACTTGCACTGCAAATTAAGGAGCTCTGTAAAATGAGAGACAGTTGTGAAGTTGGCTTTTTGAATGACCATGAATGTCATTTGATTATTAGTACAGGGTGACAGCCTGGTGCTGTTTTAAGATTTAAATTTTTGTATGAAATATATTTCATTTTTAGTGTACATCACTTTGTTGTGAATAAAGAATTACAGTCAGGATGTGAGGTACTGTGGTGTTTTGATTTCTTTTGCATTGTTCGCCTGCTTTTCTTGCTGGGGTTTTCCCCATTTGGGTCTGTCTGTCCCTTTCTCTCTTGTCTGTCTCTGCTGGCTCTTGGTGGTGGGTGTTTCCCTCTCTCTGGCCACACCCCCTTTCTGGTGCATTCCACGCACACCTGCTTCCAATCAGCACCTTGTCACCTGGGTGTATTTAAGCTCCTCTGTTTGCCTTATTCTTTCGCCAGATTGATGTGTACTGGACCCTGTTTACTGCTCCAGTAAACTGTTTTTAACTGCAGAGCTCTCTTATCGAGTCCTGCATTTGTGTCGGGCCTTTCTGTGGAACCAGACCTGATACAAACAAACAAACAAACAAAACACCCACTATTTATGTATTCTTCAATAACTTCACCCCGTTCTTCTTCTTCCTCTTTTTGTAATATCAATTAAGTGTTCCCTTGTATATTTCACATATCTGTCTTTTTATGGAGGTGATTTGCAAAAGTTAAACAATGACGTTTAATAACGGCAATATTTGCATATAATGATGCTGAAAAAAGGTGAAAAAGTCATCATAGACTACTAGAACAAATTTCTTAAAACACTTTCATTGTAAAGATAACTATAAAAGTGTGAAATTTCCCCTTTTTTCTGTTTTTCATACAATATGATCAAAGGACATAATAAGTGCCCGTAGTCTAAGAATCACCCAAATACTAGGCCAACAGACATGACATGAGGACAGCTCCACTTAGTCCATGCACTTCACATTCACTTATATATATGCCGTGCACTAAAGCATAAATATACCAGTTTACAATTAAAGCGCCTTGGGGCAACTGTTTGTTGTGATTTGGCGCTATATAAAAAAATTGATTGATTGATTGATTGAAGTGTAAAATGTGAGTTGGCATAGTCGCACCACAAAGACAATAAGATTCACAGCGAAAGTTACTCTAAAGAAAAACCAAGAGACACATGTATATCCTCAGTTACCATATGTTTAGGGTTTACATCTGAAAATTTGGGTATATTGCCGGTGTCCTGACGAGATGCCACTCCCGTTGAGAGGCCAGCCACCACGCAACATATTTTGTTCTCCGACAGACTTAAAGCCTGATTTATGCAGCTGCCAACTATAATTCCGTGTCATGCAATGACGTGCGTGACAGTTTCAAAGTCCTCCGTTGCTGCGAAGTTACAGACTTTGCTGATCCATTTGTAATCAGCATGCGCACTGCAAAAACTATTATAATATGATGGCAGTAAAAGCAGTGAAGTGTCAAATTACAGCCTTTTGTGTCTGATGTAACAGGGGCTCCGAGTCTGAGCGTGGTGTGTAAAAAAAAAAAAAAAAATTTTAAGCTTTAATTATAATAATTTCCCTGTCCAATAAAGTCCGAAAGACACTGAGTTGCAAATAAGTGAGGATTATGGTGATGACCGATTACCACAATAAAAAAAAGTCTCCAGGTTAAGAATACTTATCTTTTACTAGCGAGTACATTTTACACATTACTGTGTCTGGATGAACAATTTTACATGCATTTGCCTGTCAGTATAAGTTAACTTGGTCAAGAATCATTCACTGAATGAAAGTGAAGCATGACAGGGCACAAAACTCGGCCTGGGTTAAGTCATCCCGACCCATGTAACTGTCGCTTCTTTATGCAACAAGGTGCACAATTCGACAAGACCGCACATCGACACTGTAGACTGAATCTGCTCGCTGTTGTCTATACGAGGTATCTTAAAAAACTAACTGGAAGTTTTATAAAAAAAAAAAACTATATGGATTTGAATGACGTGCGATTCCACCAATCATGCTTGAACCCTCGTGCGCATGCGTGAGTTTTTTCACGCGTGTTGGTGACATCATTTCCCTGTGGGCAGGCCTTGAGTGAGATGTGGTCCCGCCCTCTCGGCTGAATTCCTTTGTTTCACACGCTGCTCGAGACGGCGCGCGTTGCTTTATCAAAATTTTTTCTGGACCTGTGAGGAATATCTGAGTGGACACTATTCAAGAAATTAAGCTGGTTTTCGGTGAAAAGTTTAACGGCTGATGAGAGATTATGGGGTGTTTCTGTCACTGTAAGGACTTCCCACGGAGCGGGACGTCGTGCAGCGCTTCCAGGCGCCGTCATCGGCCTGTTTCGACCTGAAAACATCCTAATTTAAGGCTTAATTCACCCAGGACGTCGTGAGAGAACAGAGAAGATTCAGAAGAGGTCGGCATGAGGACTTTATGCAGACATTCCACTGTTTAAGGACATTTTGTAATGAAAGACGTGCGCGCAAATTCGCCGAGTCGTTTCCGTGACGACTCTGTGAATCTGTGTGCGCTGCGACAGGAAAAACACCTCCGTGTTGGAAACCATTTGTAAAATTCAGGCGGCTTTTGAGTAACTGAGAAATTGTTTAACAGCTTGGGCATGTTCCAACTTGCCCGTTAAGGTTTCCAACGGAGGTGTCTTTCCTGTCGCGACCCCCCGCGGTCGGGTCCGGCCCGACATGCGACTCTGCCCGCACGTTCTTTTATTACAAAATGTCCGATAACAATGGAATGTCTGAATAAACTCCTCATGCCAACTTCTTCTGAAAGTTCTCTGTTCTCTGACGACTTACTGGGTCAACAGAGCCTGAAATTTGAACTTGAACCGGCGAGACGCTGCGCCTCGAAGCGCAGATCGCTGTCAGGCGCCGTGGGCCGTCCTTACGGCGACACTAATAGACCAAAATCTCTCATCAGCCGTTAAAATTTGTACCGAAAACCAGCTGAATTTATCGAATGGTGTCCACTCAGTTGTGCCTTAGAGTTTTGAAAAAATTTTGATCAAACAAAGCAGCAGTCTCTGAGCCATTCCTAAACAATGAAAAAACCGACGAGAGGGTGGGCGACTCCTCACTCAAAGACTGCCCACAGGCGAATGACATAACCGACAGGCGTGAAAAAACTCTCGCATGTCCACGAGGGTTCAAGCATGTCTGATGTAATCACACGTGATTCAAATCCATATGGTTTTTGAAAAAAATAATAAGGTCGGATACTTTTCTAATAGACCTCGTATAAGGAAAAATAACCACACTGGATTGCCACCTGTGATAGTGGGCAGTCATGTTTTGCACCCTGAAAAATTAAAATAAGCATTGATTTGTAGACAAGAACAACAACTTTCGGGTGAATATGCAAAGTCACAGATTTAAAAATAAACCAAGTACAGTAATCCCAGGCGCCCCCTGTTGGCTGCCTTGGAAAAAAACCTGTATATGACGCCAAAGTCGAGCATCAGAAACACTAAAAGAATGTAGGATAATAGATGTCCACCACTCTCATACCTTTTTGAAACATCCAAACCACCCAAAACAATGGGAACCTTCCACATGTCTTCCAACAAATGCAGATGTAAGCAATCCCTAAAAAAACCGAACTCCCCTATATAAGCAGTTCACTAGATAGAACCTTCCATAAATGCGGGGGACACTCAGTTAAGACCATGTGAATAGCAGCTATAAATATATAATGAAGAAATGGGGGAATATGAATGTGCCACCAAAGAAAAACTAAGAGGACATCCTCCTAATGGAAAAACGAACACACAGTCCGTGACTACTGGAACCATGAATGAACAAAAAAAATGGGAAAACAAAAGCATTATAAAAGCAAAATAAGTAACATGCTACCCACAGATACCCTAATCGTATTACAAAATCCGGTAAATTATAATATTCATCCCACATCGTGTAAGTATTTACATAAAAGTACGCTGGACAATCTTAAACAACTGTCTGCTCATCGATAATTTCATTTAAAAACTGCCAAATGTCCATAATATGGGTTTCAGCCAAGTATTTATTCATTTTATTTAATCATTTATCTATTGTCATTATTTGTAGATGAAAGCACATAGATCTTCATACAAGATCTCATAATGCTAGTTAATTTGTTTTCGAATATCTCATATTGTCTTTCAGCATCAATCATAAATGTAACAAACCACTTACACAAGAGATTATTTTTACATGTGTGCTGAAGCCCCACTGTGATCCATGGTCCATAAACAAACACAAATGGGGAACACGTATTTTATATATATAGAAGATAAAAGAAATAAGCTATTCATATATCTATAAAATCAATATAAATATGTGTCAAACCAGCTGTAATACATTAAGTTCCTCCTGAGATGTGCAAAACGCACATCCGTCATTATTTGTGTGAAATTAGTAGTGCCATCATACTGTTCTCTTTGTGTGGTGACACAAATTAACAGCCAGCCAAACTCTGTTTAAGAAAGGCAGAGGAGTCAGGAATCATCTTAGTCTTGCCCTTTAGTAAGATGCCGTTGATGATGCATCCATAAACCAGAGTCAAACTGTACAAAAAACATAACCAGAAATAGCAAACATTTCTAAATGACAAAGTAGCTTTAGCTCACTGAGTGCCATATTAATTTCTAACTTAAATATCTTATCTATATATCCTGTATGTGAATGAAATGACAATGCACGTGCACTTTAAATGTAGTCTGTTCCCATTTTACCATATATGTCAAACTGACACGTCTTATAACAAAGTCTCATCAAATATGGCTTAAATATGAGACAACAAACAAGAAAAAACTTACAGATGATGCTTTCACAAGCCTAAACAAATGGATGGCTGCTGAAGGGAACACATGTCTGCTCCTAGTGGTGCATGAGGATAAAATGGCAGCTGCATATGATAACTTTGTGTATTAACATGCAATTTCCTGCTCTAGCAAACAACCACTAGGAGGTGCTAAAACGCTGTTTTATAGTTCTTATCTGCCAGGGCAGCACACACCCCACCTGGCATCTGTAAGATGTCATATCCATCTAACATTTTTGATCCATTCTTGACAACAGGAGGACGATCTCTAAGATTGGTCTCAGGTATGTCTTGTATGATCCATCTTTGGAAACCTTGATTTCTATCTTGTGAACTTTTCCATCTGGACTCTTGAGAACATCTGACACAAGGGCCATGGGCTACACATTGCAGACTGCTTGAGTATCTCTCATCAGGACAAGGTCTCCTTTGTGGATGTCAGGCTGTGTTGTTCTCCACTTGTGGTGGGTCTGCAAAGTGGTAAGATATTCACATTTCCACCGATTCCAGAACTGGTCAGCAAGCAAGCAATCACCTCCAGAGAATGTTCCAGGTGGAGGGGGTAGTCCAACCTTTTGAGTAAGCAACATGGATGGATTGAGTATCAAGGGAGAGTCAGATATGTCAACACAGGAGTTAGTGGTCTGGCATTGATTATTCCGGAGATTTCCACCATAAAAGTGCAAAGATCCTCATGGGAGAGAGGTCTGGACTTGGCCTGCATCAACATGGAGTCCAGTATCCTCTGGGTGATGACATGATCTTATCATGTCAACAATTAAGGTCAGTTTGACATTCAGTTCTGGTCAATGATCCAGTGCTCCAATACACTCCCAAACATGTGGGCTTCAACTGAGTCCCACCACAGTATCCCTGTGCTGTTCCCTCATAGCCAGTTTTTACTGAGTACTATAAGATGGAATCTTACCCGTCATGAGCTATCCAGCCTTCCATACTCGCCTGAGACAGGATGGTGACTAGGCAGGGGCACCAAGGGGTGACAAGGAATAACCACTGGAGGTGTCATATCCAAGTAGTTTTAAATTAGCGCAGACCATTGATTTTGTGGAACCACTGAACGTGATTTGAACTATCTTCCTAGTGATTTACATCAGAATAGATCTGATGGATAGATCAATGCGGCAATCAGGCAACAAGAAATGACAGTATCATTACATTTCCATAAAAAATAACCAAATACTGCCAAAATACAGTCTCGAAACACCCAGGTCTTCACACCACTGGCCTGGTGTGGGTGTCTAGGGCTCATCTTCACTGGAGAGGACTAACAGGGCTGGCCAGGACTCCCAGCTCCATGCCTCAGCCAGACATAATCTGTATGTATTCCTTATAGGCCCAAAGCCTGTAGCGTGCAGTTTCGTTTTAACTTTCTAGTGGCAACTTTGTCAGCTGAGTGGATTCTTGTCATTTGATTGGTGCTTTGTATGTCACATGACATGGATTATTCATCCCATTTGTGTTGCATTGCATTTTGCAGGCAAATTTGGTTCCATACGTTTTGTACCACTGCACGCTGCAAACCCTGCACACACTAGTGGGGGCAGTGTTTAGCTAAACATGGCGCATGACAATTTGAAGCTAATTGATGCTGCTAATTCTTCTAACACAGACACACATAAAAAACATCCACTATACCATAAACCATCTGGAGGCATGAAGAGCTGTTAGGATGATTCCTCAGTCCAGTTGGACTGAGGAAGTATACAAAGTCTTTTTTTTGGAAGTATCACAGACTACATCTGTTTTTCCAAGTTGAATTTTGGACTCCTATTTAAAGTTTGTGTTGGACTGTTTATGTCGAAGCGCCAGTGACGCACACCAAAAATGTAAGTCCCTTTTCTGTTG
Organism: Thalassophryne amazonica; assembly: GCF_902500255.1. Lineage (NCBI taxonomy): Eukaryota > Metazoa > Chordata > Actinopteri > Batrachoidiformes > Batrachoididae > Thalassophryne > Thalassophryne amazonica. The sequence continues at coordinate 117,225,143 of NC_047112.1, forward strand.
TTTATAAATTAATAAAGTATCAAATGACAAGGATCTATTTTAGCCGTTACCTAAATTTTTCAATATTTTCCAGTCTTGATCCACCACTGCCATTGTGATCTACAGTATCAATGATTTGACCTGAACACAAGGATCCATTATGGTAAGCACCTGTGCAAACGTGTGTCATTTGAGCGAGGAGGAAAAGGGGAAAATAACCCCATTTACAAAGGTTAATTGGCAAAACCTTCATGACTGCAACAGCCAATGGAAATGTCTTGATGGCAGACAGCGAGAACTGGCTGAATAATGAAACCTTGACCCAAACTTCTGAGTCTAGAGATGAACACCGGAGGTGTTATAAAAGGTAAGCTACGAAGTACATGGCTACATTTGTAGTGTAGATCGAACATTTACATTGTTAACAAAACAATATATTTGTTGTGTGGGCCGCCAGAAGAGGAGGTACTGCTGGCCCACCACCAGAGGGCGCCCTGCCTGAAGTGCGGGCTTCAGGCACAAGAGGGCGCCGCCGCCACGGACACAACCGGGAGTGACAGCTGTCACACATCAACTCATGACAGCTGTCACCCATCTTCATTTCATCACTCCATAAAAGCCGGATGTCATCTCCACCTCGCTGCCGAGATATCATCTACCTGTGAAGGTACTTTTCTCTGCTGACTTAAATCATTGAATAATAACCTGAACTTCTTTGCAGCCGTATTCCTGTGGCGTTTCATTATCTGTGGATTGGCGTTTGGTGTGAACAGCGACGGCTTCGCTTCACACCCAAACCAGATAAGTGGTTAGACAGGAGCTGCACGAGTGTGTGATTAGAGGTGGAGGTGACTTTCCACCTTCTGACTGTTTTTGTTACTGGGTGTGCACACACCCGCATCTCACTGTTTGTGCTCCTCGCCAGCAGTACCAGATCCGACAGTTGGGGACGGTGATCACCTGGGAATTTGGGACTTGGCGGCTCCAGTATTCTCCGGGTTCTGTGGCGGTGGAAATCGTGTGGTTCCGGCTCTTCTCAGGACAGACGTCTTCTATCCTCGAGCCTGCCCACACGTCACCTTTGTGTATTGACTGCTATCAGATTCTGTGATTGTCTGTATAATCGTTGTGCACATTCACAACATTAAATTGTTACCATTTGGCTCATCTATTGACCGTTCATTTGCGCCCCCTGTTGTGGGTCCGTGTCACTACACTTTCCCCAACAGGATATCTCGGCCAACGTCATGGATCCCGAGGGGCGTCAACCATCTGTTGGACAACCAACGGAAGAGCAGGGTGCACAGGCGTCGGCTGGAGGCGTGATTGGTGAGTTGCAGCATATCCTCACCGCCTTTACCGCTCGGAAAGACCTGATGACCGTGCAAAACAGCATCCTTAATCGCAGGATGGAGGCTCTCACCACGCAGGTGGAAGCGCGCGCTCAGGGCGCTGCTGCAGCTCCTCCTCCTGCCGACCCGGTGCCGAATACAGACATTCCACTGGTCATTCATCGACCCCCCCCACCATCCCCTGAAGCATACATAAGCCCCCCAGAGCCGTACAGAGGTTGTGTGGAGACATGCGCAGACTTTCTTATGCAGTGTTCGCTCGTCTTTGCACAGCGTCCCGTGATGTATGCGTCTGATGCCAGTAAGGTGGCTTACGTGATTAATTTGCTTCGAGGTGAGGCACGCGCTTGGGCTACAGCGCTTTGGGAACAAAGTTCACGGCTCCTTGCCTCTTATACTGGGTTTGTGAGGGAGCTCAGAACTGTTTTTGCTCACCCTAACAGAGGCGAAACCGCGTCTACCGTGCTGCTGTCAATGAGACAGGGGCGCCGGAGCGCAGCCGAATATGCAGTCGACTTCCGCATCACGGCTGCGAGATCCAGCTGGAATATGACTGCGCTCCGCGCCGCCTTCATAAACGGACTGTCGTCGGTCCTGAAGGAGCACCTGGTGGCTAAGGAGGAACTGTGGGATTTGGCTGAGCTTATCGATTTGGTTATACGGTTGGACAATCGGTTAGAAGAACGCCGACGGGAGCGAGGCGAAGGACGTGGTCAGGCACAAGCCGTCCCTCTTCCTCCCGGGTCCGAAAGAGGGCCGTCTTCCCCACGCTCCACAGCCACAGCGCTCCGTGTGGCTACAGCTCCCCCTGCTGACGATGCTAGGGACACGAGCAGGGCCACATTCAGACAGAGGAGGCTGGCCCGCGGGGAGTGCTTTGTCTGCGGCTCGAGTGAGCATCAGCAGAGAGTCTGCCCCAAACGGTCAAAACACAAACGCCCGCCCTTAGAGACTGGGCTGAGGGGGGGTCAAAACATTCACGTGGGTCATACACATCTTTCAACACGACTCCCAGTTACAATCCTGAGCAGGGATTTAACCCTTCAAGCCCCAGCACTGGTGGACACGGGGTCAGAAGGGAATCTGCTGGATAGCAGATGGGCAAGGGAGGTAGGGCTCCCTCTGGTGGCGCTTTCTTCGCCAGTGAAGGTGCAAGCACTAGATGGCACTCTTCTCCCTTTTATCACACACAAGACACTACCTGTAACCCTGGTAGTGTCTGGGAATCACCGGGTGGAGATTGAGTTTTTTGTAACTCCTTCTACCTCCCGCGTGATTTTGGGATTTCCATGGATGGTAAAGCACAATCCCCGGATTGATTGGCCGTCTGAGGTTGTGGCTCAGTGGAGTGAAACCTGCCACCGGAATTGTTTAGGATCCTCGGTTCCTCCCGGTGTAAATGCTAATGAGGAGGTTAAAGTCCCTCCCAATCTGACGGCGGTGCCGGCTGAGTACCACGATCTTGCTGACGTCTTCAGCAAGGATCTGGCGCTCACCCTTCCCCCGCACCGTCCGTACGATTGTGCCATTGATTTGGTCCCGGGCGTTGAGTTCCCGTCCAGCAGGCTGTACAATCTCTCACGTCCCAAGCACAAATCAATGGAGACCTACATCCGGGACTCATTAGCTGCCGGGTTGATCCGGAATTCCACCTCCCCGATGGGTGCAGGTTTCTTTTTTGTGGGCAAGAAAGATGGCGGACTCCGTCCATGCATTGATTACAGGGGACTGAACGACATAACGGTTCGTAATCGATACCCGTTACACCTGTTGGATTCTGTGTTCACGCCCCTGCATGGAGCCCAAATTTTCACCAAACTGGACCTTAGGAATGCGTACCACCTGGTTCGGATCCGGAAGGGAGACGAATGGAAGACGGCATTCAACACCCCATTAGGTCATTTTGAGTACCTGATCATGCCGTTCGCCCTCACTAATGCCCCTGCGACGTTCCAAGCATTGGTAAACGACGTCTTGCGGGACTTCCTGCACCGATTCATCTTCGTATATCTGGATGACATACTCATCTTTTCCCCGGACCCTGAGACTCACGTCCAACTTGTACGTCAGGTCCTGCAGCGGTTGTTGGAGAACCGGCTGTTTGTGAAGGGTGAGAAGTGTGAGTTTCACCACACCTCTTTGTCCTTCCTGGGGTTCATCATCTCCTCCAACTCCGTCGCCCCTGATCCGGCCAAGGTTGCGGTGGTGAGAGATTGGCCCCAACCAACAAGCCGTAGGAAGCTGCAACAGTTCCTCGGCTTTGCAAATTTCTACAGGAGGTTCATTAAGGGCTACAGTCAGGTAGTTAGCCCCCTGACAGCCCTGACCTCTCCAAAAGTCCCCTTCACCTGGTCGGATCGGTGCGAAGCCGCATTCAAGGAGTTGAAACGCCGGTTCTCGTCTGCACCAGTTCTTGTGCAGCCCGACCCTAGCCGCCAGTTCGTGGTTGAAGTGGACACCTCTGACTCAGGGATAGGAGCCGTGCTATCCCAGAGCGGAGAGACTGATAAGGTTCTTCACCCGTGTGCCTACTTTTCTCGCAGGTTGACCCCAGCTGAACGAAACTATGACGTCAGCAATCGAGAACTCCTTGCAGTGAAAGAGGCTCTTGAGGAGTGGAGACACCTGTTGGAGGGAGCGTCTGTGCCATTCACGGTTTTCACTGACCATCGGAACCTGGAGTATATCAGGACTGCCAAGCAGCTGAACCCCAGGCAAGCCCACTGGTCACTGTTCTTCGGGCGTTTTGACTTCCGAATCACCTACTGCCCCGGGACCAAGAACCAGAGATCGGATGCCTTGTCCCGGGTGCATGAAGATGAGGTCAAGACTGAGCTGTCGGATCCACCGGAGCCCATCATTCCAGAGTCCACTATCGTGGCCACCCTCACCTGGGACGTGGAGAAGACCGTCCGGGAGGCCCTGGCACGGAGCCCGGACCCTGGAACTGGACCAAAGAACCGTTTATACGTCCCCCCAGAGGCCAGAGCTGCAGTCTTGGACTTCTGTCACGGATCCAAGCTCTCCTGTCATCCAGGGGTGCGTAGGACCATGGCAATTGTCCGGCAGCGCTTCTGGTGGGCGTCTATGGAGGCCGACGTCCGGGAGTATGTCCAGGCCTGCACCACCTGTGCCAGGGGCAAGGCAGACCACTCCAAGACACAAGGACTTCTGCAACCTCTTCCGGTGCCTCGTCGCCCCTGGTCTCACATTGGCCTGGACTTTGTCACGGGCCTCCCGCCGTCCCAGGGCATCTTCACGATAGTGGACCATTTCTCCAAGGCGGCCCACTTCGTGGCCCTCCCGAAGCTCCCTACGGCCCAGGAGACAGCAGACCTCCTGGTCCACCACGTCGTACGTCTGCATGGGATACCAACTGACATTGTCTCGGACCATGGTCCTCAGTTCTCCTCACAGGTTTGGAGGAGTTTCTGCAGAGAACTGGGGGCCAACGTGAGCCTCTCGTCCGGGTATCACCCTCAGACGAATGGACAGGCAGAGTGGGCCAACCAAGAACTTGAACAGGCCCTACGCTGTGTTACATCCACGCACCCGTCGGCCTGGAGTCACCATCTGGCCTGGATCGAGTATGCCCATAACAGCCAGGTGTCCTCTGCCACCGGCCTCTCCCCGTTTGAGGTGTGTCTGGGGTACCAGCCCCCATTGTTCCCCGTGGTGGAGGGAGAGGTCGGTGTGCCCTTGGTCCAGGCCCACCTGCAAAGATGCCGTCGGGTGTGGCGCACCGCCCGTTCTGCCTTGTTGAAGGCCCGGACGAGGGCTAAGGCCCATGCAGACCGCCGGCGTTCACCGGCCCCTGCGTACCAGCCCGGGCAGGAGGTATGGCTTTCAACGAAGGACATCCCCTTACAAGTGGACTCCCCAAAGTTGAAGGAACGGTACATCGGGCCATTTAGGATCCTTAAAGTGCTCAGCCCGGCCGCAGTGAAGCTACAGCTGCCGGCTTCACTGCGGATCCACCCGGTCTTTCATGTCTCCCGCATCAAGCCATTCCACACCTCAACCCTCTGCACTCCTGGACCGGCGCCGCCTCCTGCCCGGATCATCGATGGGGAGCCTGCATGGATGGTTCGCAAGCTCCTGGACGTCCGTCGGAAGGGCCGGGGGTTTCAGTATTTGGTGGACTGGGAGGGGTATGGACCTGAAGAACGTTCCTGGGTGAAGAGGAGCTTCATCCTGGACCTAGACCTCCTGTCCGACTTCTACCAACGTCACCCGGACAAGCCTGGTTGGGCGCCAGGAGGCGCCCATTGAGGGGGGGGGTCCTGTTGTGTGGGCCACCAGAAGAGGAGGTACTGCTGGCCCACCACCAGAGGGCGCCCTGCCTGAAGTGCGGGCTTCAGGCACGAGAGGGCGCCGCCGCCACGGACACAACTGGGAGTGACAGCTGTCACACATCTTCATTTCATCACTCTATAAAAGCCGGATGTCATCTCCACCTCGTTGCCGAGATATCATCTACTTGTGAAGGTACTTTTCTCTGCTGACCTAAATCATTGAATAATAACCTGAACTTCTTTGCAGCCGTATTCCTGTGGCGTTTCATTATCTGTGGATTGGCGTTTGGTGTGAACAGCGACGGCTTCGCTTCACACCCAAACCAGATAAGTGGTTAGACAGGAGCTGCATGAGTGTGTGATTAGAGGTGGAGGTGACTTTCCACCTTCTGACTGTTTTTGTTACTGGGTGTCCACACACCCACATCTCACTGTTTGTGCTCCTCGCCAGCAGTACCAGATCCGACAGTTGGGGACGGTGATCACCTGGGAATTCGGGACTTGGCGGCTCCAGTATTCTCCTGGTTCTGTGGCGGTGGAAATCGTGTGGTTCTGGCTCTTCTCAGGACAGACGTCTTCTATCCTCGAGCCTGCCCACATGTCACCTTTGTGTATTGACTGCTATCAGATTCTGTGATTGTCTGTATAATCGTTGTGCACATTCACAACATTAAATTGTTACCTTTTGGCTCATCTATTGACCATTCATTTGCGCCCCCTGTTGTGGGTCCGTGTCACTACACTTTCCCCATCAATATTATGTTGTAAATGAGAAAAAAATGTTATAATTATCTTCACCAAAAGGATAAAAACAGTAAAACTGTGATAAATAGCAACTCTGTAACATGGCACAAGTTGCATTTTAAGATTGGTTGGGAAATGTTTGTGCTGTAGCCGTGGTGCTGCCACTGGAGAAGATCAGACTGAGCCAGTACTTTATGGGATGTGCCATCATGTTGAGTTAAAGTCTCATCAATTCCTGCTGATTCAGTCTTGTTGATCGATGGAGTGGCCTTCATTCAGTCCTGGAACGTAAAGTGTGAAACATTTGCAGAATTTGCAGATGCACTTTTTGCTAAGGCTCTTCACTTATGCACCCACATGAAATGTACACATTTAGATTTTGTGACCAATATCAATAAAGGACTATGAACATTCCATCAAGTTTCAGCAGTTCAGCAAATTGGGCAGTGCAGTCTCGTTTGAGGGCAGGTGCTAAAGGGGTAAAAGATGACGCATATGACACAATTTTTTGACTTTTGTGGACAGAAACACAACACTTTCTCTCAGTTATTTGGGAAATTACACACAAAGTGAAAATGCAAAGAAAAAGTGACGATGCGGTGGAAAGTGGACATGTGTTGCGGTTTGTTTATGACTCGGAGCTCAAATGTGTCAAGGCGGTTGTGCAGGTGAGAGAACGCAGCTACTCCAGTTAGCTGTGTAGGCTAACACTGACCGACATGACCACTCTCATTTGCCTCGTCTTCCCTTCTCCACTGGGAACCGAAAAAACTACACTTTTCACGACTGCTTCAGTGACTGCAGCTGAAAACAAAACAGATTTTCCCGTTAGAAGTGATGCTGTTTGTGAGAAAGAGACTAATCCCTGGGCGGAGTGTGAGAGTGTCAGCACAAACCATTCAGAGGATGGAGATTTCAGCAGAAATGATTTTAAACTGACATGTCTTAAACTGGCAGGTCAGCTACGTATGCTTTTAAGTTTACCGAGCCAGCTGTCCCCAGATGTGGTCAAATCCCGCAATATCATGCAGGGGTTCAAACAAGCTGCGCTGCCCATGTTTTATACACAGCATGTACAGGATCCAAAGAAAGTCAGCAACTGTTCATGCTAGAGGTCACTGAGGAACTTCAAAACAGACACTTGCAGGCAAAGGTTCTAGGGCAAGAGTGCAAACAGCAGCGTGAGATGAGAGTTTCTCAGAAGAACAAGACAGTGCCAGGTGCACATACTCTGCAATAATAACAGAAGCACTGAGCGTTGTGTACACTGCCGCAAATACACCTGTGGCAAATGTAGGAAAGACGCATCTTGGGAATGTGAAAACTGCTAGTTATGACAACTGTATGCTACATTGTGTGCTTTGTATAGTCTTTCTATCGTAATAAGCCTTTTCTTTGGGAGAAATAAAATTTTGTTTTCTTCCTGACATTATACCTTCTGTTCCATGATGAAATGTTTTTGTTGTTGGTGCTAATCCCAGTTCTATGACATTGTGACCTTAGTACAGTACATTGTCATTGTTATTGGTGTTTAGCCTACAACCAAATTACCATTCATGAAGGATTTTCATCAGAAATACTTTTGCCCTTCTTAAAATGACACAATTATTACAATAAGTGTTTTTATGACAAATAGAAGACATATCTTGGATCAAATGATAAAAATAGAGTAAAACTGTTTGTTGGCTAAATAAAATATGAAATAAAAATGGTTACTCTTAGTACATGAAATAAGATATGACCTCAATGAAATTGACTTCAAAATTAATAACGTTGCAGGGGCAGTGGTGGCAGACTCCAGCTGAAAAAATACTTTTGCACTTAGGCTTAATCAGACATGGCAGAGGAATGTGGCCTATTGTTTCTATGGAATGTACCCAGCCCTCAATATTGATGAACAGCTGGTGACCTCCATCCTGCAGAGAGTCAACCCACACAAGGCAGCGGGTCCTGACGGGCTCAGAGACAGGGTGCTAAAAAAAAGCTACTCTCAGCTGGGTGGGACTCTTGCCAGGCTGTTCCAGCTTCTCCTGGATTCTGGCTCTGTTCCCAAGCAATGGAAGGAATCCATCATAATTCCAACCCCCCCCCCCCCAAAAAAAAACCCAAAACATGTGCCAGTAGCCTTAACATCAGTGCTGTAGAAATGTATGGAGAGGGTCCTGTATAAACACCTTATAAACCTACTGTCTGAAAAACTGGACCCACTCCAGTGTGCCTACAAGGCAAAATAAGGTGTGGAAGATGCAAGTCTCACCCTTTTAGAAACCATCACCAAACATCTGGACTCTGCACACCCACATATGAGGATTTTATTCATGGACTTCTCAGCTTTTAATACCATAAATACAACACCAATTCCAATGAAGTTGAGACGTTGTGTGAAATGTAAATAAAAACAGAAAACAATAATTTGCAAAATCTCTTCAACCTATATTCAATTGAATACACCACAAAGACAAGATATTTAATATTCAAAGTGATAAACTTTTTTGTTTTTGTGCACATACAAGGTGGGCCAATAAAATGTTACCACTTTTTGATCGTACACAAGTTTTTGAAATGAAAACTTATTCGAACATTTTATTTACAGACTTGTAACAGAAGCATCAAATTAACATTTGATACCAAAGTTTTCCCACTTTGTCTCTGGTTTTCTGCACAGTTCAATAATTGATGACATGTTCAATCCAAGCTCCTCTTGTTTGAATTACAGCTGCAATACGCACATTGAAGTTTGTGATGACATTGCCACACATCTCAAGAGGGATTCTCTGAATTTCCTGACGGATGTTGGTCTTCAGGGCCTCAATGGTCTGTGGGTTGTTGTAGTACACTCATATTTTGTACAAATTAAAAGGTGGTAACATTTTATTGGCCCACCCTGTATTTGCTCATTTTGAAATGGATGCCTGCAACACGTTTCAAAAACGTTGGGACGGGGCAACAAAAGACTAGGAAAGTTGATGAATGTTTCAAAGAACACTGAATTGGAAACAGGTGAGTGTCATGATTGGGTATAAAAGAAGCATCCCCAAAAGGCTCAGTCATTCACAAGCAAAGATGGGGTGAGGATCACCACTTTGTGAACAACTGCATGAAAAAATAGTCCAACAGTTTAAGAGCAATGTTTCTCAACATTCAATTGCAAGGAATTTAGGGATTCCATCATCTACAGTCCATAATATAATCAGAAGATTCAGAAAATCTGAAGAACTTTCTACATGTAAGCGGCAAGGCTGAAAACCAACACTGAAGGCCCGTGACCTTCGATTCCTCGGGCAGCACTGCATTAAAAACCGACATCATTGTGTTAAGGATCTTACTGCGTGGGCTCAGGAACACTTCAGAAAACCATTGTCAGTTAACATAGTTCGTCGCAACATCTACAAGTGAAAGTTAAAACTCTACCATGCAAAGCGAAAGGCATACATCAACAACATCCAGAAACGTTGCCATCTTCTCTGGGCAACGCAAAGAGAAAAAGTGTGCTGTGGTCTGATGAGTCCAAATTTCAAATTGTTTTTGGAAATCAGTGTGCTCATGCAGATGTTCAACCCGCTGTTGTGCCTGATGTTCGGGAAAATGGGTCTCTCCGTCTCCTCCTCCTCCTTTCTGTGCAACTCAACAGCTGACAGTAGCATGAATATGGGGGGTGTATGGAGACAATTCACCTGATTCACACGCAACAGCACGGGACATTATTTTTGACCGTGTATAATGGCTTCTGATAATTTGCCAGTGACATGTGCCATTAATCATAACGTGTGGTAACAGGTTGCAACAGTTCCTGAGGAATGCAAGTACAAACAGAATGCAAGAAAGCAAGAGTGGAACCAACAACAACCTGGCAATGACTGACACAAAGGGCACATGTTTTAAATATGCCAGTAAATTGCTGGGGATAGAAGGATATGTGAGAGTATGAGGAATGAACCTGGAAGAGGTGAAAGAACATTAACAGGTGAGTGTAACAATGTGATGTCTTCTGCACAGAGCTAACATGGAGCACACAAAAAATTGCTGCAGTGAGGGGAAGAAAACAAGCATAAAGTCAGTGAGCAGGAGAAATGACAAAGCAGAGCGCATGAGGGGACTAACTAAAAGAAGGAACTAAAAATAATAATAAGAAGGAAGGTTGCACAAAAGGCATGCGCATATGCAAGCGTGTGAACTATGACAATACCCCCTGCAATGAACATCACTGGATTTTCCACCAATACCAGGGTGAGTATGGTAGAAATCATGAATGAGGGATTGATTTAGGATCTTTGAGACCAGCTCCCATGAATAATCTTTGGGTCCACAGCCTTGTCAGCCTAGTTAATGCACGGCCAGCAGATGTTTAACCGTGAACGCTGGAGCTCCACCCACCACCCTGACTGGTATGGGCTCTGATACCAGAGACCACAAGCGGCTACAAAAGATGTGAAAAGTATTTCGAATAGTGAGCGGCTAAGGCTGTGAAAGGCAAAATGCAGTGTGACTCAGAACCTCGGCTACAGCATGAAACATGGAGAGGTGAATGCACTGTTCTAGTTTTATTTGTTATCTATCATCCTTGTGGTCGTTACTGTGAGTTTCTCTGTGAATTTTCAGACCTTTTGTCTGACTTAGTGCTTAGCTCAGATAAGATAATTATAGTGGGCGATTTTAACATCCACACAGATGCTGAGAATGACAGCCTCAACACTGCATTTAATCTATTATTAGACTCTATTGGCTTTGCTCAAAATGTAAATGAGTCCACCCACCACTTTAATCATATCTTAGATCTTGTTCTGACTTATGGTATGGAAATTGAAGACTTAACAGTATTCCCTGAAAACTCCCTTCTGTCTGATCATTTCTTAATAACATTTACATTTACTCTGATGGACTACCCAGCAGTGGGGAATAAGTTTCATTACAGTAGAAGTCTTTCAGAAAGCGCCGTAACTAGGTTTAAGGATATGATTCCTTCTTTATATTCTCCAGTGCCATATACCAACACAGGGCAGAGTAGCTACCTAAACTCTGTGAGTGAGATAGAGTATCTCGTCAATAGTTTTATATCCTCATTGAGGACAACTTTGGATGCTGTAGCTCCTCTGAAAAAGAGAGCTTTAAATCAGAAGTGCCTGACTCCGTGGTATAACTCACAAACTTGCAGCTTAAAGCAAATAACCCGTAAGTTGGAGAGGAAATGGCATCTCACTAATTTAGAAGATCTTCACTTAGCCTGGAAAAAGAGTCTGTTGCTCTATAAAAAAGCCCTCCGTAAAGCTAGGACATCTTACTACCCATCACTAATTGAAGAAAATAAGAACAACCCCAGGTTTCTTTTCAGCACTGTAGCCAGGCTGACAAAGAGTCAGAGCTCTATTGAGCCGAGTATTCCTTTAACTTTAACTAGTAATGACTTCATGACTTTCTTTGCTAACAAAATTTTAACTATTAGACAAAAAATTACTCATAACCATCCCAAAGACATATCGTTATCTTTGGCTGCTTTCAGTGATGCCGGTATTTGGTTAGACTCTTTCTCTCCGATTGTTCTGTCTGAGTTATTTTCATTAGTTACTTCCTCCAAACCATCAACATGTCTATTAGACCCCATTCCTACCAGGCTGCTCAAGGAAGCCCTACCATTAATTAATGCTTCGATCTTAAATATGATCAATCTATCTTTATTAGTTGGCTATGTACTACAGGCTTTTAAGGTGGCAGTAATTAAACCATTACTTAAAAAGCCATCACTTGACCCAGCTATCTTAGCTAATTATAGGCCAATCTCCAACCTTCCTTTTCTCTCAGAAATTCTTGAAAGGGTAGTTGTAAAACAGCTAACTGATCATCTGCAGAGGAATGGTCTATTTGAAGAGTTTCAGTCAGGGTTTAGAATTCATCATAGTACAGAAACAGCATTAGTGAAGGTTACAAATGATCTTCTTATGGCCTCAGACAGTGGACTCATCTCTGTGCTTGTTCCGTTAGACCTCAGTGCTGCTTTTGATACTGTTGACCATAAAATTTTATTACAGAGATTAGAGCATGCCATAGGTATTAAAGGCACTGCGCTGCAGTGGTTTGAATCATATTTATCTAATAGATTACAATTTGTTCATGTAAATGGGGAATCTTCTTCACAGACTAAGGTTAATTATGGAGTTCCACAAGGTTCTGTGCTAGGACCAATTTTATTCACTTTATACATGCTTCCCTTAGGCAGTATTATTAGACAGCTTTGCTTAAATTTTCATTGTTATGCAGATGATACCCAGCTTTATCTATCCATGAAGCCAGAGGACACACACCAATTAGCTAAACTGCAGGATTGTCTTACAGACATAAAGACATGGATGACCTCTAATTTCCTGCTTTTAAACTCAGATAAAACTGAAGTTATTGTACTTGGCCCCACATATCTTAGAAACATGGTGTCTAACCAGATCCTTACTCTGGATGGCATTACCCTGACCTCTAGTAATACTGTGAGAAATCTTGGAGTCATTTTTGATCAGGATATGTCATTCAATGCGCATATTAAACAAATATGTAGGACTGCTTTTTTGCATTTATGCAATATCTCTAAAATCAGAAAGGTCTTGTCTCAGAGTGATGCTGAAAAACTAATTCATGCATTTATTTCCTCTAGGCTGGACTATTGTAATTCATTATTATCAGGTTGTCCTAAAAGTTCCCTGAAAAGCCTTCAGTTAATTCAAAATGCTGCAGCTAGAGTACTGACGGGGACTAGAAGGAGAGAGCATATCTCACCCATATTGGCCTCTCTTCATTGGCTTCCTGTTAATTCTAGAATAGAATTTAAAATTCTTCTTCTTACTTATAAGGTTTTGAATAATCAGGTCCCATCTTATCTTAGGGACCTCATAGTACCATATCACCCCAATAGAGTGCTTCGCTCTCAGACTGCAGGCTTACTTGTAGTTCCTAGGGTTTGTAAGAGTAGAATGGGAGGCAGAGCCTTCAGCTTTCAGGCTCCTCTCCTGTGGAACCAGCTCACAATTCGGATCAGGGAGACAGACACCCTCTCTACTGTTAAGATTAGGCTTAAGACTTTCCTTTTTGCTAAAGGTTATAGTTAGGGCTGGATCAGGTGACCCTGAACCATCCCTTAGTTATGCTGCTATAGACTTAGACTGCTGGGGGGTTCCCATGATGCACTGAGTGTTTCTTTCTCTTTTTGCTCTGTATGCACCACTCTGCATTTAATCATTAGTGATTGATCTCTGCTCCACTCCATAGCATGTCTTTTTCCTGGTTCTCTCCCTCAGGCCCAAACAGTCCCAGCAGAAGACTGCCCCTCCCTGAGCCTGGTTCTGCTGGAGGTTTCTTCCTGTTAAAAGGAAGTTTTTCCTTCCCACTGTCGCCAAGTGCTTGCTCATAGGGGGTCGTTTTGACCGTTGGGGTTTTTCTGTAATTATTGTATGGCTGTTGTGAAAGTGTAGGAACACGGACCCACAACAGGGGGCGCAAATGAACGGACAATGGAGGAAGTCAAATAACAACACTTTACTGTTGTGAATAAGCACAACAAACACAACAGATTACAATAATAGACAAAGAAGTCAATTCACAAAATGTGTCACGTGGGCAGGCTCGAAGATAAGAGACGTCTGTCCAAAGCAGAACCGGAACCACACGATTTCCTCCGCCACCGAACCCTGGGAATACTGGAGCCGCCAAGTCCCGAACTCCCAGGTGGCCACTACCTCCGCGTGTCGGATCTGGTACTACTGGCGAGGAACAAAAACAGTTAAATGTGGGTGCGTTTGCACCCAGCAACACGTATGGCGGGAAAACCACCTCCACCTCTCGTCGGAAGAATGTCTGCTATTCAACGCACAAAAGTAACAAAGTGTTAATGTCAAAAAGACAACACAGTCGGCTGAGTACTGTACCTCCTAGGTAGAGCGATATCTCGGCAAAGAGGTGGAGATGTCGTCTTGCTGATATACCACTGCTGATCAGATGATTGGTGACAGCTGTCGTAGGTGATAAGTGACAGCTGTCACCCCGGCTGCTCCTGTGAGGCGGCAGCGCCCTCTGGTGCCTGGAGCCCGCACTCCAGGGAAGGCGGCCTCTGGTGGTGGTGGGCCAGCAGTACCTCCTCTTCAGCGGCCCACACAACAATGGCTTTGCCTTACAATATAAAGCGCCTTGGGGCAACTGTTTGTTGTGATTTGGCACTATATAAATAAAACTGATTTGATTTGATTTGATTCTATTTATTTATTTATTTTTGTCATTATTATTATTATCATTTTATTTTGCCATTATTGGGAATAGTGAGATCATACAAGTGGCTGAGATGAGTTTCCTCCACAAGGTGGCTGGGCGCTCCCTTAGAGATAGGGTGAGGAGCTCGGTCACTTGGGAGGAGCTCGGAGTCGAGCCGCTGCTCCTCCACGTCGAAAGGAGTCAGTTGAGGTAGCTCAGGCATCTTTTCCGGATGCCCCCTGGACGCCTCACTGGAGAGGTGTTCCAGGCACGTCCCATTGGGACGAGGCCCCGGGGAAGACCCAGGACACGCTGGAGGGACTACATCTCTCGGCTGGCTTGGGAACATCTTGGGGGTTCCCTCGGAGGAGCTGGGGGAGGTGTGTGTAGATTGGGAGGTCTGGGCGGCTTTGCTTGAGCTGCTGCCCCTGCGACCCGACTCTGGATAAAGCAGAAGAAAATGGATGGATGGATGGATGGGAACAGTGGGGGGATTTCTACAGTCTATTCACATGGATAATAGCAAGATAATAAGAGCTGAACACTTTGTGTGCAAATGTGGCATTTGTGTTCAGCTGCGAGTGGACCCTTCAGTGAGAAACCAACTGCGACACAGTTGCTTGTTCACGTGTTTGGCCGCTAAGTTGCGTCTCCAACTGCTCTCCAACAGTCTTGCACCCAGTGAGATAGAACCCTTAAGGCCCCTTCACACTTCACACGAATGAGCAGGAATGAGGCCGAATCGGGCAGAATGGGGAAAAAATGCCAAAGGTCAAGATGCATTCAGGAGGGACAGGCAGTCAGACAGCAGTGCATGTATCCCGTATGACCACTTAGAATGTGGGTGGATCCTCCCTTGACTGAGACGTGCACAATTGTGTGTAGACGCACACATGCACGTTGAACATTGGTGGAACAGAGTATGACCACATACACTGCTGTGAGACGGCACTGAGGTCCAGCTGTTGCCTGATGCCCAGAAGTCTGGAAGACAAACATGGGGAGCATGTGGCCATGTTCAGCTGTTTAACAGTCCGGGGTCTCCATTGTCTTATTGTGCGCTTCATAATGCACCACACATTTGCAATGGGTGACAAGTCTGGACTGTAGACAGGCCAGTCTAGTACCCGCACTCTTTTATTACGAAGCCACGTGTAGAATGTGGCTTGGCATTGTCTTGCTGAAAGAAGCAGGGACATCCCTGAAAAAGACATTGCTTGGATGGCAGCATGTGTTGCTCCAAAACCTGGATGTACCTTTCAGCTTTGATGGTGCCATCACAGATGTGCAAGTTGCCCATGCCATGGGCACTAACACACCCCCATACCATCACAGATGCTGGCTTTTGAACTTTGCACTGGTAACAATCTGGTTGGTCTTTTTCCTCTTTTGTCCAGAGGACACGTCATCTATGATTTCCAAAAACAATTTGAAATGTGGACTCATCAGACCACAGCACACTTTTCCACTTTGCGTCTGTCCATTTCAAATGAGCTCAGGTCCAGAGAAGGCGGCGGAGTTTCTGGATGTTGTTGATGTTTGGCTTTCGCTTTGCATGGTAGAGTTTTAACTTGCACTTGTCGATGTAGCGACAAATCAAATCAAATCAATTTTATTTATATAGCGCCAAATCACAACAAACAGTTGCTCCAAGGCACTTTATATTGTAAGGCAAAAGCCATACAATAATGACAGAAAAACAGAAAACTGTGTTAACTGACAATGGTTTTCTGAAGTGTTCCTGAGCCCACGCGGTAAGATCCTTTACACAATGATGTCAGTTTTTAATGCAGTGCCGCCTGAGGGATCGAAGGTCACGGGCGTTCAATGTTGGTTTTCGGCCTTGCTGCTTACGTGTAGAAAGTTCTCCAGATTCTCTGAATCTTCTGATTACTGCAGATGATGGAATCCCTAAATTCCTTGCAACTGAACATGGAACGTTGAGAAACATTGCTCTTTAACTGTTGGACTATTTTTTTCACGCAGTTGTTCACAAAGTGGTGATCCTCGCCCCATCTTTGCTTGTGAACGGCTGAGGCTTTTAGGGATGCTCCTTTTATATCCAATCATCACAATTAGTGTCCTCAGTTCCCAAACGCTTATTGAGTGTTGTTATAAGGAAAGGTGATGTAACACAGTGGTAAACATACCACTGTCCCAGCTTTTTTGAAATATGTTGCAGGCATCCATTTCAAAATGAGCAAATATTTGCACAAAAACAATAAAGTTTATCAGTTTGAATAGTTTGAAATATCTTGTCTTTGTGGTGTATTCAACTGAATATAGGTTCAAGAGGATTTGCAAATCATTGTATTCTGTTTTTATTTACATTTTACACAACGTTCCAACTTCATTGGAGTTGGGGTTGTAAAATCAAATCTTCACAGTGTCTTGTGATAGAATCACTACAATGATTGGTCCAAGATGATGGCCGCATTTCTTGTGCCACAGCAACCAATGTGGCATCTACTCTTCTTTATAATGTCTATGTCCGTCAACCATCAGTTTGTGGCTTTTAACGATGGTTTGTGGCTTTTTCCCCACTGCGGAGATTTTTTTGTTGCATTTCCAGTTTGTGCCTTTGTCTCCTGTTGGTTTGTGGCTTTTTACGATGGTTTGTGGCTTTTCCCCACTGCAGAGATTTTTGTGCCCTGTCTGGTTTGTGCCTTCATCTACCATAGAGCGAGCCTCGCACTGCTTGTGTGGCACTCTGTTTGTATAACAATTAAGCATAACAATGAAATAACCAATAGAATAAACTAAGAATAATAACACGAAGGAGGCTGCACACTGGCAAGCACATGTGCAAGCATACAACCTGTGACACTGGTGTAGACTAGAATGAATTGAATAATATTGTTAGATTTAACCCATTGTAGTACTCTGTGCTAAGACCTTATCAAAGCTCTAGATAGATACTCACTTTGAAGTCATCTGGGATGAGGAGTTTTGAGGTTCGGAGGAAGTTAAGTATGTAGCGGAACATGGGGCCATCTCGATCAATAAAGTAGTGCTGCTTCAGACTGTCCAACACTATGGGCTCACTTCCACCAAAAAGACGACCAATCCTGACAAAGAAGAGAGAAGGGCCTTATCAGTCCATAGTTTTCTCTTTATTAACCAAACCTTCTGTAACCATCCTCCTTGTTGTGGTACAGCCCTTATTGCAGGGTTTATGTGTGGATTGGGGGATTTCTGGTTGCACTGATTTGTTTTATGTTTTACTTCCACCACCACCTCCTCTATACCACTTCATCATGAAGCTGTATAACTGGGGATAATGCAAAATATGCACTATGTACATTTCTCCAATCACAGCCAGATTTCGGTTTTGCTCACTCTTCTTCTTTGTAACAAATTTTAATATTTAATTGGCCATACAGCGGCACCATTAAAGTAAAGAATTTAAATATTTGATGATTTGGAGAGCACCTGTTGGGAAAGTGTAGGTACACGGACCCACAACAGGGGGCGCAAATGAGCGGACAATGGAGGAAGTCAAATAACAACACTTTACTGTTGTGAAAGGGCACAACAAACACAACAGATTACAACAATAGACAAAAGGTCAAATCACAAAAGGTGTTGTGTGGGCAGGCTCGAAGATAGAAGACGTCTGTCCAAAGCAGAACCGGAACCACACGATTTCCTCTGCCACCAGACCCCGGGAATACTGGAGCCGCCAAGTCCCGAACTCCCAGGTGGCCACTGCCTCCGCGTGTCGGACCTGGTACTGCTGGCGAGGAACAAAAAAACAATTAAATGTGGGCGCGTATGCACCCAGCAATCCACACGGCAGGAAAACCAACTCCACCTCTTGTTGGAAAAAGAGTCTGCTATACGATACAAAAAAAAAAGTCACAAAAGGTTACTGTTGAAAAAAATCTCACAGCCAGCTGAGAACGTTACCTTCCTGGTAAAGCGATATCTCGGCAAAGAGGTGGAGATGACGTCTTGCTGATATACCGATGCTGATCAGATGAGTGGTGACAGCTGTCATAGGTGATGAGTGTCAGCTGTCACCCCGGCTACTCCTGTGAGGCGGCAGCGCCCTCTGGTGCCTGGAGCCCGCACTCCAGGCAGGGTGCCCTCTGGTGGTGGTGGGCCAGCAGTACCTCCTCTTCAGCGGCCCACACAACAGCACCTGCATGTTCACAATAAATTTATGTAATAAAATACAAGTTAAGACAATACTGAATTGAATATGAAATTGAATTAAACCTCAAAAAAGGGCACCACTTGCAGAGAATCAATGCAGAGGAACATTAATTTAACAACATAAATCAGTCTCTGATCTAAGGTCATGATTTCTCTGATGCAATTGATCAAAACTCTGTTTCAACTGAGCACAATAAAAACCACTGGCATAATATTTACACATTTATTTACATATATACAAGAGATAAACAGATGACATTTTGAGAAGATGAATTTCTGGTTTTATTAAAGAGACAATGTTAATCATGAGACATTAAAAGATAAAGCAGTGAAGGATAAAGTTAAGGATTTAAAAGGGAATAAATATGATTAGAATTTTGATGAATTTGGGTTCACCAATTATTATTGTTATTATTACGAAAATGACCAAAAACAACATATTTAAAGAAAACCATTTTGCATCCCTTTTGCTGAACCGTCAGAGGTTCTGATGACTGGCCCAGTCAGATTTCTTGATGGGCCTTTGCGGCCTGGGTCTGGGGTTGAACCGCTGCTTTCCCCAGTGATCATAAGCATTGGTTTGGCTCGTTTTGCCGACAGGACAGACCAAAGGTTTTGGGGGCCATCAGTTGGTTCCAGTTGACCCAAGGATGAAGACTTAGGTGTTTGTTCTCAAAAGAATGCTCTGTCAACTTCAAAAACATGTGGAAGACCGAATTAAAGTCTTTGTCAAGACTTAGAAAATTTTCACGGCTGGAGAGCGAGAGTTTAAAAGTTACAGGGAAAAAAGAAAAACTCTTTCAGCAAATTCGCTCTTAATCTGAAAAACCCAGCAAAGAAAGTTGCCTGTAAAAGGCAGAAAACTTTACTTAAACCTTTAAAAAGTTATCAAGAGTGGCGTGTTACAGTCGAGCAAAACATGAGACCAGACACCTAAGTGGCTCTACTCTACTCTATTCTACTCTTCTATTCTACTCTTCCTTTTTCAGATATTTAGATATACCTTAGTATACACTAGTATAGTTCTACCTTAGAACTAGAATATATTATAGAAGACATACCTTACTGAATTTTCATGAAACAAAAGAACAAAAGTCACGTGGTAAATCTTTAGCAAAGACAGGCCACAAGTAGCCGCAAGAGTCTGTCTGACAGCCAATGAACAATGTGAACCAAAAAATGAAGAGAGGTGGAAGAGCCAGGTAAGAGCGTAAGCGAGCAAGATGGCTTTGTTCTGGACCTTTTAAAGAGAGCTCTACGTCACTATGCCTCGCCCCTTTTGTGTGGGGTTTCACTTGCAGGGAAAGTCAGATAAATGTCATGTATGAGTGTTTCTTTTTATTCACCTCTTTTTGCTCTGTATACACCACTCTGCATTTAATCATTAGTGATTGATCTCTGCTCTCTTCCACTGCATGTCTTTTTCCTGACTCTCTCCCCTCAGCCCCAACCAGTCCCAGCAGAAGACTGCTCCTCCCTGAGCCTGGTTCTGCTGGAGGTTTCTTCTTGTTAAAAGGGAGTTTTCCTTCCCACTGTTGCCAAGTGCTTGCTCATAGGGGGTCGTTTTGACCGTTGGGATTTTTCTGTAATTATTGTATGGCTTTTGCCTTACAATATTAAGCGCCTTGGGGTGACTGTTGTGATTTGGCGCTATATAAATAAAATTGATTTGATTTATACTGACAGATACTGTTCTGTTATCTACAACAAATATGATTCCTGAGTTTTCTAAATACAACCTAACAAGCAATTGATTAAAGGAAAAATGTTTCACCATGAAAAAGCATTAATAAGGCAAGAAATAACATTTGACATATATCAACAGTTAAATAAGGCTTTACCTGAAATAAAAAAAATGTCACAATTAGATTGGAATATACAATTTGTCTTTTGATTAATTATACAAACAAGAAAAACATTATAGCTTTATACTACAAAGCAGTTGTGTTCTTTCCCCTGTTGACCTCCAGAGGAGCTATGGTTCTGCCCCAAATGCTAGATATTAATCTGTAGCCATCTGTGGGGAGTCAACTTTGGTTTTATGGCTCTTATCTTGGAGGGAGAAGCTTTCTGGCATGGACCATCTCTGGTTTAGGCAGGTTTCTTACACCTGTCTGATAACTTATGCTGACTAGAGTTTGACCCATTCTGGCTTTCAGGAGAACCTTTGAAATAGGATTGTGTGGTGGAGAGTGACTGCTCTTGTAAGATGGGGAGTGCTTGAAGATGACTCCATAGGAATTTCACAGAAAACCTCCCCTGTGAAACTGTGACCTTCAGGTCAAATGATAACACAGTCCTTTCAGTTTAAGGGTCCAGTCACACTTAGACCCCCGTCCCACATAGCATGAATGAGGCAGAATGGCATCAGAATGAGGAATCCCAAAACGTGCAGTCCAAAATGTCAGGCAGCAGTTTCAGAAGTCTATATGGGCAGGCCCATTCTAGAAGCTGCTTTGAATGCACATGTGCAAAACACTTGTGGTGCAGTCCATGTGGGACACACATCCAACAGCAGTCTATTTGCAGTCTCAGCCCAGTCCCACTGCAATCTACATATTCATATGGTGTTGTAACAGCATTCGGAAAAATCAGATTGTGGTTGGGGGAACCCCGACACATCAGGCACATCAGATACTGCCAGCATGTCCCGTTTGTGTCATATACATGCACCTCCACTGGATCCTGATCAGGGAGTGCAAAGGATATGTTGATATGGCACGCATCCATCATGTGCAGTGGACGTGAACATTGTGCTATCAAACTGAAAGCACAGTCTGTCACTGTGAGTCTGTGTGTCATTGTGCATGTTAGAGGCTCGACACAGCGCCCACAATGCAGCTGAATGGGATATCACCCCTGTAATACACAGATTATGACAAATTTACCATCTAACTCTGTCAGAGCAATGATGGTAGAACTGTTTCACCAGCCCATGATGCTCATCACCTAGCCAACACCATACCTACAGTGAAGCATGGTGGTGGCAGTATCATGCTGTGGGAATGTTTTTCAGTGGCCAAAACTAGGAGACTAGTCAGGATTGAATACAATAATTTTTTTGTCATTTTCAAAAAGTGTTCCATTCAAGAAATGTCTCCGTTCTCACAAATCCAGTGAAACTGCATGAAAATGCTGTAGTACACATGCCAGGCCTGTATGTAGCGCTGTAACACTTCTACAAAAAATGGAGAAGAAGACGTGGACCTAACAACGAATGTTAAAATTTTAGAAACTGGCTCACAGATTAAATAAAGTCTTTTAATCTGACGTGTTCCCAGGATTCGTCATCACAGACGAAAACTGTTCTCCATGTGACACCCTTGTTTTGGAAGATGACGTCTGGAAATGCATTAATTCCTTATAATGGAAATTACTTGTTATGTTTTGGGTTTTTTTTTAAAGGGGTTTTTAAGAAGTCCCTTGTCTGTCTGCTCTGGGTGAGTTTCTCAACCTGCTTTGTCCAACCACCAAGAAGAAGAAGAAGAAAACCCAAAATATGCTAAATTACATTGTAAACCTGCTCAGAGATGTCCAGTCATCCCCAGTGAGAGCAACAGTGGGTGCATGTTTTAAAGTTGTAGCTTTTACAGTCTTCTCCTTTATGGTGCGTCATGAGGCACCAAAAAGGAGAGGTGACGTGCCGCCATTTGTTGTGATTCTCAGAATGTCTCTCAGACCGACTACAGTCTGTAGCAATCCATTTCCCTATCCCATTTGTGAGCTTCTCTTGCCTTTGTTTATCTATAGTTCTGTCACACACTGCATCTAACGTAGTCTGCCGAAGCCTCGCACCGCAGTGTGTGTCGTTGAATGATTTGCTGTCATCAGCTGTGTGTGCTGCATTTAGGTGATATTTAAGAGTTGAAGTACTCTGCTGATGAAAAAAAAACAACTGCGTTAACATGTGCTAAAAAATTGTCTGCGTTAATTAAAAAATGCGTTAACGCAATAATAACATGTTAACTTGCCCAGCCCTAGTTTTTTCTTCCCCCAAATGGATGCCTTGAAACATCAACACTTTATATCTGTCAGGGCGGGCGGTTCCCCGACACCAGGAGTGGTTGGACCCGCGAAGCAGACTCCCAGACTTGTTTTTGGCATGTGAGTAATCATGGTCTTTATTCCATGCTCAGGTTCAGCACACCGGTGATCAGTCAGCGGAGCAGAAGCACAATATGGATTTGGCAAGAACGCAGTCATATTCAGGCAGGATTCACAGGCACGAGCAAACACAGTTATCAAGGGTGAGGCAAAAAGGCGTGGTCGAGGAAAACAGAGCAAAACACGGTACACAGCAAAGCAAGAAATCAGGACAAAATACACAGGCTGGGATGTGTGCATAAAGCGACAACAACCTGGCAGTGAGCTGTGAGACTGTGATGGTTTAAATAAGGAGCAAACAAATTAGGGTGATGTGAAGCAGGTGTGTGGAAGTCTCTGGAAGGGGGCATGACTGGGGAGCCAAAGGTTGTGCAGAGTACAAGATAGTGAAGGAAGGAAAGCACAGAGTGGAGTGAAGTAACAGACAAAGACACATGAGCTGGAGAAAAGAGTGTTGTTTGAGCCGCTGAAGAGGAGGTACTGTTGGCCCACCACCACCAGATGGCGCCCTGCTTGGAGTGCGGGCTCCAAGCACGAGAGGGCGTCGGAGCCGCTGGAAGTGACAGCTGTCACCTATCAACACCAGCTGTCACTCATCACCACCACTACAAAGGCCAGACTGCAACTCCACCTCCTCGCCGAGAAATCTTCTACCATACAGGTAATTCTCTGCTGAACCTTAATCGAGCATTAGTCTGATCTCTTTTGCAACTGTTTTCCTGCGACGGATTCCTTGTCTGCTGAGTTGGCGTTTGGTGTGGACTGCGACGGCTTCGCCTCCCACCCCACCCAGATAAGTGGTTGTCTCAGGAGCTGTCTGAGTGTGTTATCGGAGGTGGAGGTTCTCCCTCCTAACTGTATACAGACTGTGGGATTACTGAGTGTGCGAACTCACACTCATCCAAGAACTGTTTCTGTTCTCTGCCAGCAGTACCGGGTCTGACTGCTGAAGACAGTGGCCACCTGGGGCGCAGGGCTTGGCGGCTCCGGTGTTCTTCAGATCCGTTGGTGGTGGAAGCTGTGTGGGATCCGGCTCTTCTCGCACCAGACGTCTCCTATCTTCGAGCCTGCCACACGTCACCTTGTGTCTGATTGATATTCCGCAATATTTGTGTTTGTCTGTACTTTGTTGTGCGCTTCACAACATTAAATTGTTACTTTTTGGCTATTCCATTGTCCCTTCATTAACGCCCCCTGTTGTGGGTCCGTGTCACGACACCTTCCCAACAGGATTTCTCGGCCAGCGTCATGGATCCCGAGGGGCGTCAACTCAAGCCTGAACGGCCAATGGAAGAGCAAGGTGCACAGGCACCAGCAGGAGGCGTGTTAGGGGAGCTGCAGCAAATACTAACCGCTTTCACTGCTCGGTTGGATCTGGTAACCGAGCAGAACGTTATCCTCAATCGGAGGATGGAGGCTCTCACCGCCAGGGTGGAGGCGCGCGATCAAGGTGCTGCTGCAGCACCTCCTCCTGCTGGTCCCTTGTCAGACACAGACGTTCCACTGGTCGTTCAACGACCCCCCCCACCGTCCCCTTAAGCATACATAAGCCCTCCGGAGCCGTACGGAGGTTGTGTCGAGACGTGCGCGGACTTCCTAATGCAGTGTTCGCTCATCTTTGCACAGCGTCCCGTCATGTACGCATCAGACGCTAGCCGGGTGGCTTATGTTGTTAATCTGCTTCGAGGAGAGGCACGCGCCTGGGCTACGGCGCTCTGGGAGCAGAACTCACGGCTCCTAACGTCATACGCTGGGTTTGTAAGGGAGTTCAAACAGGTTTTTGATCATCCCAACAGAGGCGAGACCGCTTCGAGCGTGCTACTGTCAATGCGACAGGGGCACCGGAGTGCAGCCGAGTATGCAGTCGACTTCCGCATCGCGGCTGCGAGGTCCGGCTGGAATACCATTGCACTCTGCGCCGCCTTCATAAACGGACGGTCACCGGTCCTGAAGCAGCATCTGCTGGCTAAGGAGGAACCGCGGGATTTTGACGGGCTTGTCGACCTGGTTATACGCTTAGACAACCGCTTAGAGGAACACCGTCGGGAGCAGGGCGGGGGGCGTGACCGGACACGGGCCGTCCCTCTTCCTTCTGGGTCCGAAAGGGTGTCGTCGTCCCCACGCTCCACAGCCAGAGGGCCCCATGGACACGAGCAGGGCCAAAATGAAATCAAATGACAGACAAAGGAGGCTGGCCCGCGGGGAGTGTTTTTTCTGTGGATCTAGTGGTCACATACAGAGGAACTGTCCCAAATGGTCAAACTACAATGCCCGTCCTTAGAAACTGGGCTAAGGGTGGGCCACAACACGCACGCGGGGGAACCCCGTAAATCAGCACGAATCCCATCACAATCCTTAGTGAGGATTTAACCCTTCACGCCCCAGCACTTGTAGACACGGGGTTGGAAGGGAATCTGCTGGACAGCAGATGGGCAAAGGAAGTAGGGCTCCCTCTGGTGGCTCTGCCTTCCCCCGTGAAGGTACGGGCACTAGATGGCACCCTTCTTCCATTAATCACACACCAGACACAGCCAGTGTCTTTGGTGGTGTCTGGGAATCACAGGGAGGAGATTGTGTTTTATGTAACACCTTCTACCTCCCGAGTGATTTTGGGTTTTCCATGGGTGTTAAAACACAATCCCTGGATTGATTGGCCATCTGGGGTTGTGACGCAGTGGAGCGAAACCTGCCACCGGGAGTGTTTAGGATCCTCGGTTCCACCCGGTGAGACAGCTAAAGAGGAGGTCAAAGTCCCCCCCAATCTGACGACGGTGCCAAGTGAGTACCACGATCTTGCTGACGTCTTCAGCAAAGATCTGGCACTCGCCCTTCCCCCGCACCGACCGTACGATTGCGCCATCGATTTGATCCCGGGCGCTGAGTATCCGTCCAGCAGGCTGTACAACCTCTCACGTCCGGAACGCGAATCAATGGAGACCTACATCCGGTACTCCTTAGCTGCCGGGTTGATCCGAAACTCCACCTCCCCGATGGGCGCAGGTTTCTTTTTTGTGGGTAAGAAGGACGGCGGACTCCATCCATGCATTGATTACAGAGGGCTGAACGAGATCACGGTTCGCAACCGATACCCGTTACCTCTGTTGGATTCGGTGTTCACGCCCCTGCATGGAGCCCAAATATTTACTAAACTTGATCTTAGGAATGCATACCACCTGGTTCGGATCCGGAAGGGAGACGAGTGGAAGACGGCATTTAACACCCCGTTAGGTCATTTTGAGTACCTGGTCATGCCGTTCGGCCTCACAAACGCTCCCGCGACGTTCCAAGCATTGGTTAATGACATCTTGCGGGACTTCCTGCATCGGTTTGTCTTCGTATAGCTAGACGACATATTCATCTTTTCTCCGGACCCTGAGACTCATGTCCAGCATGTACGTCAGGTCCTACAGCGGTTGTTGGAGAACCGGCTGTTTGTGAAGGGCGAGAAGTGCGAGTTCCACTGCACTTCTTTGTCCTTCCTGGGGTTCATCATCTCCTCTAACTCCGTCGCCCCTGATTGCGGCGGTGAGAGATTGGCCCCACCCAACAAGCTGTAGGAAGCTGCAACAGTTCCTCGGTTTTGCGAACTTCTACAGGAGGTTCATTAAGGGCTACAGTCAGGTAGTTAGCCCCCTGACAGCCCTGACCTCCACAAAAGTCCCCTTCACCACCTGTGCCAGGGGCAAGGCTGACCACAAGAAAGCTTCAGGACTCCTCCAGCCCCTACTGGTGCCTCACCGCCCCTGGTCCCACATCGGCCTGGACTTTGTCACGGGCCTCCCGCCATCCCAGGGCAACACCACCGTCTTAACAATAGTGGACCGGTTCTCCAAGGCGGCCCACTTCGTGGCCCTCCCGAAGCTCTCTACGGCCCAGGAGACAGCAGACCTCCTGGTCCACCACGTCATGCGTCTGCATGGGATACCAGCGGACATCGTCTCAGACCGTGGCCCTCAGTTCTCCTCTCAGGTCTGGAGGAGTTTCTGCAGGGAACTGGGGGCCACCGTGAGTCTCTCGTCTGGGTATCACCCTCAGACAAACGGACAGGCAGAGCGGGCCAACCAGGAGCTGGAGCAGGCCCTCCGTTGCATTACCTCCATGCACCCGATGGCCTGGAGCACCCATCTGGCCTGGATCGAGTACGCCCACAACAGCCAAGTGTCGTCAGCCAGCGGCCTCTCCCCGTTTGAGGTGTGTTTGGGGTACCAGCCCCCATTGTTTCCACTTGTGGAGGGAGAGGTCGGTGTGCCCTCGGTCCAGGCCCACCTCAGGAGGTGCCGCCGGGTGTGGCGGACCGCCCGTTCTGCCCTGTTGAAGGCCCGGACGAGGGCCAAGGCCCATGCAGACCACCGGTGTTCCCCGGCCCCTGCATACCAGCCCGGGCAGGAGGTGTGGTTGTCAACAAAGGACATCCCGCTTCAAGTGGACTCCCAGAAACTGAAAGACAGGTATATCGGACCATTTCCCATCGCCAAGGTCCTCAGCCCGGCCGCAGTGAAGCTGCGGCTGCCAGCTTCACTGCGGATCCATCCTGTTTTTCACATGTCACTGATCAAGCCTTACCACACCTCACCACTCTGCACCCCTGGACCTGCACCGCCTCCTGCCCGGATCATCGACAGGGAGCCGGCATGGACCGTGCGTCGGCTTCTGGATGTCCGTCGCAAGGGTCGGGGCTTCCAGTATCTGGTGGACTGGGAGGGGTATGGCCCCGAGGAATGCTCCTGGGTGAAGAGGAGCTTCATCCTGGATCCGGCCCTCCTGGCCAACTTCTACGCCCGGCACCCGGACAAACCTGGTCGGGCGCCAGGAGGCGCCCGTTGAGGGGGGGGGTCCTGTTGTGTGGGCCGCTGAAGAGGAGGTACTGCTGGCCCACCACCACCAGATGGCGCCCTACTTGGAGTGCGGGCTCCAAGCACGAGAGGGCGTCGGAGCCGCTGGAAGTGACATCTGTCACCTATCAACACCAGCTGTCACTCATCACCACCACTACAAAGGCCGGACTGCAACTCCACCTCCTCGCCGAGAAATCTTCTACCATACAGGTAATTCTCTGCTGAACCTTAATCGAACATTAGTCTGATCTCTTTTGCAGCCGTTTTCCTGGGATGGATTCCTTGTCTGCTGAGTTGGCATTTGGTGTGGACTGCGACGGCTTTGCCTCCCACCCCACCCAGATAAGTGGTTGTCTCAGGAGCTGTCTGAGTGTGTTATCGGAGGTGGAGGTTCTCCCTCCTAACTGTATACAGACTGTGGGATTACTGAGTGTGCGAACTCACACTCATCCAAGAACTGTTTCTGTTCTCTGCCAGCAGTACCGGGTCTGACTGCTGAAGACAGTGGCCACCTGGGGCGCAGGGCTTGGCGGCTCCGGTGTTCTTCAGATCCGTTGGTGGTGGAAGCTGTGTGGGATCCGGCTCTTCTCGCACCAGACGTCTCCTATCACGAGCCTGTCACCTTGTGTCTGATTGATATTCCGCAGTATTTGTGTTTGTCTGTACTTTGTTGTGCGCTTCACAACATTAAATCGTTACTTTTTGGCTATTCCATTGTCCCTTCATTAACGCCCCCTGTTGTGGGTCCGTGTCATGACACCTTCCCAACAAAGAGTGTAAGTAAGTGACAACACAAAGCAGACTGGAACAAAGTGTAAGAGCAGGGCACAAAGCTAATGGAATGACGTGACAACACAGACAGAGATGTGAGCGGGATGAGAACAGAGCAGAAGCAGGGCATGGAGTGAAACAGAGCTACAACTGAAGACAAAATACACCAAATTGGAACATGACAAACTGATCAGAAAACATGGAGCATAGATAGTAAAGCAAAACTAAACAAGTATTAATAGTAAAAAAAAAAAACAAGTGATAACCTAATGAAAACTGCATGAGAAAATAGAGATAAATACATACAAACCATAAGAAAAAGCAGTGACTAAATAATAACAGAAAACAAATCCTGACATAACTGTACAACAAATATTACAAATGAGAGGAACTAGATAAAACAAGTGATAAACAATAAATAAAACACAACTGACTGAAGAACACTATAACTTATGATAAGCCAAAGAAACAAGTAAAGAAAACAAAGTGACAAATCAAAACAGAACAGAGAATAATCACATGATGAAAATAAAATAACTAGTAAATCAAGACTGGGGCATGTGAAGGGGAAAAAAGAAAGAACGAGGGAAAACCCAAATCAAAACCCTGATCAGGCCGAAATCGTGACAATATCCATGGATTTAGAAGACAGCATATAGCTGAGTTGGTGAGTTAAATCAAGCAGTTGTCTTGTACACTTAAAATACACTTGTACAGTTCCTGGGCTTTAAGTTTTATTGATGATTCATTCATAATTTAAGTATGATGGTGGCTCCCCTACACGACTGCCCTCCATTAAAAATATTTGAGATCCTTAAGACAAGGGGTTTCATGTAAAAAGACTTGCGTGGATTTCCTACTGAAACATGGCATACGCCAAAACCCAGAAACTGACATAAGCACAAAAAAATTCAGATGTATCAAAGTGTGTCTAGCCATGGATCCACGCATGTTCAGTTTGTACATCCCAATCACCGTGCACATGCAGATGTCGCCATCTGAATATATACATTTATTTAAATAGTTTGGTTGTGTTTGATGGCGTCCGCCATTGTCTCTGTGATGTGTATGTAAATTAAAGAACTTTTAGAGGCAGCATGCAAAAACAACAAAAGCTGGGGATAGGTTGCCGTTCTCTCACGCAGCTCGCTGCAATGTAAAATGAAAATGAAATGAGTATGCCCTTGTATGTAAATGCTTAGGACAGAGCAGCGCACACACACTGAAGTAAAAAGATATTTGGTGCACGGCGGCTGACAGTGTGTGACATTCACAACATAACACACGCTTTTATTGACAACACCATCAAGAAAAAGAAAACATGCTATTAACAAGAGCAATCAGAGAGTTCTGAAGTCCACCAAAGTTCAGTGGAGTCTTTCATGTCCTAATATTTTCTGTGGTGCAAATTTGCAGAGAATCCGTGAAGTCGTATTGAAGTAATCCTTCAAAGGCTATATAAAGGGAAATCTTGATCCAGAATCCAGATACGATCACCCCCAAAATTCAGTGGAGTCTTCTATGCATATCTGTAGTGCAAATTTGGTGAGAATCCGGGAAGTAGTTTTGACGTAATCCTTCAAAGCCTATATAAAATGAAATCTTGATCTAGAATCCAGATCCGGATCCAGATCCAGATACGGATCACCTCCAAAATTGAGTGGAGTCTTTCATGCCCTAATATCTATTTGTGGTGCAAATTTGGTGAGAATCCGGGAAGTAGCTTTGACGTAATCCTTCAAAGCGTATATAAAGTGAAATCTTGATCCAGAATCCGGATCCACATCTGGATCACCTCCAAAATGTAAAGGATTCTCCCTTGGTCTAACATCAGTCTGTGGTGAAAATTTTGTCAATATCCGTGCAGTAGTTTTGACGTAATCTTGCTAACAGACAGACAGAAAAATAAATAAATAAACACCAATGATTTTATTATATCCTTGGTGGACATAATAATAATAATAATAATAATAATAATAATAATAATAATAATAATAATAATAATAATAATGATAACAATAAAAATATTTGAATGTGCACATGCCTAAATATGCCCGCACTGGTTATCATTAGGAACAATTACACAAATAAACTATTTAACCGCCAAGCAGCCATCCATTGTGCACCGTGCCAGCCTCTAGCCTGATGTGCATTTGCGCATCACATATGATTTGAACATGGATTGAATGAAAATGTTTCCTATTAACAAAAACAAATTCATCATGTTACAACACCTCACCTCATCTGTTACAACAATATGTGTGTGCAGTCAACAGCTCCAATTATATTTGGGAAACTAGCTGCAAATGGCACTTTAATGTTGGAATGTGATGTACCTGGATGACATTCAAATGATAGCATCCCACACAGCTGGCATGACTCAGCCCAAGGTTGACTGGCACACTCCTGACTGATCGGTGAGCTCCCACTGGAATGCCCCTGTTGCCAGGAAGCCCAGCACGGTCAGCACCTGCATGGGCACAGACAGCCTCTGGCTCCTCTGAATGCCATCTCCATGCCTATCAAGCCAGGAAGACCTTGTCTTTTCTCAATTTAACTTCATCCTTTCTTCTCACCAAAATTTAAAGGCAGGTGCCCTGTCAATTTGAAACCAATGATCAACCTACTTCATGTTTGGTGGGAACAGTTGTTTTTTTGAAACTGAGCAGGAAGTTACGGTGCTATAAGGGGTACAGGTCCCCAACAGATGCACTGTCTGTTTGTTCCAGAAGGCCTCTTGCCCACAAGTATTACAGTGGTCCCACAAATACAATTTGGTTTCTCACCTAGGTGTCAGTTGTACTTTGTCATCAATTTCCCAACATTTCTGGTGCTCATCAGTAATCTGAGACACCAAACATTTCTGTAAAGCATGTCAGATCTGGGTGGTGACCAAGTGGTTAGTGCACTTGGTTTCAGTGCAGAAGGTTCCCAGTTCCAACCCCACCCCTTCCACACATCTTCATGTAATGTGGAGTTGCATCAGGAAGGGCATCCAGCATAAAACTTGTGCCAATTCAACATGCAGAACCCCCTTGGATTTGCTGTATCAACCACAAATGCAAACAAGGGAGCAGCTGAAGGGTCTTACTATGTTAGTTCTGAGTTTGTTTTTGATTAACATGATTACAAAAGGATCATTGGTTTGGACAAGGTGTTTGTTCTGGGAAATCCCTGACCAGCACAGCAGATCAGCAACAACACACCACCTGGATTCAGACTGGTGCGCCGTTTACCCCAATAACCTCCCTTGAAGTTTCTCCAGCAGCCCCCGACAGGAACCTTTTCCACGATCCCATGAACAGTCTTCTAGAAGGCTGGGTACTCTGAATTTTGAATTGCTTCCACATATGACAGCACAGTCAATATTTGTTCAGGTATCTTGTGGTTTCACTGATGAGTGTAGGACAGAAAAGTTAACAACCACTTGCTGTCAGCCAGTGGACCAGAAGATGTGCCTTGCCAAGCAGCCCTAATGATGCACTGCAGCACCTCATTGCTTACCCGGGTGCCCTCACAATGATATCTCAAGCCCAGAGGGCTCACCCAGCCACCCTGACAACGATGCCTGAGCTACCGAGGGCTCCACCGGCCACCCTGATGATGATGTTTCACCTCCCAAGGGCTCTGCCAGCCATCTGTCAAACCTCCCCAACTTGTTGCTCCTAGCTGCCTCATGAACCTCCTGATACCCCAACTCCTCCTCGCTGTCATCCGCACAGCTGTCCCCTGGACTCTCCGATGGCTCTCTGCTGGCCACATGGATGTCCTCTAGACTCTCTCTTCACTGTCTGCTGGCAACACAGATGTATTGATTGATCATAAAGGTTTCCAGGAACCTCTGTGCCAGTTTATAAGCTTCCACCTGGAGGGGCACACCTCTGGCCGAGAGCCACACCTCCTGGCCCAGCTGATACTGGGGAGCCAGGGTTTGGTGCCGGTCTGCATGTTGTATAGTTTGGTCCTGCGTCCAGAGCAGAGTGGAAAAGGTGGTCCTCCACACCCGTCTACACTGCCGCAGGTGGGTTTGAACAGATGGCACAGATAATTCACACTCTTGATCAGTGGATCAAGTGAAGGTTGATATCCCAAAGAACATTCAACAGGAGACAATCAAGTAGCTGAACTCACCTGTGTTCATACTCCAACCACTGCAACTGATTGCTCTGTCAGGATGTGAGGTCACTCTGGTGTGTTACACGCACACTTGCTCCCAATCTGCACCCCATCACCTGGGTGTATTTAAGCTCCCTTGCCAGATTGATGCGCCTTGTGCTTTCTCTCGAGCTCTGTTTTTGTGTATTCCTGTCCTGCTTGCCTCTCGTGTGTTATGACCACCTGCCACGTCTAAGCCTGATGTTTCATGTACTTATGCTCTTGGTGGACAGCCTTTTTGTGTACCAGACCCAGTTTACTGCTTCGGTAAACAGAGCTCTGTTGTCAAGTCCTGCATTTTTGTCCAACCATTCTGTGGAACCAGACCTGATATGCTCAAGGAGGACGGGTGGGAGGACATGACACACTGGAGTGTGTATTCCAGTTTCTGGTTGGGCTGTTCTGCTCGGCCATTGATCTGTGGATGAAGTCCAGACAAGAGACTGACTGAGGCCCCAAAGGCAGAGCAGAAGTTCTTCCAAACCTGAGAGGTGAATTGGGGTCTTCAGTCTGACACGATGTCCACTGGAATGCCATGCAGCCTGAACACATGGTGGACTAGAAGGTTGGCAATTTCCTGGGCAGATAGTAACTTGGGCAGGGCCATGAAGTGTTCTGCACTGGAGAATCTGTCCACTATGGCAAGGATGTTGGTTTTGCAGTAGAAGGTGTGGGTGGCAGTAATGAAGTCCAGGCAGATGTGCAACCAGGGGTGACCAGGAGCTGGCAACAGATGGAGAAGACCAGATGGTGACTGATGAGATGGCTTACTCCTGGCGCAGATGGTGCAGGCCTTGATGTACTCCCACACATCTGCCTGGACAGAGGGTCACCAGAAATGTTGACGAGGAGAGTGATGGTTCTCTGGGTTCTGGGATGACAGGCAAATTTGGACATGTGAATGAATTGGAGGACAACAGAACAAGCATCTGGTGGCACGAAGAGCCGCCCAGGACGTCCTCCTCCGGACGATCCTCTCAATGTCCCAGGTGAGGGATCTGATGACCACCTGGTTGGGAACGATGGTGTCTGATGCAGATGAATGGTCTTGAAGTGAAAGTGAAAACTATCGTGAGACAGCATCAGGTTTAGTATTCTTGGATCCGGGTCTGTAGGTGATTGAAATAAAAAACAGGAACTACCTGGCCTGTCCGGAATTAAGTCATTTAACTGATTGTATCTTCTTCTTCTTTGTCTTTCAGCAGTTCCCGTTAGGGGTCGCCACAGCAGATCAATCGTTTCCATCTCACCCTGTCCTCTGTATCTTCCTCTGTCACACCAACCACCTGCATGTCCTCTCTCAGCACATCCATGAACCTCCTCTTTGGTCTCCCTCTTCTCCTCCTGCCTGGTGGCTCCATCCTCAGCATCCTTCTCCCTATATACCCTGGGTCCCTCCTCTGCACATGTCCAAACCATCTCAATCTCGCCTCTCTGACTTTGTCTCCAAACCGTCCCACCTGAGCTGTCCCTCTGATATGTTCATTCCTAATCTTGTCCATTCTTGTCACTCCCAAAGAGAATCTCAACATCTTCAGCTCTGCCACCTCCAGCTCTGCCTCCTGACTTTTTGTTAGTGCCACCGTCTCTAAACCATACAACATAGCTGGTCTCACTACTGTTTTGTAAACTTTCCCCTTCACTCTTGCTGATATTCTTTGGTCACAAATCACTCCTGCCACCTTTCTCCACCCACTCCAACCTGCCTGCACTCTCTTCTTCACCTCTCTACCACACTCTGCATTACTTTGAACAGTTGACCCCAAATATTTAAACTCATCTACTTTCACCACTTCTACTCCTTGTAACTGCACTATTCCACTGGGCTCCCTCTCATTCACACACATGTACTCAGTCTTGCTTCTACTGACTTTCATTCCCCTTCTCTCCAAAGCATATCTCCACTTCTCCAGACTAGACTCAACTTGCTCTCTACTCTCACTACAGATCACAATGTCATCTGCAAACATCATAATCCATGGGGACTCCTGTCTGATCTCATCCGTCAACCTGTCCATCACCACTGCAAACAAGAAAGGACTCAGAGCTGATCCTTGGTGTAATCCCACCTCCACCTTGAATGAGTCTGTCATTCCAACTGCGCTTCTCACCGCTGTCACATTATTCTTGTACATGTCCTGCACTACCCTAACATACTTCTCTGCCACTCCAGACTTCCTCATACAATACCACAACTCTTCTCTTGGCACCCTATCATAAGCTTTTTCTAAGTCCACAAACATACAATGTAACTCTTTCTGTCCTTCTCTGTACTTTTCCAACAGTATTCTCAGAGCAAACATTGCATCTGTAGTGCTCTTTCTCGGCATGAAACCATATTGCTGCTCACAGATCTTCACCTGTTTTCTAAGCCTAGCTTATACTACTCTTTCCCATAACTTCATGCTGTGGCTGATCAGCTTTATGCCTCTGTAGTTACTGCAGCTCTGCACATCACCCTTGTTCTTGAAAATAGGAACCAGCACACTTCGTCTCCACTCCTCAGGCATCCTCTCATTTTCAAGATTGTATTAAACAGTCTGGTTAGAAACTCTACTGCCATCTCTCCTAGACATTTCCATGCCTCCATTGGAATGTCATCTGGACCGACTGCCTTTCCACTCTTCATCCTCTTCATAGCAGCCCTCACTTCTTCCTTGCTAATCTCTTGTACTTCCTGATTTACTCTCACCACATCATCCAGCCTTTTCTTTCACTCATTTTCTTTATTCATCAGCTCTTCAAAATATTCCCTCCACCTTCTCAGCACACACTCCTCACTTGTCAGCACATTACCATCTGCATCTTTTACCACCCTAACCTGCTGCACATCCTTCCCAGCTTTGTCTCTTTGTCTAGCCAATCGGTACAAGTCCTTTTCTCCTTCCTTACTATTCAACTTCTTGTACAGCTCACAATATGCCTTTTCCTTTGCTTTTGCCACTTCTCTTTTCGCCTTACGCCGCATCTCCTTGTACTCCTGTCTACTTTCTTCAGCTCTCCGACTATCCCAAAACGTTTTCGCCAACCTCTTTCTCCTTATGCTTTCCTTGACCTCTTCATTCCACCACCAAGTCTCCTTGTCTTCCTTCCACTGCCCAGATGTCATACCCAGTACTGCCCTAGCTTTCTCCCTCACTACATCTGCAGTACTTTTCCAGTTAGCCAAAATTGCTTCCCCTCCAACCAGTGCTTCTCTCACCTGCTCACTAAATTTCACACAACAGTCTTCCTCCTTCAGCTTCCACCATCTGATCCTTTGTTGAGCTCTCACTCTCTTCTTCTTTACCTCTAAAGTCATCCTACAAACAACCATCCTATGCTGTCTAGTGACACTCTCTCCTGCTACCACCTTACAGTCTGTGATTTCTTTTAGCTTGCATCTCCTATAAAGAATGTAGTCCACCTGTGTGCACCTTCCTCCACTCTTTTCTTAAAGTAGGTATTCACCACAGCCATGTCCATCCTTTTTGCAAAATCAACAACCATCTGTCCTTCCCCATTCCTATCCTTGATACCATATCTACCCATTACTTCCTCATCACCTCTGTTCCCTTCACCAACATGCCAATTGAAGTCTGCTCCTATCACCACTCTTTCATGCTTGGGCACACTCTCCACCACCTCATCTAACACACTCCAGAAATCTTCTTTCTCCTTCATCTCACCTGTGGGGCATATGCACTGATGATATTCATCATCACCCCTTCAATTTCCAACTTCACACTCATCACCCTGTCAGACACTCGCTTAACCTCCAACACACTTTTAACATACTCTTCCTTTAAAATGACCCCAACACCATTTCTCTTCCTGTCCTCACCATGGTACAACACGTTGTACCCACCGCTGATAGCCCAATTTCCACCGGCACCCTGTTGGGCAATAGCACCGGTGGCGGACGTTGTTAACCCGGGCCACGACCGATCCGGTATGGGAATTAGATTCTG
The DNA here is from genome assembly GCF_902500255.1 of Thalassophryne amazonica. Classification (NCBI taxonomy): domain Eukaryota; kingdom Metazoa; phylum Chordata; class Actinopteri; order Batrachoidiformes; family Batrachoididae; genus Thalassophryne; species Thalassophryne amazonica. The sequence continues at coordinate 117,261,709 of NC_047112.1, forward strand.
AGTCTGCATAGTTGGGTTGGCTTGTTTTACGCCGGATGCCCTTCCTGATGCAACCCTCCTCATTTATTCGGGCTTGGGATCGGCACTCAGAATGTACTGGCTGCACACCCCATGTGGCTGAGTTATTTAGCTGATTGTGAAAATAATTATTTGATACACTGTTGATTCTGCAAGTTTTCCAACCTACAAAAAATGGAGAGGTCTGAAATTTTTTATCGTAGGTATGCTTCAACTGTGAGACAGAATCATCAACAATAACAACAACAAAAAATCCAGAAAATCACACACAGCAATTATGAGACAATGGAATAAACACAAGATGACTGTCAATCTTCCTCGCAAGGTCCCCCTGCTCACACCAGCACATGTCCAGGTCTGTTTGAAATTTGCCAATAACCATCTGGATGATCCAGAGGAGGCATGGAAGAAGGTTATGTGTTCAGATGAGACCAAAATAGAGCTTTTTGGTATCAACTCCACTTGCTGTGTTTGGAGAAAGAAGGATGAGAACAACCCCAAGAACACAGTTTCAGTGGACCAATGATCGAATGAAATGGTGAATGAGGCTGTTATTTATGTAAATTTTAGAATTATTAACGATGTAAATTGTAGAAAGGCCCAACCAGGAACAAGAGTTGTGAATTAGCTGTAGCTATAAACTCTTTGTGCATCACATCAGTTGCAAACACTGCTTGCTCTATGTCTGATTGCATTGTCCCTGTCAAATAAACAAATAAAAAAAACTGTGCACGAAGGTAGAAACAGCAAACTTTGGGGATGCTTTTCTGCAAAGGGGACAGGACCACTGCACCATATTGAAGGGAGGATGGATTGGGTCATGTATTGTGAGATTTTGTTAAACAACCTCCTTCCCTCGGTAAGAGTACTGAAGATAGGTCATGGCTGGATGGCGATGATATCCTCCTCATTGCTTGCCCACACTGCCGGTGCAACTTCAATGCAGAGATAGGACTCTACAGCCACCTGCAAACTCACCAATACACTTCATTATCATCAAGACCTGCCCCCAACCTTTCCACCGATGACAACAGTGTTCTACATCAAAACCAGTGGACAAGAGGAAGCTATGGAATTAGAAAGAACATATATGAAAAGTTACCAAATCCCTGAACACTCTACCTTTCGCTAGATTCTGGAGAAGATCTAGCAAATGTACAACCAGCATTGCCACAGGAGCGTGTTGACACGTGAAATCTTAGTGGTTAAGGCAAGTGGAGGTCATGTGAATGATAGTCTGGGACAACATCTGGCACTTTCTTGGGTTTGCCACCAACAAACAATGCATATGTCCAACACATCAGGCAGGCAGCACTGGCTACACATGTTAGCAAGTCAACCCACATTCCCAAACCACAGCATGTGTCATTCGATTTCTATCACTTATAAATGTAGACAAAGGTGTGCACATCAATCAAAACAAATCAAATCAATTTTATTTATATAGCGCCAAATCACAACAAACAGTTGCCCCAAGACGCTTTATATTGTAAGGCAAGGCCATACAATAATTACGGAAAAACCCCAACGGTCAAAACGACCCCCTGTGAGCAAGCACTTGGCGACAGTGGGAAGAAAAAACTCCCTTTTAACAGGAAGAAACCTCCAGCAGAACCAGGCTCAGGGAGGGGCAGTCTTCTGCTGGGACTGGTTGGGGCTGAGGGAGAGAACCAGGAAAAAAAAGACATGCTGTGGAGGGGAGCAGAGATCAATCACTAATGATTAAATGCAGAGTGGTGCATACAGAGCAAAAAGAGAAAGAAACAGTGCATCATGGGAACCCCCCAGCAGTCTAAGTCTATAGCAGCATAACTAAGGGATGGTTCAGGGTCACCTGATCCAGCCCTAACTATAAGCTTTAGCAAAAAGGAAAGTTTTAAGCCTAATCTTAAATGTAGAGAGGGTGTCTGTCTCCCTGATCTGAATTGGGAGCTGGTTCCACAGGACAGGAGCCTGAAAGCTGAAGGCTCTGCCTCCCATTCTACTCTTACAAACCCTAGGAACTACAAGTAAGCCTGCAGTCTGAGAGCGAAGTGCTCTCTTGGGGTGATATGGTACTATGAGGTCCCTAAGATAAGATGGGACCTGATTATTCAAAACCTTATAAATAAGAAGAATAATTTTAAATTCTATTCTAGAATTAACAGGAAGCCAATGAAGAGAGGCCAATATGGGTGAGATATGCTCTCTCCTTCTAGTCCCCGTCAGTACTCTAGCTGCAGCATTTTGAATTAACTGAAGGCTTTTCAGGGAACTTTTAGGACAACCTGATAATAATGAATTACAATAGTCCAGCCTTGGTGTGTGTCCTCTGGCTTCATGGATAGATAAAACTGGGTATCATCTGCATAACAATGAAAATTTAAGCAATGCTGTCTAATAATACTGCCTAAGGGAAGCATATATAAAGTGAATAAAATTGGTCCTAGCACAGAACCTTGTGGAACTCCATAATTAACTTTAGTCTGTGAAGAAGACTCCCCATTTACATGAACAAATTGTAATCTATTAGATAAATATGATTCAAACCACCGCAGCTGCAGTGCCTTTAATACCTATGGCATGCTCTAATCTCTGTAATAAAATTTTATGGTCAACAGTATCAAAAGCAGCACTGAGGTCTAACAGAACAAGCACAGAGATGAGTCCACTGTCTGAGGCCATAAGAAGATCATTTGTAACCTTCACTAATGCTGTTTCTGTACTATGATGAATTCTAAAACCTGACTGAAACTCTTCAAATAGACCATTCCTCTGCAGATGATCAGTTAGCTGTTTTACAACTACCCTTTCAAGAATTTTTGAGAGAAAAGGAAGGTTGGAGATTGGCCTATAATTAGCTAAGATAGCTGGGTCAAGTGATGGCTTTTTAAGTAATGGTTTAATTACTGCCACCTTAAAAGCCTGTGGTACATAGCCAACTAACAAAGATAGATTGATCATATTTAAGATCGAAGCATTAATTAATGGTAGGGCTTCCTTGAGCAGCCTGGTAGGAATGGGGTCTAATAGACATGTTGAAAAAACTGGCACATAACTATATGTGCCAAGAACAGTGTGTGTACCATTCCACACTGCAAACCCTGCCCACGCACACAATAGTGGGGTCGGCGTTTAGCTGAACATTGCAGAATTTGTTTTGCTGATGGATGATGATTTAAATGAGTTAACTGACGCCTCCTTCGGCTTGGCATCACTCCAAAAAGACGCTGAAAAAAGCTTCTCCCAGCAGGGTTATCGGAGACTCCTCTTAGTGCTGGTTGTTTTCATGTTTTTTATGGTTCTGTCAGACGTAAATCCAAGATGGTGATTGCTCAGCTTTTTCAAGCTGTAGAAAAGCCAGAATGCCAGACGCGTTCAATGCACCCAACATGTCTAGCGCATTGAATGCCCACAAAGAGTCTTGCGCAACCAACGCTTCAGATTCAAAAGGATGTGTTATATTTGAAGCCGATAAAGCATGCAAACTGAAAGGCCCTTAAGTCCCTTTTCTGTTGTTTATAAATCAATATAATATTAAATGACAAGGATCTATTTTAGCCGTTCTATAAAACAAATAATGAATGTTTTTACATTCTTGTAATGGAACGAATATTTAATTTGGTGAAAGCTGGAACATACCATTCAACTCGGCTTTGCCTCATTGAATGGAACATTCCATCTTTCACATCATGAAATATTCCTACCATTGAACTCAAACATTCATTATTTGTGTAATATTGCATTTTGAATAGTCCTGTCCAGGGTGTACCCCACCTCATGCCCAATGACTGCTGGGATAGGCTCCGGCTCCCCTGTGACCCTTAAATGGAGTAAGCGGGTATAGACAATGGATGGATGGATGGATTTTATTCATAATTTCAATTTATTTCATTTATATAACACCAAATTCACACAAGTAAGGTCTAACCTTACCAAACGCTGGAGCAAGGTCTTCAGATCCAGTCTTCGAGCATAGTCTGTTTTGCATCTGCCGTAGCTGACTTTCATTTGCACTCCTGGGTGTAGCTGCACAGGCATCAGCACAACAGGCAGGGGTCATCCACTCCGTCATTATAAAATATTTATTTTTCCAGATAACTTTAACTTTCCAGAAAACTGGCTAAACTGGGAAGGTTTTGAGGGTAATCTGCTCCATTTCTAAGTCATAAAAGATTGCTTCATCTCCCATACATTTGGCCATTCAATTAGTAGATTAAACAGGGCCATTGTATTCATCAGAGATGCATATGTGTCGAAGTGGATGAATTATCTTGAATCATGATAGGTCAGCCTTCTGACACCACCCTAGGAATTTCACCCAGGGAATTCACCAATTACAATAACTCCAACTCAAGACACACAGGTTTGTTGCAAATGTGAGACAGAGCAGAGTGGTTCAATGCAAAAAATATTTATTAATACAATTTATAATAAAACAGTTTAAAATGACAATTTGTTAATACTAAAAAGAAGAAAGAAAGAAATCCACAGTAGACGGCACAAACATCAGTTCCTTCGAAGGACCATTTGATGGCCCCAAAGCATCGCTCAGGCCATCCACTGACAAAACCTCCTAGCAGAATATCAGAGCAAAGTAGCAGTGACGTCCTTCCACAACTTGGGCTATTATCACTGCCGCTCCACTGCAGTCCTACAAATTGCACAAGTAAACATGAGTGACATAAATGGCTGAAGGAGGAAGCTAAGCCACCCCGCTACATACTGGTCTGTCAGTCGCAAACGACCCAACACCCAGACAAATGATCACCACAGCGACAGAGCATTGCACAACCTGTCGTCACCAACACACACAGCAGTGTGCAACCAGTGACACTCCCACAAACTATTCACATGAACACTCAACACACCCATCAACAAGCCTGTAGCTGTGGCTAGTGCCTACCTGTCCTCACAGTATCGTGGAAGTAAACACATCCAAACACCTTCAGTCGATTTCCAGTGAGCAAGAGAGAAAAGAGCGTACTCTGCCTTCTTTTATACAAACACTCTTCCGCACCGATTGGTTGAACTCAACCCACTCACTCATCACTCATCTTTAACCGCTTTTCCGGGTTCAGGTTGCAGGGGCAACAGTTCCAGCAGGGGATCCCAGACTTCCCTTTCCCATGCCACATTGACCACCTCTGACTGGGGGATTCTGAGGCGTTCCCAGGCCAGTGTGGAGATATAATCTCTCCACCTAGTCCTGGTTCTTCCCTGGGGTCTCCTCCCAGATGGACATGCCTGGAACACCTCCCTAGGGAGGTGCCCAGGAGGCATCCTTATCAGATGCCCGAACCACCTCAGCTGGCTCCTTTCAATGCGAAGGAGCAGCCACTCTACTCCGAGCTCCCCACTGATGACCGAACTTCTCACCCTATCTCTAAGGGAGACACCAGCCACCCTCCTGAGGAAGCCCATTTCAGCCGTTTGTACCTGCACTCTAGTTCTTTCGGTCATGACCCAACCCTCATGACCACAGGTGAGAGTAGGAACGAAGATTGACCAGTAGATCGAGAGCTTCGTCTTTTGGGTCAGCTCCCTTTTTGTCACAACAGTACGGTAGCGCGAATGTAATACCGCCCCTGCTGTGCCAATTCTCCAGCCAATCTCACGCTCCATCGTCCCCTCACTCATGAACAAGACCCAGAGATACTTGAACTCCTTCACTTGGGGCAAGGCCATATTCCCTACCCGGTGTAGGCAATCCATTGGTTTCTTGCTGAGAACCATGGCCTCAGATTTAGAGGTGCTGATCCTCATCCTGGCTGCTTCACACTCAGCTGCAAACTGATTCAGTAAGTGTTGGAGGTCACTGGCCGATGAAGCCAGCAGAACCACATCATCTGCAAAAAGCAGTGATGAGACCCTGAGCCCACCAAACTGGAAACCCTCCTCCCCCGACTACACCTCAATATCCTGTCCGTGAATATCACAAACAGGATTGGTGACAAGGCGCAGCCCTGTCAGAGGCCAACCTCCACTGAAAATGAGTCCAACTTACTGCCGAGCACCTGAACAACTCGCTTTGCGAGTACACAGATTGGATGGCCCTGAGAAGGGACACCCTCACTCTATACTCCCGCAGCACCTCCCACAGTATCTCCCAGGGTATACGATCTTACGCCTTCTCCAAGTCCACAAAACACATGTAGACTTGGTGGGCATACTCCCAGGCACCCTCCAGGATCCTTGTGAGCATAAAGAGCTGGTCGGTTGTTACACAATCAGGATGGAACCCGCATTGTTCCTCTTCAATCAGAGGTTCGACTATCGGCCGAACCCTCCTTTCCAGCACCCTTGAGTAGACCTTACCAGGGAGGCTGAGTAGTGTGATGCCCCTGTAGGTGGCACACACTCGCTGGTCCCCCTTTTTAAATATGGGGACCACCACCCCAGAACCTAACCCACCAGCTGAAAATCATTACAATCATCCATCTTGCTACACATACAATGTTGTGTGTTGCCTTGGTTCCTGCTGGTCCTGCCTCCTTTCTTTCTGTGTTTCCAGGTGGCATGCAGTGGAGCTGATCACCACACCTGACACTCATCATCTCCTGCAGTATTTAAGTCCTGGTTCGACAGTTCCAACTTCATCAGAAACTCAGTTCTCATTACCTGGTAACCACTTATGCCAGTAATGGTTACTTCGTAATGTGTTACTCTAATCTGACCACTTTTTTCAGTAACAAATGTTGGAATGTTCCATGATGCATGTCCAAATATCCTCAGACCACTTAATGTTACAAACTGGATTTGAACAGACTGCTTTACGTAGAGTCACGTCCATGCCCAAATGTCATTATTTGCGTGCAGTCTAAACTGATAAAACCAAGGGCTTCATATGTGTCTGGGACAAACCTCGGCACCATGTAATGTTCTGTTTTTGCTTATCATGCTGACACAAACACATTCATCACAGAGTTTTGATATGACACTTATTGCTTGAACATAACAACGCAATCACTTTACCCGCTTAACACGTCAATGCACCACTTTTCTCAGCCAAACACATATCTCCACTGATCCACACGGCAGACCAAGAACCACCCACATGGTCAAATCCAGTTTGTAACATTAAGTGGTCTGAGGACATTTGGACATGCTTCATGGAACATTCCAACACGAGTAATCTAAGGCGTTATCTTTACAAATCAGTAATCGGATTAAAGTTGCTTCTCCAAGTCACCCAAGTCACTGTGCATTATTTTTGGATTAAGGGTCGATTGCAGCATTAAAGCCGGCCAGTGGGCAGTTAGAGGTCGGTGTTCGGATAAACTGTCCACATTCCCCATGTAAGGGGGTTGTCCCAATTTTCTTGGGTTAATGCGTAGTTTGTTGGGAGCGAAATCAGAAGACTCAAAAACTGACAGGAAACAGACTTCAGTTTTAGATGTAGTATTGAAAGATGCCTTCACTAAACAGCAAGTTGCTACAACAGCTTGCAAGCCGATCACACAGCACTCGGTCTGCCTCTTCTGCCTCTCCTGAGCTCTGCACCCAGATGGGTGGGCCATTGGCCTCAGCATGGATTAGTAAAGTTATGTGATTGGTTGAAAAATGTTGCATTTGACATTTATGTGTGGTGACTGCTCGCATTGTATATAAACGATATGTGTAAAAGTAAAACTATTTTGTCTGTGTGGCATGGTAAACAAAAGAACAGTATGCACCATGGTGTCCCAGAGGAGATAAGAAGTTATCAAATGAACCGAGAACATGGCCATGAGACATATTGCCCAACACCCACTTTCAGCGAGCTGCGAGCTTTTCCTCCTCTGTGCAGCAGCTCCAAGTTGAACAACAGTTTTCTCTCAAAGTGCAGTGACGCTCAGAGCTATGGGTTTAAAAAGGCATTTTAACGATATTTTTTAACTTTATTTAAAGCTCTGTGGCATTCCAAGTCCTCGCTAAAAACTGCTGATCTGTGATGCGTTATCAACAAATACACTTTTTTTCCACCCAAATGCACCTAATGTCTCTTTCTGAGGGCGACATGATGTAAAAAACACTGATAAACTTTCTTCCATGTCAATACGGTCATGTTTTCTGCATAAATAAACATTATCCATTCTTCTGATCAGACAGCAAGCCGGACACGAATCCACACGGGAAGGGGGAGTGGATGGGTGGGTGGTGTGGGGGGTGGATCCCCACAACAACCCTAGATTAAAGGTCCACTTTTGAAGACATTTTTTCATACTATTACTACTACTAATACTACTTATAACAACAACAATAATAATAATAATAATAATAATAATAATAATGATAATAATAATAATAATAATAATAATAATAATAATTTCAACAACTAAAATGTTTAGAAAGAATTTAAATGTTAGAAAAATGTTAGAAAGAATTTAATATTTACATTTATGAACAATGTTGGTCAGAAATTTTAAGTTTAAGTTTTACTGTTACAGTGCTGTCAGCAGTTAAATATGAGGTCAAGAAAGATGTCTTTATTTTATTTTTAGAAAACAAGTAATTATGTCCATTGAAGTCAAGAAAGGGTGACTATAAAGTGAGTATTGGCAAAATGTGTTATTTTCATGTTGAGGTGGCAGGTGAGTGTTGTTGGCAGCCCTGAAAGTAACTAATAAAGTAACTAGTAATCTAACTTCGCTACTTTTAAAATTGAGTAATCAGTAAAGTAAAGTAAAGTAATTAAGTTACTTTTTCAAGGAGTAATCAGTAATTGGATTAGTTTTTCAAAGTAACTGTGGCAACACTGCTGGTAACCTGGCCTCTCTGCTGGTTCTAATAGAGTATTTTATGCTTTCCCATGCAGTAATTTTTGTGAGCTCCCAAGCTCAGTGCATACACAGCCTTGTATTTTCAGCACTCAGCTAATTATCTGTTTGAACTGTGAGCGCCCCGTCACTCCACTTTTGCTCGTGTGCTTCAGCACAGCACTTGCCTCTGTCTGCTCCTCACTTCTAGAGATCCCACACCTCGTCAGCTCCATAGGCTGCCACCTGGCTTTGAACTTCATTATCATCTCCACACCGCTCCACCCAAATCATCTTGCCATCATCACTCCTGGTTCGGTTCGTTCCACTCCACATCCCTTGTTCTGGTTCTATCAGACTGCGACTCCCTGTTTCTACAGCGGGCCAGCCTGGGTCTCCACACTCCAGACCTCCTGATTAATTCCCAAATCCTGTTTGCACATTTGCAGTTTTACTTACTGTACAATAAATCTGTTTCATTCATTTATTTCTGCTCCCTGCATTTTGGTCCTATTCCAGTTGGGTCCTGCCGTAACAGGAGTTTCTGACCAGTATCATGGATCCAACAGGAACAGACCATATCCAGCAGGCCTTAGCCTTCAGGGGGAGTTCCTGGGTAAGCAACCGCAGCAGTTGGACACCATCCTGGGCCAGGTTCACTCCCTGACCACACAGGTCAGGGAGTGAACAGGTTCCCCCACGGTTTTAGGCCATCCCTAGTTAATCCTGCACAACCCCTGAATCGATTGGCCAACTGGTGCTATTTCCCAGTGGAGCTAAGCTTTCCACAGTGGGGGTCTATGCTTATCAGTGCCGCCTAACATTAAGCCAGGGTGTCAGTCAGTTCACCTCCTGATCTGTCTTTAGTTCCTATGGAGTACCATGATCTAGCTGATGTGTTCAGCAAAGATCATGCTCTGTCATTACCACTGTGCCATTGATTTACTTCTGGGTGCGATGTACCCGTCCAGTCACCTGTCCAACCTCTCGTGCTTGAAAAGGGAATCAATGGAGACCTATATCCAGCGGCTGGGTTGATACAACCCTCATCGTCACCCCTGGGGGCCAGCTTCTTTTTTGTCAGTAAGAAAGACGGCACTCTACGCCCCTGCATAGATTTCTGGGGGCTGAACGCAATGATGGTCTGCAACCAGTACCCACTTCCCTTACTAGATTCTGCATTCAGTCCCCTGCATGGGGCATCTATATTCACAAAATTAGATCTGAGGAATGCCAACCACCTGGTGCGTGTCAGAGGACGAGTGGAAGACTGCTTTCTCCAGTGGCTGCTGGAGAACCACCTCTTTGTGAAAGGAGAGAAATGTGAGTTCTATCAGGACACAGTTTCTTTCTTGGGATTTGTCATCTCACGTACCCTGATCAAACCAGAACACCCATCCAGCCTGCACAGTCAACAAAATCCTGGATGTTCATTGTTGGGCCAGGGCTATCAGTCCTTGGTGGACTTAGAGGGCTATGGACCCAATGATCGCTCCTGGTGAAATGGGGCCTCATCTTGGACCCTTCCCTCCTCTGGGACTTCTAAAGGGACCATTCTGACCACCGTGGTAGGTCGCCTGGGGGCTCCCATTGGGGGGGGGGGGGGGGGGTGCTGTTGTGTGTCAACCTGGTTCCTACTGGTCCTGCCTCCTTTCTTTCTGTGTTTCCAGGTGGTGTGCTGCAGAGCTGATCGCGGCAATTGACACTCATCATTTTTTCCCCTGTCTGCATATATACAACCCTAATTCCAATGAAGTTGGGACGTTGTGTAAAATGTAAATAAAAACAGAATACAATGATTTGCAAATCCTCTTCAGCCTATATTCAATTGAATACACCACCAAGACAAGATATTAATGTTCAAACTGATCGACTTTTTTGTTTTTGTGCACCTGGGCCTCGGCCCCCAAAGGGAGGAGTGAGCGGCGGCGGGGACGAGGGGCCAAGGAGCCAGCATGACCGAACCCAAAACCCGGGCAGGGATCACCAAGCCCAACCAGGGCGGGATCCAGCCGCCAGACAAGGGGCGAGACCAAAACCCCTGAGCCAGGAAGCACATGAAACTCCCCCATCACCCGAGACTCCCCCAACACAGCCAGCAGGACTCCCACAAGACCCCACCCCATCCCCTCCCGGAGGAGCACCGGAAACACAGGGGAAGAACAAACCAACAGGTGAACAGGGGGCCAGGTAGCCGGAGAAGGATGAGCCACGCCACCGGGCAGTCCCCCAACCAGGGAAGACGTGAGATGAGGGATGTGCTGTGTTGCTTCCGACGGATTGTTTGTTGCTGTGACGCTACTCTGAACTTCACACGGTTGTATACGTTTCTTTTATTTCTGTTTAGAACTCTCCTGGTTATTAATTGTATCTACTCTTAACATTAGTTAACTACAGTCCTGTTGTGAATCGCTAGCAGTTAGCATTCACTAGCAGTTAGCATTTGCTAGCAGTTAGCATTTGCTAGCTGTTAGCTTTCGCTAGCTAGGTCGACTCCTCCCCTCCCCCATCGTTACTTTTTATAGCTGTTTCTTTTTTTTACCCGTTTAATACTTCTGTTCGTTTTTCAGTCAAACTGCTGTGAATTTTAAGTAATTATTTTACTCCTGTGTAAATCTTAGGAGTGGCTAGCATTTTTGCTAGCGGTTAGCTTGCATTAGCTATTTTGGACCCCCGTTTTCATTTTTTCATTTAATTTTTTATATACTTCTGTTAGTTAATTAACTGTTTAGTGTAACTTGTGAATTTTAGCTTAGCACTTTACTCTTGTGTTAATTTTAGGAATGTTTTTTCCGCTATCTAGGTCGACTCCTCCTCTCCCCCGTCGTTACTTTTATAGCTGCTTCTTTTTTAGCTGTTTAATACTTCTGTTAGTTTTTCAGTGTAACTGCTGTGAATTTTAATTCATTTACTTCTGTCTGTGTGAGACTTAGGAGTGGTTAGCTTATCCATTATTGGTTAGCTCGTGTTTGCTTGGCTACATTCTTGAATTTCTTAGTGCACAAAGTACACTACTAATCCTACTTTACACCCTCCGTATACCCTGCGAGAAGTTGGAAGATAGGGTGGCTCTCTTAGAGAGCCATGTCTGTAAGTTAGAGCAGCTTCTTAGCTCAGTGGAGTTAGATGTTATGGGTACTCCAGATGAGGTTAGTGTTGGGCCGGCTAGCGAGCCCATTAGCATCAGCTTAGAAACACCGGCTGTGGAGGACAGCTTTTGGACTGTGGTTAGGCGGAGAAAGCCCTGTAGGGCTTGGTGCCCGGTTGTGCCACCCAGATCACACTCACCACTGCGAACTGTGAATCGGTTCTCCCCCTTGGATTTGCCTGATGTGAATTCTCTGAGCCCACAAGTGACTTCCACTCCTGTCTCCAGGCCGAAACATCGGACTTTAGTGATAGGAGATTCTATCACCTGCAAAGTCAGGTTACAGATGACGGCTGACGTTAAATGTATTTCTGGGGCCAGCGCTCCCGATATTGCATCTCATCTTAGGGCGCTGACGCTGCAGAAGGGAAGACAGACGAAGGAACATGACATGAGATATAGTCGCATAGTTATTCACGTTGGCACCAATGATATCAGGATGAAGCACTCAGAGGTCACAAAAATGGATATAGAGAAGACTTGTGACCTTGCCAGAAAGATGTGTCGGCATCGATTAATAGTCTCTGGTCCCCTCCTCTCCCGGGGTACTGGTAAGGTGTTTAGCAGGCTGACATTGTTAAATAGGTGGCTGGCACAGTTTTGTAGACAGCAAAGCTTTAGCTTTATTGATAACTGGCCTTCGTTCTGGGGCCGCCGTGACTTGCTGATGCAGGATGACCTCCACCTACTAGAGAAGGCGCTGCCATCTTGTCTGCGAACATAGATAGAGCTCTACAGGGAGGGTAACATTAGGAATCTACAGCAGGCCACGAAGCAGGTGATTAGAGACCCTGCAAGGCTTATGACAAATGTAGGTGTAGAATCCATTAGCTTAGGGGAAATTAGTGCAGAAAATCCACTATGGTGATAGTGCAGTTTATTTTCCAGGGAGGGAATTTCAACAAGTTGAGACTGTGGCCTGCTTCCGTAGTCATGTCCATAAAAATCATAGAGGGATATGCTTTCCAAACTTAATACCCATTACTATATTGGATGATGATGAAATTGAGGATGGCCCAGTGGTTGTTCCAGCAATAGCAAAGATTTTGTGTCTGCTACCTACAACACACGTGAAATGTCTCAAACCTAAACCTACTTCTAGGCATCTTATATATGCTACTCTGGAACCACCCCTAAACCCAAACAGTTCAACTGTCAGCCCCACTGAGGTCCTTAGACTGGGTCTCATTAACATAAGATCACTATCCTCAAAATCACTGTTGATCAATGATCTAATTATTGATCATCACTTAGATATGATTGGGCTATGTGAAACCTGGCTTAAACCTACAGCTGTCCTCCCCTTAAATGAGGCCTGCCCACCAGCATATACATTTAGCCACGTCCCTCGTGATGCGAAGCAAGGCGGGGGTGTTGCTCTTATTTATAAATCTAGGTTTAGGTTATTAGCTGTTGGGGATTACAAATATAACTTGTTTGAGCATCTGATTCTCCGCTCTGCTCAGGATATTATGCATTGTCAAGGTCAGAAGAATAAAAATCAGTCTTATTACTTTGTCACTGTATATAGGCCTCCTGGCCCATATTCTGAATTCTTAGATGAATTTGGTGCATTCATCTCTAACTTGTCAACTCAGGCAGATAACATTCTGATCATTGGTGACTTTAACGTTCATATAAATAAGCCTTCTGATCCCCTCTGCAAATCATTTATGGAAATTGTGGATGCATTACGATTTCGGCAATGCACTCGGGATTTGACGCACATTAGTGGAAATACCCTGGATCAGGTTCTCACACGTGGTGTTGCTGTCCCGAATATTGACATCAAGCCTCTTACATCACTGGTGTCTGATCACTCACTTATTAAGTTTACAGTTTCGCTGCCGTGTTTAGTGGAACAACAACCTTATATATCATTACGGCGATGCATCAACTCCTCAACTAAGACTGAACTCGAAGCTACACGTGACATGATTGCACCACCTGTGTTAAAACCGCGCTCCCCCAAATCACAGTCACCTTGGTTCAATGATTATCTGCGTGACCTCAAGCATAAAGCAAGAGGTCTAGAACGGGAATGGCGTTGTTCAAAATTAGAAGTATTCCACCTTGCGTGGCGTCATGCTATCTTAGACTATAAGTATGCATTAAGCCTACAAAGCGGACCTACTTTTTGATCAAAAAAAACAAGCATAACTCAAAGTTCTTGTTCGACACGGTGGCAACACTTATGCATGGACAACCACCTGTAGTTTGCTCTCCTTTTACAGCACAAGATTTCCTGGATTACTTTGAGAAGAAAATAGAAGACATTAGGTTAAACATATCCCAGCATGCCTTAATCCAGCCACTACACCCTGCTATTGAGGTGGGCGCCATTACTGAGGTATTACCCAGATTTACAGAATTTGATAGTATCTCACTAGGCATGCTGACGAAACTCGTAACGTCAACAAAAAGCACAACCTGTTTATTTGATCCTATACCAACAAAACTGTTTAAGGACGTGTGGCCCACTCTTGGGCCGACTGTGCTGGAAATGATTAATCTTTCGTTAACTTCTGGATCTGTTCCTCAATGTTTCAAATCTGCAGTAATTACTTAAGAAACCTAATCTTGACCCTAGTGTATTAACAACTATAGGCCGATATCAAATCTATCATTTTTCTCCAAAATTCTGGAAAAAGTGGTGTCACGGCAGCTCGTGGACTATCTTACTGAGAATAATCTCTTTGAGCCACTGCAGTCTGCTTTTAGAAAATATCATTCCACAGAGACGGCTCTCACTAAAGTGGTGAATGATATTCTGCTTACAATGGATTCGGACACCACTACGGTTCTGTTGCTGTTAGATCTCAGTGCTGCATTTGATACAGTGGATCATCATATTCTACTTGATAGGCTGGAAAATCATTTTGGGATTACTGGGAGTGCCCTTGCATGGCTGACGTCATACTTGACCAGTCGTTCTCACTGTGTTTTGTACAGTAACACTACCTCTATCCTTAGTGACATAAAATTTGGGGTTCCACAGGGGTCTGTCTTAAGCCCCCTGCTTTTCTCCCTTTATATAGCACCCCTTGGGCACATATTGTGGTGTTTTGGGATTACCTTTCACTGCTATGCAGATGATACTCAGTTATACATGCCGATAACTGCTGATAATCTCGTTCACATAAAATCCTTAGAAGATTGCCTTGCATCAGTGAGAAGTTGGATGTCTAGAAACTTCCTACTTTTAAACTCTGATAAGACTGAAATGATGGTTCTTGGTCCAGTGAGACATCGGCATCAACCAGTTAATGCTCAGCCTCGGCTCGTGTGTCATACATCACATTGACAAAGTGAGGAACCTTGGGATAATTTTTGATCCTTCGTTGTCCTTTGGCCTCCACATTAGAAATATTACTAGGACTGCTTTCTTCCACCTGCGAAATATAGCAAACATTCGTCTCATCCTGTCTATGGCTGATGCTGAGACCCTCATCCATGCGTTTATCTCTTCTAGATTGGACTACTGCAATGTTCTATTTTCTAGTTTACTACAGTCTAGCATTATGGCTCTCCAATTGGTTCAAAATGCTGCAGCCAGACTAAGAATAAGAAGTCTGCGGATCACAGAGCTTTCTCTTATCATGCCCCTGTTCTGTGGAATGATCTCCCTGCATCAATAAAACAGTCAGATTCTGTGGAGACTTTCAAGTCCAGACTTAAGACGTACTTATTTTCCCTTTGATGTGCCTAGCATACTGGTACAGTTTTGTTTTACGCTTTTTACTCTTTTAATCCATTTTATTAGTAAACGGCAAATTATACAGTATTTTTTGTCTTTCTGATGCCTAATTCAGTTTTTTTCTCTCTGTTTAAGGTGCAGCTCCATCCAGAGATGGGAGTTGTATTTGTGTTGGCGACCCTCCTGTCCTGTGCACCAACAGCATTTCCTGTATATTCATTTTGTGAATTGTTTTGTAATTTGTGTCTGCATCATGGCCCAAGCAGAGGGTCACCCCCTTGAGTCTGGTCTGCTTGAGGTTTCTTCCTCAGAGGGAGTTTTTCCTTACCACTGTTGTTCTGGGGGTTGGTAAGGTAGGACCTTACCTGTGTGAAGTGCATTGAGGCAACTCTGTTGTGATTTGGTGCTATATAAATGAAAATAAATTGAAACTGAAATTGAATGAGACCCAAGAGTGCCAGGGGCAAACAAGGAGCCAGAGGAAGACAGGCGGGCCCCAAAAACCCAGATGGAGAGGCAGGGGCATGGAGGGCCACATATACGACGAGCTCCAGGGAGATGCACCACTCCCTGCCCAGGTACCAGACCCCAGCCCTCCAATGGCAGAGCAGACAAAACCCCCACACGAAAAGGGACGATGGCCACCCAATTTCCCCCCACCCCAACAGGACAAGCAGCCCCCCCATGCAGGCCAACCCGCCTCCCCCCAGGCATGGAGGCACACCCACGCTCCACAATGGAAGAGCCAGAAGGGAGCATGGGCGGCACCTGATCTACCCCCCGGAAGCCCACAGAGTGACAAGGCAACACCCCCAGACCAGCAAAGCACCACCCCTGAGCCCGGATCCCCAAGCAAACCCCGGACCCCACCACCCGGACAGCCAAACCATCCGCGCATTCATCAGGCCGCACAGCCCAACCATACCCAAGTGGCCACGCACTTTAAAAGATACAAGCTCTCACCTCCACCAATGCAAACATTAAAAAAACACACACATAACGTTATTCTCTGAAACACAAGTGTACCACAATGTGCTGCAACCTGGATCTGCAGCACAAGAGAGAAGCAATGAAAGAGTGGCATTCCCTAATCAGACCTAAATCAGACCTCCAAATTCCAATTAAAATTTAATGAGTTGATAAGTAAGGACCACGTTTCATTAAATTGTGGTAATTGGTTTCTAATGAAGTGGATATTTTTTCCATTGATATATATTCAAAAAGGAGGTATGACCAGTGGTTAATAGTGACTGACTGTTTATCTTTCTAATTCAGCAAAATAGTTTTTTGTCAATAGTCAGATTAGTCAGTTAGATTGTTTAGCTGGCAATTCAATGACTGTTGTGTCTCCAAGGAAAGAGATGGTGAAGGTGCGTCATTCCTTTCTGTTCCCATGTACTGACAGGAAGAGTTGCTTTATTGGTCTTGAAGTCTGGGTTGTGCGAAATAGGAGCATCTATATAGATTTCCATGAGTGAGTCTGTTATTTCTAAAGTTTTCCACCAGGCTCTCAGAGTGGAAGAAATCAATGGATTTTTAAAATGATGTTGACCGTTGTGCAACCGGCACAACGGTCAACATCATTTGTCTACACCAGATGTGACAGAGATTGTCACTCACACATCGGCTTGCACAACCACTCCAGGAAATGTAGCTGACCAAAGGAGATACACCATTGTCTCTCGAGACGGATGAATGCCGACAAATAAAGGGTAAATCTGAGTGTTTGATGTTGTTACATTCTGACTGTTCTAATTCTATCCAGGAGCTGTGGACTGAATCAGGATGAATCCATCTGATCAGGTATTGTATCTGGTTACTCAGATAGTAATGTAGAAAATTTGGTGCTTCCAGACCACCTTGAGATTTATTTTTATGAAGAGTAGTGAGACTAATTTTAGCTTTAAAACTTTGAGATAGCAGAATCTAAAGACTGAAACCATTTAACTGTGGGTTTGAAAGGAATCTTTGAAAAAGTAATTAATTTGTGGTAATATTTTCATTTTGATAGTTGCTAGTCAGGGAGATTGTTCCATCGTTTCAAATCGTTACAGATTTTGTCAGTGAGAGGGACAAAGTTCAGGTGAACCAGCTCTACTAATTTAGAAGCGATCTTTATGCTTAGGTACTTAATACTGCCATTGGTAAAGGTATAGTGTGGATCTTGTGGTGCAGGATTTCATGAATCCTTGGTTAAAGGAAGTATCATTGATTCTGACCAATTAATAGAGTAATCTGATAATTGTGAAAAAGTAGTTATCAGTTTAAATACTTCCTGTAGTGATTGTGAGGGTTCTTGGAGATACAGTATGATATCATCAGCATATAAATTGATTTTGTGGCCAGAGGAGTTGATACCCTTGATGTTAATGTTCTGACGTATTGCAGCCGCAAGTGGTTCGATAAATATTGCGAATAATAGTGGTGAGAGTGGGCAGCCTTGTCTCGTCCCTCTTTGAAGTGTAACTCTGAAATGTAATCTCGTTAGTTGTGACTGTGGCCTTTGGTGAGTGATATAGAATTGTGATCTAATGAATGAATGATTCTCCAAAAGCAAAATTATGAAGGACTCTAATAAGAAAACTCCAGCTGACTCTGTCAAAGGCTTTTTCTGCATCCAATGACAGCACTATTGCCTTTGTATTGCTACGCTGTGATTTCTTAATGAGATTGAAAAGTCTTCTCACGTTATTGGTAGAATGTCAACCTTTAATGAATCCAGGTGCAGTGATTAGGGAAACAAGACGCAGGTGTCATGGAAAGTTCTGGAAAATGAGACAGAGGTGAGACAGGAGTCAAGAGAGTGCAGGAAGACAGAGTAGACAGAATTACAATGAAGATGAGGGAAGCTGGTGCAAGATAGTGCAGTGAGACAAAGCAGACAGAATTGGAGTGAAGGTGAGAGAAGTTGGTGCAAGATAGTGCAGTTAGACAAATGCAAAGTGAACAGGACCTGACAAGATGATGAACCTAACCACCAGTGGTGGGCACAGTCCAACTAATCCGATAACAGATAATTATCGAAGCTAATGTTTTTGCTAGTGGATTAGATTTTCAAATAAGTTTTAAAACCATCATCGAACCAATTATCTTCCGATAAATTTAGTTCCGATAACTTTCAGTCCAATAACATTTTTTTTTTTGCTGGTAAAGTGAGCAATGTTTAATGGTCAGAAACAGTTGTAAACCCTAAAATCAAACATTTTAGTCCATCTGTTGTGTGTTTGTAGCAGAATGGCTGCCTGTCGCTCGCTGATAACGTCATCATTAAGCGAAAAATAAAACAAACAAAAAAAAAAAACAAAAAAAAAAATAAAAACAATCAGGGACAAAACATGACCAGGCCAGACTGGTGCCAAAACATGACAGTTACAGGTGTGTTTAATGTATCTGTGTGGTCTTTAGATAGCTGAGGTAGGTTTACGTTGTCGAGGAAGGACTGGATATCTACTGGATTAGGTGTATTTGCAGATGAGTATAGATTACTGTAGCAGTTCTTAAATATCTGATTAATTTCCTGTGGCGACTGCGTAGTTTCCAGTCTGATCCCTCATAGATGTTATCCTTGATTTTTCCTTATTGCGTTGTAGTTGATTTGCCAGAAATTTACCTGATTTATTATTGAGTTCAAAATTATTATATCTAAGTTGTTGAATGAGGAACTCTGTTTTTTTTTTTTTGGAATTTTGCATTTTTTAATTCAGTCAAAGTTTGATCACTTGCGTCCGCAGCATATTTATTTGTTAATGTTTAATTTTTTCTTCAAGGTCATTTTCTAATTCATGTTCCATTTTATTTTTATAAGAATATGAAATAATTTTCCCTCTAATTACTGCTTTTCCTGTTTCTTAAAGCAAAGAAGGAGAAACACTCAGAGAGTCATTTCTTTCTATAAAGTCTGCCCACTCTCTTCTTATGATTTTATCAAATTCACAGTCCTTTAACAGTGAGGTGTTAAAGCGCCATGAGTGACACGGTTTAATAGTGGATTCTATTTGTTTGGAAAGTGACACAGGAGCATGATTGCTGATAGTAATTGAATGAATTTTGGGACTTATAGAATTACTAGAGAGGAACAAGTCTATTCTAGAATGAGACTGGTGTCCAGGAGAGAAAAATGTGTATTCCTTTGTCATTGTATTTTTGATCCTCCATCTATCCACCAGACGCAGGGGTGGTGGCCAAGTGGTTAATGCGCTTGGTTTCAGTTTGGAAGGTTCTGGGTTCAAATCCCACCCCTGCCACATTTGTCCATGTAATGTGGAGTTGCGTCAGGAAGGGCATCCAGCGTAAAACCTGTGCCAAATCAACATGCAGATCCACCTTGGATTTGCTGTGGCGACCCAAAGTCATCCATATACTCCTTTATAGTTTTAGCAGACTGAGAAAGTCTTACAAATGTTGGAGAACTGGAACGATCTAAAGATGGGTTTAAAGCAACGTTAAAGTCCGCTCCAATCATGACTGTGAATTGGCCATTAAATTAGAAATCTGCAAAAACAATGTATGAAAAAAGGTTGGGTCATCATTGTTGGAGCATATAAAATAACAATTGTAAATATTTCACTAGAAATAGTTGCCTGGGTTATTATTATATACTGACCTTCAGGATCTGTCACAGAGTTATTAAGAATGAATGGAACTCTTCTATGAACTAATATACTGACTCCTCTTTGTCTGCTGTTATAACAAGCTCAACAAAACACTGACTAAATATTGGGCCGGTCATTAAATTTTCCTCTGCTTTAGATAGATGTGTTTCTTGTAGAAGACAAATATCTACATTTAATTTTGCGATGTGATTCATGATTTTTACCTTCTTTGACTGTGAGCGAATGCCATGTACATTCCATGACACCAAATTTAGAGGATGCATATTAAAGAAAAAAGAATTCTGATACTACATATTGGAAGGGCTCTCTGAAAAGACAAACGGACACAAGTATGACAAGCATATAACATAAATCACACCTGTGCATACTGAGTGAGTGTAAGTGAGTTAAGGTGCGTGTGTATTTTAAGGAGAGACTGTGCGTGTGGTGGGAGTGTGTTTAAATTATTCATCTTCTTAACACTGCGGACATCCTCAGAAAAGCCAAGGGGTTGTGGATGGATTCTGATACAGCTGACCATCTATATAAAGTTTATCTACCACCAAGTACGCATGATTGTTATGCTGTCTGTGTTGTTTCAAGATCAGGTAAAGAATCTTTCTGCAGTCCTTAATTTCTTTTCGAAACTGATTGTTTATTCCAAAGTTGGTCCCTCTGAGCTCTCTGGCATTGCTTTTAATGAGGTCTTTATGTTTGTAATCAGTTTGGCGACACTGGGCCGAGGTCTTCTGCTCTTTGGTGATGTTGTCAACAGTAGTGGAAGGAGGTGTGAGCTTGGAGAACATGAAGTCTTTTTAAAGGCTTTGTAGATCATCTGAGGCGGGTTTTCTGGTATCCCTGAAAAAAATGAAGTTGTCACACATGCTCCTAGACTGAAAATCCAGTATTGCTTCATTTGCCTTCTTGTTCTCTTTGGTTAGCATATCTGGTTTTTTTTTGTTAATAAATTCACTGATGCTTTCAGTGATTTATTTTCAGACTCCAGCCGTTCTGTTTTTTCATATGCAAAATTGAGGCTTGCCTGCGTGTCTTTAATTTCTGTGTGTAACGCCATGAACGAATCCAACGTCATGTTGATGAAACGAAGCACTTACCTCCACCTCTGTTGTCTGGAGATCCTCCGTGTCTGTAGAGGAATCCTTCTTCTTACGTTTACATGGATTGTTGTCGTCTTTGTGTACCAGGGAAGCCATGTCCGAGCAGCAGGCCTGGTAATGCTGGCCGATGTAGTCTTCTAAATCCGTGATGCAATCCACTGTTGTCAGTTCCGGATATCCACATCCGCCAAGAGTTGTTGTTGTTAAGGTTTTCCTTTTGTTGTTATTTGTAAATATTACATTAAATCCAGTGTGGGTTTTTTTTCCATTTCTTCTTAGTTTTTGGGTGAATCTAGCTAGTGAAACGCAACAAGTCTCGCTCCCATTGTGCTGTTCTCGCAAGCACTACACCATCTCCATCATATCCTGCAGTATTCAAGCCCTGGTTCAACACTTCCACCTTCGCCAGGAACTCAGTTCTCATTACCTGGTAACCTGGCCTCTCTGTTGTTTCTCATAGTTTTTTGTGCCTTCCCACTCAGTCATTTCTCTGAAATCCCAAGCTCAGTGCGTTCCTACGCATCCTTCTGTTTTCAGCACTCAGCTAATTATCTGAGTTTGAAATGTGAGTCCACCGGTGCTCCACTTGTGCTTGGGTGCTTCAACACATCACTTACCTGTGTCTGCACCTCACCTCCAGAGATCCCACACCTCGTCAGCTCCATAGGCTTTGAACTTCATCATCATCTCCACACCGTTCCACCTGGATCATCTCGCCATCATCACTCCTTGTTCACTTCACTCCACATTCTTGGTTCTGGTTCCATCAGACTGCAAGTCCTGTTTCTACAGTGGGCCAGCCTGGGTCTCCATGCTCCAGACCTCCTGATTAATTCCCAAATCCTGTTTGCACATTTGCAGTATTACGTATTGTACAATAAATCTATTTCATTCATTCATTCATTTCTGCTCCCTGCATTTGGGTTCTATTCCAGTTGGATCTGGTCGTAACAGGAGTTTCTGCCCAATGTCACGAATCCAGCCGGAGCAGACCACATCCGGCAGGCCTCAGCCTTCAGAGGGAGTTCCTGGATAAGCAGCAGCAGGTGAACACCATCCTGGACCAGGTTCCTGCTGGTTCTGCCTTTCTTTCTGTGTTTCCAGGCGGTGTGCCATGGAGCAGTATTTAAGTCCTGGTTCAACACTTCCAGCACTTTCAACACAACCTGTCTCTCAGTGTTCCATGTCGCAGATGGACTCCTCAGTTTATTGGTCCCTGTCCTGTTTCCAAAGGTCATTTGCCCCTCTGTTGTAAACTTGTGCACTCCACTTTTCACACGTCTCAGAGGAAGCCACTTTAGTTCTCTTTATCCACTTGTTGTGAACCAGTGGTTACCATGTTGTGGTCTCCTGGCTGTGCACCACTGGGGTAAGAGCCATCAGTTGTTGGTCGACTGTAAGGGTTGTGGTCATGAGGAGCGTACATGGTAGCCAGCTAGTAATATCTTTGACCTGTCCCGTATTCTTGACTTCTATCATGACCATCCATTTCATGTCTCTGGTCATTATTTATTCTGGATGATGTTTTTCTAATTCCAGTTCTTGCATATTTCATTCTGAAGTACTTCTCTTTATTTTATATCTCCTTGTCAATCTTCCATTTTATTGTTTGTTCATTGGCCATTGTTGCTCTTTGGACTGCCTCCCTGTTGCCAGAACCTTAGCTCTTAATGACATTTCTGAATGGGCTGAATGTGACTGCTTAGCTTTGACGGCTACCAGGAAGCACTGTTCACTTTTAGAAGTGTGGATGTCTGCTTAAGGGTCTGTGACAAAGTCCTCTGCAATCCAGTTTCCTTCTCTCCACTTCTTTGGTGGGTGTCTCATTTTCACATTCACTGGTTTTTTAAGAACCTCTGGTGCACACAACATTTTTACATACACATTTTTAATTGAAAGTGTATCTACATCCATTCATGGCTAATGATGGGAATAAGAAGCTGGCTCATGCACATGTGTCCAATTTCCTGATGACTGAGATTCACAAAAGTGGCCCCTGTGTGTGCATGGCTTTGTAAATGTGCCAAAATGAACAAGTATGATCAATTCTGCCATTGTGTCTACATGAACTTTAGTTGCGAATCCGCACATAGTTCTATGCATATCATCCCTGGTCTGAAAAAGTACCAAAAAGAAATGTACAGTTTCATACGAGGATTAGTAATGAATGTTTGGGCTCATAAGTGACTCACCGTGACTCAGGATGCTTGGTGAGGGTAGCCAGGCTGCTGGTATACATGTGCCCTCCTACATCTACATGGACCGGGGCATTGGTTTTGGTGAGCTGGGCTGGAGTGGGTATTCCAGTAGAATTGGCTGGACACACAGGAGACACTGAGACCAGCTGCACACACAGACACACACACCGGTTAGGCCCCATTAAAAAAAAACTTTATTATCCTTGACATCAGAAAAAAAGTGATTTTTTTTTTTTACTTATTTATTTTTTAGTTTTCTCTGATACAAGAGAGAAGGATTTTCTTCAAAAGAAGATGTGAAATTGCCAGAAAGCACATGGAAAAGAATGTGTCAGCACAGAGCTACAACTCCCTGCATACTAGTGGACATGCCGGTTCTTGCACTAGCTGTACCGCCGTCAATGAAATTCACCAAAAGAAAAAAAAAAAACTGATGTGGGACAACTTCGGCATGCTGGCGGGGCGTATGATAAACTCATGGGTTTTTTTTATGGGGCCTTAAACGTTGTAACAGTATCAGTCAATGTAGTTGTCTGATGTAGAAAGTTTAAGGACATGCCAGTACCCACTGAAATCATTCTTTAAATACTTCTAGCAGCATGGTGGCTTAGTGGTTAGCACTGTTGCCTCACAGCAAGAAGGTCATGGGATCAATTCCCACATGTGGCCTTTCTGTGTGTAGTTTGTGCGTTCTCCCCGTGTTTGCGTGGGTTCCCTCCGGGTGCTCACATTTCCTCCCACATCTAAAGACACGCAGGTTAGGTCAATTGGAAACTTTATAACTGTCCGGGTCTCCCTTGTAAAAGAGATCTTGATCTCACTGGGACTAACCTGGTTAAAATAAAACAGTACATTTACATGTTTCATCATGTTTCTGATTATTTCCGTGTCCAAAAGAGCTGTAATGATTCACTAGTTATAAATCGACTATTAAATTAACTGACAACTATTCTGATAACTGATTAATCATTTTGAATCTTCCTTTTAATATGCAGATTTTCTGATTTCAGCTTTTGAAATGTGAATACTTTCTGATTTATTTTAATAGTTTCTTTCCTGCTATCTCACATTTAACTGAATTTCTCTTGGCTGTGAACAAAACAACACATCTGAAGGCATCAAGTTGAGCTCTGAGAAACACCAAACAACATTTTTCACTATTTTGTCACATTTTATGGACAAAACAATTATTTAATCAATTATCTTTTCGATGAACTGATTAACTGTTTTGCCCTAGTGTCCAGTTTTAGTTATTATAACTCCTCTGTTTATTTCATGGTATCCTTTTGGATTAATAAGTTTGTTTATTTCATGTGTCACGGTTTAGTTCTGGTTTATTTCTTAGTGTTAAACGTTCTGATTATTTCTCATTTTACTCACTTTGTGTTCCCTTCCTTTATTTTGACACTGGATGTCAAAGTCCAACCCCTCGTCTATGTTGTGATACCTGGGTAATGGATCAATAAAGGGATTGCCTGTTGGGGTGAAATATGGTGGGGACCTTGTGTGCGCCGTGGTCGCTATGTTCACCATGAAGGCCCAACAGGAACCCTGAACATGAGATGGGTAATAGGGCTCTTGTGAAGAAGAAGTCCCCAATGGTGGATCAGACCAGTGATTTCCAAAGTATTCCAGAAAGGCCCAAGAGGGTGCAGGTTTTCTTTGCAGCCACTGACTCCATCCCTTCTGCTCAAAGTGATGTTAATCAGTGAAATCACCTACTAGAGTTAGTGACAGCAAAGAAAACCTGCACCCTCTTGGGCCTTTCTGGAATACGAGGTCTGTCAATAAAGTAACGGTCCTTTTTATTTTTTTCTAAAACTATATGGATTTCATTCATATGTTTTTACGTCAGACATGCTTGAACCCTCGTGCGCATGCGTGAGTTTTTCCACGCCTGTCGGTGACGTCATTCGCCTGTGAGCACTCCTTGTGGGAGGAGTCGTCCAGCCCCTCGTCAGAATTCCTTTGTCTGAGAAGTTGCTGAGAGACTGGCGCTTTGGTTGATCAAAATTTTTTCTAAACCTGTGAGACACATCGAAGTGGACACGGTTCGAAAAATTAAGCTGGTTTTCGGTGAAAATTTTAACGGCTGATGAGAGATTTTGAGGTGATACTGTCGCTTTAAGGACTTTTCACGGTGCGAGACGTCGCGCAGCGCTCTCAGGCGGCGTCATCAGCCTGTTTCAAGCTGAAAACCTCCACATTTCAGGCTCTATTGATCCAGGACGTCGTGAGAGAACAGAGGAGTTTCAGAAGAAGTCGGTTTCAGCATTTTATCCGGATATTCCACTGTTAAAGGAGATTTTTTTAATGAAAGACGTGCGGACGGATTGCAGCGTCAGCTTGCAGCCGCTGCGACGCTCCGCCACAGGAAAAACACCTCCGTTGGAAGCCTTAAGGACAAGTTGGAACATGTCCAGCTGTTAAACAATTTCTCATATACTCACTCCACTGAAAGCCATCAAAAGCCGCCTGGATTTTACAAATGGTTATCAACACTGAGGTGTTTTTCCTGTGTCAAAGATCTAACAGCAGTTGGGTAGAAACTGTTCTTCAGTCTATTTGTTGTTGCTTTAATGGCTCTGTACCATCTGCCTGATGGCAGCAGCTCAGAGTGACCAGGGTCAGATGAGTCCTTTAGGATGCAGGGTTCTACCCAGAAATGTTTAGTATAGCGGTGCTGTTGAGAACTATCACAGCGTGCAACACTTCCACTTGGATCCTGTCCGACCTTGTGTACTGAAGTCCAAAGACAAAAATGAAAATCTTTTAGTTCTGTTTCTGGTCTGATTCTGTGCTGAATTGTTGATGAGTTAAATTCATCTAAAATTTTTGTGTTTCAGTGACGCACTGTATGTTACAAATGTGCAATAAACTTATTTGAAAGAAAAAAGAATGTACAGAAAAACAATTTAAAATGCAGAAGATTCCAGATTTTTTATTTATTTTTTTTTTTTACACATTTTCGCTGCATAATTTTCAACTTGAAAAGTTTGAATTCCCAAGTCACAATATCACCAGGCTGGGGGCGTTCACTGTGGACATCTCACCTTGTCCTTGTGATTCAGATTTTGACACCCCTCTATACTGTCAAAAAAATAAAATAGAAAATAGAAAACAAAAGGTCCAGCTTTCCTCCCCAAGTCAGCAGGTGCATTTCTGGAAAAAGTCTTATTACTCTGCATTTGACTCTGCATTTGTTGGTATTTCTAAGAGTGTGATGTACATTTTCTGAACAACAGAAACCTCCCGATGGCTGACAGACAGTGAAGAAACAAACATTGCTTCGTCCAGTAACGAAGCTTCTGAGCTTTCATTCAAAAGTGAAGGTTCAGATTTACAGAGGCTGTACAGAGAGACAGGAGGTGACACATTTCACCCCAAAACTCTTAATTTTTTCAGAGTCTGTCAGATTTCGGATTTTAACGTGTGGTGACACTGCTGTTTGTGTTACTGAACACTATTTCAGCCTCGCCGTGAGCATGCACGTGGAATGTCTCCATGACGCTGTCTTTTGGTGGACTTTGGAAATCACAAGTGAATGACTGTTCAGGTTTTTTTCTTCTTCTCAGTGGAGCTGATAGGGTTTATTTTTATTTTACTTTTAGAGTCTATCTTGATGCGAGACTGTTCTGTAACAGAGCAGCGCACACCACACTCGCACAGTGTGCACGCGCACTAAGTTTTTGCACAGTGGAAAGCAGCTGCTGTTTTTTCTGTGACTGCATCAAAATGAACAGTTATCACTTAAAGTTATCATAACACAACATCACACTTATGTAAACTTTGTAATTAATCTCTGGTTCTGTTTTTAACGTTGGCAGCATTCAAGTGCGCGTTGAGACATTTTCCTCTAAGAAACACTGTTGGAAACACTCGGACATGTTTTGATTTCAGTGCGACATCCGTTAAAACATAACATAGAATAATGGAAATAATGCACGCCGCTATCCAGCCCTAAAATCTCAAAGTGTGTCTTGGTACCTGAATGATTTCAAATTCCGTTCTGCTGTTTTCTTCATCAAAGCCTCCCTGTTCACTGTCACAGAGGCTGCAGTATTGTTCTCAGCCTCTGATCTGATCGATCCCACAGCAGACAGCACTGATTGAGTCGGCTGTGCACCTGCCTCCATGGTGCTCGGTGTCAGTGTGCCTCCTCCCCGGACAGGCCAGCGATCACTGCGCCCCGCATGGACTGTGGTCCCGCCAAGATGAAACAAAAAAATGCAGAGATTGTCCTCTGATCATCTGGCTTCATGTAACGCTTGCGTTTTGTCATCGTTTGTGTCATCCGGATATAAATAGGATAAAATAAAGAGCTGAAGTTGTTTATGTGAAATTTCCCACAAAAGTGGGTTTGCGCACCATTAGATTACCACCAAGTCTCCAGTGGTGGGTACAGCTAACCAAAAGTTAGCTTCCATAACAGATAGTCAGCTAACTGAAAAGTTATCTTTTATAAAGCTAAACCAATAAACCACCCAGATAACAGATAACTTCCAGTATTGTCTCCGGTACACAACTACTAATAAGCTGATTTTGAGTTTTAACACCACAATCGCTTCTGGTAGCATCAAAGTCAACCACAAACCCAAGCAATGAGTCAGCACTTTTGTCTCTGTGCATCCTGCCCCCTGCTGGAAGGGGGCAGGATGCAACGAGGGGGGTGGACCACTGCTCACACAAAGCCTGCTCACAGGCGAATGACGCAACCGACAGGGGTGAAAAAACTCACGCGTGCGCACGAAGGTTCAAGCTTGGCTGATGCAATCACACGTGATTCAAATCCATATAGTTTTTGAAAAAATAAAAAGGTCCTTTACTTTTCGGACAGACCTCGTATCATATTAAAGCTCATGCCTATCAGAGCCCACAGTGAGTGGAATCAGGTGGGGGGAGACTGAACGCATATGCGGCGTGCGCACACACACACACACACACACACACACACACACACACACACACACACACACACACACACACAGCAACAGGATTCACGACAGATGAGGGAGTAAGTTGCTACACCTTGCACAGCTGTAAGACTCCGTATGAAATAGTTTATTTATACAACAGTGGTAGTAAGTAGCAACACCTGTTATTGTGCCTTATGAACGTTTATGTTTTCTTTTCTTTTTTTACGGTCCTCTTGTGAATCCTGTTGCTGTCTGCTGTGTGTGTGCGTGCGCGCATATGCATTCAGTCCCCCCCCCCAACCTGATTTCACTCACTGTGGGTTCTGATAGGCATGAGCTTCAATATGATATTAGGTTATTGCGAAGGAACGCAAGAACTATTGCGAGGGAATGCATTGAGCGTTGATCAATGGTGTTTGTGTATGTTGTAGTACTGTTTATTCTGCATATCAGGATTTTTATTTATTTATGATTTTGGAATATAGTGGTAATGCTGGGGCAGTGTGTGTACATGTTGGAAGATCATTTAACAATCTGATGTAAAACTAGAGCATGTGTGTGTGTCAAACCCTTACAATATCTTGACTATTTAGATAGCACTGATCCTTTAGAGCAGGGGTGGGCAACTTGTTCCAGAAAGGGCCAAGAGGGTGCAGGTTTTCTTTGCAGCCACTGACTCCACCAGGTGATTTCACTGATTAACATCACTTTGAGCAGAGTCAGTTAATCAGTTAAAACATAGAACATGTCAAAGAGAATAAGTCTTTATGTGTCATTATTGATGAAAGAATTAATTGGAAAGCTCATATTCAACATGTTCAAAAGAAAGTATTAAAACATATTGCAGTGTTAAATAAAGTAAAGCATGTTCTTGAAAGCAAAGCACTTCATACTCTATATTGTTCATTGGTTTCATCCTACCTGACTTACTGTGCAGATGTTTGGCAACAATTATAAAACTACATTGCAACCATTATTCATTCTTCAAAAAAGAGCATTAAGAACAATTCATAATGCAGGTTATTGAGACCACACCAACCCATTGTTCATTAAATCTAAAATATTAAAACTCCACAATATGATTGCATTTAGAACTGTTCAATTAATGTATAAAGTGGAAATCAAGCAACTGCCCTTTAGAATTCAAGAATTTTTCATGGAGAGAGAGGGAAAATATAATCTAAGGGCTTGTATTATTTTAAAATTGCTGACGTTCAGATGACCAGGGAAGGTTTCTGTATCTCCATTTGTGGTCCTAAAATATGGAATAATCTGATGAAGGAACTCAAGCGATGTCCAAGTATTGATCAGTTTAAATATCAATATAAAGAAATGATGTTCTCTAGATATGTGTCTGATGAAGTAAGATGAGTTTGTGCTGCTGTGTTGTTATGTAAATTCTTTGGTTTTATTATTGCTGTTATTATTGCTATTATTGTATTGTTATATTATTGTGGTTAATATTATCGTTACTATTGTTATTAGTGCAGCAAGGTGAAGTTCAGATTGAAAAGATGTTCCCGCTGGCTTGGCTAACAGGGAATTCCCTTTTGGTTGACCTGGTAGAGTTCTGGTCTTTAGTTCAAGCAGTCCGGGGTTCGATCCCACCGCTGTCCCGGCCACAAAGGTCATCCGGTCACGATAGTATTACTATTATTATTAGTTGCAAATTTGTTTGACAGAGTATTTTGAAATCAACTGATTTTGGAATTAACTGATGATATATACATCATCAGTTGATTATACATAGCATATAACAAATGGTATAAGGGGTGTACTGTAGGTTGGATCCTGTGGAGGACTCAGAGGCTCTATATCTCGTGAGCATTGCCAAAGTTTTTTTTCAGATCTGGAACTTAAAACTATCAGGCTGGATGGTCAGGAACTGCAAAACACAAATGCACAGCTCATACAAACAACTCTGGTTTTTAAAAGGCTTTACTGTGTGGTTAGCAGAGGTTGGTACATGAGTAAGCAGTCCAGAAAAAGAAGCAGTACAAAAAGCATCAGGCAAATGGCATGGTGAAAGCAACAGGCTGGAGGTCAGGCACACGCTATGAGGCAGGCAGGAATACCAATGCAGTAACACAGCTGGAATGAAGCCACAAGGCACAACAAACTGGCAAGGGACAAACACACCCAGTGAGCTTATTACCACCCAGGTGGTAATGAGCAAATCAGAAACAGGTGTGCATGGAAAGCACCAGAACCAGGGCGTGGCCAGAGAGACAGACAAACCCCCATCACCAAGAACCAAGAGAGAGAGACAAGAGAAACAGGGACAGATAAACCCAAGCAGAAAAACCCAGCAAGAGAATAAACAAACCAAAACCAATGAAATGCAAAAATAACTGACAGAACAAAATAAAACAGAAAACCAAACAAAACTCAAACCCTTACAATATCTTGACTATTTAGATAGCACTGATCCTTTAGAGCAGGGGTGGGCAACTTGTTCCAGAAAGGGCCAAGAGGGTGCAGGTTTTCTTTGCAGCCACTGACTCCACCAGGTGATTTCACTGATTAACATCACTTTGAGCAGAGTCAGAGCAGCGGAGTCAGTTAATCAGTGAAATCACCTGGTGGAATCAGTAGCTGCAAAGAAAACCTGCACCCTCTTGGCCCTTTCTGGAACAAGTTGCCCACCCCTGCTTTAGAGCAACATGCAATACTTAAATCAGTTGAGAACTAAAAACTAAAATAATGTTATTTGGAAATGATAAAAAGACATACAAATTCTGTTAAATATTCAAGGTGTAAACATAGAACATGTCAAAGAGAATAAGTCTTTATGTGTCATTATTGATGAAAGAATTAATTGGAAAGCTCATATTCAACATGTTCAAAAGAAAGTATTAAAACATATTGCAGTGTTAAATAAAGTAAAGCATGTTCTTGAAAGCAAAGCACTTCATACTCTATATTGTTCATTGGTTTCATCCTACCTGACTTACTGTGCAGATGTTTGGCAACAATTATAAAACTACATTGCAACCATTATTCATTCTTCAAAAAAGAGCATTAAGAACAATTCATAATGCAGGTTATTGAGACCACACCAACCCATTGTTCATTAAATCTAAAATATTAAAACTCCACAATATGATTGCATTTAGAACTGTTCAATTAATGTATAAAGTGGAAATCAAGCAACTGCCCTTTAGAATTCAAGAATTTTTCATGGAGAGAGAGGGAAAATATAATCTAAGGGCTTGTATTATTTTAAAATTGCTGACGTTCAGATGACCAGGGAAGGTTTCTGTATCTCCATTTGTGGTCCTAAAATATGGAATAATCTGATGAAGGAACTCAAGCGATGTCCAAGTATTGATCAGTTTAAATATCAATATAAAGAAATGATGTTCTCTAGATATGTGTCTGATGAAGTAAGATGAGTTTGTGCTGCTGTGTTGTTATGTAAATTCTTTGGTTTTATTATTGCTGTTATTATTGCTATTATTGTATTGTTATATTATTGTGGTTAATATTATCGTTACTATTGTTATTAGTGCAGCAAGGTGAAGTTCGGATTGAAAAGATGTTCCCGCTGGCTTGGCTAACAGGGAATTCCCTTTTGGTTGACCTGGTAGAGTTCTGGTCTTTAGTTCAAGCAGTCCGGGGTTCGATCCCACCGCTGTCCCGGCCACAAAGGTCATCCGGTCACGATAATATTACTATTATTATTAGTTGCAAATTTGTTTGACAGAGTATTTTGAAATCAACTGATTTTGGAATTAACTGATGATATATACATCATCAGTTGATTATACATAGCATATAACAAATGGTATAAGGGGTGTACTGTAGGTTGGATCCTGTGGAGGACTCAGAGGCTCTATATCTCGTGAGCATTGCCAAAGTTTTTTTTCAGATCTGGAACTTAAAACTATCAGGCTGGATGGTCAGGAACTGCAAAACACAAATGCACAGCTCATACAAACAACTCTGGTTTTTAAAAGGCTTTACTGTGTGGTTAGCAGAGGTTGGTACATGAGTAAGCAGTCCAGAAAAAGAAGCAGTACAAAAAGCATCAGGCAAATGGCATGGTGAAAGCAACAGGCTGGAGGTCAGGCACACGCTATGAGGCAGGCAGGAATACCAATGCAGTAACACAGCTGGAATGAAGCCACAAGGCACAACAAACTGGCAAGGGACAAACACACCCAGTGAGCTTATTACCACCCAGGTGGTAATGAGCAAATCAGAAACAGGTGTGCATGGAAAGCACCAGAACCAGGGCGTGGCCAGAGAGACAGACAAACCCCCATCACCAAGAACCAAGAGAGAGAGACAAGAGAAACAGGGACAGACAAACCCAAGCAGAAAAACCCAGCAAGAGAACAAACAAACCAAAACCAATGAAATGCCAAAATAACTAACAGAACAAAATAAAACAGAAAACCAAACAAAACTCAAACCCTGACAGTACCCCCCCCCCCCCCCCCCCCCACACACACACACACGGCTGACCCAGACGTCCCAGGCACAGCAGGATGGGAAGCATGAAACTCAGGGGATAAGGGCAGGATCAAGAACAAAATGGGAGGGAATCCACAACTACTCCTCGGGGCCGTAACCCTCCCAGTTAATGAGCTATTGGAGACGATGGCCACGGTGGTGAATGTCCAGGAGCCACCACACCATAAACATCGGGCCACTATCCACACACCAGGCGGAAGGTGGGGGAATGGCCGGAGGGCACAAAGGGCTGGTTCTGACTGGTTTGATATGACTGTTGTGGAAAGTGGAATGAATACGCAAGAACTTAGGGAGATGAGCACGGTCAGACACAGGATTAATCACTTTAGACTCAGGGAATGGACCGACGAACCTGAGAGCCAGTTTCTTGGGCAGTCCCTTTAACTGGAGATGGTGAGTGGAGAGCCAAACTTTTCTGACTGGGCTCGTATGAGGGCATGGAGGATCTTCTCCAACCTGCAGCAGTCTTATAGGCTTGAGAGGTGCGAATCAATGTTCTCTTGGCCCGCTCCCAGGTTGGTCAGCAGCGAGAATGAGATGGAGAGTTGAGGGAACCGAGGAGTTGAGATCTGTGGAAGGGAAAAGAGAGGGCTGATGACCATAAACAACATGAAAAGGCGAATAACCGGTTGATATAGAGGGCAGGTGGTTGTGAGGTAATTCTATCCACAGTAAGTGAGCAGTCCAGGTGGCTGGCCTGGGAGGATAAAATACGGAGACCTTTTTTCTAATTCTTGGTTTAAGCGTTCTGTTTGTCCATTAGCTTGAGGATAGTAGCCTGATGTTAAACTGGTTGAAACCCCAAGGAGACGGCAGAATTCCCTCCAGAAATCTGACAAGAACTGGGGTCCTCTATCAGACATAATATCCTGGGGAAAACTTGGCTGAAGGGAGTTTGGGCAAAGGAATAAAATGTGTAATTTTAGATAGACTATCTACCACACTAAGAACTACAGTGTGACCCTTAGAGGGTGGAACACTGGTTACAAAGTCCTAAATAATATGAAACCATGGATGTGCAGGTACAGGCAGAGGCATTAACAACCTGGCAGGCAGGCAGGCGGTTGGACGACTTATACATAGCACAGGTCTGACAGGCATTGATATATTCAGTAATATCTTTCGGTAGCCCAGGCCACCAAAATCTCTATTGAATCACAAAAATGACTTTGTTTATCCCTGGGTGGCAAGAGAAGCGATTATTGTGTCCCCACCTGATCATGTCCCCCTGGGCACAACAGGGAGAACTGGTTTGCCGGTGGGACAACCTGGAGGCACCTGAACCCCAGCAGCAGATCAGACCCTTGATTCGATTTCCCAAGTGAGGGCATAGACAAAACAGGATGCGGGCAGTATCATTTCTGGATCAAACGGAGCAACAACTGGTTCACCCTGATGGGATTCAGCATCTGGTTTTCCATTTTTAGAACCTGATCAGTATGAAAGCACAAAGTTGAAACGGCTGAAGAAGATCGCCCACCTAGCTTGTCGGGCACTAAGGTGTTTAGCAGATCGCAAATATTCAAGATTTTTATGATCAGCGTACACTAGAAAAGGCTCTTGTGCCCCCTCCAACCAGTGGAGCCATCCCTCCAAGGCCACTCTCACTGCCAACAGTTCATGGTCACCGATGCTGTTATTTCACTCTGCAGCAGTCAGCTTCTTGAACAGATAGGTGCATGGATACAACCTATTGTCAGCGGGGTTACCCTACGAGAGAGCCGCACCCACTCCAATATCGGAAGCATCAATCTCAACCATGAACTGTCGAGCGGGGTCAGGAAGGAGCAGCACGGGAGCCACAGTAAAGCCATTGGTTAGAACCCTGAAAGCCTTCTCACTCTCCGGTGTCCAGATAAACGGCCGGAGGGATGATGTGACCTCATGTAATGGAGCCGTAATCGTACTGAAATTTCGTATGAATTTCCGATAAAAATTGGCAAAGCCCAGGAATCTTTGTACCTCCTTCCGCAAGGAGGGAACAGTCCAGTCCCACACAGTGGCCACCTTATCAGGGTCCATCTTAATCTCACCCTCTGCGATTACAAACCCCAAGAACAAAACAGTTGGTTTATGAAGTTTACATTTCTCTGATTTACAAACAAGTTGTGGCACAGCAAGGTCTGAAGCACTGTGCGGACATGTTCAGTATGCATTTTCAGGTTGGGAGAGAAGATCAGTATGTCATCGAGGTACACGAAAACAAATCTGAATTCACGCAGTACGTCGTTCACCAAGTTCTGGAAAACTGCAGGATCATTAGTGAGGCCAAATGGCATAACTAGGTAATCACAATGCCCTGAAGGTGTATTAAAAGTAGTTTTCCACTCATCTCCTTCTCTTATCCGGACCAAATAATATGCGTTGTGGAGATCAAGTGTGGTAAATATTTTCCCTCCGTCTAACAACTCAAAAGCAGTGGAGATGAGAGGTAGTGGACAATGCTTTTCACAGTGATGTCGTTAAGCCCAGGATAATCGATACACGGATGGATTGGTTTGTCTTTTCTCTCAACAAAGAAGAACCCCGCCCCTGCTGTCGATGAAGAATGGCGAATCAAACCAGCGGCTAAGGACTCCTGTATCAATCATATTCTCGGTGGCACGGTAAGGATTTAGCTTTGCTTTTGCTGAATATGAGCGCTAACTCATGATAACACAATGGAACACCAGCGAGATCCAGGTTAGAACCCGGCTGAGAGCGAACAGATTTATATAGACAGGATTTGTTGCAGGCTGAACCCCATGAAACAATTTCTCCCTTAGACCAATAAAGTTAGGACTGTGTTGCTGTAAACAGGGGTGCCCCAGAATAAGCGGATGCATCATATTGTCAAATACGTGAAAACCGATTAATTCAGAGTGGTTCTCTGGCACTGTCATGGATACGGAGTGAATACGGTGAGAAATACAACCCAATTCATGGCCATCCACAGCGCCCATCACCAGAGGGTGCGAGAGCTTAAACAATCTCAGGTGATGGGACCTGGCAAGCAAAGACAAAATCAAGTTAGCATCCAAACCGGAATCAACAATAGCTGACACAGAAGCTGACAAATTTTAAGAAGACAATTTAACCGGAATTATATTTTGTGCTGAGTAAAACAAACAAAGTCTGCCTTCTCTGCATCGCCACCTCTCGGTGGTAGAAAGACGAGTGCAACCCAGTTGCATGGGCTCTTGTGCGCTGCAGTGTGGAGGATCCACGCTGACATGGCTTCAAGAGGATGTGCAGACGGGAGGTGTAGCAGAGCGCCGGTCAGGTAGCTGGGCAGCACAGCGAGGACAGTCGTGAAGCCGTTGGTCGGTCCGGATGGCAAAACTGATGAGTTCATTGAGGTCTTCGGGCAGATCAACAGCCACCAGCTGATCCTGGATATTCTCGGCAAGCCCCGGAAGAAGATGTTATGGAGTGCCGCGGGATTCCAGTCACTCTTGGCTGCCAGAACGTGGAAGTCCACGACATAGTCAGTGACTCAGCATCCGTCCTGCCTCAGCCTCATGCTTCTCGTCCCAGAGAGGTGTGTTGGAAAACCAATTATAGAGCAGCTGTGAATGCCGGAAGAGAGGCACAGATGGCTAATTGGCAACCCCACTCTGCTGTTGCCCACACCATAGCACGACCAGTCAGGTGAGTGATTAAGCTATCTTCGCCCTGTTGAACGGGAACTTGCATGACATGAATTCAAAATTAAACTCACACTGAGTAATAAAAGGTCTGACATCACCAGACTCACCTGAGAAGTGTTCAGGTGGAGACAGCAGATTGCAGTAGTCAGGTTCAGGTACAGAAGCCGGTGCGGGTGGTGATGGCCCCGGTGTAGGCACACTGCCACTACCTGTGGCCGGAACAGTAGAAGCCTAATGATTTAGCCTTGACAGTAATTGTCCCATCTAGGCGCTCACTGACTCCATGAACGAGTCCTGGTGTTTAGCGAGGTTGCTAAACCCAGAAGAGAGAGCGGTGATGTGGTCTTGTTGCTGTGTAAACTGCTTACTGTGGTAGTGTACCACCAGCTGGAATGGGTTAGAGCCAGCTGTGTCCATCAGTGGCCAGTTTGTAATATCAGGCTGGATGGTTAGGAATTGCAGGACACAAATGCACATCTCGGACAAACAGTTCTGGTTTTTAAAAGCCTTTACTGATGTGGTTAGCAGAGGTCGGTACACAAATAGGCAGTCCAGAAAAAGCAGTAGTACAAAAAACATCAGACATACGGCATGGTCGAGGCAACAGGCTGGAGGTCAGGTACACACTATGAAGTAGGCAGGAATACGAACATAGATACAGAGCTGGAATGAAGCCACAAGGCATGACATACTGGCGAAGGACAAACACACCCAGTGAACTTATTACCACCCAGGTGGTAATCAGCAAATCAGAAACAGGTGTGCATGGAAAGCACCAGAACCAGCGTGTGGCCAGAGAGAGAGAGACAAACCCCCATCACCAAGAACCAAGAGAGAGAGACAAGAGAAACAGGGACAGATAAACCCAAGCAGAAAAACCCAGCAAGAGAATAAACAAACCAAAACCAATGAAATGCAAAAATAACTGACAGAACAAAATAAAACAGAAAACCAAACAAAACTCAAACCCTTACAATATCTTGACTATTTAGATAGCACTGATCCTTTAGAGCAGGGGTGGGCAACTTGTTCCAGAAAGGGCCAAGAGGGTGCAGGTTTTCTTTGCAGCCACTGACTCCACCAGGTGATTTCACTGATTAACATCACTTTGAGCAGAGTCAGTTAATCAGTTAAAACATAGAACATGTCAAAGAGAATAAGTCTTTATGTGTCATTATTGATGAAAGAATTAATTGGAAAGCTCATATTCAACATGTTCAAAAGAAAGTATTAAAACATATTGCAGTGTTAAATAAAGTAAAGCATGTTCTTGAAAGCAAAGCACTTCATACTCTATATTGTTCATTGGTTTCATCCTACCTGACTTACTGTGCAGATGTTTGGCAACAATTATAAAACTACATTGCAACCATTATTCATTCTTCAAAAAAGAGCATTAAGAACAATTCATAATGCAGGTTATTGAGACCACACCAACCCATTGTTCATTAAATCTAAAATATTAAAACTCCACAATATGATTGCATTTAGAACTGTTCAATTAATGTATAAAGTGGAAATCAAGCAACTGCCCTTTAGAATTCAAGAATTTTTCATGGAGAGAGAGGGAAAATATAATCTAAGGGCTTGTATTATTTTAAAATTGCTGACGTTCAGATGACCAGGGAAGGTTTCTGTATCTCCATTTGTGGTCCTAAAATATGGAATAATCTGATGAAGGAACTCAAGCGATGTCCAAGTATTGATCAGTTTAAATATCAATATAAAGAAATGATGTTCTCTAGATATGTGTCTGATGAAGTAAGATGAGTTTGTGCTGCTGTGTTGTTATGTAAATTCTTTGGTTTTATTATTGCTGTTATTATTGCTATTATTGTACTGTTATATTATTGTGGTTAATATTATCGTTACTATTGTTATTAGTGCAGCAAGGTGAAGTTCAGATTGAAAAGATGTTCCCGCTGGCTTGGCTAACAGGGAATTCCCTTTTGGTTGACCTGGTAGAGTTCTGGTCTTTAGTTCAAGCAGTCCGGGGTTCGATCCCACCGCTGTCCCGGCCACAAAGGTCATCCGGTCACGATAGTATTACTATTATTATTAGTTGCAAATTTGTTTGACAGAGTATTTTGAAATCAACTGATTTTGGAATTAACTGATGATATATACATCATCAGTTGATTATACATAGCATATAACAAATGGTATAAGGGGTGGGTGTTTATAAACTTTTGCTTCAGTCTCCACCACTTCGGCCGCACAAAACTGGAAAACTGGAAAATGGCTATGAGTTTTGTTTTGTTTAATTTAATGAGAGATTTCTTTTTTCTTTGTTGTTGTTAAGTGTGTGTGTCTATGCGCCGCTGAATAAATTCATTCATTCATTCTTTTTATGAACCAGTTCCTGCATGAGCTATATTCAGTAAGAACTCAGATGTCTGATTTCACAAGAAATTTCAATAAATTATCTTTTTTTTGTGAAGTACGGTCTCCTGGGCCATGTGTTCAGGACTGCACCATGAAAGAGCCAGGTTTACAGTAAGTACACTGCACTACATCATATATCGCAACACCACCCACCACACCACACCCTGACCAACCTGATGACAGTCCTAAATTTGATCACGTCACCCCAGAACACCATAGCCAGATTATAGCTATTGCTCCCACAGCCATTCAGCCTACCCTCCAGTTTTCAGCTCTCTATCTCAGCCTCAGCTTTTCACGCACGTCCTCCACAGCAGTGGTGGGCACACTTCCGATAATCCGATAACAGATAATTATCGAAGATAATGTTTTCATTATCGGATTATCTTTTTAGATAAATTTAAAAACCATCATCGGACTAATTATCTTCCGATGAATTGCCGTCCGATAACTTTTAGACCGATAACGTACTAAAGCAAGCTGAACAGTGAAAAAATTTTTAAAACTTTAAAGCAGTTGAGACCTACCTGTCAAAAGTTTCCTAATAGGTATGTTGTTCTACCCTCTGCAAACAGAAGAGAGCTGTTTTCAGAAGAAACCACTCTATCCTCTGTAAGCAAAGGAGAACTGGTGACCAAAAAAAAAAAAACATTTCCTTTAACACCATACTGATATACAACCCCTGGCAAAAATTATGGAATCACCGGCCTCGGAGGATGTTCATTCAGTTGTTTAATTTTGTAGAAAAAAAGCAGATCACAGACATGACACAAAACTAAAGTCATTTCAAATGGCAACTTTCTGGCTTTAAGAAACACTATAAGAAATCAGGAAAAAAAATTGTGGCAGTCAGTAACAGTTACTTTTTTAGACCAAGCAGAGGAAAAAAATATGGAATCACTCAATTCTGAGGAAAAAATTATGGAATCACCCTGTAAATTTTCATCCCCAAAAGTAACACCTGCATCAAATCAGATCTGCTCGTTAGTCTGCATCTAAAAAGGAGTGATCAGACCTTGGAGAGCTGTTGCACCAAGTGGACTGACATGAATCATGGCTCCAACACAAGAGATGTCAATTGAAACAAAGGAGAGGATTATCAAACTCTTAAAAGAGGGTAAATCATCACACAATGTTGCAAAAGATGTTGGTTGTTCACAGTCAGCTGTGTCTAAACTCTGGACCAAATACAAACAACATGAGAAGGTTGTTAAAGGCAAACATACTGGTAGACCAAGGAAGGCATCAAAGTGTCAAGACAGAAAACTTAAAGCAATATGTCTCAAAAATCGAAAATGCACAACAAAACAAATGAGGAACGAATGGGAGAAAACTGGAGTCAACGTCTGTGACCGAACTGTAAGAAACCGCCTAAAGGAAATGGGATTTACATACAGAAAAGCTAAACGAAAGCCATCATTAACAGCTAAACAGAAAAAAACAAGGTTACAATGGGCTAAGGGCGCTCAGGGCGCTGCTGCAGCTCCTCCTCCTGCCGACCCTGTGCAGGATATGAATGTTCCAGTGGTGGTTCAACAACCCCTCCCACCATCCCCTGAAGCATACATAAGCCCTCCTGAGTCGTACGGAGGTTGTGTGGAGATGTGCGTGGACTTTCTCATGCAGTGTTCGCTCGTCTTCGCACAACATCCCGTCATGTATGCATCAGACGCTAGCAAAATAGCTTATGTGATTACTCTGCTTCGGGGAGAGGCACGCGCTTGGGCTACGGCACATTGGGAGCAAAATTCATGGCTCCTTCACACGTACACTGGGTTTGTGAGGGAGTTCAGAACGGTGTTTGATCACCCTAACAGGGGAGAGACCGCTTCAACTGTGCTGCTGTCTATGAGACAGGGACGCCGGAGCGCAGCCGCTTATGCAGTCGACTTCCGCATCGCGGCTGCGAGGTCCGGCTGGAATAACGCTGCGCTCCGCGCCGCATTCATAAACGGACTGTCATCGGTCCTGATGGAGCACCTGGTGGCCAAGGATGAACCACGGGAATTAGATGGGCTTATCGATCTTGTTATACGGTTAGACAATCGGTTGGAAGAACGCCGTCGGGAACGAGACAAAGGGCGTGGCCGGGCACGCGCCGTCCCTCTTCCTTCCGGGTCCGAAAAAGGTCCGCCCTTCCCACGCTCCCTGGCCTCTACGTCCCGTGGGGCGACAGCTCCCCCTGCTGACGAAGCTACGGACACGAGCAGGGCCACATTCAGACCACCGAATAGACAGAGGAGGCTTCCCCGCGGGGCGTGTTTTGTTTGTGGCTCAATGGAGCACCAATTGAGTAATTGCCCCGAACGGTTAAACACCAACGCCCGCCACTAGAAACTGGGCTTAGGGTGGGCCAAGAAATTCACGTGGGACACACACACATTTCCACACGGCTCCCAGTTACAATCCTTAGCGGGGATTTAACCCTTCAGGCCCCAGCACTGGTAGACACAGGGTCAGAAGGGAATCTGCTAGACAGCAGATGGGCCAGGGAGGTAGGGCTCCCTCTGGTGGCGCTTCCTTCACCATTGCAGGTGCGAGCACTAGATGGCACCCTACTCCCTTTATTCACACACAGGACACTACCAGTAACTCTGGTAGTGTCAGGGAATCATAGGGAGGAGATCGAGTTTTTTGTGACTCCTTCTACCTCCCGTGTGATTCTGGGGTTCCCCTGGATGCTAAAACACAATCCCCGGATTGATTGGCCGTCCGGGGTGGTGGTACAGTGGAGCAAGACC
The DNA here is from genome assembly GCF_902500255.1 of Thalassophryne amazonica. Classification (NCBI taxonomy): domain Eukaryota; kingdom Metazoa; phylum Chordata; class Actinopteri; order Batrachoidiformes; family Batrachoididae; genus Thalassophryne; species Thalassophryne amazonica. Next base: position 117,303,347 of record NC_047112.1, read on the forward strand.
TGCCATCGGGTGTGTTTGGGATCCTCGGTTCCTCCCGGTTCCCAGGCTAGGGAGCAGGTCAAAGTTCCCCCCACTCTATCGGCGGTGCCGGTTGAGTACCATGATCTTGCGGATGTTTTTAGCAAGGATCGGGCACTCACCCTTCCCCCGCACCGTCTGTACGATTGTGCCATCAATTTGTTGCCAGGCGTGGAGTTCCCGTCCAGCAGGCTGTACAACCTCTCCCGACCTTCGCGCGAATCGATGGAGACCTACATCCAGGACTCCTTAACTGCCGGGCTGATCCGTAACTCCACCTCTCCGATGGGAGCAGGTTTCTTTTTTGTGGGCAAAAAAGATGGCGGTCTTCGTCCATGCATTGATTACCGGGGGCTGAACGAGATCACGGTTCCCAACCGATACCCGTTGCCTTTGTTGGATTCGGTGTTCACCCCCCTGCATGGAGCCAAAATCTTCACAAAGTTGGATCTTAGGAACGCATACCACCTAGTTCGGATCCGGAAGGGAGACGAATGGAAGACGGCATTCAACACCCTGTTAGGTCATTTTGAGTACCTGGTCATGCCATTCGGCCTCACTAACGCCCCCGCGACGTTCCAAGCTTTGGTTAATGACGTCTTGCGGGACTTCCTGCACCGATTCGTCTTCGTATATCTGAACGATATACTCATCTTTTCTCCGGATCCTGAGACCCATGTACGGCATGTACGTCAGGTCCTGCAGCGGTTGTTGGAGAACCGGCTGTTTGTGAAGGGTGAGAAGTGTGAGTTTCACCGCACCTCTTTGTCCTTCCTGGGGTTTATCATCTCCTCCAACTCCGTCGCTCCGGATCTGGCCAAGGTCGCAGCGGTGAGAGACTGGCCCCAACCTACGAGCTGTAGGAAGCTGCAACAGTTCCTCGGCTTCGCAAATTTTTACAGGAGGTTCATTAAGGGGTATAGTCAGGTAGTTAGCCCCCTGACAGCCCTGACCTCACCAAAAGTTCCCTTCACCTGGTCGGATCGGTGCGATGCCGCGTTCAGGGAGCTTCTCGACTGCACCTGTCTTGGTGCAGCCCGATCCTAGTCGCCAGTTTGTGGTTGAAGTGGACGCCTCTGACTCAGGGATAGGAGCCGTGCTATCCCAGAGCGGAGAGACCGATAAGGTTCTTCACCCGTGTGCCTATTTTTCCCGCAGGTTGACCCCAGCAGAGCGGAACTATGACGTGGGCAATTGAGAGCTCCTTGCGGTGAAAGAGGCTCTTGAAGAGTGGAGACACCTGCTGGAGGGAGCGTCAGTGCCTTTCACGGTTTTTACTGACCACCGGAGTATATCAGGACCGCCAAGCGACTGAACCCCAGGCAAGCCCGCTGGTCACTGTTTTTTGGCCGTTTTGACTTCCGGATCACCTACCGCCCCGGGACCAAAAACCAGAGATCGGATGCCCTGTCCCGGGTGCACGAACAAGAAGTCAAGACCGAGCTGTCGGATCCACCGGAACCCATCTTACCGGAGTCCACTATCGTGGCTACCCTAACCTGGGACGTGGAGAAGACCGTCCGGGAGGCCCTGGCACGGAGCCCGGATCCCGGAACAGGACCGAAAAACAGACTGTACGTCCCACCAGAGGCCAGAGCTGCCGTTCTGGACTTCTGTCACGGGTCCAAACTCTCCTGCCACCCAGGGGTGCGTAGGACCGTGGCAGTGGTCCGGCAGCGCTTCTGGTGGGCGTCCCTGGAGACTGACGTCCGGGCTTACATCCAGGCCTGCACCACCTGCGCCAGGGGCAAGGCGGACCACCAGAAGGCACAGGGACTCCTACAGCCACTTCCTGTGCCTCATCGCCCCTGGTCCCACATCGGTCTGGATTTTGTCACGGGCCTCCCGCCGTCCCGGGGGCACACCACCATTCTCACGATAGTGGACCGATTCTCCAAGGTGGCCCACTTCGTGGCCCTCCCGAAGCTCCCATCGGCCCAGGAGACAGCGGATCTCCTGGTCCACCATGTCGTCCGGCTGCATGGGATACCTACAGACATCGTTTCGGATCGCGGTCCCCAGTTCTCCTCGCAGGTGTGGAGAAGTTTCTGCCGGGAACTGGGGGCCACCGTGAGCCTCTCGTCTGGGTATCACCCTCAGACTAACGGACAGGCTGAACGGGCCAATCAAGAGTTGGAGCAAGTCCTTCGTTGTACTACCTCCGCACACCCGACGGCTTGGAGTGAACATCTGGCCTGGATCGAGTACGCGCATAACAGCCAAGTGTCCTCTGCCACCGGCCTCTCCCCGTTTGAGGTGTGTCTGGGGTACCAACCCCCTTTGTTTCCTTTGGTGGAGGGAGAGGTCGTGTGCCCTCGGTCCAGGCCCACCTGCGGAGATGCCGTCGGGTGTGGCGCACCGCCCGTTCGGCCTTGTTGAGGGCCCGGACGAGGGCAAAAGCCCATGCAGACCGTCGACGGTCCCCGGCCCCCGCATACCAGCCCGGGCAGGAGGTATGGCTATCAACCAAGGACATACCACTCCAGGTCGAGTCGCCGAAGTTGAAAGACCGCTACATCGGACCATTCACCATCCTCAAGGTCCTCAGTCTTACTGCAGTGAGGCTCCGACTCCCGGCCTCACTGCGGATCCATCCGGTCTTCCATGTCTCCAGGATAAAACCACATCACACCTCACCCCTCTGTGCACCCGGTCCGGCGCCGCCTCCTGCCCGTATTATCGACGGGGAGCCGGCTTGGACAGTACGCCGGCTCTTGGACGTCCGTCGAATGGGCCGGGGCTTTCAATATTTGGTGGACTGGGAAGGGTATGGACCCGAAGAATGCTCCAGGAGGCGCCCGTTGAGGGGGGGTCCTGTTGTGTGGGCCGCCAGAAGAGGAGGTACTACTGGCCCACCACCAGAGGGCGCCCTGCCTGAAGTGCGGGCTTCAGGCACGAGAGGGCGCTGCCGCCTCCAGGAACAGCCGAGGTGACAGCTGTCACCCATCAACCATGACAGCTGTCACTGATCATCTACTTCACACCAGGAATAAAAGCAGGAAGACACCTCCACCACATCGCCGAGATATCAACTTCATTGAGAGGTAATATCCTCAGCCGTTTGTGTATAATCTGTATATTGTGAGTGTTTGCAGGAGTAGCGGTCCCTCTGTCGGTGGAAGCTGAGTGAGTGCTGGAGGCACTCTTTTCCCCTGAGGAATCACTGCGTAGTCTGCAAGATATTGAGTGAGAGGTGGAGGTGGAATTCCCACCATAATTGTTACTGGGTGTACACACACCCACACTTGACTGTTTTTGTTTTCCGCCAGCAGTACCAGATCCGACACGCCGAGACGGTGGCCACCTGGGGACTTCGGGACTTGGCGGCTCCAGTATCCCTCGGGTTCGGTGGCGGAGGAAATCGTGTGGTTCCGGTTCATCTCCAGACGGGCGTCTCCTATCGTCGAGCCTGCCCACACGACACCTTTATTGATTGACTTGTATTCATTCTGTAATCTGCTGTGTTTGGTTGTGGCATTCACAACAGTAAAGTGTTCTAATTTAACTCCTTCTATTGTCTGTTCATTTACACCCCCTGTTGTGGGTCCGTGTCACTACACTTTCCCAACAGGGCTTTTTTATAGAGCAACAGACTCTTTTTCCAGGCTAAGTGAAGATCTTCTAAATTAGTGAGACGCCATTTCCTCTCCAACTTACGGGTTATCTGCTTTAAGATGAGAGTTTGTGAGTTATAGCACGGAGTCAGGCACTTCTGATTTAAGGCTCTCTTTTTCAGAGGAGCTACAGCATCCAAAGTTGTCCTCAATGAGGATATAAAACTATTGACAAGATAATCTCTCACTCACAGAGTTTAGGTAGCTACTCTGCCATGTGTTGGTATATGGCATTGGAGAACATAAAGAAGGACTCATATCCTTAAACCTAGTTACAGCGCTTTCTGAAAGACTTCTACTGTAATGAAACTTATTCCCCACTGCTGGGTAGTCCATCAGAGTAAATGTAAATGTTATTAAGAAATGATCAGACAGAAGGGGGTTTTCAGGGAATACTGTTAAGTCTTCAATTTCCATACCACAAGTCAGAACAAGATCTAAGGTATGATTAAAGTGGTGGGTGGACTCATTTACATTTTGAGCAAAGCCAATCGAGTCTAACAATAGATTAAATGCAGTGTTGAGGCTGTCATTCTCAGCATCTGTGTGGATGTTAAAATCGCCCACTATAATTATCTTATCTGAGCTAAGCACTAAGTCAGACAAAAGGTCCGAAAATTCACAGAGAAACTCACAGTAACGACCAGGAGGACGATAGATAACAACAAATAAAACTGGTTTTTGGGACTTCCAATTTGGATGGACAAGACTAAGAGACAAGCTTTCAAATGAATTAAAGAGTAAATAAGATAAAAAAAGATAGTGTTTCTTAAAGCCAGAAAGTTGCCATTTGAAATGACTTTAGTTTTTTGTCATGTCTGTGATCTGCTTTTTTCCTACAAAATTAAACAACTGAATGAACATCCTCCGAGGCCGGTGATTCCATAATTTTTGCCAGGGGTTGTAATTGCAAAATCACCTAAGTCATCCAGAGTCATACATTTTTAACTTATGGTTCAAATTTTCACCTACTCATTTTGGGCAAGTTATTTAAAATTACTGTCATGTCTGAGTTTTATAAAGTGACAATATCAGACATATGTTTTCGTTTTAAAGTAATGTGCTAATTTTTAAGGTTTTGTGAGCACATGCTGTGCCAGGCAGTAATGCATTATGGGTAGCATAATCTCAGACGTTCACGACAGGACAAATGCATTTCAGACACTCTATTCAGGCTCCACGGACAACAGCATTAAACTCTAGTGCCTAAAACTCTCGTGAATATATTCTCTGGGTTTATAGACGTTGTTGTATTTGCGTTTGTTAAATTCCACGCATCTTAAATGTAGCAGACACGGATTATCTGGAATTTTGTTTGGCAGGTTTCAAGGCCGCTACTGCCATCTACTGGCCAGTAGTGTTCATGGCAGTATTCACCCCAAGTACTAAGCATCTGGGTACCAGTAGATGGCAGTGTTCTATTTATTTTAACCCGGTTATATCAGATGGTGGTCAAATCAACTTTTTGGCTTTGCAAATGGCTTTTTTTTTTTTTTTTTTTTTTTACAAATTACGTTTAAAAACAAAACAACAACAACAAAAGAACATTACAAGACAGCTCTGCGGTTGGATGCTTGTAGCTCTTCAGCAGTAGGAGGTGGTCATGAGATGTTAAAGCTTGTTACTCCACTACACGATGCAGGACGCGCGATTAACTTGAAACTCGGTCCAAAAATTCTCGCACGAATGAAAAATCATCTGAAAAATGGTCAAAACACGCACAGTGTAAAGCCAACATTTATGTGTCAAGATAAGGCTTTTCAAAACTGATCAATTGTTAACCTTGTCCTTTGTTTTATCTGTTTTTATTATTTATTATTGCATTTTAACCCGTGAAGTGCTTTGTGACTTATGTCTGTGAAAGGCACTATATAAATAAATTTACTTACTTACTTACTAATACTGAGTGCACGTTTTACAACATCATAAAACATGCACACGTCATCAAACGTGTGCATGGCATTAATAAAACATGCGCACATTCTCTACACATGCAAAACATTTTGCGATGACACTTCCAGGGCTCTGTAAAAATGCCTGTTTTTACAAATAAAAATGGAATATTTTACAAAAGCACATTTATCTTTAAACCAACACACGACACACGTCACATTAACGTGTTGGTTTACATATGAATGACTGAACCAATCAGTGTTTAGCAGAGGCATTTTTACCCAGAATGCTTTGCGGTCTGTGTTTGTTACAAAACCTCAGAATTAGTGCATTATTCAACATTAAAAGATATATGTTATATTTTAACTTTGTACAAATGACAGAATTGACATTAATGGAGTTATTCTATCAGTATTTTCACAAAACCATAAGTTAGTATGACTTTATTTTTCAAGACCTCCGCCTGACCGGAGCATTACAATTAGCAAAGAGCTGTTTTTGTGGGTGCTCTCAGGATTCGTCTGTGCAGCTTTCTACAGGGGGCAGCATGGTCAAACATAGAAATACTGACTCATTCTTTGGGTCTTTTGTCGCTTTTGATGTTTTCAAAAGCGATCGTGTTAAAAATCAATTTCAGCTTCTTAGTAATTGCAAATGTACCAGAGACAACACTGGAATTTATCGGTTATCGATTATCTGTAACTTCTGATACATTTTTGAGTGGTTTATCTTTATCAAAGATAACTTTTCAGTTATCTTATTATCTGTTATTGAAGTTAATTTTTTGGTTATCTGTGCCCACCACTGCTCCATAGTCTACGAGCTTTTCACCTCCTCTGCTGTCAGTCCTCCGCTCGTCTCCATCACAGTCAGTGGCCTACCTGCCTCTGTCACTCTGTCACTACCTCTGCTGCCCAAACTCCAGACACCACCATGACCTTTGCCTCCAGGGGATCCCCCCAGGCATAGGAGGAGCGCCCAGGAGGGAGAAGAGATGCCCGGCTAAAGCCCCTGTCAAAGTGGCGTATTCGTAGAGCTGCTCATTACAGCGTATCATCTATGCTGTAATGAGCAGCTCTCCACCCACTTCACGAGGAGTTTTTTTTCTCAATACGTAACAGTATGTTGAGGGCTACACGCGTAGGATGGAAGAAATTAAACATGTTTAATTTTCTTCAGCATACAGCACAGCATGGAGCCTTCACGCGAGTACATGCAGAGCCGTGCAACTGTCCGCTATTGTGAGCCCACCCACGCTGCAACACGGGACTGTGCGCCACTTCACATCTCCCTGTTGTTCTTCTGGAGCTATAAATACTGCAAGATCGTTGCTTCACTTTATCATACTGGACTCATTATATGAGGACTGTTAACTGTGTTGTCATATCATAAAAGCGCTCTCACGCGTGTGCTCTCTCTCTCTCTCTCTGTGTCACAGAGAGCGCTTTTATTTTAAGGAGTCTCCCTCCCTCCCTCTCTCTCTCTCTCTCTCTCTCTCTCTCTCTCTCTCTGTGTGTCCAATCAGAGCTGTGACTCTTTAAAATAAACGCACACTCGCTGCATGTCGGTGCGCTCATCAGACGACCTGATTGATCAGTCTGATCAAAGCTGAAAAGAGCTGTGACTCTTTAAAATGAACGCGCACTCGCTGCATAAAATAATAATAATAATAATAATAATGTTAAATGACTTTGTTTTTGAGCCGCGCCACACCATGCAGTAGAGAACAGAGTGCACTTCCACAGAGGCAGAAAATATCACTGAACTGGTTTAATAGCGGCATGGCACACGCAACTGTGTGCACACATTAAAACGCGAACACACGCAACTGCAAGTATGAACGAACACTGAAAAAGGCTGAGTAAGCTCATATTTTGGGCGTATTTAAATGAAACACAACGCTGTAATGAGCAGCTCTACGAATACGCCACTGTGACACGGGCTTTAGGTCCGGCTGTAAAAACTGCCATCTGGCTTCTGAGGAGGCTGTGGCCTTCCAGCTGCCGCTGTCTGGGTCGGTGGCTAGAGGGCACAATCTGAACTAACTGTTGCTCTGTTTTCCAGCTAGGGGTAGGGGAGAGGGTGTTAACATGTTCACTGTTAAATTATCTTATTTATGAGGTTTTTTTATTGTTGACTGTGTGTGCCGAATAAATTCAAAATTCATTCATTTAGGGTCGCGGAAACTCCAAGGAAACCGGTCTCCGCAGCCCTAAAAGACTCGATGAACTCAGCCACTGATGACAACATATTTTCAGAGAGATCACCTGCACTTTCCTTCAGCGTCAAAAGAACCCCTGAGGAGCTGGTTGGCTCCATACCCAGAGGTGTCTGTGCTCCTACGGGGCCATCCACTTCTGGGCTTGGGGGCATCATGATCACCGAGGGACTGATGAACTCTGCACCAATGATGTCACTGGAGAGCCGTCAGCTCCTGTACTTATACAACCCCAATTCCAATTATTTGATTTTGATCGTTTATTTAGTCCCCATGGGGGCAATTCAGGTGCAGTCAGCAGTAAAAATTGCATTCATAAAACCACATCATACAAGTTCATAAAAACACAGCAGAATAAATATACAAAACAAAAACTAAGAAAAATAAGGTGCAAGTCAGTGTAGACTTAAGTACAACCGTGAGTCCTTAGGTGTTATTTAGGAGAGCAATGGCTGTGGGAATAAAAGAGTTTTTTAGTCTGTTGGTTCTGCATCTGGGCATTACCAGGCATCTGCCCGAGGGCAGAAACTTAAATTGTGAGTGCAGAGGGTGTGCCGAATCTGCCATAATTTTCTTGGCTTTTGACACAATCCTTGTTTTAAAAAGGTCCATGATGTCCGTGCACTGAGTTCCCATAATTTTACCACATTCCTTGACAATATTACAAAGACGGTTGCGATTCTTAAGGTTCAATAAGTTGAGCCAACACAGGAAGGAAAAGGTTAACACAGACTCCACAAAGCAACTGTAGAACATTTTCATGAAGACACCATCTACGTTGTAATTCCTAAGTTTTCGCAGAAAGTGCATTCTTTGATGTGCCTTACTGCACACTGCATTAACCTGCAATTCAAAAGATAATTTATTGTCAATTTGGGTGCCCAGATACTTATACAAGGGCTGTCCATAAAGTATAGGTCCTTTTTATTTTTTTCAAAAACTATATGGATTTCATTCATATGTTTTTACATCAGATATGCTTGAACCCTCGTGCGCATGCGTGAGTTTTTCCACGCCTGTCGGTGACGTCATTCGCCTGTGAGCACTCCTTGTGGGAGGAGTCGTCCAGCCCCTCGTCGGAATTCCTTTGTCTGAGAAGTTGCTGAGAGACTGGCGCTTTGTTTGATCAAAATGTTTTCTAAACCTGTGAGACACATCGACGTGGACATGGTTAGAAAAATTAAGCTGGTTTTCAGTGAAAATTTTAACGGCTGATGAGAGATTTTGAGGTGACACTGTCGCTTTAAGGACTTTTCACGGTGCGAGACGTCGCGCTGCGCTCCCAGGCGCCGTCATCAGCCTGTTTCAAGCTGAAAACCTCCACATTTCAGGCTCTATTGATCCAGGACGTCGTGAGAGAACAGAGAAGTTTCAGAAGAAGTCGGTTTCAGCATTTTATCCGGATATTCCACTGTTAAAGGAGATTTTTTTAATGAAAGACGTGCGGACGGGTCCGCGCGTCGGGACGCAGCCGGCGCGGAGCGGCGGCACAGGAAAAACACCTCCGTGTTGATAACCATTTGTAAAATCCAGGCGGCTTTTGATGGCTTTCAGTGGAGTGAGTATATGAGAAATTGTTTAACAGCTGGACATGTTCCAACTAGTCCTTAAGGCTTCCAACAGAGGTGTTTTTTCTGTGGTGGAGCGTCGCGGCGGCTTTCATTAAAAAAATCTCCTTTAACAGTGGAATATCCGGATAAAATGCTGAAACTGACTTCTTCTGAAACTTCTCTGTTCTCTCACGACGTCCTGGATCAATAGAGCCTGAAATGTGGAGGTTTTCAGCTTGAAACAGGCTGATGATGCCGCCTGAGAGCGCTGCGCGACGTCTCGCACCATGGGAAGTCCTTAAAGCGACAGTGTCACCTCAAAATCTCTCATCAGCCGTTAAAATTTTCACTGAAAACCAGCTTAATTTTTCGAACCATGTCCACTTCGATGTGTCTCACGGGTTTAGAAAAAATTTTGATCAAACAAAGCGCCAGTCTCTCAGCAACTTCTCAGACAAAGGAATTCCGACGAGGGGCTGGACGACTCCTCCCACAAGGAGTGCTCACAGGCGAATGACGTCACCGACAGGCGTGGAAAAACTCACGCATGCGCACGAGGGTTCAAGTATGTCTGACGTAAAAACATATGAATGAAATCCATATAGTTTTTGAAAAAAATAAAAAGGACCTATACTTTATGGACAGACCTCGTAATTCTCAACAACATCTATGGGCTTCCCATCAATGGACATTTGATTCAGAACAGGTGGTGTTTTCCTGAAATCAATGTGCATTTCTTTAGTTTTGTCCACATTTATATAGAGAGAGGATGAATGGCACCACTCTAAAAAGTCCAGCAAGACCAAGCTTCAGGAACTTAACAGCTTACTCCCTTCTTTTGGTGAAAGAAACGAGCATGTTTCACAGGAAACCGTAACTCACAAGCAACCGTTCACCCCTCCCTTCCCAAAACACAATGTACCCTAATGCTACGTTGTATTGTTTATGATTTATTTTTCTTTTCTAATAAAAGAGCAGAGCGCCGGAGGGGCGGCGGAGAGGAGCAGGAGAAGCAAGGTTGGTCTTAGGTTTGTGCGCTCTCTCCGAAGCTTCTCCCCTTTGTGCAAAGCTCACAAAAGAGATCTCTGTCTAACAGTTGTCTTCTTTATGTGTGATTGTGCTTTGAGAAACTGTGTTTTGCGGGATACGATCTCAGGCACAATTTAACTGCCAGGTCCAGTTAGGGCAACGGACCTGACACATTTAGACATTGTTTTGGATTTTAAAAAGGACACTTTTATGTGGATTATTTATTCAGATGAATCCCACTGAAACTAACAGGTAAGAATTTATATTTACTACGTGTATTTTACTCTGCCAATCAATGCATTAATGGACATATTTCGGTTGTTTAAGCCACAGGGTTGAAAGCGTGTGAAAAAAGCAGCAGTTTTTTAGTTTGTAAATGACGGTGTATCTAATACCGAGATAAACTGTGACTTCTAATACTGTGTGTTACTGTTTTTGAAAGATGATGACAGTGTTTGGGGTTTTATTTTTTTATTTATTCATTTTCATGCGTTCTTATGTGTTTGTGGTCCTTGAATTTACCCAGCAGCGAAAAGTGAAAGTGAAACTGGTTTATCAGAAGCCGACAGTGTAATATGATGTGGCCACATCTGAAAACACTTATCGTTATCTGTAATAAAGATACATTTTTAAGCAGTTTATTGGTTTAGCGTCATAAAAGATAACTTTTCAGTTATCGGATTAATGGATATTGAAAGCTAACTTTTTGGTTAGCTGTGCCGCCACTGAATTTCCTGTATATTTGTATTGTCAACCGTGTTGTTAGCAAGCCCCAAACAGAGGGTCACCCCTCTGAGTCTGGTCTGCTTGAGGTTTTTATCTCAAATCATCAGAGGGAGGTTTTCCTTACCACTGTGTTGCCTGTGTGCTTGTTCTGTGGGGTTGGTAAAATTATACCTTACTTGTATGAAGTGCCTTGAGGTAGCTCTGTTGTGATTTAGCACTATAGAAATGAAATAAATTGAAATTTAATTGAAAAAGTGAAAAAAAAACAAGAAAAACAAAAAAAAAAGCAAAAAACAAACTCTCGCAGATGGATGGATGTCAGGAGGATATATATATATATATATATATATATATATACAAGGTTTATTAAAAAAGAAACTGACCTTTTTATTTTTTTCAAAAACTATAATGGATTTGAATCATGTGCGATTATATCAGACAAGCTTGAACCCTCATGCGCATGCATGAGTTTTATAACGCCTGTCGGTTGCGTCATTCGCCTGTGGGCAGGCTTTGAGTGAGCACTGGTCCACCCCTCCCGTCGGAATTCCTTTGTCTGAGAACGTCCTGAGAGACTGGCGCTTTGCTTGATCAAAATTTTTTCAGAAACTGTAAGGCACATCCAAGTGGACACCATTGGAGAAATTCAGACGGTTTTCAGTGAAAATTTTAACAGCTGATGAGAGATTAAGGAGTGTTACTATCGCTTTAAGGACAGCCTCCGTGTTGATAACTATTCATAAGATTCAGGCGGTTTTCGATGGCTTTCAGTCGAGTGAGTATCCGAGAAATTGTTTAACAGCTGGGCATGTTCAAACTTATCCTGTGAGACTTCCAACTGAGGTGTTTTGCTGTGGCGCCGCGCCATGAGCGGCTGGGTGCCGACGCGCGAATCCGTCCGCACGTCTTTCATTACAAAATTTCCTTTAACAGTGGAATGTCCGGATATACTGCTGATCCCGAGCTCTTCTGAAACTTCTCTGCTCTCTCACGATGTCCTGGGTCAACAGAGGCTTAAATTTGGAAGTTTTCAGCTCGAAACAGGCTGACGACAGCAGCTCGGGGCGCGGTGCGCCGTCCGGCGCCGTGGGCTGTCCTTACAGCGAAAGTAACACTCCTTAATCTCTCATCAGCCGTTAAAATTTTCACCGAAAACTGTCTGAATTTCTCCAATGGTGTCCACTTGAATGTGCCTTACAGTTTCTGAAAAAATTTTGATCAAGCAAAGCACCAGTCTCTCATGAAGTTCTCAGACAAAGGAATTCCGATATATATATATATATATATATATATATATATATATATTGTTTACATATGTTATATGTTGGCCCTGCGACAGACTGGCGTCCTGTCCTGGGTGTACCCCGCCTCGTGCCCTATGACTGCTGGGATAGGCTCCAGCCCCCCGCGCCCCCGCGACCCTTAATTGGACTAAGCGGTAGAAGATGAATGAATGAATGAATGTTATATGTTTGTGTGTGTATATATATATATATAAAATTACTTTTTTGCAGAGTAAATATCTGTCAATTTTTTTTCAGCATTGTATATCATAATTTTTTTGTACTGTATATATCTCACGTGTATGCTTGGGACTCCCCCCCAAGCTAGCGGCGGCGCGACTCCTGTTGCAGCGGCTACCACACACTCACATCACCTCAATCTGGAAAACGGATTTCAAGTTTAGTGCACATAAACAATGTCAAATGTATATGTGTTGTCTTAATTCTCATGTGTGCCATTATTATGGTAAACAAGTAATAATTGTGGATAAACTGTTGTTTGTCTGTGGAAATGTGAGTGTGGACATAATCTCATTGCACTTGTAATGACAATGACAATAAATCTCATCCATTAATTTTTTGGAGCAGTATTCACCTTATTCAGTTTGAACAATTTGAAGAGTTTCAGTCAGGTTTTAGAATTCATCATAGTACAGAAACAGCATTAGTGAAGGTTACAAATGATCTTCTTATGGCCTCAGACAGTGGACTCATCTCTGTGCTTGTTCTGTTAGACCTCAGTGCTGCTTTTGATACTGTTGACCATAAAATTTTATTACAGAGATTAGAGCATGCCATAGGTATTAAAGGCACTGCGCTGCGGTGGTTTGAATCATAGTTATCTAATAGATTACAATTTGTTCATGTAAATGGGGAGTCTTCTTCACAGACTAAGGTTAATTATGGAGTTCCACAAGGTTCTGTGCTAGGACCAATTTTATTCACTTTATACATGCTTCCCTTAGGCAGTATTATTAGACGGTATTGCTTAAATTTTCATTGTTACGCAGATGATACCCAGCTTTATCTATCCATGAAGCCAGAGGACACACTGTTATGTATGGACGCGGGATGAGGAGCGAACCAGCGTCTGACAAGCGACCCAGCGCTAAATAAACAGAGAGCGGTTCCAGAAAACAGATTTAATTTACAAGTACTATGTATAAACAAAAAGTGAATTAACGGCCTGGCGGGGTGGAGGACGACGCGCTCTTCCTAGCGCCCAAGGGATTGGAGCCCGACAGTTCTGGACCCAGAAATTCCCGCCGGCACCCCCCAGGTGGTTAATGAATCGGACAGCGCCTGTTAAGGACGAGAGGTGAGGTAAGTCACTGTTCACACAAATACTGTTTAGGATTCACACCATCAGCAAACACATTTAGGTTCTACTTCAGACTCAAATTAAAGAGACAGCTCTCACAGCCTGTGGAGGACCATCAATCCGCACGCCACGGCTGTGAAGAGCGAATTTACACAACTATCAGAGTAGCTCAAATATTGCTGCGTGCAAGATGCCAAATTACTACTGTTAATTACTCAAAGTCATTTAAGCTTTTTAGTTACCTCTGAAGTGTGGTGATGGATTGTGTCCCTCACCCTTCTCCTTAACAGGCACGGTGCGTCAAACCTGGAGCGATCCTCGGCGTCACAGAGTTGGACAAACGGTCGTCACTCAGAAGTAACAAGGTTGAGTCCCCAGCACCTTACACAGAGCAGTCATGGCTTAAATGTAGTACATCATTAGGATATCTACTTCAGCTGGAAGTCCTTTGGAACTGCACGTGAACTGCTCCTCAGGTGCATCCTCTTCAGCTGGTAGTCCTTTAGATCTGCACATGAACTGCTCATCAGGTGCATGGGGTTGGCATGATGACAGTGGAGGGTGAGAGACGCTTCATCCATCATCACAGCTTCAGACATGCCCCCCACAAACCACCCGGAGTATACACAAAACACACAAACAGTATCTTGGCCAGCCAAACCCCCCCCAACACACAACACACACACCAATTAGTTAAACTGCAGGAATGTCTTTCAGACATAAAGACATGGATGACATGGAGGCAGAGCCTTCAGCTTTCAGGCTCCTCTCCTGTGGAACCAGCTCCCAATTCAGATCAGGGAGACAGACACCCTCTCTACTTTTAAGATTAGGCTTAAAACTTTCCTTTTTGCTAAAGCTTATAGTTAGGGCTGGATCAGGTGACCCTGAACCATCCCTTAGTTATGCTGCTATAGACTTAGACTGCTGGGGGGTTCCCATGATGCACTGAGTGTTTCTTTCTCTTTTTGCTCTGTATGCACCACTCTGCATTTAATCATTAGTGATTGATCTCTGCTCCCCTCCACAGTCTTTTTCCTGGTTCTCTCCCTCAGCCCCAACCAGTCCCAGCAGAAGACTGCCCCTCCCTGAGCCTGGTTCTGCTGGAGGTTTCTTCCTGTTAAAAGGAAGTTTTTCCTTCCCACTGTCGCCAAGTGCTTGCTCATAGGGGGTTGTTTTGACCTTTGGGGTTTTTCTGTAATTATTGTATTGCTTTTGCCTTACAATAAAGTGCCTTGGGGCAACTGTTTGTTGTGATTTGGCGCTATATAAATAAAATTGATTTTGATTTGATTCAGGAAGTCAGGGTGAGCACCCCCTCGGATGTGAGAGTTATCAAAAATAAAAATAAAAAAGAAAGAAAAAGAAATACTGGAAAATATAGCGCCTCGCAGTTTTGCGGATTTTTTTAGTCCAATTTTGCATGTTCTGCAAGTCTGTTCATAAGAATCTTCTCACCCAGAAGAAAAAAGAGCGCCAACAACTACCCATAACTGTGTTCTTCACTCAGAAAAAGACACCTGCACTGAGGTGTGAGTGGAAAAAGGCGCGACAGCGATGCAGCGCCAGGACACAGAGGAGCGATCAGAGGAACTGTGAAATACTGGTCAGTCACTATTGATAATTTCTTATGTGTCCAACCTCGTAGGTTGATCGTTAAAATTAAATTTGTTAGTTCTAAAAGCCATCATAATTATTTATAGGAAAACGTTCTATTTTTATTTCTCAAACAAATGTTTGGGCCTGAAAACAGGTTGGTTTTATTTTTCTACTAAGGTCTGAACTTTGAGAGAAAAGTGAGAAAATGTTAATGCCTGTTTGAGAAAAGTGTATAAAGTGTGTAGTGAGGGGTTTTACAGCCTTAAAACATCTATAATAATTGTAAAAAATAACGCTGACTACTTCATGGATTTCACCTATTGTGGGCTATTTTTAGAACGTAACTCCAAGGGACCACTGTGTATCTACATGAAAGGTTTATCTTTGACCCGTTGTGTGACTGTCATGCCCAATTGCACTGTGTTTGCACTTGTGATGGAGGGCTGTATGTGGGGTTAATCTACTGTCTCGTGTCGTTTCTCAGATCAGTTGTTGGTTTGGTTTTGTGGTATGTAGGAGATCACTT
Source organism: Thalassophryne amazonica (assembly GCF_902500255.1). Lineage (NCBI taxonomy): Eukaryota > Metazoa > Chordata > Actinopteri > Batrachoidiformes > Batrachoididae > Thalassophryne > Thalassophryne amazonica. Next base: position 117,319,124 of record NC_047112.1, read on the forward strand.
GACCGAGGGTCTATACGTTCAAATAATAATTAAAATAAATAAAAAATAAAAAATACTCTTACTCTTACTCAGTCTCTTACAACGGTGTAGCCTAAATACACGAGCTTTCTATAGGAGCGCACCCAATTCATTATGCACGCTCAGAGGCAGGTACCCTCCGGCACTTTTTTTGGGGGGGGGGGGACCTGGGCGCCGGGCCTGAAGTCAGCACTGCTTTATTTTCCAAGACCTCAGCCTGACGGCAGCGTTGTGATTGAGTAGAGCTGGGCTTTGTGGTTCCTCTCAGTTGCATTTGTCCTGGAAGCCATGTAGTAAACAAGAGCTTCCAGCAGGGGGCAGGATGTTCAAAGGCAGAAGTGCTGACTCATTGTCTGGGTCTGTCACTTTAAGCGACTGCAGTGTTAAAACTCAAATTCAGTTTATTAGTAGTTGCAAATGTACCAGAGACAATACTGGAATTTATCGGTTATCTGTAACTTCTGATACATTTTTGGGTGGTTTTGGTGTCTAACCAGATCGTTACTCTGGATGGCATTTCCCTGATCTCTAGTAATACTGTGAGAAATCTTGGAGTTATTTTTGATCAGGATATGTCATTCAAAGCGCATATTAAACAAATATGTAGGACTGCCTTTTTGCATTTACGCAATATCTCTAAAATCAGAAAGGTCTTGTCTCAGAGTGATGCTGAAAAACTAATTCATGCATTTATTTCCTCTAGGCTGGACTATTGTAATTCATTATTATCAGGTTGTCCTAAAAGTTCCCTAAAAAGCCTTCAGTTGGTTCAGAATGCTGCAGCTAGAGTACTGACGGGGACTAGCAGGAGAGAGCATATCTCACCCGTGTTGGCCTCCCTTCATTGGCTTCCTGTTAATGCTAGAATAGAATTTAAAATTCTTCTTCTTACTTATAAGGTTTTGAATAATCAGGTCCCATCTTATCTTAGGGACCTTGTAGTACCATATTACCCCATTAGAGCGCTTCGCTCTCAGACTGCGGGCTTACTTGTAGTTCCTAGGGTTTGTAAGAGTAGAATGGGAGGAAGAGCCTTCAGCTTTCAGGCTCCTCTCCTGTGGAACCAGCTCCCAATTCAGATCAGGGAGACAGATAGCCTCTCTACTTTTAAGATTAGGCTTAAAACTTTCCTTTTCGCTAAGGCTTATAGTTAGGGCTGGATCGGGTGACCCTGGACCATCCCTTGGTTATGTTGCTTTAGACGTAGACTGTGTTTCATAATTATTGTATGGCCTTGCCTTGCAATGTGGAGCGCCTTGGGGCAACTGTTTGTTGTGATTTGGCGCTATACAAGAAAAAAGTTGATTGATTGATTGATTGATTGATTGATTGATTGATTGGTGAGCTGCAGCACATTCTCACTGCCTTTACGGCTCGGTTGGATCAAATGACTGAGCAAAACATCCTCCTGAACCGCAGGGTGGAGGCTCTCTCCGCACAGATGGCGGTGAGCGCTCAGGGCGCTGCTGCAGCTCGTCCTCCTGCCGACCCTGTGCAGGATATAAACGTTCCAGTGGTGGTTCAACAACCCCTCCCACCATCCCCTGAATCATACATAAGCCCTCCTGAGCCGTACGGAGGTTGTGTGGAGACGTGCGCGGACTTTCTTATGCAGTGTTCGCTCGTCTTCGCACAACGTCCCGTCATGTACGCGTCAGACGCTAGTAAAGTGATTGCTCTGCTTCGGGGTAAAGCACGCGCCTGGGCTACGGCGCTCTGGGAACAGAACTCACGGTTGTTATCAGCATACACTGGGTTTGTGGGGAAGTTCAGAACAGTGTTTGATCACCCTAACAGAGGAGAGACCGCTTCAACTGTGCTGCTGTCAATGAGACAGGGACGCGAGAGCGCAGCCGCTTATGCAGTCAACTTCCGCATCGCGGCTGCGAGGTCCGGCTGGAATAACGTTGCGCTCCGCGCCGCCTTCGTAAACGGACTGTCGTTGGTTCTGAAGGAGCAGCTGGTAGCTAAGGAGGAACTGCGGGATTTAGATGGGCTTATCGATCTGGTTATACGGTTAGACAATCGGTTGGAGGAACGCCGTCGGGAGCGAGGCGAAGGACGTGACCGGATACGCGCCGCCCCTCTCCCTTCTGGGTTCGATAAGGCGCCACGCTCCACAGCCGCAGCACTTTGTGGGGCAACAGCTCCCCCTGCTGACGTTGTTAGGGAAACGCACAGGGCCAAAATGGGGAGGCTGATCCGTGGAGAGTGTTTTCTCTGCAGCTCAACTGAGCACACACAGAGAAACTGCCCCAAACGGCCAAAACGACAACAACCGCCCTTAGAGACTGGGCTAAGGAGGGGTCAAACCATTCAAGTGAGACACACAAATTGCCACACGACTCCCAGTCACAATCCTGAGCGGGGATTTAACCCTTCAAGCCCGAGCACTGGTGGACACGGGGTCAGAAGGGAACCTGCTAGACAGCAGATGGGCAAGTGAGGTAGGGCTCCCTCTGGTGGCGCTTCCTTCGCCATTGCAGGTGCGGGCACTAGATGGCACCCTCCTCCCTTTACTCACACACAAGACACAACCAGTAACTCTGGTAGTGTCTGGAAACCATCGGGAGGAGATTGAGTTTTTTGTGACTCCTACCTCCCGCGTGATTTTGGGCATCCCATGGATGTTGAAGCACAATCCCCAGATTGATTGGCCGTCTGGGGTGGTGGTTCAGTGGAGCGAAACCTGCCATCGGGGGTGTTTAGGATCCTCGGTTCCTCCCGGTTCACAGGCTAAGGAGGAGGTCAAAGTCCCTCCCAATCTGACGGCAGTGCCGGTTGAGTACCACGATCTTGCTGACATCTTCAGCAAGGATCTGGCACTCACCCTTCCCCCGCACCGTCCGTACAATTGTGCCATTGATTTGGTTCCAGGCGCTGAGTTCCCATCCAGCAGGCTGTACAACCTCTCACGACCTGAGCGCGAATCAATGGAGACCTACATCCGGGACTCATTAGCTGCCGGGCTGATCCGGAACTCCACCTCCCCGATGGGGGCAGGTTTCTTTTTTGTGGGCAAGAAAGATGGCGGACTTCGTCCATGTATTGATTACAGGGGGCTGAATGAGATTACGGTTCGCAACCGATACCCGTTGCCATTGTTAGATTCCGTGTTCACCCCCCTGCATGGAGCCAAAATCTTTACTAAGCTGGATCTTAGGAATGCGTATCACCTGGTTCGGATCCGGAAGGGAGACGAATGGAAGATGGCATTTAACACCCCGTTAGGTCACTTTGAGTACCTGGTCATGCCGTTCGGCCTCACCAACGCCCCCGCGACGTTCCAAGCCTTGGTTAACGACGTCTTGCGGGACTTCCTGCACCGATTCGTCTTCGTATATCTGGACGATATTCTCATCTTTTCTCCGGATCCTGAGACCCATGTCCAGCATGTACGTCAGGTCCTGCAGCGGTTGTTAGAGAACCGACTGTTTGTGAAGGGCGAGAAGTGCGAGTTTCACCACGCGTATTTGTCCTTCCTGGGGTTTATAATCTCCTCCAACTCCGTCGCCCCTGATCCGGCCAAGGTTGCGGCGGTGAGAGATTGGCCCCAACCAACAAGCCGTAGGAAGCTGCAACAGTTCCTCGGCTTTGCTAATTTCTATAGGAGGTTCATTAAGGGCTACAGTCAGGTAGTTAGCCCCCTGACAGCCCTGACCTCTCCAAAAGTCCCCTTCACCTGGTCGGATCGGTGCGAAGCCACGTTCAAGGAGTTGAAACGACGGTTCTCTACTGCGCCAGTTTTGGTGCAGCCCGACCCTAGCCGCCAGTTCATGGTTGAAGTGGACGCCTCTGACTCAGGGATAGGAGCCGTGCTGTCCCAGAGCAGAGAGACCGATAAGGTTCTTCACCCGTGTGCCTACTTTTCCCGCAGGTTGACCCCGGCTGAACGGAACTATGACGTCGGCAATCGAGAACTCCTTGCGGTGAAAGAGGCTCTTGAGGAGTGGAGACACCTGTTGGAGGGAGCGTCTTTGCCATTCACGGTTTTCACTGACCATCGGAACCTGGAGTATATCAGGACCGCCAAGCGGCTGAACCCCAGGCAAGCCCGCTGGTCACTGTTCTTCGGGCGTTTCGACTTCCGGATCACCTATCGCCCCGGGACCAATACCAGAGATCGGATGCCTTGTCCCGGGTACACGAAGACGAAGTCAAAACAGAGCTGTCGGATCCACCGGAGCCCATCATTCCGGAGTCCACTATCATGGCCATCCTCACCTGGGACGTGGAGAAGACCGTCCGGGAGGCCCTGGCACGGAGCCCGGACCCTGGAACCGGTCTGAAGAACTGTCAGTACGTCCCACCAGAGGCCAGAGCTGCAGTCTTGGACTTCTGTCACGGTTCCAAGCTCTCCTGTCATCCAGGGGTGCGAAGGACCATGGCAGTTGTCCGGCAGCGCTTCTGGTGGGCGTCTATGGAGGCCGACGTCCGGGAATATATCCAGGCCTGCACCACCTGTGCCAGGGGCAAGGCAGTACATAAGAAGGCCCAAGGGCTCCTCCAGCCGCTGCCGGTGCCTCATCGCCCCTGGTCCCACATCGGCCTGGATTTCGTCACGGGCCTCCCGCCGTCCCAGGGCAACACCACCATCTTCACGATAGTGGACCGATTCTCCAAGGCGGCCCACTTCGTGGCCCTCCCGAAGCTCCCAACAGCCCAGGAGACAGCGGACCTCCTGGTCCACCACGTCGTCCGTCTGCATGGGATACACTCCGACATCGTCTGTGATCGTGGTCCCCAGTTCTCCTCACACGTCTGGAGGAGCTTCTGCAGGGAACTGGGGGCCACCGTGAGCCTCTCGTCCGGGTACCATCCACAGACGAACGGACAGGCAGAGCGGGCCAACCAGGACTTGGAACAGACCCTCCGCTGCGTCACATCCACGCACCCGACGGCCTGGAGTAACCATCTGGCCTGGATCGAGTATGCGCATAACAGCCAGGTGTCTTCTGCCACTGGCCTCTCCCCATTTGAGGTGTGTTTGGGGTATCAGCCCCCGTTGTTTCCCGTGGTGGAGGGAGAGGTCGGTGTGCCCTCGGTCCGGGCCCACCTGCGGAAGTGCCGTCGGCTGTGGCGCTCCGCCCGTTCTGCCTTGTTGAAGGCCCGGACGAGGGCGAAGACCCATGCAGACCGCCGGCGATCCCCGGCCCCTGCTTACCAGCCTGGGCAGGAGGTGTGGCTTTCCACGAAGGACATCCCCCTCCAGGTGGACTCCCCAAAACTTCAGGACAGGTACATTGGCCCCTTCATGATCCTCAAAGTCCTCAGTCCTGCCGCAGTGAAGCTCCAACTCCCGGCTTCACTGCGGATCCATCCGGTTTTCCACGTGTCCCGCATCAAACATCACCACACCTCACCCCTCTGTGCTCCCGGACCGGCGCCGCCTCCTGCTCGGATCATTGACGGGGAGCCGGCTTGGACGGTGCGCCGGCTCCTGGATGTCCGTCGGATGGGTCGGGGGTTCCAGTACTTGGTGGACTGGGAGGGGTATGGACCCGAAGAACGCTCCTGGGTGAAGAGGAGCTTCATCCTGGATCCAGCCCTCCTGGCCGACTTCTACCGCCGACACCCCGACAAATCTGGTCGGGCGCCAGGAGGCGCCCGTTGAGGGGGGGGTCCTGTTGTGTGGGCCGCCAGAAGAGGAGGTACTGCTGGCCCACCACCAGAGGGTGCCCTGCCTGAAGTGCGGGCTTCAGGCACGAGAGGGCGCTGCCGCCATGGACACAGCCGGGGGTGACAGCTGTCGCTCATTACCTCTTGACAGCTGTCACCCATCTACTCAACATCATCTCACTCCATAAAGACCAGACGTCATCTCCACCTCGTTGCCGAGATATCATACTTCATAGGAGGTACTACTCTCAGCCTTTTTTTGAGATTTATAAATCTGTGATTGTGAGTGTTTGCAGGAGAACCGGTCGTTTTGGTGGAGGCTGTGCATGACGGCGCTCCTTTTCCTCTGAGACCACTGCAGCGTGTTGAGTGAGAGGTGGAGGTGGCATTCCCACCGTTGTTGTTACTGGGTGTACACACACCCACACTTGACTGTCTTTGTTCTTCGCCAGCAGTACCAGATCCGACAGTCGGGGACGGTGATCACCTGGGAATTCGGGACTTGGCGGCTCCAGTATTCACCAGGTTCTGGGGCGGCAGAAATCGTGTGGTTCCGGCTCTTCTCAGGACAGACGTCTTCTATCCTCGAGCCTGCCCACACGTCACCTCTGTGTATTGACTGTTATGATATTCTGTGATTGTCTGTATGTTCGTTGTGCACATTCACAACATTAAATTGTTATATTTTGGCTCATCTATTGACCGTTCATTTGCGCCCCCTGTTGTGGGTCCGTGTCACTACACTTTCCCAACAGGTTTATCATTTTATCTTTATCAAAGATAACTTTTCAGTTATCTGATTATCTGTTATTGAAGTAAAATTTTTGATTATCTGTGCCCACCACTGGCTACGTGGGAACAGAGTACATGAGAAGTGTCTGAACATAAGCAACATTAATTGTTCAGTTTGTAGGTGCCACAACAACTGGAAGAAGAGGAAACTATCACTTTCAGAACGATGTTTTGAACATGGAAAGCAGAGATCTGAGTGCTGTGAACCAGCATTTATTCTTGTTCCCTCCTCGATTGAAATACCAGGCTCTCCGGTGCTGGATAAAGGCGCTGAATTAGAAAAATCCACCCAGACGTCCCTGCCTGTTCTTTTCATTTTATGGAGGAAAAAACCCACACCACTAGATCTTTACCCAGAGAAATGGTTGGACTATAACGCTCCGTTGAAGAAGCCACGGCGGACGCTAGTGAGATAAATGGGTAATCTGTGTTTGCAGCATTAGCTGCTATCTTATTTACTCATTTTGTGGTGTTTGATACAACCAAACACTGCATGAAATATCACGATACATATATTAATGTTACATAATCTTGGCATTACGGTGGTACTACTTATTGGGTAGAATTTTAACTTTATTCAAGGAGATGCTTCAGTGCTTTTATAGTTCCTCATAGCCAAACTGTCCACACAAAGTAGTTACATAATCGAGGGCCACTTTTCATGTCATCTTCCCGCTCTGTACTGACCTGTGGGTGAGCCAGAGTCGATCCCTTCGAGCTTTTCAAAAAGGTTTTTGTTTCTACCCACGTAATGACTTCCATTTGTTGTGAAGGTGTAGGAACACGGACCCACAACAGGGGGCGTTAAATGAACGGACAATGGATAAGCCAAACAGTAACAATTTAATGTTGTGAAGTGCACAACGGAATACAGACAAACAGTTTTGGTACCACAGACAATTATATGTAGCGTGACGTGTGGGCAGGCTTGAGGATTGGAGACGTCCGTCCCGAACCGAGCCGGATCCCACACGGCCTTTACCGCCAACGGATCTGAAGAACACCGGAGCCGCCAAGTCCTGGATCCCCAGGTGGCCACCGTCTCCAGCTGTCAGACCTGGTACTGCTGGCAGAGAACAGAAACAGTATTGATGAGTGTGAGTTCGCACACTCAGTAATCCCACAGTCTGTGTTCTTTTGGGAGGGAGCACCTCCACCTCCAATCACACACTCATGCAGCTCCTGTCTAACCACTTATCTGGTTGGAGTGTGAAGCGAAGCTGTCGCTGAACACACCAAACGCCAATCCCTCAGATAAGGCACACCACAGGAAAACGGCTGCAAAGAAGTTCAGACTCTAAGTCAGAGTTAAGTGTAGCAGAGAAATTACCTCTCTAGTGGCTGATTTCTCGAAGGGGAGGTGGAGTTGTAGTCCGGCCTTTATGGTGGTGGTGATGAACTGTGGATGAGTGACAGCTGGTGCTGATGATGAGTGACAGCTCTCACTCCCGGTTGCTCCGACGCCCTCTCGTGCTTGAAGCCCGCACTTCAAGCAGGGCGTTGGTGGTGGTGGGCCAGCAGTACCTCCTCTTCAGCAGCCCACACAACAGGACCCCCCCCCTCAACGGGCGCCTCCTGGCGCCCGACCAGGCTTGTCCGAGTGATGTGTGTAGAAGTCGGCCAGGAGGCCCGGGTCCAGGATGAAGCTCCTCTTCACCCAGGAGCGCTCTTCGGGTCCATAACCCTCCCAGTCCACCAGATACTCAAACCCCCGGCCCTTTCGACGGACGTCCAGGAGCCTGCGCACGGTCCAGGCAGGCTCTCCATCTATGATCCGGGCAGGAGGCGGCGCCGGTCTGGGGGTGCAGAGAGTTGATGTGTGGTAGGGTTTGATTCATGAAACATGGAACACTGGATGAATCCGCAGTGAAGCTGAAGTTACCAGCTTCACTTCCGGCCGCAGTGAAGCTGAAGTTACCAGCTTCACTGCGGCCGGACTGAGGACTTTAAGTATGGAAAATGGTCCAATGAACCTGTCCTTTAGTTTTTGGGATTCTACCTGTAGTGGAATGTCCTTCGTGGATAGCCAAACCGCCTGCCCGGGTTGATATGTAGGGGCCGTGGCACGCTGGCGGTCTGCATGGGCCTTAGCCCTCGTCCAGGCCTTGAGCAGGGCAGAGCGGGCGGTACGCCACACCCGATGGCACCTCCTCAGATGGGCCTGGACCGAGGGCACCCCGACCTCTCCCTCCACTAGCGGGAACAATGGGGGCTGGTACCCCAAACACACCTCAAACGGGGAGAGGCCGGTAGCCGATGATACCTGGCTATTATGAGCATACTCGATCCAGGCCAGATGGTCACTCCAGGCCGTCGGGTGCGCGGAGGTCACGCAGCGGAGGGCCTGCTCCAGTTCCTGATTCATCCGCTCTGCCTGCCTGTTCGTCTGGGGATGGTACCTGGACGAGAGACTTACGGTGGCCCCCAGTTCCCTGCAGTAGCTCCTCCAGACCTGGGAGGAGAACTGAGGACCATGATCCGAGACAATGTCCGATGGAATCCCATGCAGACGCACGACCTGGTGGACCAGGAGGTCTGCAGTCTCCTGGGCCGTCGGGAGCTTCGGGAGAGCCACGAAGTGGGCCGCCTTGGAGAACCAGTCCACTCTCGTGGGAATGGTGGTCTTGCCCTGGGACGGCGGGAGGCCCGTGACGAAGTCCAGGCTGATGTGAGACCAGGGGCGATGAGGCACGGGCAAAGGCTGGAGGAGGCCCTGGGTCTTTTGATGGTCAGCTTTGCCCCTGGTGCAGGTGGTGCAGGCCTGGACGTACTCCCGGACGTTGGCTTCCAGAGATGCCCACCAGAAGTGCTGCCGGACAACTGCCATGGTTCTTCGCACCCCTGGGTGACAGGAGAGCTTGGAACCGTGACAGAAGTCCAGGACTGCAGCTCTTGCTTCTGTATAGTATAGTCTGTTCTTTGGGCCGGTCCCCGGGTCCGGGTTCCGTGTCAGGGCCTCCCGGACAGTCTTCTCCACGTCCCAGGTGAGGGTGGCCATGACAGTGGACTCAGGGATGATGGTTTCGGTTGGGTCTGACAGCTCTGTCCTGACCTCCTCTTCGTGCACCCGGGACAGGGCGTCAGATCGTTGGTTCTTCGTCCCGGGGCGGTATGTGATCCGAAAGTCAAAACGCCCGAAGAACAGTGACCAGCGGGCTTGCCTGCAGTTCAGACGCTTGGCGGTCCAAATGTACTCCAGGTTCCGATGGTCAGTGACAACTGTGAATGGTACCGAAGCGCCCTCCAACAGGTGTCTCCACTCCTCCAGAACCTCCTTCACCGAAAGAAGTTCCCGATTGCCGACGTCATAATTCCTTTCAGCTGGGGTCAACCTGCGGGAAAAATAGGCACATGGGTGGAGAACCTTGTCGGACTCCCTGCTCTGGGACAGCACGGCTCCTATCCCTGAGTCAGAGGCATCCACTTCGACTATAAACTGGCGACTTGGATCGGGCTGCACCAGAACTGGTGCAGTCGAGAACCGGCGTTTCAACTCCCTAAACGCGGCTTCGCACTGATCCGACCAGGTAAAGGGGACTTTTGTGGAGGTCAGGGCTGTCAGGGGACTAACCACCTGACTATAGCCCTTGATGAACCTCCGGTAAAAATTAGCAAAACCGAGGAACTGTTGTAGTTTCCTACGATTTGTTGGTTGGGGCCAATCTCTCACCGCCGCTACCTTGGCCGGATCAGGGGCGACGGAGTTGGAGGAGATTATGAACCCCAGGAAGGACAAAGAAGTACGGTGGAACTCGCACTTCTCGCCCTTCACAAACAGCCGGTTCTCCAACAACCGCTGCAGGACCTGACGTACATGTGTAACATGAGTCTCAGGATCCGGGGAAAAGATGAGTATATCATCCAGATATACGAAGACAAACCGATGCAGGAAGTCCCGCAAGACATCGTTTACTAAAGCTTGGAACGTCGCGGGGGTGTTAGTGAGGCCGAACGGCATGACCAGGTACTCAGAGTGACCTAACGGGGTGTTAAATGCCGTCTTCCATTTGTCTCCGTTCTGGATCCGAACCAGGTGGTACGCATTCCTAAGATCCAGTTTTGTGAATATTTGGGCTCCATGCAGGGGCGTGAACACTGAATCTAACAGGGGCAGAGGGTATCGGTTGCGAACCATGATTTCGTTTAGCCCCCTGTAATCAATGCATGGACAGAGTCCGCCGTCTTTCTTGCCCACAAAAAAGAAACCAGCACCCATCGGGGAGGTGGAATTCCGGATCAGCCCAGCAGCTAATGAGTCCCGGATGTAGGTCTCCATTGATTCTCGCTCAGGACGTGAGAGGTTGTACAGCCTGCTGGACGGGTACTCAACGCCCGGGATCAAATCAATGGCACAATCGTACGGACGGTGCGGGGGAAGGGTGAGCGCCAGATGTTTGCTGAAAACGTCAGCAAGATCGTGGTACTCACTTGGCACCGCCGTCACATTGGGGGGACTTTAACCTCCTCACTAGCTGTCACACCAGGCGGAACCAAGGATCTGAGACATTCCCGGTGGCAGGTTTCGCTCCACTGAGCCACAACCCCAGACGGCCAATCAATCCGGGGATTGTGTTTTATCATCCAAGGATAACCCAATATCACACGGGAGGTAGAAGGTGTTACATAAAACACAATCTCCTCCCTGTGATTACCAGACACCACCAATGTCACTGGCTGTGTCTGATGTGTGATTAATGGAAGAAGGGTGCCATCTAGTGCCCGTACCTTCAAAGGTGAAGGTAGAGCCACTAGAGGGAGCCCGACTTCCCTTGCCCATCTGATGTCCAGCAGATTCCCCTCCGACCCCGTGTCCACCAGTGCTGGGGCGTGAAGGGTTAGATCCCCACTCAGGATCGTGACTGGGATGCGTGCAGATTTTCGGGGTCTCCCCGCATGGGTATTGTGACCCACCCTTAGCCCAGTCTCTAAGGACGAGTGCTGCGGTATTGACCGTTTGGGGCATTTTTTCTGTGTGTGCTCGGTTGAGCTGCAGAGAAAACACTCCCCACGGACCAGCCTCCTTTGTCTCTGATCTGATCGCCTTTTGGCCCTGCTCATTTCCATAGCAATGTCAGCAGGGGGAGCTGTCATCACGTGGAGTGCCCTGGCTGTGGAGCGTGGGGAAGACGGCTCCTTTTCGGACCCGGGAGGAAGAGGGACGACTTGTGCCTGACCACGCCCTTCGTCTCGCTCCCATCGGTGTTCTGTTATTCGGTTGTCTAACCGTATAACCAGGTCGATAAGCCCGTCTAAATCCCGCGGCTCGTCCTTCGCCACCAGGTGCTCCTTAAGGACCAGAGACAGTCCGTTTACAAAGGCGGCGCGAAGCGCAACAGCATTCCAGCCGGCTCGCGCTGCCGCAATGCTGAAGTCAACTGCATACTTAACTGCGCTCCGACACTCCTGCCTGATTGACAGCAGCAAGTTCGAAGCATATTCGCCTCTATTGGGGTGATCAAAAACCTGCTTGAACTCCCTCACAAACCCAGTATACGTCGTTAGGAGCCATGAATTCTGCCCCCAGAGCGCCGTAGCCCAGGCGCGTGCCTCTCCTCGAAGCAGATTTATTACGTAAGCCACCCGGCTAGCGTCTGACGCGTACATGACGGGACGCTGTGAAAAGACGAGCGAACACTGCATTAAGAAGTCCGCGCATGTCTCGACACAACCTCCGTACGGCTCCGGAGGGCTTATGTATGCTTCAGGGGACGGTGGGGGGGTTCGTTGAATGACCAGCGGAATGTCTGTTTCAGGCCTCCGGTCAGCAGGAGGAGGTGCTGCAGCAGCGCCCTGAGCCTGCGCTTCCACCTGGGCAGTGAGAACCTCCATCCTCCGATTGAGAATCACATTCTGCTCAGTGACTAAGTCCAGCCGAGCAGTGAAAGCGGTTAAGATTTGCTGCAGCTCACCAAACACGCCTCCTGCTGACGCCTGTGCACCTCGCTCTTCCATTGGCTGTTCAAGCGATGGTTGACGCCCCTCGGGATCCATGACGCTGGCCGAGAAATCCTGTTGTGAAGGTGTAGGAACACGGACCCACAACAGGGGGCGTTAAATGAACGGACAATGGATAAGCCAAACAGTAACAATTTAATGTTGTGAAGTGCACAACGGAATACAAACAGTTTTGGTACCACAGACAATTATATGTAGCGTGACGTGTGGGCAGGCTTGAGGATAGGAGACGTCCATCCCGAACCGAGCCGGATCCCTTCACCTCCAACGGATCTAAAGAACACCGGAGCCACCAAGTCCTGGATCCCCAGGTGGCCACCGTCTCCAGCTGTCAGACCTGGTACTGCTGGCAGAGAACAGAAACAGTATTGATGGTTGTGAGTTCGCACATTCAGTAATCCCACAGTCTGTGTTCTTTTGGGAGGGAGCACCTCCACCTCCAATCACACACTCGTGCAGCTCCTGTCTAACCACTTATCTGGTTGGAGTGTGAAGCGAAGCCGTCGCTGAACACACCAAACGCCAATCCCTCAGATAAGGCACACCACAGGAAAACGGCTGCAAAGAAGTTCAGACTCTAAGTCAGAGTTAAGTGTAGCAGAGAAATTACCTCTCTAGTGGCTGATTTCTCAGCGGGGAGGTGGAGTTGTAGTCCGGCCTTTATGGTGGTGGTGATGAACTGTGGATGAGTGACAGCTGGTGCTGATGATGAGTGACAGCTGTCACTCCCGGTTGCTCCGACGCCCTCTCGTGCTTGAACCCCGCACTTCAAGCAGGGTGGTGGGCCAGCAGTACCTCCTCTTCACCGGCCCACACAACACCATTATTCTATACTGAAAACACCGCTCAGCGGAAGTTCTAATCCAAAACGGAAATGCCTCTTGTAGCAGGATGACCGGCGACGGAGTGGCCAAGAGACAGTTTTCCCAACTAAAAACGTTTCTTTTATTTTTCTTCTTCCAAAAATGCAGATATTTACAGTGCATCCCAAGATGGACATCAAAAACAAATGAGCAAGAGTGCCAGACTATATCTATCAAAGACTCTGGGCCACTACTTACATACACGTTCACTGAAACACAACCTTCCCCTCCGATGTTCTCCCCACAACTGAGGCTCTGAGCCCTTTTCAGAGTAACAGCCCCTCCCACAGGTAAATTCCATTCACAAAATAAATCAATCAACTAAATAACAATAACATAAGCACAAAATAACAACCCAAAGAAATACACACAAAATATATAAACACCCAACACCATTTCCTTTAACCAAAACTCCCTCTAAGCATAATAAAATGGAATATGAACATGACCAGATAAAACACCCCCCCGGTATTTACACTGAATGGACCATTCACTCAGTTTGCCCTAAACAAGGAAGCGCCTGCATACCAGCAACCCTGGTGAGTAAGCTTAAACTGTTACAGAAATGTTTTACCAGTGTTTTAAAGATCACTAAAACAGATGAACTTTGGTAATGAGTAACGGTATAAAATACACGTTTTGAAACGCGGTGAAAACAAACACTTTGCAACATAAGAGATGCCGGTAGGCCTTTCCCCGCACTCTTAGTCACAATACTAGGTAAAAGTTATGGCAATGATGATTACTGACAATAAATAATGAACCAGGAAAATGAGAACAATACATACAGCTGCATGACCCGTGAAACACAGTCAGCGTCCATGCAGCATAGTTGTTAACTACCAACTAATTGCTGCCCACACGCTATTGACTGCGTAAGCGTCACAGCTCAGTCTGTGACATTTCCCCCCCCTTCTAAGGATGCCCCCACGACGCCCTAGAAAGGAAATCTGCAGTAGTATTCAACCTCCCAGACCTGTACCGCACTTCAAAATCAAATGGCTGTACAGCCAGGAACCACCTAGTGATCCTGGAGTTAGTATCCTTCATGCGCCCTAACCAAGACAATGCCCTATGGTCAGTCTCTAAAATAAATTTCCTCCCCAACAAATAGTATTTGTTGTGTGGGCCGCTGAAGAGGAGGTACTGCTGGCCCACCACCACCAGAGGGCGCCCCGCCTGGAGTGCGGGCTCCAGGCACCAGAGGGCGCTGCCGCCTTACAGGAGCAGCCCAGGTGACAGCCGTCACTTATCAACTGAAACAGCTGACATCCATCAGCTGAGGGGTATATCAGCTGGACGGCATCTCCATCTCATTGCCGAGATATCGTTCTACTAGGAAGGTAACGTACTCAGCCAATTGTGTTGTCTTCTTGACAGTAATCCCTTGTTGCTTGTGTACAGATAGTGAATATTACAGCTGGAGACTGTGTTGGACTTGTGTTGGATAAGTACTCACATTCCTGCACTTATCAGTATTTTCCTGACGAGAGGTGGAGGTGGTTTTTCCACCCTACGTGTTACTGGGTGCAGCCGCACCCACATCTGACTGTTTCTGTTCCTCGCCAGCAGTACCGGATCCGACGAGCGGAGGCAGTGGCTACCTGGGCGTTCGGGACTTGGCGGCTCCAGTATTCCCGGGGTTCGGTGGCAGAGGAAATCGGGTGGTTCCGGTTCGACTCAGACGGACGTCTCCTATCGTCGAGCCTGCCCACACGACACCGTTGGAATTGGTTTATTTCACAATTGTGATCTGTTGTGTTTGTTGTGCGTGTTCACAACAGTAAAACCTTGTTATTTGACTTTCTTCATTGTCCGTTCATTTGCGCCCCCTGTTGTGGGTCCGTGTTCCTCACTTTCCCCAACAGGATATCTCGGCCAGCGTCATGGATACCGAGGGGCGTCAACCGGCTGTTGAACGGCCAATGGAAGAACAGGGCACACAGGCGTCCGCAGGAGGGGTGATCGGTGAGTTGCAGCGGATCCTCACCGCTTTCACGACTCGGTTGGATTTGATGACCGAGCAGAACGTCCTCCTGAACCGCAGGGTGGAGGCTCTCGCCGCACAGGTGGAAGCGCGCCCTCCGGGCGCCGCTCCGGCTCTCCCTCCCGTCGACCCTGTGCGTAACAGCGACGTTCCACTGGTCGTTCAACGACCCCTCCCACCTTCCCCTGAAGCATACATAAGCCCCCCAGAGCCGTACGGAGGCTGTGTGGAGACGTGCGCGGATTTTCTTATGCAGTGTTCGCTCGTCTTCACACAGCGTCCCGTCATGTACGCGACTGACGCTAGCAAAATAGCTTATGTGATAAATCTGCTTCGTGGTGAGGCACGCGCTTGGGCTACAACGCTCTGGGAGCAAAATTCACGGCTCCTTCAGACATATGATGGGTTTGTGAGGGAGTTCAGAACAGTGTTCGATCACCCAAATAGAGGAGAGACCGCTTCAGCCGTGCTGCTGTCAATGAGACAGGGGCGCCGGAGCGCAGCTGCCTATGCAGTCGACTTCCGCATCGCGGCTGCGAGGTCCGGCTGGAATAACACTGCCCTACGCGCCGCCTTTGTAAACGGACTGTCGTTGGTCCTCAAGGAGCACCTGGTGGCTAAGGACGAACCGCGGGATTTAGATGGGCTCATCGATCTTGTCATACGATTAGACAATCGGTTAGAAGAGCGCCGTCGGGAACGAGACGAAGGGCGTGGCCGGGCACGCGTCGTCCCTCTCCTTTCCGGTTCCGACCGCGTTCCGCCCTCCCCACGCTCCACGGCCCCTGCGCTCCGTGCGGTTACAGCCCCCCCTGCTGACGAAGCTATGGACACGAGTAGGGCAACATTTAGGGCACCGGTTACACAAAGGAGGCTGGCCCACGGGGCGTGTTTTGTTTGTGGCTCGATTGAGCATCAACTAAGAGACTGCCCCGAGCGGTTAAAACACCAACGCCCGCCCCTAGAAACTGGGCTAGGGGTGGGCTGAGACATTCACGTGGGACACACCCACATCGCCACACGACTCCCAGTTACCATCCTGTATGAGGATTTAACCCTGAAGGCCCCAGCACTGGTGGACACGGGCTCTGAAGGGAATTTGCTAGACAGCAAATGGGCCAGGGAGATAGGGTTCCCTCTGGTGGCGCTTACCTCGCCTGTGCAGGTACGAGCGCTAGATGGCTCCCTACTCCCTCCAATCACTCACAAGACACCACCAGTAACTCTGGTGGTGTCGGGGAATCACCGGGAGGAGATCGAGTTTTTTGTGACTCCGGCCACCTCCCGTGTGATTTTAGGATTCCCTTGGATGTTGAAACACAATCCCCGGATCGATTGGCCGTCCGGGGTAGTGGTTCAGTGGAGCGAGACCTGCCATCGGGTATGTTTAGGTTCCTCGGTTCCTCCCGGTTCCCAGGCCAGGGAGGAGGTCAGAGCCCCGCCCAATCTAGGGTCGGTTCCGGTGCAGTACCATGACCTTGCGGAGGTGTTTAGCAAGGATCTGGCGCTCACCCTTCCCCCGCACCGCCCGTATGATTGTGCCATTGATTTGGTTCCAGGTGTTGAGTTCCCGTCCAGCAGGCTGTACAACCTCTCACGACCTGAACGCGAATCAATGGAGACCTACATCCGGGACTCTTTGGCCGCCGGGTTGATCCGGAATTCCACCTCCCCGATGGGTGCGGGTTTCTTTTTTGTGGGGAAAAAGGATGGCGGATTACGTCCATGCATCGATTACAGGGGGCTGAACGAAATCACGGTTCGTAACCGATACCCCTTACCCTTGTTGGATTCGGTGTTCACGCCCCTGCATGGAGCTAAGATATTCACCAAGCTCGATCTTAGGAATGCGTATCACCTGGTTCGGATCCGGAAGGGAGACGAGTGGAAGACGGCATTTAACACCCCGTTAGGTCATTTTGAGTACCTGGTCATGCCGTTCGGTCTTACAAACGCTCCCGCGACGTTCCAAGCATTGGTTAATGATGTCTTGCGGGACTTCCTGCACCGATTCGTCTTCGTATATCTTGACGACATACTCATCTTTTCTCCGGATCCTGAGACCCATGTCCGACATGTACGTCAGGTCCTACAGCGGTTGTTGGAGAACCGGCTGTTTGTGAAGGGCGAGAAGTGTGAGTTCCACCGCACGTCTCTGTCCTTCCTGGGGTTCATCATCTCCTCCAACTCCGTCGCTCCCGATCCGGCCAAGGTTGCGGCGGTGAGAGACTGGCCCCAACCCACAAGCCGTAGGAAGCTGCAACAGTTCCTCGGCTTCGCTAATTTCTATAGGAGGTTCATTAAGGGCTACAGTCAGGTAGTTAGCCCCCTGACAGCCCTGACCTCGCCAAAAGTTCCCTTCACCTGGTCGGATTGTTGCGATGCCGCGTTCAAGGAGTTGAAACGCCGGTTCTCGTCTGCACCCGTTCTGGTGCAGCCCGATCCTAGTCGCCAGTTAGTGGTTGAAGTGGACGCCTCGGACTCAGGGATAGGAGCCGTGCTGTCCCAGAGCGGGAAGACCGATAAGGTCCTTCACCCGTGTGCCTATTTTTCCCGCAGGTTGACCCCGGCCGAACGGAACTATGACGTCGGCAATCGAGAACTCCTTGCGGTGAAAGAGGCTCTTGAAGAGTGGAGACATCTGTTGGAGGGAACGTCCGTGCCATTCACGGTTTTCACTGACCACCGGAACCTGGAGTATATCAGGACCGCCAAGCGGCTGAATCCCAGGCAAGTCCGCTGGTCACTGTTCTTCGGACGTTTTGACTTCCGGATCACCTACCGTCCCGGGACCAAAAAACAGAGATCGGATGCCTTGTCCCGGGTACATGAAGACGGAGTCAAAACGGAGCCGTCGGATCCCCCGGATCCCATCATCCCGGAGTCCACTATCGTGGCCACCCTCACCTGGGACGTGGAGAAGACCGTCCGGGAGGCCCTGGCACGAAGCTCGGACCCCGGAACCGGGCCGAAGAACAGGCTCTACGTCCCACCAGAAGCCAGGGCTGCGGTCCTGGACTTCTGTCACGGTTCTAAGCTCTCCTGTCATCCTGGAGTGCGAAGAACCGTGGCAGTCGTCCGGCAGCGCTTCTGGTGGGCATCCCTGGAGACCGACATCCGGGACTATATCCAGGCCTGTACCACCTGCGCCAGGGGCAAAGGCAACCACCGCAAGTCCTCGGGATTGCTACAGCCGCTGCCCGTACCTCATCGCCCCTGGTCTCACATCGGCCTGGATTTTGTCACGGGTCTCCCGCCATCCCAGGGAAACACCGTCATCCTCACGATAGTGGACCGATTCTCCAAGGCGGCCCACTTCGTGGCCCTCCCAAAGCTCCCAACGGCCCAGGAGACAGCGGACCTCCTGGTCCACCACGTCGTCCGGCTGCATGGAATACCATCAGACATCGTCTCCGATCGCGGCCCCCAGTTCTCC
The DNA here is from genome assembly GCF_902500255.1 of Thalassophryne amazonica. Taxonomy (NCBI): domain Eukaryota; kingdom Metazoa; phylum Chordata; class Actinopteri; order Batrachoidiformes; family Batrachoididae; genus Thalassophryne; species Thalassophryne amazonica. The sequence continues at coordinate 117,337,794 of NC_047112.1, forward strand.
TCGCATGTCTGGAGGAGTTTTTGCCGGGAACTGGGGGCCACGGTCAGTCTCTCGTCCGGGTATCACCCCCAAACCAACAGGCAAGCAGAACGGGCCAATCAAGAGATGGAGCAGACACTACGTTGTGTTGACAGCCGCGCACCCGGCGGCCTGGAGTACTCATCTGACCTGGATCGAGTACGCCCACAACAGTCAAGTGTCGTCAGCCACCGGCCTCTCCCCTTTTGAGGTATGTTTGAGGTATCAGCCCCCATTGTTTCCGGTGGTTGAGGGAGAGGTCGGTGTGCCCTCGGTCCAGGCCCACCTGCGGAAGTGCCGTCGGGTGTGGCGTGCCGCCCGTTCTGCTTTGTTGATGGCCTGGACGAGGGCTAAGACCCATGCAGACCGGCGGCGGACCCCGGCCCCTACGTATCGCCCCGGGCAGGAAGTGTGGCTGTCCACCAAGGACATTCCACTACAAGTGGCCTCCCCGAAACTGAAGGACCGATACATAGGACCGTACAAGATCCTCCAAATCGTCAATCCTGCCGCAGTGAGGCTTCGGCTTCCAGCCTCACTGCGGATCCATCCTGTGTTCCATGTGTCAAGACTCAAACCATATCACACTTCGCCCCTCTGTGCTCCCGGTCCGGCGCCACCTCCTGCCCGGATCATCGATGGCGAGCCGGCTTGGACTGTGCGCCGGCTTCTGGATGTCCAACGGATGGGCCGGGGCTTTCAATACCTGGTGGACTGGGAGGGGTACGGCCCCGAAGAACGCTCCTGGGTGAAGAGGAGCTTCATCCTGGACCCGGCCCTCCTGGCCGACTTCTACCGCCGCCACCCGAACAAGCCCGGTCGGGCACCAGGAGGCGCCCGTTGAGGGGGGGGTCCTGTTGTGTGGGCCGCTGAAGAGGAGGTACTGCTGGCCCACCACCACCAGAGGGCGCCCCGCCTGGAGTGTGGGCTCCAGGCACCAGAGGGCGCTGCCTCCTTACAGGAGCAGCCCAGGTGACAGCCGTCACTTATCAACTGAAACAGCTGACATCCATCAGCTGAGGGGTATATCAGCTGGACGGCATCTCCATCTCATTGCCGAGATATCGTTCTACTAGGAAGGTAACGTACTCAGCCAATTGTGTTGTCTTCTTGACAGTAATCCCTTGTTGCTTGTGTACAGATAGTGAATATTACAGCTGGAGACTGTGTTGGACTTGTTTTGGATAAGTACTCACATTCTTGCACTTATCAGTATTTTCCTGACGAGAGGTGGAGGTGGTTTTTCCACCCTACGTGTTACTGGGTGCAGCCGCACCCACATCTGACTGTTTCTGTTCCTCGCCAGCAGTACCGGATCCGACGAGCGGAGGCAGTGGCTACCTGGGAGTTCGGGACTTGGCGGCTCCAGTATTCCCGGGGTTCGGTGGCAGAGGAAATCGGGTGGTTCCGGTTCGACTCAGACGGACGTCTCCTATCGTCGAGCCTGCCCACACGACACCATTGGAATTGGTTTATTTCACAATTGTGATCTGTTGTGTTTGTTGTGCGTGTTCACAACAGTAAAACCTTGTTATTTGACTTTCTTCATTGTCCGTTCATTTGCGCCCCTGTTAAGGATTTTATATATATATATATGTTATCACTGTTAAACATTTGTACCTTCGTCTTCTTTCTTATGAAAACGGTGTTGTGCTGTTTGCACTTCACCCTGAGAATGTATGTGTTATTCAACCTTGTTTTAGCTTTGTCTTCTTTCTCATGAGAACGGTGTTGTGCTGTTTTGCACCTGTCTTAACCAAGCCTGAGAATTCAATTTTGTTTTAGCACTCTGGGGTCAATCTGAGCTGGGAATGAAGGGCTGGATGTACTTATTATTATAATATAACTTTGTTTTCGCAGCCTCTAACGACTGGGAGTAAGAGAACGTTTTGACTGTTGTGATGTGGTGCTTAGTGTGAAGGAGTGTGAAGGACAGGACACTTCAGGCAGATGCAGAACAGCTGATAACTGCAACAGACGAACAAGATGTGCTGACCTGTGTAAAAGAAAGTGTCCTTCCTTACAGCTGCACTTATTGACGTATGCGTTTATGTTACGGGAAGAAACTTGTCTTGCGTCATCACCCCCACCCTTAGGACAAGTTTTTTGTTTATGTGATGAGGGCGTCTCTTAATAAAAAGAGCGGAAAAGCAGGCCAGACTTTAGTGTAGCCTTGGTGTACAGCCTGGCCGCACTCCGCGCGTAAAATTTGACTTTCTGTCTCACTGGTGTTTCTTGACTCTGTTTGTCTTGTTAAAGGTTTAAAAATGTTTGGAGGAGAAAATACCCAACATTGACTGGGGGCTAAGTCCGGGATCTCAACAATACCGGAGGTGTCCAGCGGAGGTCGTCAAGTCCAGACGTAAATCCTTGGCCAAGGTCCGATCGATTGATCGTGTCTGCAATTGTCGACCACCGTTGGCATCGTCTGGTTGACGAGATTTTCCCGAAGAAGACAGACAGGAAGTCGAGTCAGAGAGTAGAATTTCTTTGTAAACAGTACCGAGTGAGTGGTGATCAGATCACATAAACAGTTAAATTCCGCAAGCGATGATACAGAATCGTCTGTTAATGCAAAGCAGTTAAACTCTGTAAGGAGGGTGCGGACTCCTCTGTTTATATACGCGTACCGGTAGGGGATAAAAGTGATCACATAAAACAGTTAAACTCCGTAAGCAATGATACAGAATCGTCTGTTAATGAAACACAGTTAAACTCTGTAAGGAGGGCGGACTCCTCTACGGTTGCGAGGGACGCACGTAGTTAAATTCCGGAAGGAGGATACGGACTCCTCTGTTTTAATACGTAAAGGAAATCCCGGGTAGAAATACGTGCACTGTAAAAAAGCAGTTAAATCTGGCAGGGACGGCGGAGTCCCCTAATGCAGGACATTAGTTAAATTTCACGGGAGGGCGAGCTCCCCTGGGCTAAGAATACGCGTACGATTATTAAAAGTGTTTCTATGTGTAAATAGTGTTTTGTGTAAGTGTAAATAACTGTGTGAAAGTGCAATACTTTGGACAACGTTAGTGACAACCGTGCGTGTGGAAGCAGCAGGCAAGTGATTCCGCTTCCTACGGGGAGGTGAAAGGAATCAACCACACGACGGCAAATTAATTGTCACGTCCAAAGAAAGTGTGAAAACTTCAGATTTAGAACACCCCAGGTGTGCCCCCGTCTGAAGTCCAAATTATAACAAGGGATAATAAAAATGGGGGGTAAGACGTCTATAAATAAGGAAAATTTATCAACTGACGACTGGAAATTTATGGAAGCAAAAAAAAATCCAAAAACAACAAAAAATTGGAGACCTGGATTAATAAACATGACTTTGACGGACAACTGAACCTGATCAGTATACAGAAGCTAAAGAAGGAGTTAGAACAGCAACATAAAGGTGATGAGAAAAAGATGCAGAAAGTAGGGGCAGATTTAGTGGCATTTTGGGAGGAAGAAGCAGAGAACAGACAGAAGGGAGCAGAGAAGCGACGATTAGAGAAAGCAAGGAAAAAGAAAGCTGTAGGTAAGGCAGAAGAAGATGTGATAATTCAGCACAGAGAACCAGAACAGCCTCAACAATCACCGCCGGCTGGATCGTCGGTGACAAAGAGACCTTTATCTCCTCTACCAGAGGATGACGATGTACCGCCACCACAGTATGATTTGGCAGTAAAACCTAAGGTAAAAAGTGAAAAACCAGAAAAACCAGAAAAACCACAAACACGCAGTCAAGCGAAAGTGCCCACAGCCCCTCCCATGGTGGAACACAGTGACCAGGGAGGTGCCTATCCTATGATAGAAGTACCAAATCCTCGTGCAGGAACAGCAGGACAGCGATCAACCATGCTCGTATATCGAACATGGAATGCTGATAATATCAAAGCAGCAGTCGACATGATACCATCGCCACGTGTCGATATCGAGGGATTTATGCAGGATATAGAAAACATTAGAAGTTCTTACCACCTTAGTGGACCTGAAGTCCAACAGGTGTGGATGAAAGCATGTGGCCCTAAAATGGAGTCAGATACGCGGAGACTGGAATCCTGCAGACCAGGATGGCGTACCATTGCCACATGATGATCCAGTCTTGAAAACAAGAGTGGAAGCTATGATTACACGTGCAAAAGGTGTGTTAGGACCAAAGATAAATTATACTGAAATTACCAGGACAACTCAGAAAGAAGGAGAACCATGGACAGAGTTTAGATGCAGATTTGAGTGTATTTAGAGTCCATAGTGGCATATTGCCAGGAACACCAGTGTATGAAAACAAATTGAAAAATGTTTCACCTGTGAAGCTGACAATGACCGATTTGATTCATGATGGCAACTCAACAGCTGTCATAACAGTAACAGGTGCCACTGAAGATGTTTTAAAATTGAGATTCACAGGTATGCCATTACATGTGTCACTTTGTAAGCCATATTTGACAGAATGGCAAGAATTGGGACTGACAGTCATAACAGCTTTGTCAGCCACTGATTGGAGCAGAGTTGGACCACGAACGGAGTTCAGTCCATCAACTAAATTGTATAAAGTGCTAGTTAATGTCTCATTGGTGCTGACAGCTGGAACACATATTGATGTGTCCACTTCACAATCCTGAGTGTTTCAGTTGAGTCCTGAAGAGGATGATCTTCTCTCTTCTGTACCATCAGGATTGTGGACAACAGGTCCTTCAGACGTAGGACTGATAAAAATGCACAACCTGTAGTTATAAGACCAAAAACAGAATACAGACCATGTTTAAGACAGTATCCATTGAAACCTGATGCAATTGAAGGAATCAGGCCAGTAATAGAGAATTTATTAACAGCAGGAGTAATAGTGCCATGTCCAGATTCACCATGTAACACACCCATATTTCCTGTAAAAAAAGGCTCCGCCCTCAGTGGGATGGAGATAGATTCAAGATCTGCAGGCAGTAAATGCTGCTGTGATTAAAAGAGTACCATGTGTACCAGATCCGCACACACTGTTAAGCTCATTGAGATTAAATTCTAGTTGTTTTTCTGTAATAGATATCAGTAATGCATTTTTTTTTTCTGTACCAGTACACCCAGATAGTCAATTCTGGTTTGCTTTTACCTTTAAAGGACAACGATATACATTACCAGATTACCGCAGGGTTACGCAGAGAGCCCAACTATTTATTCTCAAGTCATGTCAGCATGTTTAGCCAATTTCGTTCCACCGGCAGATAGCCAACTATTAGTGTATGTTGATGACATTTTGATTGCCTCTGACACACGAGAAAACTGCATAACTGACACAGTAGCATTATTATGTTTCTTATTTGATAATGGCCACAGAGTGAGTAAAAACAAAGTTCAGTTGTGTAGGGATAAAGTAAAATATTTAGGACATGAATTATCAGCCACAGGGCGCACGATCCTGTCTGACAGGAAGGAAGCAATTTTACACGCTCCAAAACCACAAACCAAAAAGCAGATGATGTCATTTTTTGGACTGACTAATTACTGCAGGGCATGGATTCCCTGCTATGCAGAATTGACTAGTCCACTTTCTGATTTGATGTACAAGGATGATATTTCAATGTCAACCGTGTTGGAATGGAACAAAGAAGCTGAGGAAGCTTTTGTAAAAGTAAAACAAACATTAGTGTCATCCACAGTTTTGGCACTACCAGATTATAGTAAACCATTCATTCAAACAGCTGATTGTAAGAATGAGTCCATGACTAGTGTTTTGGTTCAAGTGTATGGCTCAAAATTAAGGCCAGTTGCCTACTACTCATCTAAATTGGATGCAGTGGCAAGTGCTCTACCACCATGTGTACAGGCTGTTGTTGCAGCCTTTATGGCTGTTCAAAGTAGCAGTAATGTTGTTCTATTCCATCAGTTGACACTGGAAGTTCCACATGCAGTTTCTGCACTTCTGTTGCAGACAAAAATGAGCCTTTTGTCCCCAGCAAGACATCTTTCGTGCATGTCCTTGCTATTATCACAACCACACCTTACGGTAGAGTGCTGTACGACATTGAATCCATCCACATTCATACCTTTACCTGAGGATGGTGAGCCGCACAATTGTCTTGATGTAGCTACGGTCTGTACGAAAGCACGCCCAGACCTCCAGGACACACCCATCCCAAACAGTACAATTGTGTATGTGGATGGTTCTTCCACTGACAAAGCTTATGGACAAACACAATCTGGATATGCTGTTGTCACAAATTCAGAAGTATTGGATTCTGCTTCATTGCCATCGTCATTTTCGGCACGAGCAGCTGAATTAGTTGCTTTAACTGCAGCTTGCTATCTGTTTAAAGGTACGGCTGTATCAATTTATACAGACAGCCAGTACGCTTTCAACACAGTGCATGTGTTTGCAAAACTGTGGGAGGAGCGTGGAATGGTGACATCATCTGGAAAGCCAGTGACTCATGCCACTCTCCTAACTGCCCTACTGCAAGCTGTGAAGTTGCCTCAACAAATTGCTATATGCAAATGTGCGGCTCACACCAAAGGCTCTGACAGTGTTTCAAAAGGAAATGACGTTGCTGACAAAACCGCAAAGGCGGCAACAGCTCTTTCTATTTTTCTCCTATATGACACCCCTCCGGATATGACCACAAAAGAAACCCATATTGCCAAAAAATATGTTTAAATGGGCAGCTATTATGAGCCATGGCGTGACGCATGTCTCATCAGGGGGTATGATATCGCAATTGCAATCTATTTTTTGTCTTTATGGGTTCGATGCATATGCAAAACAGCATTGTAGAGCATGCATGACATGTGCAAAACACAACTCACAAGGCAATTTGAGACCCCAAAGAGGCAAATTTCCAACACCACAATATCCCTTTCAAGTGATTCATATGGATTATATACAGCTGAGTAAACATGAAGGGAAGGAATTTTGTTTAGTCATAATTGATGCCTTCTCAAAATGGGTAGAATTGTTCCCTACAAAACATGCAGGTGCACTTACAGTGGCTAAGGCATTGTGCAAAGACATCATTCCATGATTTGGAATACCAGAAACAGTCTATTCAGATAATGGAGCGCATTTTGTTAATACAATAGTGCAATACGTAGGAGAAGCGCTACAGGTCAATCTCAAAAATCATTGTGCTTATCAACCACACAGTGCCGGATTAGTGGAAAGGACAAAGGGCACATAAAAGGGCGCAATAAAAATAAGATTAAGGAAATGTATAGAAGAGACAAAACAAACCTGGATTGAATGTTGGACCTAGTAAAATTGTATATGAGAATAACACCAACACCATCAGGGTTAACACCATTTGAGATACTTTATGGACGACCATATCGTCTACCAATTTTGACATGGATACTAAAACAGCAGATGAGGAACAAACATTAGCAAATTTTATGAAAAAGACATTAACACAGAAAGAGATAACTTAAACACATTTACTGCCGAATAATTTTGATCTTCCACAGGACGGCCTTCCGGTAGTCTAGCCAGGAGACTGGGTGTTCATCAGAGTCCAGTCCTCGTTGGGAAGGTCTATACCAAGTGCTGTTAACAACACCAACTGCAGTAAAGATAGCGGAGAGATCAACGTGGATACATCACTGTAAGATACAGCGTGTGTTGGCGGCCTCCACAGTGGAAGGGGAAGTCTGGCTACAAAGGGAGTCTATTTAATTAGCAATAGATTGTCTCAATGCCAGTGAAGCAGGGAGATCCTTGCACTATTAGGTGAGGTGGTTAACAACACTGTATCCTAGCAATCATGACTGAACTACAGCAGACCCCGGAGCGGCGTGCTCAGCGCCGCCGCTGCCGGACTGTTGGTAGGGCAGCCGGTTGCGTTGTGATCTTAGTGTGTTTCGTGCTCCTCGGATTCCTGGCCTGGTGGAATGGAATTACGTTACTAATTGTTATGTTTGTTCACAGATACCTATATCCTCAACACACCCAGCTCTGACGGCTAAACCGTACCCTGCTAGGGTGACAGAATGTCTTATCATACGGATGCATAATCAAACTGTATTTCGGGGGCAGCAGTTCTCAGCAAATCTGATAAGATGTAACACCACTTGCCTCAGTGCAACCACTTATATGATAGGGATTTCAACAGAGGACGTACAAGCGTGCCCAAGTGCTGCTCCATTGACTAGACTGAAGGGAAATAAAAAACTATCATCACGTTAAATTGTCATCACAACGGCCATTCCCAATTTGCTTTTACGGGACAGGGAAGAAAAATGTAGGTAAAATTAAGAAACGTCTGTGTACCCAAACGTATGTTTTATCAAATAATTTAAGCCTAACCAAAACATAATATGTGGATGGTACTTATCTTCATCACATTGGACGGGGATGTAATTATACAGGCTCCTGTCCATGGGGAACGGATGAATCATGTGCTTATGTTAGTAAGTTTTTGCTACCACCTATAAATGGTACTCCGGTGTATGATGACATCTATTGGCTTTATGGTTCCAGACTGTACATGAGTCTCCCACCAAATTGGGGTGGTGTGTGTGCACCTACCCAGGTGACTGACCATACATATGTGGTAGGACCTCCACAGAGAAGAATGGCAGCACCAGACGGAGGAGATTGATATACCCAGATGTGTTACCACATGATCACATGTGGGGCTCGGATGTACTAAAGGACCAAAAAATTGTGGTCTGTAGGAGATAAAATAGCACATTCATTGTTCCCCTGGATAGGAGTGGGAAAAATTCATTAATGATTGAAACTCTGAATTATCGATTGGGTCTGTTCATGAATGTAACTAAAAAAATAGTAGCAGCTCAAAACACTGAAATAGATGCTTTACGTACCATGGTGATGCAAAATCGCATGGTTTTAGACTTGCTTACTGGTTCACAGGGAGGAGTTTGTGTTCTGCTGAACACAACATGCTGTACTTTCATCCCAGACTCCATTCATTCAGTGGATATGCAGGACGCATTGGAAGAGCTGAATAAACTTCGTGATGCAATGCATAAAGACACCCTAGCCGTGAACCGGTGGAATCCCTGGTCCTGGTTGACTTCAGGACCATGTCGGCAGTTACTATTGAAAATGGTGACACTAGTTATTATAGTCCTAATTCTGATTGGACTTTGCATGTGTTGTGTGATCCCTTATATCAAAACAATGGTTGGCAAAATGGTGTCAAATACATTTGTACAGTGTAATCTGGCCTTCCAACAAACTATCAAGCATTGAAACAGTCAGACCTTAGTGGAGAAAACTGTAATGACTGTACTGAGAATTATGATGATATTGAAAAGCTCACAACTCCAGTTCAAGCTTGAACTGTTGACGTGATGAGTTAACACACTCTTAGCCTATGAAGCTTTAGCTGAAAAAGTAATAAGACAAGTGGTGTAGTCGAATAATACCAGTCGGTAGGAGTGATGTATGGTGGTGGTGTGGTGATAACAGAATCTTTGACAGACTGCCACGAAATGTGTCAGGTTATTGTGCATTAATATCATTATTGTTACCCATGACCCCTGAAGACGTTACGACATATGCAGCCTCTCTTATTCCTGAGGATTGGCAGAAAGGCATAGCCAGACATAGAGTAAAAAGAGATTGGAAAGGAGTAGGAAATCCAACATATATTGACGCAATAGGAGTCCCCAGAGGAGTGCCTGACGAGTATAAACTGGTTGATCAAATAGCAGCTGGATTCGAATCTTCCATCTGTTGGTGGTGTTTAATTAATAAAAACGTGGACAGAATAGATTAAGTTAATAAACTAACTAACTAAGCTGGGTGATGCCTACTGTATGTTTAACAGGTGATAAACAGGTGGGAAATGTTAAGGATTTTATATATATATATATATATGTTATCACTGTTAAACATTTGTACCTTCGTCTTCTTTCTTATGAAAACGGTGTTGTGCTGTTTGCACTTCACCCTGAGAATGTATGTGTTATTCAACCTTGTTTTAGCTTTGTCTTCTTTCTCATGAGAACGGTGTTGTGCTGTTTTGCACCTGTCTTAACCAAGCCTGAGAATTCAATTTTGTTTTAGCACTCTGGGGTCAATCTGAGCTGGGAATGAAGGGCTGGATGTACTTATTATTATAATATAACTTTGTTTTCGCAGCCTCTAACAACTGGGAGTAAGAGAACGTTTTGACTGTTGTGATGTGGTGCTTAGTGTGAAGGAGTGTGAAGGACAGGACACTTCAGGCAGATGCAGAACAGCTGATAACTGCAACAGACGAACGAGATGTGCTGACCTGTGTAAAAGAAAGTGTCCTTCCTTACAGCTGCACTTATTGACGTATGCGTTTATGTTACGGGAAGAAACTTGTCTTGCGTCATCACCCCCACCCTTAGGACAAGTTTTTTGTTTATGTGATGAGGGCGTCTCTTAATAAAAAGAGCGGAAAAGCAGGCCAGACTTCAGTGTAGCCTTGGTGTACAGCCTGGCCGCACTCCGCGCGTAAAATTTGACTTTCTGTCTCACTGGTGTTTCTTGACTCTGTTTGTCTTGTTAAAGGTTTAAAAATGTTTGGAGGAGAAAATACCCAACAGCCCCCTGTTGTGGGTCCGTGTTCCTCACTTTCCCCAACAGTATTTAAAACAGTCCAACGCCCACTTAATAGCAAGGCATTCTTTCTCAACCGTGGAGTAGTTACACTCCCGCGGCAACAGTTTGCGGCTGATGTAAGCCACAGGTCGCCAATGTCCATCTTCCTCCTGCAGCAACACCGCACCAAGGCCCCGCTCTGAGGCATCAGTTTGAACAGTGAAAGTCTTGCTGAAGTCCGGGCTGAGCAGCACCGGCTCCCTACACAAGGAGTCCTTCAAACCCTGAAATGCCGCCTCACACTCTTCAGTCCATACCACCTTGTTAGGCTGACTAGTACATGTGAGCTCAGTCAGTGGAACCGCTCTCTCTGAAAAGTTGGGTATAAAACATCTATACCACCCAACCAAGCCCAAGAAAGAGCGCACTTGTTTCTTGGTGGTGGGGCGCTCAACAGCCTTGATGGCCTCAACTTTCCCAACTTGAGGCCGAATGAAACCCCGGCCCAACATGTAGCCAAGATACGCCGTCTCCTCCCTGGCCAGCATGCACTTTCCAGGATGGATGGTCAGGCCCGCCTCCTTCACCAAGGAGAGGACCAGTTGCAGGTGTTGCAAATGCTCCTCCCACGTGGAGCTGTATATACAAATATCATCCAGGTAGGCGGTGGCAAAGCCCTCAGTCCCCCTGAGGAGCCTGTCCATCAACCTCTGGAACGTCGCAGGCGCTCCGTGCAACCCAAAAGGGAGCACCGTGAATTGGTAATGGCCAAAAGGTGTCCTAAAGGTAGTCAGCTTCCTGCTGTCCTCAGCCAACGGCACTTGCCAATACCCCTTGCACAGGTCAATGGTGGTCAAGTACTTGGCTTTGCCAAGACGCTCGACCAAATCATCAACCCTCAGCATGGGGTAAGGGTCAAACTCAGACTGGGTGTTGACCTTCCTACAGTCCAAGCAGAACCTCAGAGTGCCGTCCTTCTTGGGAACAAAGATGGGACTGCTCCACTCACTGGCGGAAGGCTCGATCACCCCCAGCTCCAGCATCATGTCCAACTCATCCTTCAACACGGGCAACAGGCTCTCGGGAACCCGGTAGCATGGCTGTCTCACCGGCCGCTGGTCTTTCAGGGTTATGCGGTGCACCACCATCTCCGTCCGTCCCGGCCTCTCCACGAAGAGACCCTCGGGTAAGATGGCGGTCAACTCCTGCTGACGGTCATTGGGCAAATGGCTCAAGTCCAGTGTAGAGCCTTCGCCCCAGCACGGTAAGTACTGCTCACTGTGCTCCTCCTCTTCCTCAATGGCACGAATGAACAGAGCAGACACCTCCGGCTGTTGCTCTTGACGCTCAGTCCACTTCTTCAGCATGTTCACATGGTAGACTTGGTGCTTCTTACGATGATCTGGCATGTGAATCTCGTACGTCACCGGTCCCATCCTCCTGGTAACAGTGTATGGCCCCTGCCACTTTGCCAGCAGTTTGTTCTCAGAGCTAGGCAGCAGCAACAGGACCTTGTCACCAGCCTGAAAACAGCGTGCTCTGGCCGAACGATCGTACCATGCCTTTTGTCTCTCTTGCGCCTTCTGCAGATTCTCCCGTACCAGAGCAGATGCAGCAGCAAGTTTCTCCCTCATCTTCAGCACATACGAGATAATGTTCGTACCAGCGGACATCTCACCCTCCCAAGTCTCTTTCAGCACATCAAGGGGACCTCGAGCCTGGTGTGCATACAGGAGCTCGAAGGGGGAAAATCCTGTTGACGCCTGGGGGACTTCTCTATAAGCAAAGAGCAAGTATGGTAGCCACTGGTCCCAGTCCTTGCCAGAATCTTCCACAAACTTCCGAAGCATGTTGAGAAGGGTCTGGTTGAACCGTTCAACAAGTCCGTCGGTCTGTGGATGGTAAGGAGTGGTTCTGATACGCCTAATGCCCAGGATATCATAAACCTGCCTGAGGGTTTTACTCATAAAGTTGGGGCCCTGATCGGTAAGCACTTCACGGGGTATCCCTACTCTAGAGAAGAGCTGCAGCATAGCTGTCGCAATTCGCTTAGCTATAACATCTCTCAGGGGGAAGGCTTCGGGGTATCTTGTGGCATAATCACATATCACCAGGATGAATCTATTCCCTGACTTGCTCTTTTCAAGAGGGCCTACCACATCAACAGCTATCCTCTCAAACGGCGTGTCAATAACAGGTAAGGGGATCAATGGAGCACGGGCAAGGTTTTTACCTCCTGACAACTGACACTGAGGACAAGACTTGCAAAATTCTTTAACATCAGAGAACAACCCTGGCCAATAAAAACGTTTGCTTACTCTCTGTAATGTTTTCAAAAAGGCCAGGTGTCCAGCCCAAGGTATAGTGTGACCCAATTCCAGTACCTGCCTACGGTACTTCTTTGGGATCAACAATTGCAGTCCATCCTCACTCTGTCTATACAGTAGCTCATTTTGCACAGTATAGCCCTCCTTACCTAACATAGGAACATAACCTACGCCTTCCTCTGCTCTCTTAAAACTCTGTGTCAGTGTAGGGTCTGCCCGCTGCTCCTCTGCCAGATTACCAGTAAAATCCCCATCTATCAATTCAGGGGGGTCAATATTCTCTGTCCGCACGTCTTTTTGACTCAAAGTGTCTTCAACCGTCTGTCTACGCCTATCACACCTCTGCTGCTTAGTCAGTGTGGACTCAACAGGAACCTCTTCGCCATAATATGGCAACTCTGTCAACACTACTTGCTGCTCCCGAGCCTGTGCTCTTGTTACAACACCACACAAAGCAGTTCTATTCACCAACTCAAGTAACACTGGAAGATCCTGGCCTAACAACACAGGATATGGCAACTTAGACACCAGTCCTACCCTTAACAAGTATGTCTGTCCCTGCACTCTGACATACACATCGGCTGTATCATGCTCACTTTTATCTCCATGTACACAAGAGATGGTCAGCTTTTCATTACCACTGCGGAACTCTAGGGGGATTAGAGTTCATACATAGCATAAATGGCTGTACTTTGACTTCCTCAGGGGGCAAGCAGGGCTCTTATGACCTTCCTGGCCACAATTATAACAGGAAATGCTCTGGGGTCTAACACGGTCTGTGGGGGGTGGTAGCGGGGCTCTACCAAGGCTATGACTATTAGCCGTACCAGAACCAACTCCCCTCCCAAACCCAATAGACTTACCCCCAATGCTCTGCTCCAGCACTCCAGCATAGCGGTAGCCTCGGGGACCTCTGTGCGCAGCCACATAGCTCTCCACCAGTACTGCGGCTTCTGCTGCAGTCTTCGGGTTACGCTCCCTAACCCAGGTCCTCACATCCGGATATAACACACGTAGATACTGCTCCAGTACCAGCATCTCCATCAGGTTCTCTTTACTACTCTTCTCATATCCGGTCCACTTACAAAACAGGTCCTTCAGTCGGACATACAGCTCCTGCGGCGTCTCAGTCGAACTGATGTCCAGGGCTCTGAACTGCTGCCGATACGTCTCAGCATTGATTTCATATTTCTTCAACACTGCCTCCTTCAAGCGATCGTAGTCGGTTGTGTCATTTGGGTTCATGGCAACGAAAGCACTGCGGGCCTTCCCCGTCAACAACGGGATGAGATGCACGGCCCAGGTTGCTCTGCTCCAGCCACAAACTATGGCTAGCCTTTCAAAAGTAGTCAAGTAGTGCTCAATATTATCAGCTTCTTCCAGCTTGGCCATTTTTGGTAGACGCCCCTCGGTGGTCACAGTGGTCACTGGTGGTGGTTCAGGCGTTAAAGTGTCCAGGGATGGTGGCGGGGTTGTGGATTGGCCTGACCTCATGTCCAGCTGCAGCTGCGTCACCTGATGCGTCAGAACCTTGACCTCCTGGGCTTGCTTGGATGCATCTCTCTCCATTCGCTCATCTCTGGCACGCTGCACTTCCATAAACGACTGGAACATCATGGCAAGTCGATCGATGGCTATGTCTATTGTGGCAGGCTGTGGAGTAGACACTCCCGTCTCAGTGGCGCCCCCTATTGCTCCATCTTCCTTGCCTTCAGTAGCCTTCTTCCTGGTAGCCATCTTGTCAGCTGTTTTAATTGGTCTTCTCTCCGTCTCACTCCGCTACCCACGCTTCTGACACCACATGTAGCAGGATGACCGGCGACGGAGTGGCCAAGAGACAGTTTTCCCAACTAAAAACGTTTCTTTTATTTTTCTTCTTCCAAAAATGCAGATATTTACAGTGCATCCCAAGATGGACATCAAAAACAAATGAGCAAGAGTGCCAGACTATATCTATCAAAGACTCTGGGCCACTACTTACATACACGTTCACTGAAACACAACCTTCCCCTCCGATGTTCTCCCCACAACTGAGGCTCTGAGCCCTTTTCAGAGTAACAGCCCCTCCCACAGGTAAATTCCATTCACAAAATAAATCAATCAACTAAATAACAATAACATAAGCACAAAATAACAACCCAAAGAAATACACACAAAATATATAAACACCCAACACCATTTCCTTTAACCAAAACTCCCTCTAAGCATAATAAAATGGAATATGAACATGACCAGATAAAACACCCCTGTCTAAAATAGTTCACTCCGCCCAACCCCGGTATTTACACTGAATGGACCATTCACTCAGTTTGCCCTAAACAAGGAAGCGCCTGCATACCAGCAACCCTGGTGAGTAAGCTTAAACTGTTACAGAAATGTTTTACCAGTGTTTTAAAGATCACTAAAACAGATGAACTTTGGTAATGAGTAACGGTATAAAATACACGTTTTGAAACGCGGTGAAAACAAACACTTTGCAACATAAGAGATGCCGGTAGGCCTTTCCCCGCACTCTTAGTCACAATACTAGGTAAAAGTTATGGCAATGATGATTACTGACAATAAATAATGAACCAGGAAAATGAGAACAATACATACAGCTGCATGACCCGTGAAACACAGTCAGCGTCCATGCAGCATAGTTGTTAACTACCAACTAATTGCTGCCCACACGCTATTGACTGCGTAAGCGTCACAGCTCAGTCTGTGACACCTCTGTTGTAAAAGTTGGCGGGGCTGAAGAAGGTGAATAAACTACATGAGAATATTGGTAACCCACAACCATACCAGGATAATATAGAGCACAAAGCCACAACACTGACAGACAGTCTGAGAGACATACGAGCCACACAGACGGTTCCTGCTTTATAGATAGATGATAGAGCTAATTTAACACTATGACAGAGCTAATGTAACGCTATGTTACAGTGAACTTCACAACATAATCAAATTGATTTAACGCTGCGATATAACTGATTGAACACTATGACAGAGTCGATTTACCACAATGATTTAACACTATGTAATAGCTTTGATTTAACACTATAGTAGAGCTGATTTACACTATAACAGAGTACAATATAGATAATTTAACAGTATAATCAAGGTGATTTAACACAGAGTTGATTTAAAGCTGTGATATAATTCATTTAACACTATGACAGAGTCAATTTACCACAATGATTTAACACTAATAGCTTTGATTTAACACTATAGTAGAGCTGATTCACACTATGACAGAGTACAATAAAGCTAATTTAACAGTATAACCGAGGTGATTTAACACAGAGTTGATTTAACACTGTGATATAATTCATTTAACACTATGACAGAGTCAATTTACCACAATGATTTAAAACTAATAGCTTTGATTTAACACTGTAATAGAGCTGATTCACACTATGACAGAGTACAATAAAGCTAATTTAAAAGTATAATCGAGGTGATTTAACACAGAGTTGTTTTAATGCTGTGATATAATTCATTTAACACTATGACAGAGTCAATTTACCACAATGATTTAACACTAATAGCTTTAACACTATAGTAGAGCTGATTCACACCATGACAGAGTACAATAAAGCTAATTTAAAAGTATAATCGAGGTGATTTAACATAGAGTTGATTTAACGCTGTGATATAATTCATTTAACACTATGACAGAGTCAATTTCAATCAATCAATCAATTTTTTTATATAGCGCCAAATCACAACAAACAGTTGCCCCAAGGTGCTTTATATTGTAAGGCAAGGCCATACAATAATTATGTAAAACCCCAACGGTCAAAACGACCCCCTGTGAGCAAGCACTTGGCTACAGTGGGAAGGAAAAACTCCCTTTTAACAGGAAGAAACCTCCAGCAGAACCAGCCTCAGGGAGGGGCAGTCTTCTGCTGGGACTGGTTGGGGCTGAGGGAGAGAACCAGGAAAAAGACATGCTGTGGAGGGGAGTTTTGAAGTCCTGAGCGATTTCTCTCACCAGGCGCTGGAAGGGCACCTTGTGGATCAGCAGCTCGGTGCTCGAGGACCACAATGTAAATAAGCATCCGTATTGGAAGCGTTCTTGTGTTATCCTCTGCAGTATTTTTATGTATTTTTATATAATTTTATTGCCGAATAAAATAAAATAAAATTCTGGGAGCAGTGGATTTCTGTTAGCGGCGGATCTCTCACAGCGCCACGGTGCAGTGAGGCTTCTTCACGCTGACGTAACTTCTGCAATTGTTCGCCAAATGCACGAAGTGTAATCACAGTGGCCACCGCGTTGTAATCCAGAATGGCCGCGGGACACAAAATGACGTGACCGATGCATCACATGAAAACCCTCTATAAGACAATAAAATGTCCATCCATCCATCCATTCTCTTCCGCTTTATCGAGTCGGGTCGCGGGAGCAGCAGCTCAAGCAAAGCCGCCCAGACCTCCCGATCCACACACACCTCCCCCAGCTCCTCCGGGGGAACCCCAAGGCGTTCCCAAGCCAGCCGAGAGATGCCTCCTCCCAATGGCACGTGCCCGGAACACCTCTCCAGCGAGGCGTCCAGGGGGCATCCGGAAAAGATGCCCGAGCCACCTCAACTGACTCCTTTCGATGTGGAGGAGCAGCGGCTCGACTCCGAGCTCCTCCCGAGTGACCGAGCTCCTCACCCTATCTCTAAGGGAGCGCTCAGCCACCCTGCGGAGGAAACTCATCTCGGCCGCTTGTACTCGCGATCTCGTTCTTTCAGTTATGAGCCAAATCTCATGACCATAGGTGAGGATCGGAACGTAGATCGATCAGTAAATCGAGAGCTTTGCCCCCCTACTCAGCTCTCTTCACCACAACAGTCCGATACAGCGACCGCATCACTGCAGATGCTGCACCGATCCGTCTATCGATCTCACGGTCCATCCGTCCCTCACTCGTGAACAAGACCCCGAGATACTTAAACTCCTCCACTTGAGGCAACGACACTCCACCGACCTGAAGAGGGCAAAGCACCTTTTTCCGGTCGAGAACCATGGCCTTGGATTTGGAGGTGCTGATTTTCATCCCGGACGCTTCACACTCGGCTGCAAACCGCCCCAGTGCACGCTCTACTTTTAAGATTAGGCTTAAAACTTTCCTTTTTGCTAAAGCTTATAGTATAGTTATAGTTATGCTGCTATAGACTTAGACTGCTGGGGGGTTCCCATGATGCACTGAGTGTTTCTTTCTCTTTTTGCTCTGTATGCACCACTCTGCATTTAATCATTAGTGATTGATCTCTGCTCTCTTCCACAGCATGTCTTTTTCCTGATTCTCTCCCCTCAGCCCCAACCAGTCCCAGCAGAAG